>NC_140953.1:20471031-21071031 GCF_014529385.1 Adiantum capillus-veneris | reverse complement strand
GATGCAGATCCTGTGGTGGCGGAACTCACTTACTTCGGCACGCTGCAAGAGATTTTGAGGATCGATTAAAGAGGATTTTTTGTCGACTTGTTCGACGTGCAATGGTTCAAGATAATCATGGAGGGTCGCAACGCTCCTGTGCGTAGAGGAGAGTCTGGTTTTCTTGAGGTGGATTCTACTAAGAAATGGACCGACCTAAGAGACACTTTCGTACTACCCGAGCATTGTGAACAAGTAAGTATGTAAATAGTTAACATCCCCCTTTTACAAGTTATGTGCTTGAAAGCTCTCATGTAAGTTATGTGGCTCTGGAAGGTAATATTTCATCCTACAAAGTCTACATCAAACTGGTGGTACGTCATAGAGGTAGCCCCTCGTAGTGCAAGGACGTATGAAGGCTACCATGTGCCAATCACAACGGCATCAATGGAGGAGATCAGAGAAGATGCTCAATCAGAAGCGGCTGCGATGGTGCCAGACGAGCATCAAGATGCTACTACTCTATATGGGGTGCATGCAGAGGAGCTACAAAATGAAACAGAGGATATGTGTTTAAACAGAGAGCTCTATATAGATATAGGAAGTTATGATGAGTTATGCGAGGATGAGAGAGAGATCTCTTAAAGCCACAAATATTGTATTTGAACAATTTTGCTCCGTGTTGTAAAAGCTCTGGCTCTCTAAGTACCTTCCATGGTGTATAACGCTCTTTTCTACGCGCGCTCACATCTTTTGATTGAAAATTCTGAGTTTTCGACTTGCCTCTTCTATCACTCAATTCATTGCGTCATTGTATTTATATGCGTCATTACGTCATTGTATTTAATGGTCTTTGCGTCATTGTCTACTCTATTCATTCAATATTAAGTTTAAATATTTGTGTGTTTAATGCAGGTATGGATGATGAGGAGTTTCTTTCTTCTTTGGAGACAGTGGTACGTGGAGCGTCATCGCTCTGGCGCATCATCGCGCGTTCCTAATCCATCCGCATCTCCCTCTATTTCGGAGCATTCGGCGCGCTCCGAAGCTTCGGCGTCGACGAGACGAGCTTCACACTCGTCTAGACACCGGCGCTCTAGTGGTGGCGGTGGCGGTTGTTGTGGGGATTCCGCCACCGATGCCTCCACACCGCCTCGTGTTCGACGAGGCTCTTTACCCTCCCCTTCTTTGCCCGCCCCCACATCAGCCACAGCATCGCCATCTACGCCAGGTTTTGCACGACTGACTGTTCCTAGCAGCTACACACCTCTACCTACTCCGCCAGGAGCCACCCCACTCGACACTCTTCGCTTCGAAGCCCAGACGCCGGTGGAGACACCTGACGTCCGTACCCCCATAGACACGCCGCTAGAGACCCCTGTCGGGACACCCAGGTTCACGCGTCACCGGCCAGAGGGCTTGCCTTACTCCGTCGACTTCAGCGGCGGCATCATCATGGATGATGACGGCAAGAAGGTGATCTTGCGCATGCGTGGTCTTTGCTCTCAGCTGTTTAGACACTACATACTAAACAAATGGAGTGAAGTACCAAGTGATTTAAAAAACAGAGTCATCAGCATACTTCATGATGAGTTTCCCGTTCCAACACGGGATCAGCGCTTCAATGAAGACCTGATGAAGATTCGAATGCGCACAAGCGTTCCGAAGTGCAAAAAGCAATCAAGCATGGGTGGAACAGGCCAGATTGGCTGGCCAAAGAAGATTGGAAGAATGCGAAGAAAGCAGCGCGCGAGAATCCCGACAAGTAGAAGCAACAAAAGGATGCAGCCAGAGCGCGAGTAGAGGCAGGGAGCTCGCACCACTTGGGGAGCGGTGGATGGGCATCATTTGAGGCCGATTTTGTAAGTGTTTTCGCATTGCTCTTTATGTTCGATAGTTTAGGATTTATGAGTTTTTTAATTCTAACATAATGAATTCTTTGTATGTTTTGACAGTGGTCGATGACAGGACGTGATCCCACACCGTACGAGCGCGAGTACGCAGGCAGGAAGGGCTTAAACGCCCTGATGGACATTCTCAGTTCTTGTGGCGGCATGGTTAGTATTAGGGTTTACTCTTTTCTATTTTTTGTATTGTTTTATAAATGTCGTTATATGTTTATACTTACTGAAAGCTGTCTGATTGTATTTTTTTGCAGAATCCGACAGATACGCCGCTTGGACGCGATGAGACGTCTGACTAGACGACGTCAGTTTAGCCGTAGCTAGATAGCATTAGTTTAGGGTTTCTCATAGCTTATGTATCATGAGACGGATTTTATACGTCTTTTTGAACCATATATATTATTACATTTGTCACCGCAGTTCATTTTGTCAATCAATTCTTTATGCCTATGATGTTGTACAATTGTCATTATTACATTTGCCAATCAATTCATTTTGCCTATGATGTGTACAATTGTCAATTTTACGCTTGTCAATTTTGCAAACAATGCGTCTTGTGGGTGACTATTTTGGGTCTATTATCTACCCTTGCACTTTTTTAAAAAAGTGAATCAAGTACAATATGGTTGATGGGTGGCAGGGCATTCAATGCCCTGTCACCCAAAAAAAAATTCTCTCGGTCGTCGCTATAACCGTCGCTATTTATGGCTCTGGAGCGTCGCTATAGACTTCTGTGTAAACGTCGCTATGACCGTCGCTATGAGCGTCTCTATATAGCGACGCTCTCGTAGCGACGCTATTAGCGACGGTTCTAGCGACGCCGGGGGTTATGAAAACCCAGTGTATTTCCATCGCTAACAACGTCACAAGAGCACACAACCTCTTGTAGTGTTGGACTTTTAGCTTGGAAATGTTTTAGCTCTTTATGAGTCCCTTAAGCATTACGTCTTTGTTTTCAAATCCCTAACTATAAAGGCCAAATGTAACTCATTTTGAGGGGTCTTTTTCTGAGCTAAGAGACATATATTGTGAGCTTCCAGCAAAATTGAAATTGGAATTTCTCAAGTCCATTATGTTTGCTTGGAATTGTGGATTCATAGTGGTAATCTCATATTTTTGCTCTTTGGTTAGCTTCTTTCATCACATGATTTTTGTTGCTTGGAGATGGGCTTTCTATGGCTCAAATTGTTTCTCTAAGTGGTTTGAATTGTGTTTTCCAGTATTTTTTGGTTGAAGAGGGTTAGAGAGGCATTTTTAGGCTAGTGCAAGCTTGCAGCCATAGGTGTAAACATAATTAATATACAAGTCCTAAAGGCCCTGATGCAAAATCAAGAGGATGAAAAATATGAAAACCCTATAAAAATGGTTCTAATTAGGTGAGATTAATAGCCTATTAGAGTAATATCTCAAATAATATACCATCAAACTCTGCATTAGTCCTAATCGCTAATCCTAGCTATTAACCTTTGGCAATGATACCATTATATAGGACATGAGACCAAGCATGGGAGACTAACACAAACAATACATTAGCAAATATACAATAAGCCAAGATGGATGATATAGCCAAATGCGAGATGGATGCCACCACTTCTTAGGTAATGGATAGGAAGATAGCAAAGAGAGTGTCCCATCTAGTAGAGCTTTTAGATGGGTGGGAAAGTAGCCAACAAATGGAACAACTATTTTTTTACCCCTCTATTTTCATCAATATGTAAAAAACTAGTGCACGCGACATAGTGGTGCTAGTATCAACACCCACAAATGGGGTTTAATACTCCAAGGTGCCAGTATGGACGTTGGTATAATGATCAAACATGCAAAACGGAGATCAAACATGCAAAAGTTCTTTGGACTAAATGAAATGGAATTTTTTGTTGCAATAGCATGGCAACTATTGCATAGAAAATCTCAAGCCATAGCAAACCTGTAAGTAGATCTTGAAGGATTGGATGTAGCAAAGGAGCTTGTCGCCAAGGAGCAAGTTAGACAACTTGGGGATAATGCAAATGAAGTTATTGAAATTGAGGCAACATTTTTTGGCAAGGTAAGAAATATTGAGCACACACAGCCTGTATGTGAAATGGAGAAGGAGAGATGTCCATGTAGAAGGAGATGCAAAAATGGACTACAATGACGAAGATACAAAATTCCCTATGAAGATAAATATTTTTGGCACATTAGACCTCCTAGAGGATGAGAGATCAAATAGTGGTATTTGATGACTCTCTTGTATTTTCACTCAAGTATGCTTCAAATTTATTAAAGGATTTAAAAATTGATAATTGTTCCACTTTTGATCGATTTACTTGTATATTTTTTCTTAGATATAGTTCTTCACCCATGGATAATGACAACAACCCTTCTTTGCCATATAGCGTTTTAACACCATCTTAAGGGGAATTCTCTGTAGAAATTGATATTTTGGGCTCATTGGATCACTCTTGGTGAGTTGATGAAACTGCCATCTTCTAGAGAAGATTCTACTCGAGATTCTACTTGATGCTCATTTTGTGGGCTTTTTGTTGTGTTTGGCATAGCAACTCCATTCCATTCCAAGTTAAGGCATCATTGAGAGTAATTTCTCCGGCTTTATGGGGTCTTCAAGAGTGTTGGATCCCCCTATGCTTTTATATCTTCTATGTTTTGGAGCATTCCAAGCTATGGCATGTGATTAGCACTTGGCTGGGTTTTGGGTTAGCTCTCTCTAGTAGAAATGATTATGATCATCAATGTAGACTTAGCCTTGACCTACATGTTACAATTGCACTATGGTTGGGTGGTCTCTCAACTCGGGATAGGCCAAGCTAGAATTAATTTTAGTAATATCAACATTCTCACTATCCTTAAGTCGTGCTTTTAGTGATTTGGTGCATGACATGTCGTCATAGAACTCTGACCATCATGTGACTTCAGTTCAAATCTATATGGTTGGGCATTTGACCAAAGAATCTATAGAGTTGTAGCAATAGGTACTTGCCCAATGGAATATGGTATTATAAAGCACAAGATTGCTAGCCATTGTGGATACACAATCCATGTGTACTCATAGAGTTTGATAGAGAGTACAAAGAGGCACTTGTGTCACTCATTACAACTCTCACTTGAGGTCCAAACCATCTTCCAAAAATTCTTTCTATGCAAGTTAGTTACCACTATAGAGGTGCTCATGAGCCCCAAGTGTTTGTTTTGAACGGTTGGTAATTGATACTCTTTGGGTAAACATTGAAGTACTCCTAAAGACCTTGGTTGTACTCTTGTTAGTAGCAGTCTAGGATTTCAATCTCATAGAGAATATGTGTCAAGATTTGAGGGACCAACTAGCACATAGTGGTTTTTCATGTATGGAATGCACAAGCAAGCTACCAATATTGACTATAGTGGATCTAACATTTTTTGTAAACCAGTATGTATAATGTGATGCTGACACATGATCCCCACTTCTATGATGGAATTTGTATATCCAGATCTAGATGATTTAAATCCTTAGTCCTTAGCTAAGTCAGCGTAATTGTTGTATGCTCGCTCAACTCTGCATAAGTGGGTGATTCGCTTCAAAGAGAACATAAGAACTAACTCAGTTATATCTTAAAAGTATGCGTGACTGAACAAAACATGAAATTTTGTGGGTCGTTTTTAACATGTTTGTGCTTATTGTTTGTAATTGTCCTTCCAAAATGTTGTCCTTTCAAGCCATGATTTCTCCTTACAACTTTTTTGCTCCAGGAAATCTCCTAGTAATTTTAGCTATGGATGCCATGTATGGAGCAATGCAATCACAGAGCATGCATATTTTAAGAGAGCAATATGAAAACACTAACTTGTAAGCCCGCTTGCAAAAGTTTCAAGGCTTGAGAAACCAAACCCTTGTAAGTTTTAGGCCTCCTTGCCCAATATTTTGAGCTTGGAAATTAGGACCACTTCTTGAAACAAATTTTTTTCTTTTTTTCCACCCCTCTAAAAACCTTGAAAGTCTCACACATGGAAAAATTTAAAGGGATTGTATTTGAATTCTTTTAACCTTGAGGTCATAAATGAATGTTAACATTGCAAGCATACAGATGTAATTGGACTTTTAGCTTGGAAATGTTTTAGCTCTCTATGAGTCCCTTAAGCATTACGTCTTTGTTTTCAAATCCCTAACTATAAAGGCCAAATGTAACTCATTTTGAGGGGTCTTTTTCTGAGCTAAGAGACATATATTGTGAGCTTCTAGTAAAAATTGAAATTGAAATTGAAATTTCTCAAGTCCATTATGTTTGCTTGCAATTGTGGATTCATAGTGGTAATCTCATATTTTTGCTCTTTGGTTAGCTGCTTTCATCACATGATTTTTGTTGCTTGGAGATGGGCTTTCTATGGATCAAATTGTTTATCTAAGTGGTTTAAATTGTGTTTTCCAATATTTTTTGGTTGAAGAGGGTTAGAGAGGCATTTTTAGGCTAGTGCAAGCTTGCAGCCATAGGTGTAAACAAAATCAATATACAAGTCCTAAAGGCCCTGATGCAAAATCAAGAGGACGAAAAATACGAAAACCCTATGAAAATGGTTCTAATTAGGTGAGATTAATAGCATATTAGAGTAATATCTCAAATAATATACCATCAAACTGTGCATTAGTCCTAATCCTAATCCTAGCTATTAACCTTTGGCAATGATACCATTATGTAGGACATGAGACCAAGCATGGGAAATAACACAAAGAAGACATTAGCAAATATACAATAAGCCAAGATGGATGATATAGCCAAATGCGATATGGAAGCCACCACTTCTTAGGTAATGGTAGGAAGATAGCAAAGAGAGGGTCCCATCTAGTAGAGCTTTTAGATGGGTGGGAAAGTAGCCAACAAATGGCACAATTAATTTTTTACCCCTCTATTTTAATCAATATGTAAAAAAATAGTGCACTCAACATAGTGGTGCTAGTATCGGCACCCACAAATGGGGTTTAATACTCCAAGGTGCCAGTATGGACGTTGGTATAATGATCGATCTCATACCATTGGTATATTGATCAATATTGACTTATTTAATATAGATGCTCATACCGACACTATTCCAATGCCCTTATCGACGTGTATACTAAATCTTATACTAATCACTACCATGATACATATTTGCAAGAACACATGGATGACGATTACTACCACACATAAACGGAGATCAAACATGCAAAAGTTCTTTGGACTAAATGAAATGGAATTTTTTGTTGCAATAGCATGGCAACTACTGCATAGAAAATCTCAAGCCATAGCAAACCTGTAAGTAGATCTTGAAGGATTGGATGTAGCAAAAGAGCTTGTCGCCAAGGAGCAAGTTAGACAACTTGGGGATAATGCAGATGAAGATATTGAAATTGAGGCAACATTTATTTGCAAGGTAAGAAATATTGAGCACACATAGCCTGTTTGTGAAATGGAGAAGGAGAGACGTCCATGTAGAAGGAGATGCAAAAATGGACTACAATAACGAAGATACAAAATTCCCTATGAAGATAAATATTTTTGGCACATTAGATCTCCTCGAGGATGAGAGATCAGATAGTGCTATTTGATGACTTTCTTGTATTTTCACTCAAGTATGCTTCAAATTTATTAATGGCTTTAAAAATTGATAAATGTTCCACTTTTGATTGGTATACTTGTATATTTTTTTCTTAGATATAGTTCTTCACCCATGGATAATAACAACAACCCTTCTTCGTCATCTAGCATTTTAACACCATCTTCAGGGGAAGTCTCTTTAGAAATTGATATTTTGGGCTCATTGGATCACTCTTGGTGAGTTGATGAAATTGCCATCTTCTAGAGAAGATTCTACGCGAGATTCTACTTGATGCTCATTTTGTGGGCTTTTTGTTGTGTTTGGCACAGCAACTCCATTCCATTCCAAGTTAAGGCATCATTGAGAGTAAATTCTCCGGCTTTATGGGGTCTTCAAGAGTGTTGGATCCCCCTATGCTTTTATACCTTCTATGTTTTGGAGAATTCCAAGCTATGGCATGTGATTAGCACTTGGCTGGGTTTTGGGTCAGCTCTCTCTAGTAGAAATGATTATGATAATCAATGTAGACTCTGTTGGAATTAGGGTTCCAGAGAAACGCACACAGCTTGGAGAAGACGAAGGAAGCTCAAGGCACACAATAGAGAGAGTGTTACTTAGTGTGCAATGGAAAGATATATAGCCCTAGAGTGATGGGCGTATATACAATGCACGGGGGAAAAAACCTCCTAAAGAGGGAAAAAATGCCCCGGCAGTCCTAGTGTGTTCACACACATCACTACCACATGTATATGGTAACAAATCCCCCTTGGAGTGATGCGTGAACGAGAGCTGGCACATGAGTAAAGGGAAGTGTCATGCCCTGAGGACATGATCAGTCCACAAAGGGGAGTAAGCCCAAAGCTTTGCAAAAAGCTTCAAGCTTCTCACGAGACAATGCCTTTGTGAAAAGATCTGGAAGGTTGTCCTGTGTTGGCACATAAGCCAAGCTGATCTCTCCTATTGAGAGCCTCTCCCTGACATAGTGGTAATGCACCTCAATGTGCTTTGTGCGAGCATGAAAAACTGGCTTCCTCACAACTGCCAATGCGCTTTGGCTGTCAGTGTAGATAGTGTTGGTAGTGTCCTGTCCAACACCCAAATCAGCCATAAGGCGTCTGATCCATACACACTCAACCGTAGCTATGAAGACTGCCCTGTACTCAGCCTCACAACTCGAAGTGGCCACAGTAGGTTGCTTCTTGCTCAACCATGATATACATGAACTGCCAAGCATGAAACAAAAACCACTTGTGGACACTCGCGTGTCAAAACAACCAGCCCAATCTGAGTTTGAAAAAGCATGTAAGTCTGGCGGCAATGATCCACCCTTGGGATAAAACAAGCCAAGATGTAAAGTGCCACTAAGGTAGCGGAAAATCCTCTTGACAGCCTGTCAATGCTTAGACCTTGGGCTATGCATAAATCTGTTGACCTATGAGACTGCAAACTGAATATCTGGCCTCGTGTTGCATACATAAATGAGACAGCCAACAACAGTTTGGTAAAGAGTGACATCAGCAAGATCGCCAGCATCATGTAGATTCAACTTCAAACCTGTTTCCATGGGAGTGGCAATAGGTTTGCAATCCTCAAGTCCAAACTTACATAGCAAAGTCTCTATGTAACTTTTTTGAAACAAGGAAATACCACCATCACACTGCTTAAACTGTATACCCAAGTAATGATGCAACAGCCCCAAATCTTTCATCTTGAAAGTAGCATTCAAATCAGCCTTAAATTCAGCAATATGTCTCTCATTTGGTCCAGTGATCAGCAAATCATCGACATAAAGAACCACAATGAGAAGTACATCACCCTCACACTTTACATACAATGTGCTTTCTGGAGGACTGTTACGAAAGCCTCGTTTAACCAAATGAGTGTCAGCTTTCTCATACCAAGCACGAGGTGATTGCTCCAACCCATACAAAGCCTTCTTACATCTGCTTCAACCCAACCAAAATGAGTTGCCAATGCACATACAAAACACACAGTAGTCATACGACAAGTGGGAGCAAAAGTCTCTTCATAATCTATGCCTTTTTGCTGTGCATAACCCTTTGCAACAAATCGAGCCTTATGGCGATCGATCTCACCATCCGGCTTGCATTTCAACTTGTAAACCCACTTCGTACCAATGGCCTTTTTCCCAGGAGGCAAATCACATAAAGTCCATGTGTCATTTTCTATAAGTGCATCATATTCTGATTGCATGGCAGTCATCCAATTTTTTGAATTTTGTGCTTCATCAAAAGACAAAGGTTCCTCAACATCATGTAAGCTAGACACAGCCAAAGCATAACAATCTGATGTATAAGATGCATGGCGAGAGCCTGAACGAGTACGACTAGACAAAGGTGCATCCAATTTACTGTCACACAAAGTGTGCACCAGCCATTTGGCCATACCTCTAGCCTCATCATTTTCAGCCCTTTCCTCATCAAGTATATCATGTACATCTGCATCAGTAATAGGCTGACCTGTAACATTGTCAGAAACCCCCATAGGCTGTACATTTGCCTCATTGGAAATTACGTTCGTATTTCCACCACTGAAAAGAGGTAACAAAGTGTTATAAATGTTCTGTGAGCTTACATTACTGTCTCTAGTACATGACAGCAAGGGCTGAACAGAATCTTCCACAAACACTACATCGCGTGAAACCAGAATATGCTTTGTTTGCGGATGATATAACCTGTAACCTTTGCTTTCAGCACTATAACCAACAAAAATACATTTGATAGACTTATCATCCAATTTTCTACGCTGTGTTTGTGGCACCAAAACATATGCCAAACAACCAAAAACACGCTTGTGCTCAATAGAAGGCTTTCTATCATGCCATGCTTCATATGGAGTAATAGACTACAAAGCTTTTGTAGGACACCTGTTAAGTACGTAAGTGGCACACATGATGGCCTCAAGCCAAAAAGAATACGGCAAAGCTTGACTTTTGACCATACATCGTGCCATTTCCGTCAGTGACCTGTTTTTCCTCTCAGCAACACCATTTTGCTGAGGTGTATAAGGCACTGTATATCGGTGTTTTATCCCACGACTAGCCAGAAATGCATTAAATTGATGAGACATATACTTCCCCCCTCGATCGGAACGGAGGGTGCCCATAGTACATTTAGAGACATTTTCAACCATAGCCAAAAATTGTTTGAAGCACATAAAAAATACAGACTTCGCTTTAAGCGGAAATACCCATGCATGCCTGGAGTAATCATCAATGAAAGTCACGAAGTAAAGGTAATTTCCCAAGGACGGAGTTTGCATGGGCCCACAAATATCACTATGCACAAGCTGCAACCTACATGTGGCCCTGACTGAACCATCCTTACGAAACTTAGAACGCTGCATCTTACCCAAAATATAGCCTTCACAAACATGTTTGACAGGTGCTTCAAGAGGCGGCAAAGAAGCAACCATATCAGATTTTTGCAAACGCAGCAAACTGGCAAAATTCAGATGACCAAAACATGCATGCCAAAGTTTTGCATCTGAAAAAGCCCTTGAATCTGCAACAGCATTTACAAAATTTTATCCACACTTGTCATACAAAGTGAGCTTATACATCGCATGGCACAAAAGGCTAGATGCAACAATTTCATCACCAAAATTAATATCATGAATTGTACATTTATCATCCACAAATTTGACTACAAGTCCAAGTCTAGCAAGTGCGGATACAGATAAGAGAGTCTTCTTGATCCCAGGTACATAAAGTGCATCAACAAGTGTGAAGGAATTGCCATTTGCAGCAATAAGCACAATCTTCCAACTCCCTGAACTGGATAAGAGACATTGTTGGCACAAGTGACAGAATTCCCATGAGGGACATACTCGAGAGAGGTAAACAATTCACGATGTGAGGTAATGTGCTTTGTAGCACCACTGTAACATTTAATGGCCTAATAACTTATGTGTAGCGGAAATTAGCATGAACATAGTGGGCATTTCATTAGAATAGATTCCTAGTGAGAATTACAAGAGTGCTTGGGTGGAGAGAGCAACAAAAATCATAACACCTAGTTAGATAGCATCGACAATACTTTCAAAAGAGAGAGAAATTAAGCTATTGACAACAGTTGAGGACCGGATTTGCATGGAGCCGGTCCCCCCTCCAAAAGGCTTTGTATTATGGTTTCTCCCATCAAGAGAGACATTGTACAATACAATTCTTTGTGTTCCTTCAAGACTAGCTAGTGCAATGAAGATGGAAACTTCATGCACTAAGCAAAACACTTAACAAACACAACTTGAATTATCCCGTTCTCAGACCCAAGACCTCACACACCTTCGAAGATGGTGAGAGCTAGCAGCGTATGAGAGTAGATTGAGAGGAAGGAGTATCTTACGAGAAAGATGTACATCTCCTCACATAATCACTCATATGTAGCATAGATTAGCTTAGTAATTAGCTTGGTAGAGGAGATGAGCATGCATTGAAGCTTGGCTCTTTGGATTTGCATCCACATGCCAAGAGAGTGTTGATGTAGGCTTCTATCTCACAAGCTTGGAGTAGGTGATGAGTTCTCCATTAAAGCTTGGGAAGAGATAGTCTTCTCTTTCTTCACACATGAGCTTGTGTGAGTGTGTGTGTGATAATGCCTTGCAAAAATCAGCCCCCTCTCTCTCTTGGGCGAGCCCTCTTGCTAATTGCTCTTGCTGAAGCCTCATTGGCCCTCCCCAAGTCAAGCCAATTACAATTAAGCAGCATAAGTGATAGCCTTCTGACATGTGTCCCCCTTTCCCCTTTTGTGAGAGCTTTAGGTAATTAAATAATTAAACTAAACTCTCATTGGACCCCTTTGCCTCCTGGCCAATAGGAATCAGGCAAGCCATGGGGCTCCTGAATGCTCATTGGACCCCTTGGGAGACTGTCCAATAGTCTTCTAGGAGACTTAATTCTCATTGGTTTCTTTTATTAAATGTTTTTAAATTAATTAAACTAGATTTACTCTAGCTTAATTCTCATTGGTCCACTTCAAGGGTCATCCAATAGAAATTGGGCACACCTTGTGGGCATTTGGCCTAGGGAGCTGACATGTGTCCGTGATTCCCTTTGTGTAAAGGGAGCCTGTGTGTGTGTGTGTGTGTGTGTGTGGCTTTCTCTCTCATCCCCTACCTTTAGGGCTCGCCCCCTCCCATGTAGGGATGTGCAAAGACTTTTAGGGCACACACAAAGCATCCAATTTTCCCTAGGGTTGACCTTTGGACTCAACCTTTGAATTTTGGAACCTTAGCATTTTGGAAGTCTTAATGGGCTGAACTTTAGGGTCTTTTTAGCCCATTGTTGCACATGGCTCTTTTGCAGATGGCCCCCCCTTTGGATCCCTACTGTGGCCGGTCTGCTAGCTTAACCAATATTCTAGCTTTTTCTCCGCTGGCCTTCCCCACATTAAATGATCAGTTTAATATGAGAAAATCATTTAGGAGAATTAGATATTCATTATTATGACAACCACTGTCAAAATACCACACATGTGAATCTGCAGCAACTGACAAGCATGCATCATGGACAACAAGATTGTAAGTGCACTCTGTGCTAAAAGCCCATTCTGCATCAACATCAGCAACACAGTCTCCTTTCACAAAAGATTCAACAATGGCTGCATTTGTAGTGGAACCAGCACTTGCAGTGGAACCATTCTCTTTCTTCTTACCCTCTTTGGCCTTCAACTTAGGATACGACTTGATCAAGTGATCATTAGCTTTACAAGGTTGAATTGGCAATAATATTGAAAAACGTTTGAGCGGGTGAATTTTGAAGGCCACCCGCTTGCACTTGCAAGCCTTGACAATATATCAAAAGTCAAGAAAACTATGCCTAATCAAGGCAAAACTTCTTGGAGAAGATGTACAAGTTTGACTAGAATCTAGCAGTTTAATATCATCCATCAGGGAAGAATTAATACAAAAATTAAAACTTTCCAAAAAATAAGCGCCAATACTTTTGGTTTTATCTGGTGATCATTAAAAAATTTATAAGTTCATCGAGGTCATACAAAACAAGCTACAGAGAGGCACTGAAGCGTACCTTCACTCATATCATGTTATGCCTAAACAACTATTTTCCATAACTTTAGGATGTGATTCGTTCACTAAATTCAAAGCTCTTTTGGACAGCTTGTGTTTGAAATGACCCTAGGAAGATGGCATGTGCCTTTCCAGAAATTGAGAAGCCTCAACAATTTTAGTGTGTTCAAGTATTGAATCAGACAGAAAAGAACCAAGAACCAGAGTTGATGAGCATATTATTGAAATATCCTCAAATCATTCCAAAGGATGGAAATTTTTTAGTAACCAATGCCCTTGTCCAAAAATAAAATACAAAGCGGAAACGCCATCCCTATGGAATGTACAGTAGTATCTAAGCCATTACTATGAATTTGTACATCCCCCTTCTTGTTCAGAACATTGTCTTTGGTCGGTCTTTAGCATCAGTAGATATCCGTCGATATCCTAAAGCTAGATCAAATTATGTAAAATAAGATGAACCTCCTAATTGTCAATCCTCACGATTGGGAAGATAATTTATATCATAACTTTGTTTAAGGGTCAAAAATCTATACAAAATTTGTACTCCCCGGAATCCTTCTTTACTAAACGTGGTTCGGAAGCCCATGAGCTTTGTGAAGGTTGAATCAATCCCTTTTGCAACATTTCGTCTACCGCTTTGTTTATGATTTGATTTTCCTTTGGAGATCTTCATTGTTGTGCCATACAATATAGAGTTCGACTAGGATTACCCCTTTTCGGGCTTTACATGGTAGGGACCCGATTTTCCCTTCTCTGTTACCATTCTTAGAGATAGAGAAAAAATATCAAGATGCTAACTAGCGGTATGCTCACTTGCAAGCAAAACAACCAATGTTAAATGCGATTTGTAACAATATTGCCAAGGTGCAGGACCGTTACAAGCATATTTACGACGATGGTCAAATTTCGAAAGAGTATACATAAGGACAAAAAGTATATGTAAACTCTAATTCACAAGTGGGTTGACCCATATATAACGCAAAAACAAAGTTGGACTAATACTTATCACCTACGGCATGATCGAAATCAGTCTCAAAAGATCTCCCATGTATCTCGCATCCGACCTCTTGAGTGGCATGGGAACACATGCTTAAATTTTAACTGATTCAAATTCATGGAAAAGGATTTATGAGATCAATTAAATGGGTTAAATTTGGAACCACCACACCTATTTAAACACTACGACCTTGCAGCAACACACTAGCAATAGTGAAGCGTTCCTTCACAAGTGACATGCGCTCCTATCAGACAAGCATGCATTTAGGCGCCGATTACACCCCTCTCTCGCTGCAAGTATGGGAGGAATGTGTAGCACAGAAGCATTATGGAAAGAATTTGAATTTCAGGTGCTCAAGAAGAATGCTCAATGTTGCAGATGTATGGCTAAGAGATTGTGCCCATGAATACCATGTTTCTACCCCAATCGACTTCCTTTGAAGTCTATTGTAGGGGAAGGTGTGTCATGCATGGTATGTGGCTCTCATGTGGGTGCACCAAGCAGCCAAGTTTCCTCTTCATATCTCTTGCACACCCCCTTGACGTGTTTATTTGGATCTCTCTAGAGCTTATAAAACCAATACACGAGAGTGCTTCAGGGAGCAATACATGATGCAACATTTGATTCCTAGCCAAGGCCAATCCTGCTTCCCCTTCTCTTTCCCTCAACCTTCACCCTTCTCCTCCCTCAACACATGAGGCAACATTTGTTTCCTAGCCATTGCACATCGTGCTTCCCCTTCTCTCTCCCTCAACCTTCACCCTTCCACCTTCTCTCTCTTTCGCTAACGAACTTGCTTTGTGACCCTCTGTAATAGGTTCATCTTAGCATAAGAAATAATGAAGTGTAGACGTCATTCTCTCCTGCCACTCTCTTTCTCTCTCTCTCTCTCTCTCTCTCTCTCTCTCTCTCTCTCTCGATAACTTCATCCATTATATGTTAATTATGAGGCATTTCATAGCACACATTGATTATTCCAATTTACAACTCTCTTTAATTGACCAAATTTTCAATGAAATTTTGCAACATAATGGCGTGAAAATTTGAACTAGTTAAATATGTCTATGTGTCCTCGATCCTCTTTCGAAGGGCTCCTTGCCCAGATTATGGGGCCTAAGTCAATCGTAGGTGTACACAAAAGATACTTCCGTGTGGCATTGGATGCCCATGGGAGAAAACCATGGGGTGAAAAAATTCCATTAACTACACTTTGATTTAAGCAGTTTATAGTATTTTCCATCTATATATGTAGAAAGATAAACTTATGTTTTTAGCCATATAGAGTGTAGCTCAGTTGGTTGAACCTTCATGATGTAACCCCAAGGTTGATCATTTGAGGCTTACTAGTTGCGTCCGATGGGTGCTACCCACTTCCCCATGTGGAAAGTTGTTCCCATGGTATGACCCCTTGTGGGTGTTGTAGCAATGTACAATTGTAAGTTCTCCCTACTTCCTTTCCTATGCTAACGGAGAATTTTCTTTTATTAAAAAAGCAGAATAAAGTCATTACAGTAAAAAAATTTTGGGCTTAATTTTTAAGGACAACCTACCAGGCTGGGGAAGCAAGCTTTAGACTCTCTCTCTCTCTCTCTCTCTCTCTCTCTCTCTCTCTCTCTCTCGTTGAAAGGGGAACAATTAAAGCTGTGTCTTTATATCAATTGGTTTTCCTCTTTCTTCGTCGTAGTGTCATTCGTCCCTATGGACGTCTCGTTACTGATTGACACCTCCTTTTGGGAGGTGGGATCAATGGTTCACGATCACCGATTGATTGTGACCGTTAAATTGCCTATGGAATGCCAACCCGCTACCCTCTCCCCCACGGAATTGAGTCTAACCACTAAGCTATCGCGCGTTCGTTGAAAGGTGCATGT
The DNA here is from genome assembly GCF_014529385.1 of Adiantum capillus-veneris. Classification (NCBI taxonomy): domain Eukaryota; kingdom Viridiplantae; phylum Streptophyta; class Polypodiopsida; order Polypodiales; family Pteridaceae; genus Adiantum; species Adiantum capillus-veneris. Next base: position 21,054,685 of record NC_140953.1, on the reverse strand, counting down.
GTGTGGTAAGTTTATAGATCACGGCGTCGCGAACAAGTTTACACCAGTTCACATCGAGTTCACACCAAATTTAGTGTGGTGTGCAGACCGTCCCCAGTTCACACCAAGGTCACACTTTGTTCACGTTGAGTTCACACGAATTTCACACCAAATTCGGTGTGGTGCAGATACCGTCGAGTTCACACCTAGTTCAAATGGCGATTGGACGGCCCGGATTGCACCCGCCTCGCGATGCCTACTGTGGGCAATTGATCCCATGTCCCTAGGGAGTTGTCAATCAGTGACGAGGCTATGGACGCCTTGTTATTGTATCTCTTTCTTAAATTTGTTGACTAAAATAATCCACCCTAACAGTTTTTTGAAAACTGCATCTCTCTCGAAGTCTGAAGCAGAGAGGAAAGCATTTCCTCTTCCTGAGTGCTCAGGTAGGCATACATGCACGTCTCTCTCTCTCTCTCTCTCTCTCTCTCTCTCTCTCTCTCTGAAAAACACACACACACACACACATTTTCGAACTTCATATGTTTCCGCATCGTCTACTTCATGAAGCTTTCCATACTTAAACCCTCTGTTTATCACGTTTCCGTTTCCGTTTTCGATACGGTAAAGCCTGTAGCCACCTTGAAACTTTGAGAAATTCTCACATTGTTGTGACTGGATACATCATAAGCACATGGAGATGAGAAAGAAGTTAAGTTTCGGGTTGCACGAATGCATACAAACCGGCAATGCTTATACTGCATGCCCAGAGAATGCTGCAATGGGCCCAGCAGAGTTAATGCAAACCAGCGTAAGGTTAGCATATTCTTATTTAAGCAAGTGGTCAGTATGTCATCCAAATACAAAACAACCATCAGAACTACATCGTCACTCTACGCTTGACATATTAGGTGTTTTCCATTTAATTATTATGGAAATCATGTGCAATCAAGCGAGCATGGATCAAGCATGGGGCATTTTGCTTTAAACAAGACAAAGTTTTCTTTGCACAAAAGCAATGAGGATCCATTACATGCACTCCGTTTGTAGATCACCATCCAAAAATGTTATCTTTATGTCCGGCTCGTGGAGATTCCGACCATTATGGCATTGCACAAATGCTACGAATGGCATTGATGCGACAAGCAAACGCAAATGGTCTCACCAAATTCATTCCCTTATCCTCGGCATAAGCTTCTGCAACAAGTGCCACAAAGCAAGATCGCACAACACTATCATAGTAATGGAGAAATGAACAAAATCTCTTATCTCCATATATTTAAAATAAGAAAGAGAGAAGAATCTAGTCGACACCAATCTAGGACTAAAAGATGAGAAGGTCTCTCCCTTATAGAGTATATGTAATATTGGAGAAGAATTACGAGCACATAGAGACAAAGGTGTCAAAGTCGATGATGTGGAGGCATAGGGTTAGAGAGAGAATGCACAGGAGAGATTGCTATGAACCAAATAACTTGGCAATGAATTAGATGATTATACAATGGGGGCTAAGGTGCTCTTATATAGACACCCTAGTAGTACGTCTACTATTAGAGACACCTGGGATTTGCAACCACCAACTTGTCAACGAAAAGAAAGCCATCTTGAGCACCGATTGCCTCATAGAAAATTGAATTGTAGACCATACTATGTCCAAGAATCCCCATTCGTGAATTGTAAACACATCATGTCCAAGATTTTGTAAGATAACGAACTTTGGAACGCACCGTATCCATAGTGTTTTTTATATGTCGTGTGTTGATTCCATTCCATATACAATGTGCTTTGAACTCCGACACATGAGTTTAAACACCGATGACTTGAACTCCGGCGCACGAGTCCAAATCAAATATTGGGAGCTCCGTTTGCCCCTCTTTCTTAGCTCCCCTGAGAACTTGAGAAGTGTCGAGTTAGCTAATTGAGTAGTAGCCAATGCACTATCCATACCAGGTAGTTGATCACCTTTGTTGCTGTTGATGCGGGAAGCCACTCTCCCCCGATCAAATAGCCAAGTGCTTTGAGACCATGTCAAAGTCGATGATACGGAAGTGTAGAGAGAGAATGCACAAGAGAGAGATTGCTTTGAACCAATCAGCTTGGCAATAGATTAGATGATTATACAATGGAAGCAAGTCAATCAAGTGCAACGCTGCTCTTAGGTACGAGGGATTGTGCCTTGTTTGAGGTGATCTCTATTTCTAGCTATGTTCTAGAGAGTTTTAGTGTGATGAGTTTCAGAGTTAGGATTTCTGTGCCGAGGTCATAGAGGCATCGGTCCAATGTGTTCGTTTGGCCTGTCCCAGATTCGCTCTCCCTAGGAAGGTGGTCCATGCCAATCTCTTGGTCAAAGCCGATATTCTCTGTGAAGTATTTGCATTTGAATGACATTTGCATGATGCTAGGATATCTAAGTGACCTTCAGGTCTAGAACTAACTTGACTGTGTTTTGCAGATTCCGACCGAGGGGCCTAAAACCTAGATGAAAGATTCACCAACTTATGAGTGCTCGCCGAGGGGCCTAAATAATTAAAGAAGAAGAACTAGATACCAACTTATAAAGCCTCGCCGAAAGGGCCTAAAGCCTGGTGTAAATACTGATGACGTGGCAGTGCAGTACAGATTCTCTACGATTTGCGTTGTAGATGACACGTAACAGATTCTACGAACATTTTCGCAATTTGCGGTAACTTGACACATGGCACTGTTGTATGGACTTCCACTTTTTACGTTAGCTGATTTCAGCCTTCTTAAGCGCCAGCTTTTAGTGACAATTGCTTTTGAGTTTAAGTGCTTTTGGGGCTTTGCTTTTAGCATTCCTTGTACTCTTTATAAGAGCCCCTAGGGCCATTCTTTTAGGCATCTGGACACTGAGCTGGACCCAACGAGAGTTGTACTCTTGCAGATCAATAATAAAGAAATACCGAAAGGGGCGCCAATCTTTGGGGCCAATGCGTCTTGGTTCAAAACTCCGTCGCGTCGTGTCGTCTTCTCTCTCTTGTATTCAAGTGTTTTGAAATGCTAAAGTGTTGCTAAATGTGTAGATTGCAGCTTTACCTGTCTTACCGCCTGACCACTCGCCGGAAGTGATTACATTGAGCTCTTGGATATAAGGGACCTTGTCTTATCTTGATTCTATTTTGAATCTAGAGATTCGCAAGTATCGGATCTGAGGACCTTGGTAGCCGACCTACGGTAGTCCAACAGCTGCGGGTTTCTACAGGGAATCTCTTCGACCCATTACAACCAGATACCCTTGAGGAGCCCCAGTCCACCTCAGCTTCGCTGCCGCTTGCTCCTCCTCCTCCGCCGCCTCCACCCCCTCCGCCCACCCACTCCTCTGCTCTGCCCCCACCTCCCTCTCCCTCTCCCCCCCCCCCCCCCCAACCACCACCTTGAGGCCTCAACTTCTTCTCCTGGCCCTTCTCGCACTACCCTTGAGGTACATGGGACTGGACCCATAGTCACAGGGCCGAGGGGGACCTAAACCCTAAGAAGAACAAGCAACAACAGAAGAAAAAGTCCTACCAACTTATGGGACCCCGTCCGATGAGGCCAAAGAGACATAAGGAATTATAATAAAGCCGGACCCACACACACACACACACACACAAAAAAAAGCCAATTGATGATCTGGCAGATATGTATGGACGCTCTGGAAATTGCGCTGACATGATGATGTGGCAAAATTGATTTTCGCGTTTTCGCGTTTTGCAGTCGGGAAGGGTAGGTCGCCAAACGACGATCTCACAAACATAGAGATGTTGTGTGTTGGCATTGTGGTCATACAGCGCATGTACGTAGGTGTTGTTTTTGGCGGATGAGATAGCACAAGAGATAGCACAAGAGGGATGCTATCACTTTGGATGACGTGGGAGTAGACGTAGCGTATGTGGCTATGCATGACATAGATGTCACCTTTGCTTCCATGTTTACTCTTGCGTTTCTTATGTCGGTTTTTGATGACACATTTTTCGCATCGGATACTAGATGCGAGTGCTAGATTTCATGTCACACCGAGTCATGAATGGTTTAGCACATATGCTAGTGGTATGCTTGGACGTGTGTGTCTAGCTGATGGTTCAGTGCATGACTTAGTTGAGCCAGTCGGCACTTGAATCCGAGTAGTAAAAGGGTGTCTAGGCTCAGTTCAAAGTCATTTAGGCCCCACGCTACACTTATAAGTTGGTGGGTACTAGGAAATTAACTCAAAAGAGGCAAACTGGACACTTGGCCGCTTGTGAGCCATTCTGCAAACCACATCAGCTGGGGGCGCCCATTTTTGAGAGAGAAGGCTGGTCTGGGTTGCCATCTTCTTCATTAAGTGACTATAGTGTGGGTGAGTAGTGGGTGCAGATTTCACAGCTTTAATGGAAAGCTTGCCTTCTCCCTTGTCTTATGTAGCGTGATGATTCCGCTCTCGTGCATCTCTCCCCCCTTTGAATACAAAAACGTGATGCCCCGCTCGAGGGCTTTTCATTTGTATGTACAGTTGTGTGGGTTCAAGTGCGATTGCCGCGGCAAGAGCCTCTTACACAGGTATTGGATTAGCTAGTTGCTAATCCCCTGCAGGTACAGGTGAATTTGGAGAGATTTCACGCGAGAAATCTCGTCCGATTCAAAGGGCAAGTAGCCCTACAGGTGCAGGAGCTCGAGGGCTTGCTACGGAGGCACGCGAAATAGAGCCCAAAACAGAAAAATACAGGCTGCTGTGTATTTTTGCAAATTTAGGGTTTTGACCCTAATTGATCCCTAATACCCCCAAGACCATCGGGGAACTGTTGGGACATGCAGACTTCACATTGTGAAGTTTTCGTCTGAGTTACGACGAGTTGATATTGTGATAATTCTTTCTATCTTTTGTGGTGCGTGTGCCCTATCAACTACCTCATTTTTGTGCTAATTTTTTCGATTTAATGCTTCTTTTAGTGCTAGGCTTCATTATGGCTGAGTCCTCGATCTCCGAGTCATGACAGAAACTCAGTACGCTGAACTTTGTGTTGATGTATGCTCATGTGTGTGTGCGTGTGGTGTGTGTTGTGTTTGGGAGCATATGTTAGTACCTAGTTCTACACCCACTATTGGGCACTGACGACGTTAGTGGGGATGTCGTGGTATCCAGCCTAGTAAAAGCGGACATCTCGTAGGAACTTGCATGTTTTCTCCCAAGTTTTATAAGAATAAAGAAATACCGAAAGGGGCACCAATCTTTGGGGCCTACAGGGTGTCGCTATCTGCTTGGTAGCAGTCTAGTTGCCAAGTTGTGCTTTGTTTGAAGTGTTGATTCCAGTCACAGATTTATTCGTGAAGTTTTCCTCTGGGTCGTAATGTCAAGTAAAGTTATCAAGTAAAGAATTGGGTGAAAGCTACAGTTTACCGCCCTACGGGCCAATGTCATGGACGTTGAGTTTGCTGACGACTCAGGCATGTACTTGGAGGGACTGGAGGCCAATCTGCACAGGGGTGAGCAGGATGTTGAGGTGTTTTGTTGTGCATGGGGAGCACTAATCAACTGGAGGTGGCTGGCAGTGCTTCCATGCTCGATTGGTTGCCTGGAGAGGGATTTAGGTGGATCCCCCCAGGGACACCTGTACGGTACTTGGGGTGTCAGGTTGGTTTGTATCTGTCTCCATAGCAGCAGACTACTCCTCTCCTCCTTTCCATAAGGAGGAAACTGTTTCATTGGAGTTCGGCACGGCTCTCTTTGGCTGGCAAGGTTGTAGTGGCCAACTAGGTGCTTTTGGCTACTATGTGGTACATCATGTCTTGCGGGATCTTCTTGAGTTCCTGCATTAGCCAGCAGGAGAGGCTGATCAAGAACTTTTTGTGGTCAAGACGCGACACCGAGTCGGCCCGGGCCAAAGTTTCCTGGGAAGTCATCACTTTACCATGTTGGAGGGTTGGGGATTATCGACCTAGCACGGGAGAGCAAAGCCCTCCTTGGGAAGCTTGTGGTCAGAGGACTTCTTTCAGGGGGGGAGCCCTGGAAGGAGTTGTTGCTACACCGGATTCGTGCCCGCGTCCCACATATGGCCAGCCCTTGGAGCCTGTCCATCAGGTGGAGATGCGCAAAGTTGGCCTGAGTAGGAGTTGGGAGGACCTCTTTGCTGCGAGCCTGCTTAGGTCTTGGGAGTAGCCGCGGAGTGGCCTTGAGCAGCATCAACCCACATGCATTGAGGAGCGCTTAGAGCCCCATGGTCAGCACACAACGAGGCCACTTGGTAGCAGGCCTCATGTTTCTTGGGGTCCCATGGCAGAGGGTCCAGTAGGTACTCTTGGGGACTGGCTACAGTTTTTAGGCCTTCCCAAGGAGATTCAGAGCATTCAGCTACGAGGCATGAGGGGGGCGTAAAGCATGTGTCAGGATATTACAGAGGCTATACCTGCTAGGTGTCATACCCCTCCTGATATTGCAGCTCCTAGTTGGATGGGGGCTTTCACGCAAATGGAGGTCCTCATTGCAGTTAGGGCTTGCTCAGAGTCTGGACCATGCATGCGTTTTGAGGTTCATGGAGAGGGTCATCTTCACAGAGTCTCAGTAGAGGCACCACAGGTTGCACAGTGCCTTTTTCAGAGGATCCGAGTTTGTGGGCATCTGTGGGAGGACTTGTGTCATAGATCTCGACTCGACAGATCTGGTATCAGGACACTGGCGGCTTTGGGCTTGGGAGAGCCGTCCCTTGGTACGAGTGCAGTGGGACCCAAAAGAATGGTTTTAGCGAGATCCCTTCTCCTTAGTCGATCAACCAGGGACCCCTTGTTTCCAGTACACAGCTCGCTTTGGATGCCACATACTGACAACACGGAGAGAGGCTTGCCCTATTGCAGCACTTTACTGGTAGGAGGAGGGTCTCACATTGACAAGGTTTTGGGAGTACTTGCGGGATAGCAAATAACCAAGGAGAGTTACCATGTTTTAGTGGCTAGTTGCGCATAGAGCTACTGCAGTTGGGAGTTGGTTTGTACACAATGGCTTCTCAGCAGCATGTGCAGGCTGTGGACACTCATTGGAGACTCAACATCACTGTCTGTGGGATTGCCCCATGGACAATAGGTTTGGCTTCGGATTCTTTGGCTGATGTCGGCACTTTCCACAGCCCGCTTGTACACTTGGGGTGTTTTAGCTTAGTCCACACTCCGGGCTCAACGCTTCAATTTGAGATGGCTTCTATTAGCGGGATGATAGTGATTCAGGAGGGTTGGCCTACACTCCAGCTTGCCACACAACTCACCCCTAGGAGTTTGTGCAGTGATATAGAATGGTGTTGGGAGCTCATCTGCGGCTTGACACTTTGGTTCATCTAGCGGGCCCGTTGCTTTCGCATTTTCAAGGCTCGTCTTGTCCCTCCGGCACAGACTGTTCGTGATATCTTGCTGGAGCTGGTCCACACTCTGAGATCAGTTTGAGAGACTTCAAGGCAGCTCCGACCGCATGCGGGAGTGCTGCAAGGCCTTCCGATGACTTTGGCGCCTTGGGCCCTTCTTCAGAGTGGTCCATGGCGTGCCTACATGGCACTACCGACCCTCAGTGTGGCTTTAGCCCTCATTGTACATATTTTGTCTTTTCATTGGGAGAGTCTCCCCACTTTTTGATGTAGTCCTCTATAGCAAAGGCTGGTTGTAGCCCTTTCGGCAATATTCTTAACTAATGGATAGATCTTTTTCTTGGAAAAAGAAAAAAATTGACCCAACAAAGCAGTTGTAACCGACACTCACCATGTGATAATTGACAAGAACAGAACAACACAGGAACAAACTTTTACTTCAAACACAATTGGGGAGAGAGAGAGAGAGAGATAGATAGATAGATAGATTTTATTATCGTCCTCGGAGGTCAAATATGACCTATGGGACCAAAGTTACATGTGATGTAGTATGTGTATGGCTGATGAGTGACTCTCGATGCTCCAAAATTGTAGTGATGAGAGTCGCAATGGAGAGCCCACACTTTGGCTGGGAGAGGAAAGTGTGTAGGTCTAAGTTATGGCTGAAAATGTGAGAGAAGCAAGTTCGGATGTGATCAAAAGCTGAGCACTCTAGTAGTGTGTGGTACTCAGACTCTCGAACTTGCAGTGAGCATAATGTGCACAATCGATTTGACTCTTCTCCATTGCCCCAACGCCCTATCTCGCATCGAAGGAAATGGGAGCTAAGCCGAATTGCTGCGATAGTGCGTATCGCGGACAAGGGAATAGGCTCAAGCATGTAAGTGTGAGTACGGTTTCCTCTCTCAGCGAAGAACATGGTTTTGTAGTTGGGGGCAATATAGGTGGTGTAATGTATGAAGCGTGAACCACCGGATTTCTCCCAAGCCGTAATACGTTGGCGTTGTAGAAAAGCTTCATTCACTTGAGAGTCAATTGAAGCATCATGTAGCAAGTGTAATGCATCCCATCTCCCAAACCACTTCTTTATGTCTTGCATCCATCCTGTGCTCAAGATCTTGCTTTTATGCGTCTTTTGAACTTTTTTGCTTGCTTCCCATGCAATTGTAGGAAGTCGATGTGAGGGGTTTTGACGCATCTTTATCATGTACTCCACAACCCTTTCCATGCCCATAACCTCAATTGGAAGAGATCCCGACTCAAGAAGTAGGAGCATATATGGTGTTTGTGTCTTAACTTGGAGAAAGTTTGTAAGAAAACGCTTTTGGACATTCTCAAACTCTTTCCAAGTAGACTTTGAGATGCTCCCACCCCACACTTCAACTCCATAAAGAAGAACCGGTGTCACCAATGCATCAAAAAGATACTTCTTGAGAACCCAACACTTGATGTTTCCCGCATTACACATGTTCTCAAATGCATAATATGCTCTCTTTCCCGCTTCCAAACGACGCATAGCACATTCATGCCACTTGTGATTGGATGTAACCTCAAGGCCAAGGTACTTAAAGCTCTCAACAACTTCAAGTGTCTCGTTGTTGTACACAATGCATGGCTTCTCCTTATGGTTGGTTTTCACAAGCATAACCTTTGTTTTGGATTCATTTACAATCAGCAAACTATGCAAGCAAAAGTTCTCAAGGACAACCATAAGCTTTTGTGCATCTTCTAAAGTGTGTGCTAGAAGCACTACATCATCCGCATACAACAAAAGCATGATTACCGCATTGCAAATAGTGACCTCTGCAATGCCTTCTTCTTGCATAAATTCAAGTACCATTTGTTCCAATTGATAGATGCATAGACCAAAGAGAGTTGGTGACAATGGACATCCTTGTTTAACCCCAATAGTGCTTACAAAAATTTCTGAAATTTCTCTTCCCATGCGCAATTGACAAATCACCTTCTCATAGATTCGAGAAACCGCAAGCATAAACTCACTTGGCACTTGGAGTTCTTCCATCCTTCTCCACAAATTGTTACGTGGAATCATATCAAAGGCTTTCTTAAAGTCCACAAAACAACAATACAATCGCTTGCCTTTCAACCGACTTTCCTCCATGAGAACACGAAGAGTGACAAGATGATCAATGGTGCTATGGCATCGACGAAAACCCGCTTGTCCCTTTGTACGCTTATCATTCTCTTCAGCCCAATCACTCAATTTCATTTCCATTATGCACCCAAACAACTTTTCCATAAGAGACCCAATCATTATAGTCCGGTAGTTACTTACATTCTTTACATCCCCTCCTTTATGCAAAGGCTTAACCCAATTAGTACTCCAATCATAAGGCATACCATGTTGAAGTGCAAGGTTGAACATATCACACATCCACTCATGGGTAAAATCTCCCGTCCATTTGATCATCTCCGGCTTGATACCTTGAAGATCTCCCGCATTGCGAGTGGCCAACTTTTCAAGCCCACCGCATACATCCTCAATAGTAAAAAAAGACGGCATACATGGGAGTGAACCATAAAATGGCATTTTTTCAGTATTTGCTTGCTCATATAATTGCCTACAATGTGTGTACATATCCACTAGACTCAATTTACCAAAATTCTCAACCCGCTTGCCTCTCAAGTTTCTCCAAAATCTTCCACATGCATGTGCCTTTTCTTGGACTTGAAATTCTTGTTGCTTTACTTCCCATCTTCTTCTCTTCTTTTGAATCAATGCCTTGTATGTATGCAAATGACTTTGATAGTTGTCTTTGTGCATAGTTGCATCAAGCTTTATCAAGGACTTTCGAGCATCTTGACATTCTTTATCAAACCACCTTTTGCGTGATCTATCTTTGTTGATACCATGGAGATGCTTTATGGCAAAGCATTCTTCCGCACAAGAACAAATAGCTTTCTTGAAAGCTTCCCATTTAGTTTTCAATGGTGCATCACATTGAAGCTTTGTCATCCATAATTTTTGCTCAACCATTTCAATGTACATTGGTGTCCGTTTGAAATCCATACATAGTGATAACTTCTCTTTTCTTTGGCTGAGATTATCATGCTTAGTTGCTTCTCCACATGAAAGGTCAATACATAAGGTGCGATGGTCGGATTCCGGGGTCCATTGACCAAACATAAAACTCTTTATGCGATACATGATGGCTTCAGAGAGTAGCATATAGTCAATCACACTATCCCCATTATGTCTCCTACATGTAAATCCATTGGTTCCACTCCACAAAGATACACCATTGGCAATGAGCATACCCGTGCTATTACACATGTGTAAAAGTAACTTTCCATAGTGATCCGGCTCTTTCTCATCCATTGAAGTACGATCATACAAGTGAACTTCCTCCAACTCTCTTGAAATGTGTGGCATATCAAATTGTTGAGTATCATGTTGCAATGTTTTTGTGCGAGCATTCATATCCCCAAATACAATAAATCACCATCACCTTTGAAATAAACAATGTCCTCTTCCAAATCAGAAAATGGTTGATCTCTATCCATGCAAGCATAAAAGGGAGAATCATGATGAGGAATGTAGCAACCAGCTACAAAAATGGGTGCTCTTTTTGGTGTCATAATTTTCAGCCATACATAACGTTTGTACTTGTCATCTTTCACAATTGATACAAAATCTTCCAATCCTTTCTTAACCATACATGCTAACCCTCCTTGTCCTCTTCGTTGCTTGAGATTCTTTGACCACATCAATGAATGTACATTGTAATCCTCCAAGCCGTTAATCCTTTGTGTATCATGCTCCCAAGTTTCAACAAGAAGTAGAACATCGGCTTTGCTTGTTAGTTCATCAATGCCAACCCCCGCATTCCATGGGTATCCATTACAATTCCAAAAGCATATTTTCAATTGTAACTCGGTCTCATAGGTCACGCATCCCTATTTGCTTGAGAGACTTTCCTCCTCCTTGGGCACATTTTCTTCATGAGAGATCTCCTTGTTTTTATTATTCTTTTCCTCATATGCCTTACGATGCATATTTTGTTACTTAATAGTGCGATCTTCACATACAAAACATTTTGTATCCCTCAAATAGATCCAACTATCATCAAGGATAATCTTTCGCTTGGTCTCATCCGGCATGGTGCATACAATTGGCCGTTCTCCCGAGCGAGGAGCTCCTTGCTTCCCCACTCTATGTGCTCCATAGACCATAACTCCGGACATGCCAAAGTGGGTTTTGAAGAAATCTTCAATAACAATGGCAAGAGAAGGAGGTGTCTCTAACTTCTCTTCGGGAATTCCACGAATAACAATGTTCTTGGAACGTCGCTCCCGTTCCTTCAACTCCTCCACATCCACATTCTCAACATTCTTTGTTTGAACCATAGCTTGCATGAGTGAGGAATTAGAAAACACATTGCTACCACATACATCAACCCAAGACTTGTTTGTGCATACATTTTTCATGTCGCATACATCCCCGCTCATAGTGTCAAATTTCTCCTCTTTCAATACATGGTCATGCTCTACTTTGCTCATACGCTCCTTCAAAGCATTCAAGTCCACAAGAGAGCGTTTACATTCCTTGACTTCCTCTTCAAGTTGCATCAAACGTGTTGTTTGCATCTCAAGTGTCCTCTTGAGATTCTCATTCTCAACCACAAGTACCCTTAGTGTGCCATTCTCCATTGCAAGTGGTCGTAAGTCTTCGCCTTGTTTGTTTACGGTCTCTTGCAATGATACCAAGTACGCCATGATCATGGTTTCCGATGTCGTTGGTTGGGTGGTTGTGTTGCTATCTCCACACTTAGGAGATTTTGGATACTTTTCCTACAATGGTTGTGGACCTTGTTGAAGAAGAAGAACCCTTGCGAGTGCCAGAAGACATTGTATGTAAAATAGGAGATGAGAATCAATTTTGTTGAACCTGTTCACTTCGGAAATGCTGCTACAGAAACGCCTTCCATAACTTTGAAAATTTCTGTCTTTACATCAATGCGTAGTGGACTTCGTGCTCTTCAATTGAGGCTATAGATCACCCAAATCGGAGTTCGGATGAAGAAGTTATGATCAAAAGAGTGGACTGCTGTCTACTAGGTTAAAAAACGGCTGCGTTTTTTGAGTGTGAGAGAGAGAGAGAGAGAGAGAGAGAGAGAGAGAGAGAGAGAGAGAGAGAGAGAGAGAGAAATGAAATGTTATATTAACGTCTTCAAAAGGGCCAAATGACCTATGAGACCAAAAAGTTACAATTGGTGAATCTGATACCATGTCTGAGTACGGAAATTACCAAGTTACAAAGAACTAACACTAACCACTAAGGCACTAAGGAGAAAGGAAATAAGGGGGGAGGGAAGGGCGGGGGGGGGGGGGGGGGGGGGGGAGAGAGGGAGGTTTGTGGGTTCAGATGAAATCTCTCATCGGTTGCTGTCGGATCTCATCGACTTCCTCCATGGTTAGAACTCTGGTTGGGCGTCTTGCATGTCGAGCTAGAGTGATCTGTATCTTCTGTTGCAACCTTCGTCGGTAGTGGGAGACCCCCCGAGGTCGTGGACGTCTGGATCTGCCAAGTTCAGTGGCTCTGTCAAGCAGTGTATCTCTAGTATGAGTAGGCTGTAATGACTTCTCCGTTTGCTCTCCTCTGTCTGGTGTAAAGAACTCTGTGATTCGTCTCTGAGACTGTCTTTCCCCTGACGTCCTCAGCAAGCTCTCCCTAAGTTTGCGTAGCTCTAGTAGGAACAATCCGAGACACTTCTGATCCTTGTATCTCATGACTCTAGAAAAAGGTCCGAATCCTTCTCTGAACAAGCAGTGGAAGCGTCCGCGTATCTCATATTATGCCGGGCAATGGCATGTGTAGTGCAGTTCTGCCTTTGGCTCTAAGTTACATAGGTGACATATCCTGGCTCCTGCAGGCACCCCTCGGAATCGGCCAGTCTCGATCTGGAGCTGATGTGAGGATGTGCGTATCTGTCCAATAGCGCATCTTATCCCATGAGATAAGTGTGTATCCATGTATGGTGGCCTAGTCACAAAGCCGTCCTCCGTGAGTTGGAGAAGATGCTCTCTGTAAAAGGCCATCTTCGTGCCCAACTCCTGTGTCGGCTGTATCCATGTGCTCCTGGTATTTAGTTGAATCAGATCCTAACATATGAGCCTGGTGATCTCTGTCCGTGTGAGAGACAAGGAGGGTGCATCCAAGGAGTATTGAAGCGGAGGTAATCTATTTATATTGAGACCATGCGACTGGAACCATGATGCCATCTGTCCATACCATAGTTACCGGGGAACGCCCCCTAGCCCCCGTTCCGGCGTTCCGGGGGGCAGTTCCCTTCCCGAACGTTCCGGAATGTCCCGGAATGTCTTACATTCCGGGTGGCCAATGCAAACCGGAACGGCCGTTCCGGAACGTTCCGAAACGCCCCCGGACCGTTCCGGAATGCCCCTGGAACAGCCAACGGCTACAAACAAATTTGGCAAAAATTGAAAAAATTGAAGTAAATGTTTGGGCTTCTTTTGAAAGTGTGTAAGGCCTCAAGGACTCATAAAATGCACCCCCCTTCCCCTTTCTCTTCACAAGCTAATCCTCAAGGCTCAAGCTCTCTCCCTCTCACTCTCAAGATCTCTCCCTCTCAAGACTCACTCTCTCAAGGCTCAAGGCTTCAAGCCTTCAAGCTCTCTTCCTCTCCCTCCCACTCTCTCAAATCTCCCCCTCTCCATCTCTCTCTCTCTCTCTCTCTCTCTCTCTCTCTCTCTCTCTCATCATCTAGTCATAGCAAGGTTGAATAGTCTTCAAAACGAGTTTTTTGTGAGTATTAGAGTCAAAGCACTCTAATACTCCTTGTATTTAAACACAAGGAGCTAAAAATTGCACTATTTGGGTGTTTTTTATACCTCCCGTTCCGCGACGTTCCCGTTCCAGACCCCTAGCCGTTCCCCCGTTCCGCGGGGATCCCGTTGCCGTTCCCGTTCCGCGTTCCGGGTAACTATGGTCCATACCAACATGCTGTATCGCCTTGTAGAGCTAGTTGTCGAGATGACTCCAGGGCAAGCCGAGCGTATCTGTCTCTGGGGAGATCCCATAAACCGTGCATAAAGGAAACTTATCTCGTCAGTGCCTCCACCACGAGGGAGGGGGGCGGCTAGCTCGGCTCGGATAATCTCATGTTGTACTGAGGCCTTAGCCCGAATCATCCGAGCGATCATAGAGACCAGAGGCCTCTCCATACATCTCCATCCATCTGTATTACCAGATCTCCCATGGTGGTCTACTGAGGGTCCCCATACCTGAACTCCATAGAGCATAGCTGGAGTCACTAGAGTGTCAAAGAGCCATAGCTTTGTTCGCGGTTCCTGAAACTGAACCTGCGAACACATCCTCTCCAGTCCTCCCAAAGCTGCATATGCTCTCGTCAGTCTAGTCTCTGATGCTCTCCTTAGTGAAAACACCGGTCCACTGAATACTACCCCAAGATAGGTATATGCATCTGTGTACTCCGCAGTCTCTTGGCCATACATAAATGTGGGTGCCGACCTCCTAACCCACTGTGGTGTGGTGTTGAACACCATAACCTTGGTTTTTCCCGGATTGACCGACAATCCACTGTCACGAGCAAATGTATGCAGAGCATCCAAATGACGCTGCATCCCCTATGGGGAGTCTGAAATCAGCACAATATCATCAACATATAGTAACAGCGGAATCCATGTCCCTGCTAGCTGAGCCCCCCTGTCTCCCTGCCGCTCTACATAGTCTGAAAACTCATCCATATACATCCCAAAAAGAGTCGGGGATAGTGGGCATCCCTGCTTTACTCCAATAGTGGAGTGGACCATGTCAGACATTCCCTTAGTGGTGCGTACCCGTCCCATCACTGTCCTGTATAGAGCCAGAATACCCCATATTAGCTCTGTAGGTACACCCATGTCCTGTAGTCTGTGTATAAGTCTGGCTCTCGGCACTGTGTCAAAAGCTTTGCGGAAATCCACAAAGCTACACTAGATTCTCTTGCCATGGTGTCTACCCTCCTCAATAATAGCTCTGAGTGTCAGAATCTGGTCAAGAGTGGAGAAACCTCTCCTGAAACCTGCTTGCCCTAGTGCTCTTATTCCCTCTCGCTCTGCCCATCTACTCAGCTCTTGCTCAAGGATGGATGCATACAACCTAGCTAATGTGTGGCCAACCATGATGGTGCGATAATTCGCGGGAATCATGGGATCTCTTGACTTGAAAATAGGCACAATCGTAGACATACTCCAGGTCTTCGGGAAGCCTTCATACATGGCTCGATTAAACATCATAGCCAGGAGCTCTGCAAGCATATCCTTGGCATGGATGAAGTGCTCTGCTACCAGACCATCATGATCATGCGCTCTCCTTGTCTTCATCCTGTCAATGGCTTTCCTTACCCTCTCGGTAGTAAAGAAAGAACATGTCTCTGGGCATGTCTCTAGTGGGTCCGGCAGAGGTGGTTGCCCTGATGCTGTGTAGAGAGATGTGGCATATTCCCCCCATGTCTCAGTGGAGGTGACCGCGGGTGGTGGTGAATGCTTGTGGAATAGCCTCCATGCTTCGCCTGAGTCCTGACTTATAAATAGCTGATATAGATCCCGCTCTAGCTGAGATAGATAGGCCCTTTTCTTTCGTCGCACTAGGCGGCGAGAGATAATCCTTGACTGTCGATGTGTGGTAATACCCGTGAGCACTTCCCTCTGTAGTTTGATCCTCGTCTCTTTGCACTCCTCATCATACCAACTGTTCTGGGGTATGTTCCCAGATTGTCTCCGTGTGGGCTGGCTGTGGGGATATGCCTTTGATGCTGCATCATGGAGCGTCTCTGTCAAAATCTGAGTGAGTTCATCTAGTGGCCGTCCCGGCTCCTGGGTGCATAGCTGCCTGTATATATCATCCATATACACAGAATTCCTCTCCCTCATGAAGGTATACCGAGTGTGTATGGGGACCCCACCTAATGGAGCTGTGCTGAACTGAAAGGTTAGGGTGAAAGACACGATAGCATGATCAACTGCTACTTCAACTGGCCTAGTGCCCACCATGAAATCCTGAAAGAATGGGATGGGACCTGGCTGGGCCATAACATAATCCACTGTGCTTGCACCATGTCGGTGTGGAAAGCAATTAAAACCTCCAGCTGTCGAAAATCTTTGTAGGCCATTCACAATCGCCAATCTATGTGCGGTTCCCATATCTATCAAGTATCTACCATACTCAGTGTATTCCTCATCTTGTGATAGTCTGGATAGACCCATCTCTGTGACGTCCAGCTCTCTGAGCATCTCTTCGGAAGTATCATAAAATATTGTCTGGTGGTGGGCAGTCCTAGCATTGAAATCCCCTAGTATGATAATGTCACCAACCTTGGAAAAGTCCCATGTCATTATCCAAAATAGCAAAGGGGGATTGTCCTCTAGGTGATGCATATACTGACGTACTAGGAGGAAAGTAACAAATAGCAATGTAGAGGTATCTGCCCGTCTCTGTCCTAAGCCTCACCCACATGTACCTAGCCTGTTCATCCTTGCGTGCTATATATATCATTGGCTGCAGTTCCTCCCTGAATAGAACTGCCACTCCCCCTAAGCCCCGTCCTCGATGCTCCGATCTGGTCTCTTGTCTGCAGGCTGTCTCCCATCTATATCCGCTCACCTGTGGCATGGATTGTCCCGGTGCTTGATGCGTCTCAGAGTAGAAAATGATGTCTCTCCCCATAAAGCTATCCTCAAAGGCCCCTACATCAAGACGGAGTGACCCGTTACAATTCCAGGTTGCCATCTTTAGTGTGGTCCCATAGGTCTCGCATTGTCGTGCGGGGCGTCGCTCCAATATCACGACCTTTCCATCCCTGTAAAAGGCAATCTTCCCCTTTTCCCTTGCTGCTCTTATTTCCGGCATTACTTCTTGCATATCAGAAATCTGCGAGAGGGTGAGGTCATCTCCAAGAAAGATGCCCGTCTTCTTTAGAGTCTCTCTCTTCTTCAAGAAGTCTTTCTTCGCTTCCTTGGAGGGGAAGCGGAGAATGAGTGCCCTTTCCTTCGAGGTTTCTCCGTTGCTCCCACTTTTCTTAGTGCCCACTCTCCAAGCCCTTGTGTGCGTCTGCTCGTTGACCCCCACCAAGGTCATGAGTTCTTTCACCTCTTTGTCTACATTATCTTGGTCTCTGAGGCCACATACCCTTACGTGTAAGGCCCGCACACGTCTCCTTTGCTCCTCTTCGAGTGTTAGGTTGATGATGGTTGGTGTGGGGGTGGGAGTTATTTCCTTGCCTTTCCCTTTCTTGACAATCTCGATCCATTTTTCGGCCTTTTCTGCTTTCTGCTGGGTCTTTGTGATGACATCTACCCAGGAGGTCGTCATTTCTTTTTGTTGCTCCCCACCTTCTTTGATGGCCCGTACTTGTTCCTTGATCGTGTTAAGCTCTTCAATGACAGAGGGTTGAAGTTCTCCCTCTTCGAGGACATTCTACGATCGCACCTCTGCAAGCTCTTTCTTGAGTAGTGCGATTTCCTCATCTTGGGCCTTCATGCGATCTTCGAGTGTACGTATCGTGCTTTCCTGTGTTGCCACGCGTGCGTCGAGGCCGTTAATAGTACCTAAGAGGTGGCGGTTGATCTTGTTGATGGACTCGCTCAGTTCTTCTTTGCATTTTTGGATGGCATCCTCCACCGGATCATCCTTGCTATTCGGCTTTCTCATGATTGAGAGGCCGCGACAAAGGGGGGGGGGAGAGGGGGTACCGGAGAAACAATTTGCGAAAAGTATCCTCAAACAATGCTCCAAAAGGTGTCTAAATACAAAGAAAAATAAAATCATTCGGGGTTGGTTTCTGTAAGTAGGACGATTGGCTTGCCATGCTGAATGGTAGCATCGTTGTGGTCGCGCCAAGGCATTGCCAAGAGAGCGTCGCAGTGCCCCAACTTCATGATGTGAAGGTCGGCCTTGCTGTGTTACTCTTGAATGGTGATAGGAAGGGCACCACGAAGGGAGGCAAGTGTGCCAGTATCTCTTGTAGCTAATGTCTCCAACAAACTAGTTGTACTCAAAGTCCATGAGCTTGAGGAATTTTGAGTGGATAAAATTTTCGGTGGCTTCGGGATCAAAGATAAGCGCTTTGTAGCCACGGATCTTTCCATAAGCTCTACACAATCCCTTGGAAGCATTGGTTACATACATTGTTTAAATGTTTAGAACAAGTCCCGCTGTGGTTCTAGCTTTCTTGGCGGGAGGTTGCTCAAGAGGCTTTGTGGGGACAGACATAGGAAGTGTGGAAACATTCGAGGCACCCGCCTTCTTGTTAAAGAGTATCTCATTGGTGAGTAGTCAAGCGAGGTCGTGTAGACGGAGTCGAAGTGTAGCGAGAATGCCTAGAATTTCAACGTTGTGGTCGAGGATTCTGGGTAGTCGGTTTGTCCTTAGTTGTAAATTCCCGTTAGTTTGTCACCAAATGTAGCATGGTTCATATGCTTCTTGTATGGTAGAGTCTTGCTTTGACAGACAATATTCTTGAAGCGATGATGGTAGCCCGATGGTGTAGCGCTTACACTGGTCCTCCAAGGTTATCAGTTTGAAGAAGGTAGAGGTCCAAAATCCTTTGGTTGTAGTCATCCATAATTTCAATGGCCAACATTTTCAAGTTACCCCATTCTGGCATAAGCCTTACTTCAAATATTGCGGAGTCCGTGGAGCATGAGGTTTTGTGGCTATACAACTCATTATTGCATAGCAGAAAAGCGGCTACTCCAGAGATTTTGGATTCTTCTGTGTAGTTCCCCAATGAATAGATATTGTCAAACTATTGAACGAAGTGCAGTTCTTTCTTCCAATCTTTCACTCCCGAAAAAGCAAAATAAATTATCGTAGATCCACCACCGTTGAAGTCTTTAGGCTGATTTTCTGCTGGTACTGAAGCTGGATAATAGGGGTAGGCATACAGACTCCAACTATGAAACACATGTGGCAGTGGTGGCAAAGAAGACGGCACCGGTGGTGAGAGGTCAGATTATGCAACCATGTGTCGAAAAACTCCCCCAAGAGGAATAGAAAATTTTGTGGGCTGTCAAGAAGGAGCCCTTGTACTGTTTGGTGCTGGAGGAGGGAAACTTGAGGCATCAGTTGCGGCAACATGTAGTTCAAGAATTGTTGGAAGTTATGCAAAATAGGTAAAATTTGTTGAGGGTGCTTCTAGAGGATGTCGCGAAGTTCATCGAGACTAGAAATTCCATCTTTGTTTGTCCTGGTCAAACCGGTTTGCTTGTCAACATAGCAAACGACTGAAACTTTCATACCATTGTAATTAACAAGCACCACGTGCCAATTGAAAAGAACATACTTTAGCACTTCAAACACAACCGAACAAAGAGAGAGAGAGAGAGAGAGAGAGAGAGAGAGAGAGAGAGAGAGAGAGAGAGAGAGAGAGAGATTTTATTATCGTCCTCGGAGGTCAAATATGACCTATGGGACCAAAGTTACATGTGATGTAGTATGTATATGGCTGATGAGGTACTCTCGATGCTCCAAAATTGTAGTGATGAGAGTCGCAATGGAGAGCCCACACTTTGGCTGGGAGAGGAAAGTGTGTAGGTCTAAGTTATGGCTGAAAATGTGAGAGAAGCAAGTTCGGATGTGATCAAAAGCTGAGCACTCTAGTAGTGTGTGGTACTCAAACTCTCGAACTTGCAGTGAGCATAATGTGCACAATCGATTTGACTCTTCTTCATTGCCCCAACGCCCTATCTCGCATCGAAGGAAATGGGAGCTAAGCCGAATTGCTGCGATAGTGCGTATCGCGGACAAGGGAATAGGCTCAAGCATGTAAGTGTGAGTACGGTTTCCTCTCTCAGCGAAGAACATGGTTTTGTAGTTGGGGGCAATATAGGTGGTGTAATGTATGAAGCGTGACCCACCGGATTTCCCCCAATCCGTAATACATTGGCGTTGTAGAAAAGCTTCATTCATTTGAGAGTCAATTGAAGCATCATGTAGCAAGTGTAATGCATCCCATCTCCCAAACCACTTCTTTATGTCTTGCATCCATCCCGTGCTCAAGATCTTGCTTTTATGCGTCTTTTGAACTTTTTTGCTTGCTTCCCATGCAATTGTAGGAAGTCGATGTGAGGGGTTTTGACGCATCTTTATCATGTACTCCACAACCCTTTCCATGCCCATAACTTCAATTGGAAGAGATCCCGACTCAAGAAGTAGGAGCATATATGGTGTTTGTGTCTTAACTTGGAGAAAGTTTGTAAGAAAACGCTTTTGGACATTCTGAAACTCTTTCCAAGTAGACTTTGAGATGCTCCCACCCCACTCTTCAACTCCATAAAGAAGAACCGGTGTCACCAATGCATCAAAAAGATACTTCTTGAGAACCCAACACTTGATGTTTCCCGCATTACACATGTTCTCAAATGCATAATATGCTCTCTTTCCCGCTTCCAAATGACGCATAGCACATTCATGCCACTTGTGATTGGATGGAACCTCAAGGCCAAGGTACTTAAAGCTCTCAACAACTTCAAGTGTCTCGTTGTTGTACACAATGCATGACTTCTCCTTATGGTTGGTTTTCATAAGCATAACCTTTGTTTTGGATTCATTTACAATCAGCCCACTATGCAAGCAAAAGTTCTCAAGGACAACCATAAGCTTTTGTGCATCTTCTAAAGTGTGTGCTAGAAGCACTACATCATCCGCATACAACAAAATCATGATTACCGCATTGCAAATAGTGACCTCTTCAATGCCTTCTTCTTGCATAAAGTCAAGTACCATTTGTTCCAATTGATCGATGCATAGACCAAAGAAAGTTGGTGACAATGGACATCCTTGTTTAACCCCGATAGTGCTTATAAAAATTTCTGAAATTTCTCTTTCTATGCGCAATTGACAAATCACCTTCTCATAGATTCGAGAAACCGCAAGCATAAACTCACTTGGCACTTGGAGTTCTTCCATCCTTCTCCACAAATTGTTACGTGGAATCATATCAAAGGCTTTCTTAAAGTCCACTAAACAACAATACAATCGCTTGCCTTTCAACCGACTTTCCTCCATGAGAACACGAAGAGTGACAAGATGATCAATGGTGCTATGGCATCGACGAAAACCCGCTTGTCCCTTTGCACGCTTGTCATTCTCTTCAGCCCAATCACTCAATTTCATCTCCATTATGCACCCAAACAACTTTGCCATAAGAGACCCAATCATTATAGTCCGGTAGTTACTTACATTCTTTACATCCCCTCCTTTATGCAAAGGCTTAACCCAATTAGTACTCCAATCATAAGGCATACCATGTTGAAGTGCAAGGTTGAACATATCACACATCCACTCATGGGTAAAATCTCCCGTCCATTTGATTATCTCCGGCTTGATACCTTGAAGATCTCCCGCTTTGCGAGTGGCCAACTTTTCAAGCCCACCGCATACATCCTCAATAGTAAAAAAAGACGGCATACATGGGAGTGAACCATAAAATGGCATTTTTTCAGTATTTGCTTGCTCATATAATTGCCTACAATGTGTGTACATATCCACTAGACTCAAGTTACCAAAATTCTCAACCCGCTTGCCTCTCAAGTTTCTCCAAAATCTTCCACATGCATGTGCCTTTTCTTGGACTTGAAATTCTTGTTGCTTTACTTCCCATCTTCTTCTCTTCTTTTGAATCAATGCCTTGTATGTATGCAAATGACTTTGATAGTTGTCTTTGTGCATAGTTGCATCAAGCTTTATCAAGGACTTTCGAGCATCTTGACATTCTTTATCAAACCACCTTTTGCGTGATCTATCTTTGTTGATACCATGGAGATGCTTTATGGCAAAGCATTCTTCCGCACAAGAACAAATAGCTTTCTTGAAAGCTTCCCATTTAGTTTCCAATGGTGCATCACATTGAAGCTTTGTCATCCATAATTTTTGCTCAACCATTTCAATGTACATTGGTGCCCGTTTGAAATCCATACATAGTGATAACTTCTCTTTCCTTTGGCTGAGATTATCATGCTTAGTTGCTTCTCCACATGAAAGGTCAATACATAAGGTGCGATGGTCGGATTCCGGGGTCCATTGACCAAACATAAAACTCTTTATGCGATACATGATGGCTTCAGAGAGTAGCATATAGTCAATCACACTATCCCCATTATGTCTCCTATATGTAAATCCATTGGTTCCACTCCACAAAGATACACTATTGGCAATGAGCATACCCGTGCTATTACACATGTGTAAAAGTAACTTTCCATAGTGATCCGGCTCTTTCTCATCCATTGAAGTACGATCATACAAGTGAACTTCCTCCAACTCCCTTGAAATGTGTGGCATATCAAATTGTTGAGTATCATGTTGCAATGTTTTTATGCGAGCATTCATATCCCCAAATACAATAAATCACCATCACCTTTGAAATAAACAATGTCCTCTTCCAAATCAGAAAATGGTTGATCTCTATCCATGCAAGCATAAAAGGGAGAATCATGATGAGGAATGTAGCAACCAGCTACAAAAATGGGTGCTCTTTTTGGTGTCATAATTTTCAGCCATACATAACGTTTGTACTTGTCATCTTTCACAATTGATACAAAATCTTCCAATCCTTTCTTAACCATACATGCTAACCCTCCTTGTCCTCTTCGTTGCTTGAGATTCTTTGACCACATCAATGAATGTACATTGTAATCCTCCAAGCCGTTAATCCTTTGTGTATCATGCTCCCAAGTTTCAACAAGAAGTAGAAGATCGGCTTTGCTTGTTAGTTCATCAATGCCAACCCCCGCATTCCATGGGTATCCATTACAATTCCAAAAGCATATTTTCAATTGTAACTCGGTCTCATAGGTCACGCATCCCTATTTGCTTGAGAGACTTTCCTCCTCCTTGGGCACATTTTCTTCATGAGAGATCTCCTTGTTTTTATTATTCTTTTCCTCATATGCCTTACGATGCATATTTTGTTACTTAATAGTGCGATCTTCACATACAAAACATTTTGTATCCCTCAAATAGATCCAACTATCATCAAGGATAATCTTTCGCTTGGTCTCATCCGGCATGGTGCATACAATTGGCCGTTCTCCCGAGCGAGGAGCTCCTTGCTTCCCCACTCTATGTGCTCCATAGACCATAACTCCGGACATGCCAAAGTGGGTTTTGAAGAAATCTTCAATAACAATGGCAAGAGAAGGAGGTGTCTCTAACTTCTCTTCGGGAATTCCACGAATAACAATGTTCTTGGAACGTCGCTCCCGTTCCTTCAACTCCTCCACATCCACATTCTCAACATTCTTTGTTTGAACCATAGCTTGCATGAGTGAGGAATTAGAAAACACATTGCTACCACATACATCAACCCAAGACTTGTTTGTGCATACATTTTTCATGTCGCATACATCCCCGCTCAGTGTCAAATTTCTCCTCTTTCAATACATGGTCATGCTCTACTTTGCTCATCCGCTCCTTCAAAGCATTCAAGTCCACAAGAGAGCGTTTACATTCCTTGACTTCCTCTTCAAGTTGCATCAAACGTGTTGTTTGCATCTCAAGTGTCCTCTTGAGATTCTCATTCTCAACCACAAGTACCCTTAGTGTGCCATTCTCCATTGCAAGTGCTCGTAAGGCTTCGCCTTCCTTGTTTACGGTCTCTTGCAATGATACTAAGTACGCCATGATCATGGTTTCCGATGTCGTTGGTTGGGTGGTTGTGTTGCTATCTCCACACTTAGGAGATTTTGGATCATTTTCCACAATGGTTGTGGACCTTGTTGAAGAAGAAGAACCCTTGCGAGTGCCGGAAGACATTGTATGTAAAATAGGAGATGAGAATCAATTTTGTTGAACCTGTTCACTTCGGAAATGCTGCTACAGAAATGACATGTTATATTAACGTCTTCAAAAGGCCAAAGTGACCTATGAAACCAGAAAGTTACAATGCGGTGTATCTGATACAAAGTCAGATTAACAAAATAAATTAAACTAGGATAACAAAATATGAATACTGCGGGATCCTAAACTAAGCAATACAATGTGAAGACAATATGGGAGGGGAGTAGAGAGAATCCGCATGGTAAACAGAGTGGTGGAGTTCCATGCACTGGCTGGCGCCCCTTTCGGCATTTCTTTGATATTACTCCGACAAAGGTACAACTGCCGGGGAGATGGTGTTGTACACTTTCCACACTCTAGAATGCGAGAGAGGTCCCCCAAGGCTCATATTCAAAGACCCTAGGCCGGAAAAACATCAGCTACAAAAGCTGGCACCCACGGGGAAATTTTTGTAAAATCTGTAATTTCATATTTTTCTGCAATTTACGGCGTGATGTCTAGGATGTCCGTACAGTTAGCTATGTCATCCACCTTTTTTAAGTAAAATTGGTCCACTTTGATTTGGCCACCGTCGTGTGCTTAAAACATGTCTTGTTGAGTTGGACATGCCATGTCATTACTTAGTGACAGCAGTCCTTTGCGATGGGAGGGAATTTGCTACAAGAGTGGTTGGAATTCTGTCAGTAGCTAGGGGCAAGAGGGATCGCTCCTTGGAGAGAGGACTAATTCAACATTTGTGAACTCCGGGTTCCTAGAGAAGAGGGGGGGGGGTTGGTCGCTCTTTTAGGCATGGACGCGGATATCGGGAACAAGAGCCAATTGGGGTTGCCTTGCTTTTAGCTCCCAAGACTAGAGAAAGGGGAGACAGCTTTGTCTGGAAATAGGGGAGAAATGAAATGATATATTAACACCTTCAAAAGGCCAAAATGACCTATGAGACCAAGCCGTTACGACATAGTGAATCTGATACCATGTCCGGAATAAAAAAGAACTGAAACAAAATAGAATGTGTAGTACGATGAAAGAAGGGGGGGGGGGGGGGGGGGGGGGAGGGGGGAAGATATGGTGGAGATCCATCCTCATTTGCACTCTGGACGTCGAGAGAGTATGGATCGAATCCTCTGCTATAGTCTCCGTCGATGTTGTGTAGCTCCTCTCCTCAATCGCGGGCGTCTAGATCTCCCTAGCTCCAATGCTCGGTCTATGAGAATGCCAGTAGCGGTAGTATGAGTGTGGACAGAGCTCTGCAATGGTGTCTGCTCCTCTGGCTGCTGCTCTGGGGGTCCAATATCTAGTGTAAAGAAATCTGTAAATTATCTCTGGAGAGAGAGATAGATTTTGAGAGAGAGACCTTTAATCACCCAGGGCGCCCTTTTTTGGCTTGTTGAAACAAGCCTTAGGGCAGACACCTCAAAGTCATGTTCTAGTGTTTGAGGCCGAGGGAACCAGTGTGAAAGCTTTTTTGAGCGCCACAATGCTTAGTAGTGCTTTTTAATAGCGCTAGCTTTTTGTATCTGCTGCTTTTCGACTGGGGGTCTTTAAATATGAGCCTAGGGGCCCAGGGGACCATTCTCGGCAGATTTGTGCATGTTTGCACATCTGCAAAGTGACTCCTCGATCGTTATACTCTATGGATTATTTAATATAAAAAGAAGAAGCACCGAAGGGGGCGCGAGACTTTGGGGCCAATGCTTTTGGAAGTGGAACTGTGCCACTCCGTGTCTCGTCTCTTGTGGGAGACCTCTCTTTCAAGTTCAAGTGTTTTGCTGTTTCAGTTCAATTCGATGATTGTTGCAATGATTTTACCGCCTTGCCAGTGGCTTGCCGGTTATAGTGGTATCAAAGCTCAGACGATTGTTCTTATGAGAGTAATCCGGTCCAGAACTGCAGCAATTGACTGTTGAAGCAAAAGGTTTTTATAGAAATTGCTTTTTGAAGAACCTTTTTACAGAAATTGATTTTGACATAGAAGCTTTTTACAAAAATTGCTTTTGAAAAAAAAGCTTTCTAAAAAGTGGAAGATCTGTCGTCAGAACTATTCAACAATCTTTTATCTGAGCTGTCAAAAGTCCTAGAATCATCCTCCTTTGAATGGCTTGAATGCCGGCAATGCTCCTGAGGTCTGCTTTTCTGATACTTTCTTTTTCTTGATCTCCCCTTGTCTTGTTCACTAGAACTAGAACTAGAACTAGGAATGGAGTCATCCTCAAATTGAACACTTGGATAGTGTTTTCGTTAAAACAAACTATAATCAAAACACGAAGTGGCGGAGTGTTTTTGTTAAAACAGACTCTAATCGAGATACAAAGTGGTGGAGTTCCACGTCCAGATGCACTAGCCCAAAGTCTGGCTCCCCTTTTGGTACTTCGTTTATATTATCAATACACAGAGTACAACTGTTGGGGGAGTCATTGTACAACCATGCACTGATCCACCAGAAGTGACTCTCAGCACACTTACGTAGGCATTGATGCCCAAAAGCAACTCTTACAGAAGCTATACACCCCCAAAAGTTAATATGCTAAAAAACATGACGCCCCAAAAGCTTTGCAAGTCAATGCCTTCAATGATCTGGCCAAAAAGCACTACCACGTCAGCACCCGCAAATCACGGCATGATTTTTGGTGGATTTTTTGAGCGTTCTGTACATTCCTGCCACATGTCATTTTCGGACGATTTTATCTCTTTTCTATTGAGTCTTTGAAGCCATGTCAGCACTTTGTAACACGGGGCCTGGGGGCTGCTTTTTCTGACATACTTACTGAAAGCGTGTCTTTTTGGACACTAGAGCTTTTGGGCTTAATTTTTGACAGTTTTTGCTTTTGGGTGTGCATGCCTTTATAAGTTTACCAATTGAAGTGTTAAAGTTTTCAAGTTCAGTCGTGTGTCTGCTGTTGATTCACCACTTCCCTTGATGCTTGCTGGTTAAAATAAAATACTGGATGGTGCTGTTGTAGACACATATGCCAATTATTTCCATGACTTGTAAATCCAGCCACGACCAATGAATGAAACGAGAACATAGAACATTACAAGCATATCATGACTGGTAAGAACCTTCTAATCTAGTCAAGGTTCATAATTCTCTGTTCCAACGATGGGTGAGAACTTTTCTTGTCATGTCGCGGGTGTGGTAGCACTACTTCGAGGAGAAGCGATAAATTTTTTCATCGGTGTTTTAAAAAGGACCCGTGATTTGGAATCTTGAATTTCAATTAACAAGTGGGTCTGGAGGTTTGTGCTGACCATATCACAAAACCATAATCACCGACGTACGTCAACTGTATTTGTTACTGATCCTCTCCAAAAACCATCATCAGTCACGTAAATCGACTGGATTTTGTCTCCGTCACTTCCTTGTGCAGTGGTTCAGGTAGTGACCAGCTGTCCTTTGAGGTGACACTCAGCCAGTTCCGTTTGAGGAACAACTTCGAACCAGGCACTGTCACAGAGCCATTATGTGAGTTGACATTGCCTGTAGGCCCCCAGTGTTTTTGTGTGCATGCATGCCTGTTGCCAATTGTTTACATCTCTGTAAAAAGAAAGTAAACTAGAAACAGGATGGAAAGAACTTGTTTGAATTATCTCTAAGCATTACAAATTTTTTCTCTTTATGTGTGTGAGAGCATCTTTTGTTCTAATACAGTATCAATAAATACTTTATTTTACTTGTTTCTTCTGTTTCTAGATTCACTTCACTTCAAACTTTCGGCTAATGGACTTCGTCTGCATATTCTGGTTTTGTTTCAGCACAAAACTGGTACACTGACACTTTTGAGTCAACCAAACAATAATGTAATTCTGGAATGGCTGCAGCCCCCACCACTGAAGAGGGTCCTCCAGCAGGTGAGCTCTATTAGAACATGTGATCTGATTGGAAAAGTTAGACTGATAAATTATACACTTATCCCCTTCCCTCTCTTATACTCTTTGTCTTGCATTTTTCCCGGTCAGTTATAGTTGACGCTTGCATATAACAAAAATGAACATGGCAATACATAATGTATCAGCAGAGCTGCCAGAACTTGGCAATATATTCTTGAGAATTCATGAAAAGCTTGCAACAACCTGTATGCAATTTGATTTGGGTGTCTGAATCATGTGATTAGTTCCTGTATAGATCTTTATCCAGTAATATCAGAACTTACGATTTGACTGATAAATTATACTCTTATCCCCTCCCCTCTCTTGTGCTCTTTGTCCTGCATTTTCCTGGTTATTTATAGTTGACACTTGCATATAACAAAGATGAACATGGCAATACATAATCATTAGCAGAGCTGCCAGATTTGGTGCAATATATTCTTGAGAATTCATGAAAAGCTTGCAACAACCCGTATGCAATTTTGTTTTAGATGTCTGAATCATGTGAATATTTTCTGTAAAGATCCTTTAATCCAATATTATCAATGTGGGTTTTCACTGGTGCCTCCTGTGGTTTATACACATATGCATTCTAGGGGATCAATCAATACCTTCCTCAGAAGCACAAGCTCCTGTAGGCCCTACCTTTTCAGAGGTGTGGTTTGATGATCCTGTGGAGGTATGGCAATGCTTTCGCTTCACAGAGTTTCTGGTCAAAGGATGACGTCTATCAATCGTTCTTTATTAATAACTTTTTTCTAGGGTGAAGCTGCCCAAAGGGCTGCCCTGGAGCTGAAGCACAGAATTGAGATTCGGGCCAAACCTATTCGAATGTATTTGGTACAAAAATTATCTTTTTCAAGATTTTGTGTCACTCTCAAATGGAAACTTATTGGTGTTTTTTGTTGTTGCATCTCCATCTCTCTCTCTCTCTCTCTACATATGTCATTGCACAGTGTACTATGAGATACGAGGTCGTTTTCACTGTCTATTCAGAGAAGGTTTTGGGCCTCTATCTAGGGTAATGAGTTATGAGGATCAAAGATGTCTTGGGATTTATCTACTTGAGATACACAAGCATAGAGAAACCTTACTGAGGAGAGTTGAAGAGAGACATCCCCAGAGACAGATCACAGATTTCTTTACACTAGATACTGTACACCCAGAAGAACAGACAGAGGAGCAACCAGTGACGGTGGAGAGGTCTACCAGTACTACTGGCATTCTCATAGACCGAGCATTGGAGCTAGGGAGGTCTAGACGACCCCGAGGGAGGAGAGGAGCTACACAATTTCAAAGGAGACTATGGCAAAGGACTCAAGCCATACTCTTGCGTCGTCCAGAGTGCAAATGAAGATGGATCTCTACTCTCCTCCCATATTGTCTTCACATTGTAATGCTTAGTTTAGGATCCCGCAGTATTTATATTTTGTTATCCTAGTTTAATTAAGAGCATTGTACACAAAAGGAATAGATCATATTATCAAAAGATGTATTCTTGATGAGGAAAAAACAGTTGTATTGTAGGAAGCACATTTTGGGAATGCAGGTGGTCATTTCTTAGGTGAAATTACAGGAAGGAAAAATTTTCAGGTAGGGCTTGGGTGGCCTACTGTTCTAAAAGATGCTCACACCTATGCTAAAGGGTGCATTTTGTGTGAGAGAGAAGGAAAGCCTTCCAATTCAAATAGAATGTCCTTAGATCTCATATTACCTTTAGAACCATTTCATAAATGGGGTTTAGACTTTGCAGGACCAATCAAGCCAAAGGCAAAGAATACAAGAAATAGGTAGATCTTGGTAGCCAGGGAGAATTGCTTTCTCTAGAGGGGGGAGCGTGATCTTGGAGTGACACACCACATGACAGGGCGAGACCTATGGGACTGGCCTAAAATCAGCAGCATGGAGCTGTAACGGGTCATTGAAGCTTGATGCAAGCGCCTTTGAAGACAACTTTAAAGGAAGAGACATTATCTTCTATTCAGAGATACACCAGGCACCCGGTAGCACCCTACCGAAGGTAACAATGTACCATTGGGAGTCTACTTGTAGAGAGGAGGTGAGATCAGAGCATAGAGGACGAGGATCTGGAGGTGAAGCGGTATTGTACAGGGAGGAGCTACAGTCCATCATTCATATTGTACGAAGGGATGAACATGCCAGATATTTGTGGGTCTACGGTGAGAGCAGAGATAAGTAGATCATCGTACATTGCAATATGTTATTTTGCTCCAAGCGCGTCTCACTATGCATCGCCCAAGGGACAGTTACTTGTCACAAATTGCTTGTCGTGTCAAGCCATTGAAGACTCGGCGGGTTAGGGTTTCCCATACCTAACCCTAGCCGACTTACAGATCCTGGTTGAGAGGCCTAAAACCCTAGAAGCAGTAGAAGAAAAAGTTCTCACCAACTTGCAGTGTAGCTTATACCGACAATCCCTTTAGCGCTAGCTTTTGGGAGATCATATGCTTTTAGAGTGTATGCTTTTAAATACTCTCTGGCATTCATGCGGGAGCGCTTGTATAGTAGAGCCATTGACCTTGAACTGAGTTGAAGCAATATAAAGAAATACTGAAAGGGGCCCAAGGTTTGGGGCGAGTACTCTCTTGGGGTGGAACCCCACCACTTTGCGTCTCGTGTGTCGTGCATCTCTTTCAGTTTAGTTGTTATTGAAGTGCTTAAAAGTTTGTTCTGTCTATTCTTCTTTGTTGGCACGTGGTGCCCTCCCGTTATAGTGGTATCAGAGCTCTAGTTGTGGGGTTTCCGGAAAGCATACCGGTCCTACAAAAGATCAGATAGAGCACAATGGCGTTTATGGATTCGACAGAGTACCTGCAGTTTTTTTTCGACGAGCTTTGTGATATACTTCCGCGACATCCATAGCAGAATCTCTTGATGCTGCAAAGTGAACTACATGTTACCTCCTCTGATGCCCCAGGTGGTACCCTCTCCTTCGGCACTAGAAAGTGCAAGAGCCTCTAACCGGCAACCTTCTCAACCGTCTGTTCTAATGGGGGGACTCTTTGGGGGAACATGGTGCAACCATCCGACCTTGATCTAGTGCAACCGCCTTTGCTACCGCCGTGCCACCACCACCGCCACCTGGGTACAATGGTTGGAGCCATATGGATATCCCTAGTATCCATATCCGAGGTTTGCGGCTAGCCAACCAAAGGATTTCAAGGATGGCAGCTTGACAGTCAAATTTTTTACCTTTTCTTGAGTGAAAGCTCAGAAGAAAGCCTTGTAGTTCCTCCAACAATTCGACAACATCTATGCCTTGGGAATTACACAGAAGAATCAAAGATTTCTGGAGCTGCGTGATTTCTAAAGGATAATGCTATGCAGTGGTAGAGTTCAATTGCGAACCCAATCGCATGCTTCAAGGACTTGGCAAGCTTTCAAGACAATATTACAACGAAGTTATATGACCTCCCTATTTGAAGTCCAGATTTTGTCAGAATGGGGCAACTTGAAAATGTTTGCCACGGAGACCATGGAAGACTACAATCAAATGTTTCTGGACGTCTACCTTCCGGTGTCTTTCTTCAAGTTGATTCCCTCGGAGGACCAGTGAGAGCGATACACAATTGGACTGTCATCACCATTACAGGAGTATTGTCTGTCTAAGAAAATATCCACAATGCAAGAGCTTATGGACCATGCCATGGTCGGTTACAAGCTTATGGAAGGAAAGCTAGAGTTTACCATAGAAGAAACTCCGGCAGAATCCTCGACACGAACAACTTCTCCAGATTCTTGTGAAAGTCAACTTCAAAGGCCTCGTTTGACGTCTCAACAACGAGGCATAATTATTTTAATTTTCCCCTTCGAATCGACAAACATGCTGAGCCAACGCTTGCTCCGACAATCGACATAAGCGCAGGACCACCTGCCATTGGGCTTGTATTTGATATTTATGGCATAAACCTCAAAAGTTCAAATGAATTGTGTAGAGCATATGGAAATTCAATGGCTTGAAAGCCCTAATTCTTTGAATTTCATCCATCCCGAAAGATGGACTTTGACTCTGATTCCCAAGGAAGTCAAATTGAAGCCGAGTTATCTACTGGGAAAACTCAGAAGGTGGTATCTCTGATTGGTGCTCTTCCAGTAACCATCCACCAACGATACCATGGAAAAGCAGATTTTCACATCATGAAGTTGGGCAATTGCGACGCTCTCTTGGGCATACCTTGGCACGACAAGAATGGCGCAACATTTCAGATATGGAACTATATGATCACTTTGATCCAGAAGGACAAGCCAATCATCCTTAAAGTTTGCTTGCCCGAACAAAGTCCCAAATGAATTTTCTAATTGCTTTGTATTTAGATACTTTCTGAATTCTGTTTGAAGTATTGTTTGGATATTGTTTGAATTGGATGTTATCTGTATTAAACTTGTCTTGGTGCCAACGATTAGTGATTTACTCGCGGGAGGAGTACTGAAGAGAATTGATGATTGAGAATGCTCGTGTCACAAATTGGTGAAGTGACTGGCCCTTGGACACACTTTGTAGTGGGGCAACAGATACACACACACACACCCCGGCTGGCAGCACCCGGAAAACCCGTTGAAATGATGACGTGGCGGTAACGTACGGCTTTCCGTGATTTGCGGCTCAAAACACGGCAGCAGGCTGACAGGGCATGGCTGTACGGAAAATGCTTTTACGCAAGCCGAAAACTCTACGCAAGCTAATTGAGAAGCTTTTTAAAATAGATGCTTTATTTTACAAGCTTTTAAAATTGGAAGCTTTTGGGGCTCTGCTTTTGGGCATCCCTTGTAACCTTTAAATACGTGTTTAGGCCCTCACTTCTCAGAGCATCTGGACGTAGAGTCTGAGAGTGAGAATTCTCCCACTCTCTTGTACTTTGAACACAGGTTAATAAAAAAAGAAATACCGAAAGGGGCGCCAGTCTTTGGGGCCAATATCTCTAGGCACGAAACTCCTCCGGGCCGTGTCGAATCAATTGTGAACTGTTTTGAAGTGAATCTCTGTTGTGTCGCGGTAGAATCTTGACTTGGAGTGTCCAAGTTTGTTACAGTGGTATCAGAGCGCGACCGATTTCTTTTCTACTGGGAAATCTGATCCTTTTTTTGCGGCACTTATGGATTCCAACAACGAACAGTCGACTTCCTTTGCATGTGGGGATGTGGGAAGAGATCACAAAGAAGATTCTCACGAAGAGTACGGCCCACCTCGGCCTACTCAGGCGGAGATTGAAGAGATGGAACATTGACAATTGGTTGACAACGCAACAAAGATGATGATCAATCTTGTGAAGGATCCGAAATTTGCAAAATTTTTGACTCAGACATCCTTCGACGAAGTGCACACCCAGTGGCAAAAGGCCACAGAGCCACCCCTCGAACTGGCACGCAAGAAACCTCCTACTCCGAGGATGTTTACAAAGCAAGAATTGGAAGAGGTGGTTGATACACGGATTACTCAGCTTTTTGACGCGAACAACGAAGCCAAAAAGCACGACAAAAAGTAGAAGAAAGGAACTGACTTCCTGGGTTATTTGGGTCGTCAATCTACTTTTGCCTTAGCAAGAAAGCAGAAGAAGCGTGTGCGATTTGAAGGAGTATCCAGCTCCTCTTCTTCTTCTTCTTTTGACAGTTCTTCTAGCTCTTCTGACTCGAGCGAAGAAGATAGAAAAGGAAAAAAGCGAAGCAAAAAGCAAAGCTTCGGAAAGGGCAAGAAAAAGGCAAAGAAGCCTAAGTTTTGCCCAGTTTCTGACAGTTCTACAAAGGACTCGTCTTCAGATAGCTCGGACTCCGACGATCACAAATTTTATGTCAAGAAGAAGCACTTTTATAAAGCCAACCAATATGACTTTCTCGAGGATAAAAGCAAGAAAGTTCGGGAATTTAAAGAAGGTGGACAATCAATTAAGTTTGACACGTTTTCTGGATTCCGAGATGCTTCGAGGGCTTTGGCCTTCATATAGCAGTTGATATAGCTTTCTCTGGAGGGCATTACTCAGAGCACTCCAAGATTCAGAGGGCTACCTCTTACTTCAAGGCAAATGCTCGAACATGGTGGTCCACCGTTCTGTTGAACAAGAAAGCGCCACTTAAATGGCTGAAATTCAAAAGGCTTTTTATTTCTTCTTTGTTGACTCGGGAGTACGAACGAGATATACGAACTGCTTGGAATCATCTTCGGATGACCAACAGAGATACTTTGGATGCATATTGCGAGAGATTTTGGAGCTCTTTTCTACCAGTTTCTTCATTTAAGAAGATCTCGTTTAATGAACAGATAAGCGGTTTTACTGCAGACTTCCTACAGAGATCTGCGATCAGTGCTTAGAACAAAAGTCAGGTTCTATTCAAGAACTGATGGGTCATGCGAAACGGGGTTTTGCCATACATTCAGGCAGTCTGACTTACCCCACAGATGAGATCATGACTCAGAGAACTGAACAGACTTCTAATAATGAAAGTAGAAAGAAGAAGAGCCCGCAAGAAAAGAAAGACAAGGATGCACGACCCAGGCTCACTCTTCGAGAGAGGGTCAACTACATCAAAGAGGGGAAGTGTTTTGGATGCGACGAACATGGGCACATCTCCGCGAAGGGTCCTAAAAAGGCACAGAAAGAACAAGATGAAGAAAGGCCAGAGAGTTCTAAAGCAGTTGAGGAACGTGGACAAAAAGGCAAAATGAAAAGCAGGACTGGTTCCAGATTGCATGGTATTGACCCAAGCATGATTGATGAAAGTACAAAACTTTGCCGAGCTTGGGGCAAAGTGAAAGATCAAGAAACCCTGATTTTCTTGGATGGAGGAGCCAAGGCCAACTTCATTTCACCTGAATTGGCGGCACGGCTCGAGATTACACCCGATCAGATGGGACCACAAGGAGAGGCAGTTCTAGCGGCACCCGGCAGGGACGTGGCCATTACACCTGTCATTGGCAAACTTCGGTTGCATTGTCAGGGGTATTTGGGGCACGAGGACTTCTACATAATGCCCTTGGAAGGTTGTGATGTCCTTTTGGGAGTCCCTTGGTACCATAAGAACAACGCTGTGGTCGATTATCGGGCGAAGAAAGCTACTTTGACTACTGAAAAGGGCCAAAACATTGTACTGGATGTGAAACTTAAGGGCGAGTCTGTCCCTATTGTATCGGCTTCGGCTGTTTCGAAATTAATGAAATGTAGTCTGTTTGTTTACTCGATCTTTTTGAAAGAGTTGAATGATGAACATAGGACAAATATGTCCGAACTTGATAAAGAACGCCAAGATTTTCTCCACACTCATGCCAATTGCTTTTAAGAGGGCCTGCCAGGTGAGTTGCCACCAACTCGTCCTGAGGATCATACCATTGATCTGATACCTGGAAGCACACCACCGAATCGGCCACCTTACCGTGTGAGCTGAGCCCAGAATGAAGAGATTATGAGCCAAGTGAAATACCTCTTGGAAAAGAGTCTTATCTAGCCGAGTACTTCACCTTATTGCTCTCCGGTGTCGTTGGTTTTGAAGAAAGACGGATCTTGGAGAATGTGCATTGATTATCGAGCTCTCAACAAAATCACCATCAAGAACAGATTTTCGATTCCTAGGATCGATGGTATTCTTGACCGACTACAGGGATCCTCTTGTTTCAGAGCAGGATCGATTTGAAGAGCGGATATCATCAGATCCGAATCGCGCTGGGAGATGTATACAAGACAACTTTTCGAACGACATTCGGTTTATTTGAATTTTTGGTGATGCTTTTTGGCCTTACCAATGCTCCAGCGACCTTTAACCGAATGATGGACAATATTTTCAGAGAGTACAAATAACTTTCTTTGATGACATTATTGTGTTCTCCAAGGATGAGGCAGAACATAGAGAACATCTGCTATAGGTCTTTTAGGCATTGCGAGATCACAAGTTGGTGTTTAATGCAAAGAAGAGCAAATTTTTCCTACTAGAGATACACTTTTTGGGATACATCCTCTCAGCAGCAGGAGTGCAGATGGACCCGGCTAAGATTGAGACAATACGTGATTGGCCCGATTTGAAGAATGTCCATGAAAATAGAAGCTTCTTGGGCTTATGTTCTTACTACCGGCGGTTCAATAGAAAATTTGCAGAGATTGCTTCCTCTTTGCATATCTTGACACAGAAAGGAGTCCCTTTCTTGTGGGGACACATAGAGGTGACTGCCTTTCAGACATTGAAAGAGAAATTGGCTACAGGACCCGTTTTGACTTTGCCGGATTTGCAGAAGTCATTTGAAGTATATTGTGATGCTTGTGGTCGTAGTTTGGGTGCGGTCTTAATGCAAGAAGGCCATGTCATTGCCTATGAGAGCTGATTGTTTTCAAGGCCGGAATTGACAACACAGATATATGAGAAAGAGCTTTTGGCGGTTATCCATGCTCTTACTCAGTGGTGACGTTACCTACTTGGAGCCGATTTTACGGTCTTCACAGATCACTAGAGTTTACGCTACTTCTTGTCATAGAAGCAGCTGTCGAAAAAGCAGATGCGATGGGCGAACATCTTGTCACAGTTTCACTTTCAGATTGTCCATGTACAAGGACAAAAGAACTTGGTGGCAGATGCTTTGTCCTGGAAGCCATTGGTTGGCTATTTCCGCGATACACCATAGAAGCTTCGAGGATATGGTCGATCAGTATGCCACAAATACAGATTTTGCAGATGTATTCGGTCGAATATAGAATGGGGGAGGTAGTAGGTGGATATTCCATTCGAGTGGCTACTCGATGAAGAAAACGATGTTGTGCGTTACACAGCCGTTGAGGGAAAAGGTTTTAACCGAACTGTCCACCATTTACGGGTCACCGTAGCATTGATACCACCTTGAAAGGTGTGGAGAAATACTTCTTTTGGCCGAGACGCAAGAAGGATGTGGACGATCTTTTACGTAGTTGCTTGGTATGCCAGAAGGTCAAGTTTGACAGGCATAAGGCACACGGATTGTTACAGCCTTTACCCATTGCCACCATGTCTCCCTTAGACTGAAGCTGCCCAATACTTGGAGAATTCACAATGCTTTCCATGTGAGTCTCCTGAAGGCTTTGAAAGGCGATGTGCCCGATGATGGGGAGCTAGATGAGCAACTGGAAGTGGAGGAAAGCGAGGAGATATTGTTCCAGAATAGATATTGGCACATAAAGATAGAAAGATAAAAGGTAAAGTGATAAGACGGTTCTTGGTTAAATTCAAGAACTATTATGCATTGGATGCGAAGTGGATGCAGAAGGAGGACCTGACAGATACTCCTCAGATTGTGAATCTTTACCTTGAAGCCTTCGGTTTAGCATAGTCTATTCCGATAGAACCCCGATCTCAGCTTGTGCGGAATTTGGTGTAGCGGGTATGCACAAGAGGGAGTTACTCCGCTCCTTTGTCAAAGATTGCCCTGGTTTTTGATACTAAAGTCATTGATGTCCCTATTGGATTTCATGGATACTATGAGCTGACAGTATTCTGCTGTGATGACTTTAAGATTTGGAATTCCCGATAATATGATACTGATTTGCACTTGACTTGTTTAAGTGCAGGAACTAATAAATGAGATGATTGCAGCATTTCGGTCTGAGAAGATCTCTATAGACATGATTGCAATAAGGATTAGTTATGAGAGCTCTCGATTGGATCTAGATGCGATTGCTAAATATGTTGCCGATTAATCATGGTCTAAAATTGGAATGATTGTTAAATGTGATTTGTCATGTGATGTCCTGTGATGTCAAGTGACGTCCTGTGATGTGACTGTCGATCGATACATGTGCTAGATGTGTTGTTCCTAGTGCGTCAGTACTAATAGTCAGTGTTTGCTAAGACAGTTTATGGCTTTTGCCTGTTTTGCAGGCGTAATCAAGGGCGAATACAATGCTTTCAAGAGGGGGGTATGTCACAAATTGGTGACGTGGCTGGCCCCTGGACACACTTTGTAGTGGGGCAACAGATACAGACACACATACCCTGGTTGGCAGCACCCGGAAAACCCACTGACATGATGACGTGGCAATACCGTACGGCCTTTCGTGATTTGCGGCGCAAAACACGGCAGCAGGCTAACGTGGCATGGCTGTACGGAAAATGCTTTTACGCAAGCTGAAAACTCTACGCAAGCTAATTGAGAAGCTTTGTGGAATAGATGCTTTATTTTACAATCTTTTAAAATTGGAAGCTTTTGGGCATCCCTTGTAACCTTTAAATACGTGGTTAGGCCCTCACTTCTCAGAGCATCTGGACGCAGAGTCTGAGAGTGAGAATTCTCCCACTCTCTTGTACTTTGAACATAGATTAATACAAAAAGAAATACCGAAAGGGGCTCCAGTCTTTGGGGCCAATATCTCTAGGCACGGAACTCCGCCGGGCTGTGTCGAATCAAATGTGAACTGTGAACTGTCTTGAAGTGAATCTCTATTGTGTCGCGGTAGAATCTTGACTTGGAGCGTCCAAGTTTGTTACAGCTTGCACATACTTATGGCCCGGACCCTTGTGGTTATTTGCGGGGGGAGTATTGAATGTTTGAAAAGTACCGTCTTTACTCATGGCCCGGACGTGGATGGTTATTTATGGGGGGAGTATTGAAGTCTGAGCAGTGGTTATTCTTAGCACCTCCAAGCGACGCAGGCTATGATCTGGGGGAGCGTTTAATTGTAAAAAGCCTCTATATCTCATAGCTCGGACCTCTTTAGGTTATTTGCGAGAGGAGTGATGAGGGAGTCATTGAACAACTCATGGCCTGGATCGGGATGTTTATTTACAGGGGGGAGTGTTCATCAACCACTATATGTTTTCGTGTCTTGTAACATGCATATGTGAGCATTTGTGTTGCATTGTGATGTGTCAACTGTAACAAACTGCTGACGTGTCAAAGCCTAAAGAATGGAACCAACTTACAGATGCCGGCCGAGGGGCCTAAACCCTAAGAAGAACAGGTAACAGAAGAAGTGTCACAAAGTGATGACGTGGTTGCTCGAGAGCAAAAAACCCTAACCCTAATTTTTACCAGAAACCCTAACTGCTGAAACCCTAATTCCAAAAACCCTAACTTTTGAAACCCTAATTTTGAAAACCCTAACCCTAAAACCTGCAAACCCTAATTCTGAAAACCCTAACCTAAAACCTGCAAACCCTAATTTTGGAAACCCTAACCCTAAAACTGCAGCAGCGTGGCTGATTTCCGAAAATTGCGTTGGCATGATGACGTGGTAGGCTGTACGGATTTCCGTGATTTACGTTGGCAGCTTTTGGCATTGCTTTTTGGCCAGAAGCTTTTGAGTTTGAAAGCTTTTCATGTAAACTGCTTTTTGGACCAGAAGCTTTTGATTTTGAAAGCTTTTCATGTAAACTGCTTTTTGGACCAGAAGCTTTTGATTTTGAAAGCTTTTCATGTAAACTGCTTTTTAGGCCAAGGGCCTTTAAATATGAGGCTAGGGCTCATTCTCTGGCATGCTTCATGGAGAAGGTGCAGAGTATGGAGTACCGGCTTGTATTTTGATGATGCAATATAAAGAAATACCGAAAGGGGCGCCAAGGTTTGGGGCCAATACTCTCTGGGGTGGAATTCCGCCACTCCGTGTTGCGTGTCGTCTCTCTCTTTTAGTTCAGTTGTTATTGAAGTGCTAAAGGTCTGTTCACTCTGTTCTTTTCTATTGGCACGTGGTGCCTGCCTTGTGACAGTGGTATCAGAGCATCAGGCGTGTGCTTTTCTGAAAGCATACTGGTCCTACAAAAGAGCAGACAGAGCTATTGATGGAATTTTATTTAAACCACTCCCACCCTTAATTCATCGTGCATCGGGTGCGCTCCCGTCTTCACCGCTCATGTCTTACAAGGCATAAGCCAATTAAGATCACTTGCAAGAGAAGGATCCATATTTGTTTCAAGTCACTGTTTTTCTCAGAAGCAGTGCCATGCAGATGTTGATGTCTACAGCTACCAAGCAGCATACTCGAAGTACTTGGCAAGCTTTCAAGAAAAAAAATAAAATAAAAAATTTGCCCGAAGTTATATGGTTTCTGACATCTTCCTTCGGAGTGCAACTTCTGGCAGAGTAGGCTATCCTGAAATGCTTGCCATGGAAACCCTAGCAGATTATATCTTGAAATTTCTCGACATCTCTCAGTAGATGTCTCTTCACGAGCAGATGACCTTGGAGGTTCGGTGTGATTTCTATCTCTTCGGACTACCTAGTACCAACGCCGCCAAAGAAACACTGTCTGTTCAAGAGCTGATGGACCATGCTGTGCTCGGCTACGATCTTATGGAAGGAACCTAACCCTAATTTTTGATGCAGGTTTCAAGATGGAAAGTCAATTGACTTTTCGAGCTCGACTGATGTCGAGATTGCTTTTTAAGTTTGAGTTCTGTTTGATCTTGTTTGGTGATCCTGTTTGGAATTTGTTTGAAATGGATGGTATCTGTTTTGAACTTGTTTTGGTGCCGATTTGAATTGTTTGACTCTGGTTTGATACTGGTTTCAATGATTGGTGATTTTACTCCCGGGTGGAGAAGTGAGAAACTGCTGACGTGTCAAAGTCTAAAGAATGGAGCCAACTTACAGATGCCAGCCGAGGGGCCTAAACCCTAAGAAGAACAAGTAACAGAAGAAGTGTCACAAAGTGATGATGTGGTTGCCCGAGAGCAAAAAACCCTAACCCTAATTTTTTTCAGAAACCCTAACTGCTGAAACCCTAATTCCAGAAACCCTAACTGATGAAACCCTAGTTTTGAAAACCCTAACCCTAAAACCTGCAAACCCTAATTCTGAAAACCTTTACCCTAAAACCTGCAAACCCTAATTCTGGAAACCCTAACCCAAAAACTGCAACAGCATGGCTGATTTTCCAAAATGGCGTTGGCATGATGACGTGGCAGGCTGTACGGATTTCGATGATTTACGCTGGCAGTTTTTGGCATTGCTTTTTGGCCAGAAGCTTTTGAGTTTGAAAGCTTTTCATGTAAACTGCTTTTTGGACCAGAAGCTTTTGATTTTGAAAGCTTTTCATGTAAACTGCTTTTTAGGCCAAGGGCCTTTAAATATGAGGCTAGGGCTCATTCTCTGGCATGCTTCATGGAGAAGGTGCAGAGTTTGGAGTACCGGCTTGTACTTTGATGATGCAATATAAAGAAATACTGAAAGGGGCGCCAAGGTTTGGGGCCAATACTCTCTGGGGTGGAATTCCGCCACTCCGTGTTGCGTGTCATCTCTCTCTTTCAGTTCAGTTGTTATTGAAGTGCTAAAAGTCTGTTCAGTCTGTTCTTTTCTATTGGCACATGGTGCCCGCCTTGTGACATCAACCACTGAATATTCCTAACTGGGTGAGATTTCTTGGGTATGAAATCTTAGTGCATCGAGACACCCGTTCAAGATCAGCGCGGTGGTCTGGGTGTGATGTCTAATTTTTCTATGCTGGAATATCAAGAGCTCTGATATGGAATGAGAAAACTGAATGTCCCTCATATATTTTTTGAGCTAACTTGAGTTTTTTTGCAGATATGCTTGGGGTGGAACTCCACATGTGTCGTGCATCTCTTTCAGTTCAATTGTTGTTGAAGTGCTTAAAAGTTTGTTCCATATGTTCTTCTCTGTTGGCACGTGGTGCCCTCCCATTACATCACGCTACATGATTTTGGATGAGGACATATAGGAGTTCTCTAGAGATGGGGATATCATCCTATTGTGATACTTTAATGCGAGGAAAGCATAGTGGCAATCTTCCTTTTTTGACATACTGACTGTCAGGTGCAGTGAAATTGAAATGGTTGACAAGATCTAGACTTTACACTCCACAAATCTTTAATTCTTTCATTGTGCTACTTAGCACAAATGATGGTTAAGTAGCACGAATCATGGTTCTTTTTATATTTATATATATATATATATATATAAAAGAGAGAGAGAGAGAGAAAAAAAAGAAGAAGAAGAGAATTTATAATGTCATAGGAAGCTATATATATATATATATGTATATATATATATACACACACACACAGAGACAGAGAGAGAGAGAGAGAGAGAGAGAGAGAGAGAGAGAGAGAGAGAGAGAGAGAGAGAGAGAGAGATGAAAATGAAAATG
Organism: Adiantum capillus-veneris; assembly: GCF_014529385.1. Classification (NCBI taxonomy): domain Eukaryota; kingdom Viridiplantae; phylum Streptophyta; class Polypodiopsida; order Polypodiales; family Pteridaceae; genus Adiantum; species Adiantum capillus-veneris. The sequence goes on along the minus strand of NC_140953.1, from coordinate 21,012,632 downwards.
AAATAGAATGTTATATTAACGTCTTCATAAGGCCAAATGACCTATGAGACCAAACTGTTAGAAAATTGTGAATCTGATACCATGTCTGGGTACAAAAAGACTAGAAAAAAAATACTACTACTACTAGAATCCATCCTCATCTGCACTCTGGATGTCAAGAGAGTATGTCTCGAATCCTCTGCTGTAGTCTCTGTCGATGCTGTGTAGCCCCTCTCCTCAATCGTGGCCGTCTGGATCTCCGTAGCTCCAGTGCTCGGTCGATGAGAGTGCCGGTAGTGGTCGAATGAGTGTGGGCCGAGCTCTGCAGTGATGGTTGCTCCTCTGGCTGTCCCATATCTAGTGAAAAGAAATCTGTAATCCATCTCTGGGACTGTCGCTCTCTAGCTCTCCCTAGTAAAGTGTCTCTATATCTATGTAACTCAAGTAGATATAGCCCAAGACATCTCTGATCCTCATAAATCATGACCCTAGAGAAAGGACCGAAACCCTCTCTGAATAAGCAGTGGAAACGGCCCCGAATCTCATAGTACATTGTGCAATGACATATGTAATGTAGCTCTGTCTCTGGCTCTAGTTGGCATAAGCGGCATATCTTGTTGTCTGCTGGTATCCCTCTGAATCTACTAGTCTCAATCTCCAGCTGATGTGAGGATGTGCGTATCTGACCAATGGCACACCGCAAACCATGAGACATATGTGTATCCATGTAGCTGGGTCGAATCACAAACCCGTCTCCTATGAGGTGGAGAATATGCTCTCTATAGAAATCCATCTTCGTGCCCAACTCTTGTGGCGGCTCTATCCATATCCTCTTGATATCCAACTAGATCAAGTCCTGACAAATGAGTCTAGTAATTTCCACCCCTGTAAGAGACATCGAGGGTGTCTGAAGAGAGTACTGGAAAGGGGGCAGCCTATCCATGGTAAAGCCATGCATCTGAAACCATGATGTCATCTGTGCATACTAGCATGAAGTGTCTCCTTGAAGAGCTAACCGTCTGGAAGATTCAAGGGCCAGTCTAGCATATCTGTCTCTAGTAGTATCCCACAAGCTCTGCACAAAGGAGATTGATCTGGTAAGCGCCTCAATCTCCATAGGGGGGCATCTAGCTCTGCTCGGCGTGGGGTAGGGTCTTGGCTCTGATCAGTCGAGAGATCATAGATACCAAGGGCCTCTCCATACGGCTCCAACCATTTTGGTAAATAGAAGTTCCCCATATCTGCACCGCATACAACATAGCTAAGGCTACTAAAGTATCAAAGAATCATAACTTTGTCCGAGGTTCCTGGAGCTGAACCTGCGAATACATCCCCTCCAAGTGTCCCAAGGCCGCATAAGCTCTAGTTAGTCTAGTCTCTGCTGCTCTCCCCAAAGAAAACCTCGGCCCAGTGAAGACAACCCCAAGGTAAGTGTATGCATCTGTATACTCTACAATCTCCTGACCATATGTGAAAGTCGGTGCTGATCTCCAAATACACTGTGGTGTGGTGTTAAACATCATAACCTTGGTTTTACCAAGGTTTACAGACAATCCACTATCCTCTGTAAAACTGTGTAATGCATCCAACTGTCGTTGCATACCCTCTGGTGAGTCAGAGATCAAAACAATATCATCAGCATATAACAACAATGGGATCCACGTCCCTGCCAGTGGGGCACCTCTATCACCCTCTCTGTCAATGTAATGAGACACCTCATCAACATACATACTAAATAGAGTAGGAGACAATGGGCAACCTTGTTTCACCCCAATGGTGGAGTGAACTAAATCAGATATCCCCTCCGGGATGCGTACATGTCCCATCACTGATCTATATAGAGCCATAATCCCCCATATGAACACTATGGGCACCCCCATCTCCTGCAGTCTGCGCATCAATCGAGCTCTCAGTACCATGTCAAATGCTTTGCGGAAATCCACAAAGCTACAATAAATCCATCTCCCATGTGACTTGCCCTCCTCAATTATGGCTCTGAGTGTTAGAATATGATCAAGAGTGGAGAAACCCCTCCTAAAATCGGCCTGGCCCTTTGCTCGTACACCCTCACCCTCTGCCCAATTACTCAACTGCGGCTCAAGAATGGATGCATACAATCGTGCCAATGTGTGCCCAACCATAATAGTGCGGTAATTCCCAGGGTCTGTAGGATCACTTGCCTTGAAGATAGGCACAATAATAGACAACCTCCAAGTCTCAGGTAACCCCTCACACATGGCACGATTGAACAACACTGCAAGAACCTCTACCAGCATATCTCTAGCATGTATAAAGTGCTCTGCTACTAGACCATCATGATCATATGCCTTGCTGATCCTCATCCTGTCAATGGCTCTCTTTACCATCTCAGTGGTAAAGAAGGTGCTGGTAGGTGGGCATGGCTCTGTAGGATCTAGAAGGGGGTCCTGTCCAGGAACTGTATATAACGATGTCGCATACTGGCCCCACACATCAGGAGAAGTAATCACTGGGGGAGGAGAGTGCTCATGAAAGAATTGCCATGCCTCTCCTGAGTCTCTGCTCAAGAACAGCTGATACAAGTCTCGCTCCATCTGGGTCAAATAAGCTCGTTTCTTCCGTCGCACAAGGCGCCAGGAAGCAATTCAAGACTGTTTGTAACTGATGACTACTAAAAGAAGATCTCTCTGGAGCTTGGCTCTCATCTCTCTGCACTCCTCATCATACCAACTATTCTTGGGGCATGCTCCCAAAGTGTTGCCTCCGACCCGGCTGAGTGTGTAGCTGTGCATAGACGGCTATAGATCTCCTCTGTATAAACCAAGTCAGTCTCTGGTGTAAATGTATAACGGGTATGTGACCTGCCTCTTGATGTCTGGATTGTACTATACTGAAATGAAATGGACAATGTCAAAAGAGCATGATCCACTGCTACACCCACTGGTCTGGCTCCCACTATGAAATCTTTAATACAAGTAATAAAGCTCGGCTATGCCATAACATAGTCCATTGTACTGCCCCCTTGTTTGTGTAGAAAGCATGTGAAACCGGTTGCTCCAGGAAATCGCTGTAAGCCATTAAGTATGGCTAACCCATGTGTGGTCTTCATCTCTGTGAGGTATCTCCCATACTCTGTCTGCTCTCTATCATCTGAGCATTTGTCAAGCCCCAAGTCACCCACATCCAACTCTTCAAGCATCTCATCTGAAGTGTTGTAGTTTGGAAGACTGTCTGAGAGTTGCGCATTCGGGCATTGAAGTCCCCTAGGAGGAGCGAGTGTCCTCTGGGTACAGCATATACTGACGTACTTGGGGGAAGTAACATATGGAAATGTATAGAAATCGGCCTGTGTCAGCTCTCAACCTCACCCACATGTATCTAGCTGATCATCTCTCCGTACAATATGTAGTAGTGGCTGTGACTCCTCCCTAAATAGCACTACTACTCCTCCTGAACCTCTACTCCCATGCTTAGATCTCGTGATTGTCCTGTAGGCTGTCTCCCATCTGTATCCACCACATGTGGCATAAGCTGTCCAGGGGCTTGATGAGTCCCTGAGAAGAAAACAATGTCCCTGTCTCTGAAACTGTCCTCAAAGGTACCAACGTCCAACCTCATAGATCCATTACAATTCCAAGTAGCCATCTTTAGTGGTCCCATAGGTCTCACACCGTCATGTAGAGTGCCGCTCTACAATCACCACCCGACCATCTCTGTGAAAGGCCGTCTTTCCCTTCTCCCTTGCCGCCATAATCTCTGGCATTACCTCTCTCATATGCGCAAGCTGTGGGAGAGTGAGATCATCACCGAGAAAAATACCTGTCTTCTTGAGAGTAGGCCTCTTTTTCAGGAATTTCTTCTCTTCTTCCAAGGAGGGGAAGCGTAGTATGAGAGCTCTCTCTTTTGAAGATTCTCCTGGGCCACCACTCTTCTTGCCCACTCTCCATGCCTTTGTGTGTGAAGGCTTGTCCACCCTCATCATGGATGTGAGAATTGTGACCTCTTTTTCCACATAGTTTATGTCCTTGAGGCTGGTTACCCTCACATGTAGAGCCCGCATCCTCCTCCTTTGTTCCTCTTCAAGGGTCATGTTAATAAGAGTGGGTGTACAAGGAGCTTCCTTACCTTTCCCTTTCTTGGTGACCTCAATCCATTTTTCGGCCTCTTCTACTTTCTTTTGTGTTGCGGAGATGACCGCGGTCCATGACTTCTTCTCCTCATCTTCCTTGATAACCCGTATTCTTCTCTCCTGGTAATCAATTCTTCCATCATGGATGGCTGAATTGCTCCTTCTTTGAGCCGCCCACTTTTTGCAGCAAGAAGTTCACCTTGGAGAGTTCGGATTGTGGCTTCTTGTGAAGCCGCTTGCTCTTCGACACGAGAAATCCTTTCGCATAGGTTCTTCTTCTCCTCTTTCCATTCCTCCATCTTTTAAAGAAAGGTTGCCTCCATCTCTTTCTTCCACTCTTCACTTCAACTTCAAGTGTTGATATCCGCTTGTTGGTAATCGAGAACTTCATGTTGAGAGGGAGGCGGGCTACAGCCACTGGAGAGGCCATGTGAAAGGGGGTCATTGGGTAGCCCAATGGAGGGAGACCATGAGAGAGGGAAAGACTAAAACAACCAACAATAAATAAATAAAACAAATGCAAGAAACTCTAAAAAATAGCAAGAAATGCTTGTGAAACCCTTAAAAACAGAGAAAATCAGCTTTGAAACTTTAAGAAGCAGCAAAACACATATTTGAAACCCTAAAAAACAGTGGCGAAACCTTAAAAAACGTGAAACCCTAAAAAGCAGCAAGAAACAGTGACGATATCCTAAAAAACAGCAAAAAAACATTGGCAAAATCCTAAAAAACAACAAAAAAACAATGACAAAACCCTGAAAACAGCAAAAAAAGGGTGACGAAACCCTAGAAACAGTGAGAGAGAGTCCAAACCCATATATATGTGAGAGAGAGAGAGAGAGAGAGAGAGAGAGAGAGAGAGAGAGAACAGGACACCAAATGGGATCCCAACAACCCTCTCAAGGGCCCCTCACACCGATGCTAATGTGGCATTTGCTTTTGATTGCGTAAATGAAATTTACACACATGCAATACCTCAAATGAAGACTCTATTGACTCGAAGGGGGAATGTTGCCTCGGTAACTCTTCGAAATGAAGCACCTCAGAGGCGGATTTGATATACCTTTGGATCCGTCTTGATGTGGGGTTGCAGATGACCACCTAGGGGTAGATCTGTGGCTGAATTGCGCTCCCAATGTGAGGAATGAAGGGCTGATGGCTGGCTCAAGAACACAAATCTGGTTGAAAAAATGCAATAGATCCGACGTGCTTAGCAAAAAACGCAGCTGATGATGGAGCAAATGATGGACAACGATGGGAGCACTCAATGCGGCAAGGGAATGGCCGAGAAAGGGCTTGATGGACCGCCAAAATGTCTGGGCTGCAGTAAAGAACTAGCGTTAGCAGATGAGGGGGTTTTCCGGCAAGAAATTGGGCCACAACACCAAAACGCTGGCAGATCTGGGCTCATTTGTGCTTGCAAATCCCAAAACGCTAGGTTGCTGGAGATGGCTGCAATGTGGAGCAGATACGCTAGGGCAGCTGCAAGATGTAGAAAACTCTGGGCTGATCTACAACTTGTGCTAGATAGAACTGATGAGGAATCGCTGGCCTTCGTGCTTGTTTTATAATAAATTTTTTGTTGACAAGTCAGGAGAATGTGCAAATGTGCGCATGTGTGAGTTTCAAGGAGTAGAATGGCCATAACTCATTGATCCGTGAACCATTTGACAAAAGAGTTGGACCAACACGTTCCTCTAGCCTAGGACCTACATGCAAATAATGTTAGATGCCCATTGAGTTTCAATAACACGTGTCAAAACGCATGCACAACCCATTTATGCAAGAAGGTTCCAAAACTGGGAAACCTAATCTAATGAACTCGTTCGGACATGCAGGGATCTGCAAGTAGGCTCACAAAATTTCCGGTTCTAATCCTCCTAAGATTCTAGACACTCCTATTTAGAGAAACGTACAGAATTGGCTCTAGAAGTTGATGAAGCATGGCCACGTGGCACACAGAGCCATGTGCACGTGACGCTAAAGAGAGGTTGATAGAGATAGATACTACAGAGCTCGGACTTGGTCGCAGCTCAAAAGACGAGTACACAGAGTATGGGAGGTATCTAATGGATATAGGGACAACACATGGACAAGCCATTTTAAATGGCTTGGGGAGATATTCGATATGTCACGTGCACATCTAACCCTATGTGCATGTGCCATGTGGACAAGTTGTAACTCCTACTTCCAGGGTTTAGGACAACCTAGGAAGTGTTCAGGCACCTTTGTGAGCCTATATGGCATGTCCAAGGACTTTGAAGTAGGTGCATACCCTTTGATTGCACATGCGCACAACTAGTGTCCTCTAGGTGTAGGCACTGATGGAGTGTTCCCATACAGAGTCATTAGTACCAAGCCTAGGTAATAAGTGCAAACAAAGCACCTCTTATTTGTAGTTCTTAACTTACTAATGACATCTGCTTTAGAGTCGTGGGGGCCTCAATCTGATATTGCTTGACCCAGGCTTATTAGCTATATAGGAGACCCTAGGGGTCTTCTCTCCAATCATATCTAGTACTTGCAGTACAAGTACCAACAGCACAAGCACCCACTAGCGTTTTTCCCATCCATCTCAGCCGTGGCGTTTTAGCATGAGATTACAGTTTTCAGCCGGAACCTCCAAGATCCACTAGTATTTTCAGCATTCTCTTGTAGATCAACCTAGCGTTTCTGCAACAAATCAGCCTTGCAGTTCTCTAGTATCTAGTAGCCTCATCGCTTGTAGATTGCAACCCTCATCATCATCGTTTTCATCGCAAACATTGTCATTGAAAGCTCAAGAGCTAAAGCTGAGAACTCCCCCAAGATAGGAAGTCCCCCTCCCGCTCAATCTTGGGAAAAGAGAATAAGTGCCACCGGAAAAAATTCTGAGATAATTGCTTCCCTCGTAACTGAATAGCAAAGCTTGAGTCTCATGGAACTCAAGACTGAAAGAGAATCACATCATCGGTAAACTTGGATTGCTAAGACCTAAAAGGTCGTCACCTGAGGACCATGTTTGCCAAAGAAGCCGTCAGGGTCCAACAAGAACCTAGCTACTCAAGCAAACTCCCTGGGATCACACCAAATGTCCATCACGTCTCTACACCTGCCAAGATCAAACCTGTAGGTACAATCCAATATAATATGCCAAACTGCATACAGACTCGGAAGAGCACATATAGTCCCACTGTTATAACTTGCTTCCTTAAAATTCTCATCAAAACTGTCCTTTGTAATTGTGTTGAGAAGAATATACCCACTACTGAACTGTGCAATCAATATTCAATACACAACATGACTCCAATAGTCAAGGGAGAGTAAAGAAACTGGCTTGGGGTTGGGCTGATTTATAACATGCCAGAAAGCTGGGCAAAGGACTGCAAGGAAAGAACCTGCTATACTAGCCAGCTGTGGCCAAATCTGCACCTGAAAAGGGTTGCCTCCAAGATTGGAGCTCTCCAAAGGGATGCATGGAAGAAGCATCCAAATGTTGTTGACTGCGGGAGTAGGAACTAGATGTCCCCACTAATTGTCAACACTGTCTGCAAATCTGTCATCCAAAGGATCTTGACAAATTTGTTGTCGATCATCAAGAAAATTGCCCACAGAAGGTTGCAAATCTGTCCCATAATTGGTGCTGACAAGCTCACAAGAGGGCAAAAAAATGACCAAATCTGTAGGGCCACACTACCACCAGGGAAGGAGTGAACATGGAGAAAGGAGAAGTTCAGACTCCAACAAAACTTCTTCGAGCTGTTGTCATTGTTGGCTAAGGGTCTGGCACCACATGCTCCACCTCTAAACCTCATCCAAGGAAGTCAGATGATCAAACAAGAAGTGGTTTTGAAGATAGAAGTATCCCCCTTTGCCTGTCAAAGACAACTCCAACGCATGCACTAGAACATGCACTTGAACTGCTGCATACCGGATGAACAAGAGTCGCCGGAGGCCAGAACTTGAACTTCCATCCTTTGATGGACAACGGAAAATCAAAGAACATCCTTTGCCTCAAGAAGGAAAGAGATCCCTCTCTGTCATCCATAATCCACAATTTGGTACAGAAGTGCAACTGAATCGTCAACCTGCTACCCATCGGATAGGTAGCTCCATCGACAATTCCAAGAAAGATGTGCATTTGCATAAGGCACAACAAATCTGCCAATCCATCTCCTCGACGGAAACATAGCCATAGAATACTCCTCCAGAAGTGATGAAGAAGGTCCTACTGTTGTTGTCCAAACACTTCTCTCGGAAGAAGAAGATGGAAATAAACAGATCCCCCTTTGGATCCAATAACCGCATGCTTGCTCCCCTTGTGGGACGGCACGATAACATGACTCCGTCTGGAAGAAACCAAAGCAATCGAGCATTGCTACACATTCTGAAGTCTCCATCGGGTTCCCCTCGGTGAAAGGAGGTCGGGGTATTCAAGAGTAAAGATGGGGAACTCGTAGACAAGGATCCAAGGCCTCCACATACACAAATCTGCCCCAAACTTGGAGAAAACCAGGAAAAAGAAAACAACAAGCTTCTTCTCTCTCAATCATGTCCAAAACCGCACCGGATCAGCCACATCCGAGCATGCAGGTGTGTATCAGCATAGGCTCTGATACCATGTCAACGGTGCCAGCGGAAGATGCAATGAAGACAAGAACTGGCTCGTGATTTGATGGGCACCTCGACTCCGATCTAGAACACGTGCAATGCCAAACATATGAACAAGGCACACCTGTGGAGAAGAGACATCACTGAGAGAGAGAGAGAGAGAGAGAGAGAGAGAGAGAGAGAGAGAGAGAGAGAGAGATCTGGGAAAGGCTCTCCATGCTGATAAAAATCTGCTCATACAAGTGACCAAGGATGGTCAGGCATAGAACTAACATGCCCAATGGATAGACCCGAGGTGCACACAAGTGCGACTGCTACTGACAATGCCAACTACTGAGACGGTCTCGACATGGGCATCCAACCTGAAGATGCTCCTCCTCCTGACATCAACTCAGATTTGGAGAGAGAAAGATCTGGATAGCCACCGTATGGCTGCCCTCTAGAAGGCAGTACATCTCTCCTCTCTTAGGCCTGCATCAATGACGGGGTGCTCTGCCTGTGATCACATGAGAATGGGGATGTCCTGAGGGGAATCGCAAGGTTGGATCTGCTGCCCATCATCACCTGCATGCTGCCCTCATAACATGCCAAAAATGCTGACCTGCTGCCTGCCAAAAACGGTAGCAGATGAGCAAGGGGTATCCCTTAGAGGTGCCCACCTGGGTTGCACACATGCACATAAGTGATCCCTCCTGCTTCTCATATAGGCCAGAGGGCTGGTTGCCCAACCCACACATGTTTCTCTACGACCTGACATAAACACCCAATAAATGGGAAAATAGGGCAAGAAAGGAGCAACTGGCACTAGTGCTCTGGGAAAGCACTGAATTGCAAGGGGGAAACCTGGTAAGGGCAAAAGGAGCATAGTAGGCCATAGAACTAAGCCAAAACCCAATGGTAAACATGGCTAGACACAACTTGACATGAGAAACCCACCTCACATTGGCTAGGCACAGCCACAAAACAGCCCTCACTCCCTAGGATCCTATGACTTGTCCCAAGGAGAAACTGGGACCGACTGGATGAACCAAGGGAGATGCCTGAATTCTAACAAGACTGGCACCTTGTGAGCCTCTAGAAGGACATGCATGATTAGGCAGGTCATAGTTGCATACTGTCACGTGCACATCTAACCCTATGTGCATGTAGACAAGCTACTTCATGACAAGGGTTCAGTTAGCCTAGCTTAGGAAGTGTTCTGGCACTTTTGTGAGTCTGTTCGCAGACCGTGCATGTCCAGACACTTAGAGTAGATGCATATCCTCTGGTTGCACACAGCATAATCATCAGCATTACCATTAGATTCCATCAGGAGCACTTTACAGTGCAGAAAGCCTATTTTCCCTATTTTAGTCATTTTTCACTTATTATTAATAAGTGACTTTGTTGGGAAACTGGGTAGGGCAATTTTGACAAGCAAGTATATAAGAAAACCTAGCGCTAGCACTTTCTGGCAGAAGAGGCAACAGAGACCCAGCGTATGACAGACACCTTCTCAACAAGACTTCCCGGCAGGCCAACCTAGCGTTTCCAGCACAACAGACCAAAGATCAAGCCTAGCGTTTTTCATCAAGGACAGCTCAGCGTTTTGCAGACAGCAGATCAAGCTTGGCGTTAGCAGATTTCCATAGCAGATTCACAACGTTTTTGCAGTAGATCAGGATCAGCCTTAGCGTTTTTGGAGTTGCAGATCACCTAGCGTTTTGCAGTTCCTTGGCGACAGATTCAGCCTTTGCCTTAGCATTTTCAGTTTTCATAAGCTAGACACCGCAGAATAGTCCCCCAACCTCGCAGATCTCACCTTCCCGCAGCAGAGCCTCGCTGCATGGTCAGATTAGCTAGCGTTTACAGATTCAGCCCGGGAAACGCAGATTTCAGCATCTGCGTTTTCAGCGCGTCATCGTCGCATCGTCGCCATCGCCGTCGTCACCGACATAGAGTCAGAATTCAGCAGATACAAGATTTGCAGATTTCAGCCCTTAGCGTTTTCAGATTTCAGCCCATCTCGTCGCCGTCATTGTCGGCAAGTCCATTGCATTGTAGAGATTTGTGCAATCAATAGTAGACCGCTCTCGCCATAGAGAGTGGGGCCTTCGGAGGGGGGTTTGACAACATTCTGGTGTCGTATTCTTCTCTCTCTATCTCTCAGTCTCAACACCTTCATTCACAGTGTTTATCCACTTTGTTTGTGATCATTTGCACTCTCTCATTAAAGGAACGGAAGGCTCTCCCTTCCGTAAGTAAATGGAACCTTGAGCACAGTTCGAGCACTCATCTTGAGCAAAGTTCAAAATTCACATCCGCTGCACCTTACTCATACCCTCACTTGCATTCTACAGTCACGTAAGCATATAGGCATATGAACAATCACTTAAGTGATTAAATCATTTATTAATAAGTGACTTTGACATGACATTTAAAAGTAGGTAGGGAAAATGGCTAAAAAACCTATAAAGAGTCACTTGGCCTTCAGATTTTAGGACATTAGAACCTATACCCGCAAGGGCATCCAACACCCACGGCCACAACACCTCAGCACCTAGTGTTTTCATCGCCAACACCCGAGCATCATCAGCGTTTTGCATCAGATCAGCATAGCGTTTTGCATGAGATCAGCCCTAGCATTTTGCAGTTCATCGAAGCATCAACATTTAACATTCCACATTTAGCCATTGTATCAGCATTGTGCAAGTAATCTAAACCAAGTACTTCCTTTGCCAACAAAGAAAGGGGGCCTTTGAGGGTGGTTGTGACCTGACATACGGTGTTTACTCTCCTTTCTTTCTGCCTCTCTCTTTCATCGTGTTCAATTTCTTTCAAGTGAAGTAAAGTAATTTTGTGTTTGTGTGAAGTACTACATCAGAGTTCAAATCCTTAAACCCTTCCACATCACGTGAGATGTTAGTCTACTTTCTCTCTCTTCAGTCTTAAAACCTTCACTCTCAATACCATTCTCTCTTTCCTCTCTAGTCTTTTGCACATCTCTCTCACGAAGTAAAAGAAACCTTGAATAAACATTGAGCACTTATTCTCCTGAGTTATCACCATAAATCACTTCCCCTACACATTACATGACATCCACAAATTTCACTTTCCTCACAGAAGTGGAGCGAGCACAATATATTATTTACTAGCCTAGATAGGCTCTGTCCCACGCATCCAGGATCTCACAGTAGGGCCTTGTCCCATTGGGGTGGTAGCAGATCATGTAGTCATATCATTTTTGATGGAGATCACCACAGCAACAGCTATACTGAGGGGTCTATAGATGTAACAAACTTGAGCACCCAAGTCTAGAATCTGTCGCAACACGAGAGAGGAATTCACTTAAAATGCTTCACAGACAGATCACAATTCAATCGAGTCGACACGGCCCGGCATAGTTCCGTGCCAAGAGAGATTGGCCCCAAAGACTGGCGCCCCTTTCGTTATTTCTTTTTGTATTAATCTTTGAGCACAGTACAACTCCCGCCGCGTCCTCAGCTCTCAGACTCTACGTCCAGATGCTCTGAAGAGTGAGGCCCTTGAGCTCCTTTTATTCTTACAAGGGATGCCAAAAGCAGAGCCCCAAAAGCAGTTAAACTCAAAAGCAATGAGTCCCAAAAGCAACTGGCTCCAAAAACAGGCAAAAACAGCCAACCTTATTTTTCAGAATTCCGTACAGTATGCGACGTTAGCATGTCAGCACAAAAAGCGGAAATCCGTATTGCTGGTCCACGTGGCATGTTAGCGTGAATCTCGAGCTTTCGTACAGCATGCCACATCATCTGCCTGTATTTCTGGCGTCCGTACAAAGCATACGATGTCATTTGCCTATCCACGGGTGGGTCATGCCATGTCATCAATTTGTGACAATAGACATGTTCCCAAGATACACTTTTTGTAGAGAGACCAACGGACTCTACACATTAGAGATGTATAGGCTTCCGAGTATGGAGGATCCATGGAGACCTTTGGCAGCGCTCACTTAGATCTTCATTGAGACTATAGACTCAGCTTTGGCGACATTTCTCACCCATAGCCAGAGCCCACAATGCAGCGACATTCTCGGAGCATGTCCCGGAACAGTTGGTATGATGAGGAATGCAAATAGATAAGAGCTCAATTATGGAGAAAGGTTGCTATTGGGGTGACCACCTAGAGATAGTCACGTATCCTCCTCTTCCGACGCCTTGTGTGAAGGAAGAAGCGAGCTTTCTTGGCCCAGCTCGAGGGAGACATGTACCAGCTGTTCTTGAGTCGGGATTTGGGAGAGGCTTGGAGGATGCTTCGGGAGTGTTCCACACTCGTCGCTATAACCTCGCTAGGGACTTGGGGGGAGTATGCAACCCCACTATACATCATGCCACATCAGGCCCTTTGTCCGATCCCCCACAACCATGCCGATCCACTTGTACCTTCTCTACCACATAATTGGTAAAGAAAGCCATTGACAAGCCGAGTACGAGGAGATCTCAGGACCATGACAGACTAGTAGCAGAGCACTTCATACATGCAAGGGACACGGTAGAAGACCTACTAGCTCTCATGTTTAATAGAGCTATGTGTGAGGGATTTCTTGACACTTGGAGTATGTCCACGATCGTGCCGATATTCAAAATTTGGTGATCCCAGTTTGATGAATAATTATCGCACCATTATGGTTAATCACTCATTGGCCAAACTCTATGCGTCTATCTTCGAACATGAGTTGAGCACATGGGCGGAGAGAGAGGGGATACATGGAGGACTTTTTCCACTTTGGATCATATATTCACTCTCAGAGCTATCATTGAGGAGGGCAGAGCACATGGGAGAAGGATATATTGCAGCTTTGTGGATTTCCATGGAGCCTTTGACACGATACCGAGAACCAGATTGATGCATAGACTATTGGCTTTAGGAGTATCCCATGAGCTGATATGGGGGTATTATGGCACTCTATGAGATTGTGGTTGGATGAGTACGGACCTCTCCTGGTCTGATATGGGGGTATTATGGCACTCTATGAGATTGTGGTTGGACGAATACAGACCTCTCCTGGTCTCTAAGTCTCCAAGTATTGAGGTGAGTGGATACATTCTCCAAATAATTTTGGGATAGATATCTAATGTATCTCTACTAGTATACGTGTATTTTATATATAATATGCTCTTAAGTTATGGTTTCTTACAACTGTACATATTTGTACGTACCTTAAAATCCAAACTGTTAGATACAACATATTGTACGTTGTACTCATACAGCACACTATGTTTGGTTCCACCTTGGGTGGTTGGACAACCAAGGCTTTGGATAAGATCAGAGTAAGGATCTGAAAGCTTTGTCACATTTGTCATCCCTTTGCAGTTGCTTCTACTGCAATTGTTGACCTAGAGGTGTTGCAATGTTGGCTAAGTACCGGAGCATTCAGTCATGTGAGCGAACTTGACCGAGGAAGTGTAACAGATTTTTGATACCGCACACACAGGTGTCTTTATGCCTTTGTTTTATTTTCGTTTTTATATTTTTATTTTCTTTCTTTTCACCCAAAGCTCGTGATACGGGCAATTGGACAAGGCTTGCAGGTCCCACTACAATGCAGGGCCGCCCAATTTGGAATCATGCCCCAGAACTGTTGGAATAATGATGAGTGCAGAGCGCTTTACATGAGACTCCTCATACAGCAATCACTAGGGACTATCATAGGTCAGGAGGCTCGGAAAGAAATGAGGAGGCTCACCCACCGTAAAAGGTGGGCCTTTGCAGAGGCATATAGATGGACATGTTTCAGTTCTTGTGGAGAGTGCCAGAAACAACCATCTCTCATGGAGAGAGCTTTAGAGAGTCTAAGACCTCAACACCCATTAAGGATCCACAGCTATGGCACACATATGCTGAGAGCTTGTACCATGTATCGCAACAGCCACCCATATCACAGCGAGAAGAGCCCCGACCTGTCACCTACCGCAGTCAGCTTCTTTACCCCATCCATGGTAAAGATCCAGTTCTTGTATTAACTCCTCAGATGTGTCAAAGAAAGACACTTCATATGTAGCCAAGTCATTAAGTATGTTCACAATTGTTGCAACCAAGAACAATCATGCTGTTTCCTCTAATCTTTGGAAAAAGTAAGTGTTATAGGTTCTCTTCTGTATTCGATTCTAGCTTTGTACAAACTAGTGGACACACATACAATAAAATTTGGTAGTCTTTATGCATCAAAGTTTTATGTAGTACCTTTTTTAAATGGTAACTTTTATGCATCAAAATTTTGTGTATTAACTTAGTTAAATAGAAATTCACTCAACAAACATTTGTTTTTCTAGGAAGAAACTGTGGTGCCATTGCTGTTACAAGGATTGCAACATCTTGTTTTAGAAAGGTATTATTCATTTATGAAGAGTTCGTAAAGAGGCTCCCAAATATATGATATATTACACTCACTCATTACCACAGGATACAACTGATTAATTTCACACTTATTGTGATGTTTCCTCACCCATGCAGATGTAAATGAATTGAGCCTTGTAGTGTTGTAGCTCCATGCAACCCTCTTCCAACCACATACAACCATTAGTTTACTGTGTGTATCCCGCACACCCATCCACATATATATTGTAATGTGCAGCAGAAGTGATTGAAGGTGAATGCTCAGGATGAGTGCTTAGTGCGTACTCAAGGTTCCTTGTACTCCATGAGAGATGTGCGAAGACTAGAGAGAGAAGAGAGAATGATACTGTGAGTGAAGGAAAGAGAGAAGACTAACAATAGATGGGGGCCCAAACCTCCCTTCAAGGGACCCCTCTATGGCTAGAGAGGTATTTTCTTTAAATTGCACAAATGTTGATACAATGGTCCTAGATGCGGAGTTGCTGATGGGATCTTGCTGTAGACGCTTGAATCTGCGAGGCTAAGGGTTGAAATGCAAAAATGCTGGTGGAACTGATGGGATTTGCAAGTGCTGATGAGGTTATGGGCTGAAATTTGCAAGGCTCTTCTGGGATGCAAAAACGCTATGGATATGAGAGGCTAAGGTTTGAAATGCAAAACGCTAGAGGAACTGATGGGATATGCAACCATCGGCAAGGCTATGATGGCTGATTTGCTATGAGGGTGGGCTGAAAACAGAAAAACATTCGCTGATCTAAGGAAGTATTGGAGGCTGATCTGAGTGTGTAAGATGAGTGTAAAACACCAAGCTAAATGCTGAAAACGCCAAAGGTACTGGGTGCTGTTGGTACTTGTACTGCGGGTATTGATATATGTTTGAGAAGTGATGCCTAGGGTCACTTATATAAGGAATTAAAGCTGGTTCGGGCAATGCCAATAAGAAACCCACGACTTTTAATCGGCCGGCTAAAATGTCACTCATTAGTAAGTTAATAAACTGACTTATAAAGAGGTGCTTCACATGCAAGTAAATACCTATGCTGGGTGTACTAATGCAACTGTATGGGAACACTCCCTAGCGCCTACACCTAGCAGACACTGGCTGTGCTTATGTGCAATCAGAGGTTATGCAAGTACACTAAAGTGCGTGGACATGCACGTCTTGCATAGAGGCTCACAAGGGTGCCATAACACTTCGGGTTGTTCTAACCCTAGAAATAGTAGTTACAACTTGTCCACATGCACATAGGGTAGATGTTCATGTAACACCACCCCCTTTTCAAGGTGAGGTATTGGCATCGAGCTGCATGGCTTCCGTGTAGTCTGCCAATAACTCCGGGGAATCTCTGAAGAAATCTTCGTCGGCCCACTTTGTTGCGTCGGTTCTGTGATACTTGATCTTCAAAAAGGATTGCAATGCTTGCTTCTTTGAGCTGCGCCGAAAGCGATGCATGATAAACTGCTTCAACTCTATGTCTTCAACTTTTTCTACGATCTTTGAGAATCTCCTTGAAACAACTTCAACTAAAAAACAAGAAAAATGGTGCCTTGACCATAAGTTAGGTAACCACAAATTCATAGACACTTCTTTTATACCTTTTTCATGACTAGAAATGGACTATGCATCCTAAGGAATGTCGATGAAATGCAAATGAGAAGCTGAATGGAGTGCCAAACTTTTCAAAGAGTGCTTGCTAAAAATGTGACCTAAACTTGACTTTCCTATTGACAACTATCGACTCTGGCAAACCACAAAAGGATTACCAATGCTTAATAGACACTTGTGCTAATGCTTGTGTTGTCACCGTGTCCTGCCAAGGAATGAGCATGTAATTTTATTGATATGATCTACAACGGTGAAACATTGGGTATTCCTTGAATGCAAACTTTAAATCTTCTAAAGTTTCCTATGAGAAGGTAATACACAAAGATGGTGACGAAAATACAAGAGACCGTCACAAATGAAAGACTTAAAAACTGCAGACTGACTTTTCATGCGAACAAAAGATACTTCATGAATGGGTACTGTCGTGCGTGTCTTGTCGTATGTGCTATCGGGTTAGCTTTACTAGGAACATAATCAATCAAACCACCAAATTGCTCTAAAGTCTGGGACCATCTAGCTTGATGGTTGCTCCTAAATGCACCAAATAGAGAATGGAGCCCCTTGAGGGCTTGATGATAAACTAAAATCTCTATCATAAACAAAATGATCTAATGCTCTAGAGAATGAATGACAGAGAGGTTTCTTTTCATGCAAGGATTGATTCTTTTTTGAACTATTTGATTGTGTATTGAGAGATGCTATTGGACTGAGAGTTTTATCCCCTTTGAAAACATGAGAGTGAGAGATCAATGACAAAGAATGAATATTCTGCTAGCAACGAATGACCACGGGAGAGGCATCTTCTATAGAGAGAGTGAGTGGGTTTTCTTCCCAATCAACTTGGGGCTTAAGCTCATGAAACCACTTAATGCCGAAAATCATATTACATCCAGAAATGAAATGAAATGTTATATTAACGTCTTCAAAAGGCCAAAATGACCTATGAGACCAATTTGTTACAAAATAATGAATCTAATACCATGTCTGGGTACAAAAAGGCTAGAACAAAAATACTACTACTACTACTACTACTAGAATCCATCCTCATCTGCACTCTGGATGTCGAGAGAGTATGGCTCGAATCCTCTGCTGTAGTCTCCTCCAGAGAGAAGAGTCACAAAAAACGGATGACGCAAACCGCGTTTTGGAGTGAGACATGTACTTTCGAATATTCATGCGTAATGGAGGAGTGCATTCCAGGAGCAAATCTAGCAACCATTATGGGGTCCACCGGAGTAGCTTCTAAACATGCGCTCTTCACAAGAGAATTGCTAATCACATTATGCATACTCCCAGGATCAAACAAGATAACAATGCACTGACCATTCACATGACCATAACACATCATGAGAGACTCATCTAGATGATTATAAGAAACTTGGGGCACATTAGTTGGTTCCTTTATGACACCAAGAAAAGATGTGGATTCTGTGGGTGCTGTGGGTTCTTTCTTAGGACAATTCTTTTTATGACCTTTAGTGTGACACTTCAAAACATCTTCCTTCTTTTCCATACTCAGCTCGTTCTTCAAAACTTAACTAGCCTCCTACCATTCCTTGAGTAGATTTTTCATCAGGTGTCAACTTAGGGGTTTCCTAAATTTTAGCTTTTCCTTCATTATCGCTGTTAGGTGAAGAGTTATGTGCTTTAGGTGTAGTGGAAGATTGAGAAGAAGAGGTACTGTGGTTCTTACTATCGTTCTTACCATTGTGTTCATTCTATTGGTTATGCGCGGTACTTGACTTGTTCTTCTTTGTTGTGCTTCATTTCCTGCTTGAGAGCAATTCTCATGGTGTCATTGTCGTCAGTGGGGCAGAAAACCCTCACATCGTACTTGATGTACTTGTCTAGACCAAAGAGGAAAGCCTCCTTACGCTTCCCATCCGACTTACGCAATTGGATACCAATCTGCAAGACACGGTTAGAAAATACTGGTGTCTCACGTTACGAGAGAAACATAGTGCTTTGATAAGATCTCTGGCAGCTCTATATCAGACAAACTTGGATCACACTTCTTGAGATGGGCCCTCCCCTATTGTATTGCCCCTCCTCTGGTGTCATCTTTGCTTCACCCCCTGGTGAGCTATTTTTTCAAGTGTTAGGGTTTGCCACTAGCCTTTTTTCATCATATATGTTCTTTCCGGACAGTTGTGACAAAGCTCATATGTTTGTAATTTTTGGTCCCATAGGGCACTATGGCCTTTTGAAGACGTTTATAGTACATTTGTGGCCTTTTGAAGACATTAATAGTGTAACAAATTGCTGACGTGTCAAAGCCTAAGGAATGAAGCCAACTTACAGATGATGTGGCTGCCCGAGAGCAAAACCCTAACCCTAATTTTTGCCAAAAACCCTAATTATTGAAACCCTAATTCTGAAAATCCTAACCCTAAAACTTGCAAACCCTAATTCTAGAAACCCTAAGAAGAACAAGCAACAGAAGAAGAAGTCCTACCAACTTATGGGGACCCCGTCCGATGGGGCCCCAAGTGACATAAAGGCATTAAAAATAAAGCAGAACACACTCAAAAGACTTTGCACATCAAAATATGATGATGTGGCACCTGTACGGACGTCCCGAAATTCGCGGCGGATTTTTAGGGTAATCCCGAAATTTTAGGAAAGTGATTTTTTGGGGTGAGCTTTTCATATTTGATGCTTTTAGGCTTTGGGCCTTTAAATATGAGCCTTGGGGGACCTCTCTGGCACTTTTTAGCGCGCAGAAAGGTTTGGGGCCAATACTCTCTGGGGTGGAATTACTCCACTCCGTGTCGCGTGTCGCCTCTCTCTTTCAGTTCAGTTGTTATTGAAGTGCTAAAAGTCTGTTCAGTCTGTTCTTTTCTATTGGCACGTGGTGCCCGCCTTGTGACAGTGGTATCAGAGCATCAGGCGTGAGCTTTTCTGAACGCATACCGGTCCTACAAAAGAGCAGACAGATCCACTCCCACCCATAGTTCATCGCGCATCGGACGCGCTTCCGTCTTCACTGCTCATGTCTTATAGGGCATAAGCCAATTAAGATCCCTTGCAAGAGAAGGATCCAGATTTGTTTCAAGTCACTGTTTTTCTCAGAAGCAGTGCCATGCAGATGTTGATGTCTATAGCTACCAAGCAGCATACTGCAAGTACTTGGCAAGCTTTCAAGAAAATTTTTGCCTGAAGTTATACGGTTTCTGACGTCTTCCTTCGAAGTGCAACTTCTGGCAGAGTGGGGTATCCTGAAATGCTTGCCATGGAAACCCTAGCAGATTATAACTTGAAGTTTCTCGACATCTCCCAGTAGATGTCTCTTCACGAGTAGATGACCTTGGAGGTTTAGTGTGATTGCTATCTCTTGGGACTACCATCGCTGCCAAAGAAACATTGTCTGTCCAAGAGCTGATGGACCATCCTGTGCTCGGCTACGACCTCATGGAAGGAGCCTAACCCTAATTTTTTGTGCAGGTTTCAAGATGGAAAGTCAGTCGACTTTTCGAGCTCGACTGATTTCTTTTTAAGTTTGAGTTCTGTTTGATCTTGTTTGGTGATCCTGTTTGGAATTTGTTTGAAATGGATGGTATCTGTTTTGAACCTGTTTTGGTGCTGATTTGAATTGTTTGACTCTGGTTTGATACTGGTTTCAATGATTGGTGATTTTACTCCCGGGCAGAGAAGTGAGAAAAGATGTTTGAGAATGCTTGTTCATACTCATGGCCCGGACCCTTGTGGTTATGTGCAGGGGGAGTATTGAATGATTGAAAAGTGTTGTTTTTACTCATGGCCCGGACCCTAGTGGTTATTTACAGGGGGAGTATTGTTGTTGTTACTCATGGCCCGGACCTGCATGGTTATTTACGGGGGGAGTATTAAGAAGTCTGAGCAGTGGTTACTCTCAGCACCTCCAAACGACGCAGGCTGCGGTCTGGGGGGGCGTTTGGTTGTGAAAGGCCTCTATATCTCATGGCCCAGACCTTTTTAGGTTATTTGCGGGAGGAGTGATGAGGGAGTCGTTGAACAGCTCATGGCCCGGACCTGGATGGTTATTTGCGGGGGGAGTGTTCATCGGCGGCTTTATGTTTCTATGTCTTGTAACATGCATATGTGAGCATTTGTGTTGCATTTTGATGTGCCAATTACTGAATATTCCTAATTGGATGAGATTGCCTGGGTATGTAATTTTGTAGTGCATCAAGACTGTGGAAGATCAGTACGGTTTGGGTGTGATGGCTAATTTTACTAGCCAGAATATCAAGAGTTCCGATCTGGACGAAAGGAGAAGCTAACTCCTTGATCAAAAGAGCAGAAAGGAGAAGCTAACTCCTTGATCAAAACAGCCGAAAGGAGAAGCTAACTCCTTAATAAAAAGAGCAAATTGATTGTCCCTCGGAAGGTCCCTCGGAAATTTTTGAGCTAACTTGAGTTGTTTTGCAGATATGCTGTAATTGCGGACGATTACTCTCTTTCGAGAAGGGGAGATGTAACAAATTGCTGACGTGTCAAAGCATAAAGAATGGAGCCAACTTACAGATGATGTGGCTGCCCGAGAGCAAACACCCTAACCCTAATTTCTGCCAAAAACCCTAACTTTTGAAACCCTAATTCTGGAAACCCTAACCCTAAAACCTGCAGACCCTAATTCTAGAAACCCGGCGGAGAAGTGAGAAAAGATGTTTGAGAATGCTTGTTCATACTCATGGCCCGGACCCTTGTGGTTATGTGCGAAGGGAGTATTGAATGATTGAAAAGTGTTGTTTTTACTCATGGCCCGGACCCTAGTGGTTATTTACGGGGGAAGTATTGTTGTTGTTACTCATGGCCCGGACCTGCATGGTTATTTAGGGGGGGAGTATTAAGAAGTCTGAGCAGTGGTTACTCTTAGCACCTCCAAACGACGCAGGCTGCGGTCTGGGGGGCGTTTGGTTGTAAAAGGCCTCTATATCTCATGGCCCGGACCTTTTTAGGTTATTTGCAGGAGGAGTGATGAGGGAGTCGTTGAACAGCTCATGGCCCGGACCTGGATGGTTATTTGTGGGGGGGGGTGTTCATCGGCGGCTTTATGTTTCTATGTCTTGTAACATGCATATTTGAGCATTTGTGCTGCATTGTGATGTGCCAATTACTGAATATTCCTAATTGGATGAGATTGCTTAGGTATGTAATTTTTTAGTGCATCAAGACACCCGTGGAAGATCAGTACGGTCTGGGTGTGATGGCTAATTTTACTAGCCGGAATATCAAGAGTTCCGATCTGGACGAAAGGAGAAGCTAACTCCTTGATCAAAAGAGTAGAAAGGAGAAGCTAACTCCTTGATCAAAACAGTCGAAAGGAGAAGCTAACTCCTTGATCAAAACAGTCGAAAGGAGAAGCTAACTCCTTAATAAATTGATTGTCCCTTGGAAATTTTTGAGCTAACTTGAGTTGTTTTGCAGATATGCTGTAATCGCGGACGATTACTCTCTTTCGAGAAGGGGAGATGTAACAAATTGCTGACGTGTCAAAGCCTAAAGAATGGAGCCAACTTACAGATGATGTGGTTGCCCGAGAGCAAAAACCCTAACCCTAATTTCTGCCAAAAACCCTAACTGTTGAAACCCTAATTCTGGAAACCCTAACCCTAAAACCTAGGTTTTAGGGTTAGGGTTTTCAGAATTAGGGTTTGCAAGTTTTAGGGTTAGGGTTTCCAAAATTAGGGTTTCAACAGTATGGGTTTCTGGCAGAAATTAGGGTTAGGGTTTTTGCTCTCGGGCAGCCACATCATCTGTAAGTTGGCTCCATTCTTTAGGCTTTGACACGTCAGCAATTTGTTACAAATAGTACATTTGATTTCATTGCTCTCTTTCTCTTTGGGCTTCTAGCCATGCTTGAGAGGCATTGTCATCAAACACATTTCTAGGAGCCATGCACAAAATGCTGGTTCTTTGACACACTGGTGACACCCACACCGACGTATGTAGCTCTTGTTTGGACACCAGGTTTATACACTCTATCATGAAGCAGACTAGAGAGGCACCTGATTTTGTTGCTATAATGTACGATTCGTAGCAAACCATCTTGGCACATGACATATTGAGAGCCGAGTTTGATGTATTACACATGGGAGTGGAGGCTCTATTCTAGATCATATCCTTTCTCCATCAAGTCAAGCAGATCGTACCAGGTAGACACAACTGGCAATGTGAGATGATTGGAGGGTATGGTATGCATTAGTGATGGGTTGGGTAGAGGAGAATGCTTACACCATGCATAGAGTACCGATTACCCACATCCATGCACTGTAGAGGATACCACTTGGAGGCGATCCGAGTCCTCCTTCAGCGGGAAAAGAGCGAACCTTGCAATCAAAGCGCTCTACATCGAGACGTGTTTGCTGGTTTTCTTGGAGGTGCAAAAGTTGCTCAACCTGGCAAATCCCGAGTAGAGGCTAATGCACCGATCTGCTTTTATTTTGTTTCTTGGTTTGCCTTTTGGTTTTTGGTTTGTTGGTTTCTTTCCGCTTGCATTTCCTTGCTTGGGTTAACTTTGTCTGTGTATGTGTGTGTGTGTGTGTGTGTGTTGAGCTTGGTTTGTTTTCCTCATGCTCTTAAAACTGACTTTTGGGTAGGTAAGGGTGTGTGTGTGGGTAGATGTGAAGTCTGTTTTTAGAGCATGTTTTTTTGTTTGATTTCATTATTTCCTTTCATTGTATTCCTTGATTACTTGTGTTCTCTACCTTGGGTTGCGGTTTGCTGCACCGATCTACTCTTTCTACTAGGATCTACATCAAGGTCTCTACATGCCTCCTTCACTGTCTGCTTGGATTTCTCTCCCCAACTCTGGTTTCCCGGAGCCACCTTCAGCGAACGGATGGATCTCTACACTGGCTGACAGTGCCTTGTCTGCTCCAGTGCCGCGCATTACTACTCACTTTCTGGTCTCCTCGTGTAGTCGCTTGGTGCTGTCTGCCTTTCTTCTCCCTCATCTTCATCATCGACTTCTCCCTTCTGTTTATCCATCACCTTTTGCTATCGGATGATTCTAGTTGGTGGGCCTATGCGTGACATCGAGATCTCAGAGTCTCCTTGTCCTTTTCACTTCTCGTGGTTCAGGTGAGTAAGCTTTTGGTGGAAGTGCTCATCTTTCAGAGGTTGCTATCATCCTCCTTCCATATAGCTTTCGAGGGCATTTTCACTCTCTTTAGGAGAGGTTTTCCGCTTGTCTCTCAATTTTTATAGTTTGCCCATGTGGCTAGTTTTATCCAGTTTTTATAGTTTCCCGAATGTTGCCTTTGGGCCTGCTTTGTAACAGTTTATGTACTTGCCCTGTGAATTGACACCATTTGGGTGTTCTGAGGGGCTTTCAAGTATTAGAAATCAGTTTTCTTTTGGCGCGTGCGCGCGCGCGCGAGAGAGAGAGAGAGAGAGAGAGAGAGAGAGAGAGAGAGAGAGAGAGAGAAATGAAATGATATATTAACGTCTACAAGAGGCCAAAATGACCTATGAGACCAACTGATTACAATGATGAGTCTAGTACCAAGTCTGGGTACAAACAAGAAAACTACAAACAAAGAACTGATAGGAGTGCTACCGACTCCTATGGGTGGCTGGTAGGCTGAGCAATGGTATCACCATAAAGGTACAAAATGGGGATAAGTGTCACCATGATACAATATAGCAGTAGAATGAAGCCTATCCCGATCGACATTCTGGGTGTCGTGCTAGAATCCTGTGGATCCTCTGCTGCAATCTCCGCCGGTGCTGCGTGGCTCCCCTCCTCATTCGCGGTCGTCTCGATCTCCCTAACTCTGTAGCTCGATCAATGAGAGTACCACTGATGTGTGTATGGGTGGGACCCGATGTGTGTATGGGTGGGACCCGAGCTCTCTGGTGGTGGTGTCCCCTCTGACTCTGTGGTACTCAGACTGAAGAAATTTGAGATGCGTCTCTGGGACTGTCTCTGTCTTTGCCCATTCAATAGAGCGTCTCTATGTCTCTGAATCTCAAGTAGGAATAATCCGAGACATCTTTGATCCTGATATCTCATGACTCTGTCTAACGAGTCAAAACCATCTCTGAATAGACAATGAAAGCGTCCACGTATCTCATAGTAGACTGTGCAGCGATATATGTAGTGAAACTCTGTCTCTGGCTCTGCATGGCATAACTGACATATCCTACTGTTTGCTGGTATGCCTCTGAATCTACCTGTCTCAATCCCAAGCTGGTGTGAAGATGTGCGAATCTGGCCAATAGCACATCGTAACCTATGAGATAGATGTGTGTCCATGTAACTGGGCCGTGTGACAAATCCGTCTGTTGTGAGTTGAAGAAGATGTTCTCTATAGAAAGCCCTCTTCGTACCCAACTCCCGTGATGGTTCTATCCATGTCCTCTTGCTATCAAGCTGGATAAGATCCTGCCGAATGAGTCTAGTAGTCTCCATCCGTGTAAGAGCCAAGGATGGTGCATCAAGAGAATACTGGAAAGGGGGCAGCCTGTCCATGCTGAAACCATGCCTCTGAAACCATGAGCTCATATGTGCATACCAACATGATGTATCTCCCTGTAATGCCAGCTGTCTGGATGACTCGAGAGCAAGCCTGGCATACCTGTCCCTGGTGGTGTCCCATAAGCTGTGTACAAATGATACTGATCTGGTGAGTGCCTCAACCTCCATAGGTGGGGCAGCCAGCTCCGCTCGTATGATGTCATGTGGGACTGAGGCCTTGGCTCTAATCAGCCTAGAAATCATAGATATCAGGGGTCTCTCCATATTAGTCCATCCAGCACTGTCAATAGACGGTCCCCAAACCTGAACCGCGTAGTGCATAACTGAAGCGACCAAAGTATCGAAAAGCCAGAGCTTTGTTCGAGGTTCCTGGAACTGAACTTGCGAACAAATCCTCTCTAAACCACCTAGGGCTGCATAGGCACGAGTCAATCTAGTGTCTGCTGCCACTTTCAGTGTGAACCTTGGTCCACTAAAGACCACCCCAAGATATGTGTATGCATCAGTGTACTCCATACTGTCCTGTCCATATGTGAAAGTAGGTGCTGATCTCCTAACCCACTGTGGCGTGGTATTAAATACCATGACCTTGGTTTTACCAAGGTTGACAGACAATCCACTATCCTCTGCAAAACTATGCAATGCGTCCAAATGTCTCTGCAAACCCTCTGGCGATTCTGATATCAACACGATATCGTCAGCATACAATAAAAGAGGGATCCATGTCCCTGCAAGCTGAGCACCTCTATCTCCTCCTCTGTCAATATAATCAGAGACCCCATCAACATACATACCAAATAAAGTAGAGGACAGTGGGCATCCCTGTTTCACTCCGATGGTGGAGTGAACTATGTCGGATATCCCCTCTGATGTGCGTACATGACCCATCACTGAACTGTACAATGCCATGATCCCCCACATCAGCTCTGTGGGTACCCCCAATTCCATAAGCCGGTGCATCAGTCTGGCCCTCGGTACTGTGTCAAAGGCTTTGCGAAAATCCACAAAGCTGCAGTATATCCGTCTACCATGTGCTCGACCCTCCTCAATGATAGCTCTGAGTGTAAAGACATGATCTAGTGTGGAGAAACCCCTTCTGAAACCAGCCTGCCCAGGTGCTCGTATGCCCATAGTCTCTGCCCAACTGCTCAGCCTATGCTCGAGGATGGATGCATATAACCGTGCCAATGTGTGTCCTACCATGATAGTACGGTAATTCCCCGGCACTGTGGGGTCACCTGTCTTGAAGATAGGTACAATAGTAGATAATCTCCAAGACTCAGGGAGACCCTCACACATGACACGATTGAATAGCCGTGCAAGCATCTCTGCCAACAAATCCCCAGCATGTATAATGTGCTCTGCTACCAAACCCTCATGATCCTGTGCCCGTCTGGTCTTCATCCTGTCAATGGCCTCTTGTACCATCTCAGTGGTAAAGAAGGTGCTCGTATCCGGACATGGCTGTGGTGGGTCTGGTAATGGTGGTTGCCCAGGTACAGTGTATAAAGATGTTGCATACTGCCCCCATAGCTCTGTAGAAGTAATCACTGGTGGGGGAGACTTCTCATGGAATAGACGCCAAGCCTCTCCTGAATCTCTACTAAGGAAGAGCTGATATAAATCTTGCTCCATCTGGACCAAGAAAGCTCGCTTCTTCCGCCGCACTAGTCGTCGTGTAGCAATGCGAGACTGTCTATAGGTGATCACTCCCAATGTAAGGTCCCGCTGTATCTGAGCTCTCCTCTGTCGACATTCCTCATCATACCAGTTGTTCTGAGGCATGTGCCCAGAGCGACGTCTCTGCCCAGGCTGAGTGTGTGGATATGCCTCTGTCGCTGCCCCATGTAATGTCACTGTCAGCATAGATGTGATCTCCTCCACTGTGTATACTGGCTCTGATGTGCATAAAAGCCTACGTATCTCCTCTACATAGACTGAGTCAGTCTCTGGTGTAAAAGTATAGCGTGTATGTCCACCACCCCGTGAGGCCTGAGATGTATTGTACTCAAAGGAGACTGATAATGTTAAAAGTGCATGATCTACTGCTATCCCAACTGGCCTGGGCCCCACTGTGAAATCCTGAATGTGAGAGATAAAGCTCGGATGTGTCAAAACATAGTCTACAGTGCTGGACCCATGTCTATGTGGAAAACAAGTAAAACCTGTAGACAATGGGAAAGTCGTTAAGCCATTCAGTATGGCTAAACTGTGAGTAGTCGTCATCTCTCTCAGGTATCTCCCATACTCTGTATGCTCTCTGTCGTGTGAGCATCTCTCAAGTCCCAACTCCTCTGGCTCTAGCTCTCTAAGCATCTCCTCTGATGTGTCATAGAAGACTGTCTGTGAGCTGCCTGTACGGGCATTGAAATCCCCCAGGAGTATGATGTCTCCATCTCTCGAGAACTCCCAGATATCATCATCAAGTACAGAGTAAGGAGACTGTCCTCTGGGTGAAGCATATACTGAAGTGCTGGGAGGAAAATAGCATATGGCGATGTACAAGAAACATCCAGTCTCTGCCCTCAGCCTCACCCACAAGTATCTGGCCTGATCATCTCTCCGAACTATGTGCAATAGTGGTTGGAGCTCCTCTCTGAAAAGAACTGCTACACCTCCTGATCCTCTAGTCCCATGCGCAGTTCTGGTGCATGTCCTACAAGCTGTCTCCCATCTGTATCCTGATATGTGTGGCATCAACTGTCCTGGAGCGTGATGAGTCTCTGAGTAGAAAACAATGTCTCTGTCTCTGAAGCTATCCTCAAAGGCCCCCACATCAAGTCTATACGAACCATTACAGTTCCAAACTGCCATCCTGAGAGCGGTCCCATAGGTCTCGCACCGTCATGTAGAGCGGTGCTCTGTAATCACTACTCGTCCATTTCTGTAGAAAGCTAACTTCCCCTTCTCCCTTGCTGCTATAATCTCTGGCATGACCTCTCTCATATGCGCAAGCTGTGAGAGCGTAAGATCATCTCCTAAAAAGATACCTGTTTTCTTGAGGGTTGGTCTCTTCTTTAAAAAGTCTTTCTTTTCTTCCATGGAGGGAAAGCGCAAAATGAGAGCCTGTCCTTTTGAACTCTCCCCATTACCTTCACTCTTCTTGCCCACTCTCCAAGCTTGTGTGTGCGAGGGCTTCTCCACCCCCATCATGGACATGAGGCTCTTCACCTCTTGGTCCACCTTATCTGAATCTTTTAGGCCGGTCACTCTCACGTGTAGAGCGCGTACCCTTCTTCGTTGTTCCTCTTCTAGTGTTTTGTTGATGATGTCGGGTGTAGTCGGAATTTCTTTGCCCTTTCCCTTCTTGACAACTTCAATCCATTTTTCAGCCTCGTCCATTTTCTTTTGCGTTTTGGAGAGAACCTCCACCCATGAGGTCTTCATTTCTCCTTCCTCCTTTATTTCTTTGACTTGTGCTCGTATACTATTCAGCTCGTCAATCATTGATGGCTGAATTTCCCCATCTTCAAGGCGTCTTCCCTCTTTGGTTTCGTCGAGTTCCTCCTGAAGGGCTGAGATGCTACTTTTTAAAGCTTGAATTTCATCCCGGAACTCCTTGCGTTCTAGTTCCCTCGCCTGTTCCTCCCTCTTTTTCCACTCGAGAATTAAATTCTTCTCTTTCTTCCACTCATCCATGTGGGCTTTGCATTCTTTCAACTCCTTTTCAATGGCTGTCATCCTCTTGCTTGTGACCATGTAGTGCGCCGCCATTTGTCTTGCCTTATTTGTTTCACTTTCTGAGAGAGAGGAGAGAGCAACCTATACGCACCGCATTATGCATACATATGTTTCCCCACTCAGCCTACATGGCATGTGTTTGCTTTCTGTATGTGTCAATTTGCAATTTCTGTGAGCACTGCAGTTTCCAAATTCCTTGCAAATAAATCCCTGCAGGTCTGCGCTGCTGCTTGCTGTTGTCAATTCCCTTCTATGCTGCCTGTGTAACCTTGGATAATAGAACTGCTGTGTCCAATGACTCTGGATCCTGCGCGTTACTGCTCACCCTGCACGCGCTGTTGCAGAGAGATAGAGAGGGCCTGCTCGTTGCCCTGCTGCCCTGAGACCTGCTCACGGAGAGAGCTTCCCTCACGCTGCCCTTCACGCACTCGCTGCTGCCTTCCCTTCACGCGCGCTGCCTGGTCGCTGCAGTCCGTGTGCCCTCCCCATGGGCTGGTGGTGCTGGGCGTAGTGTTACTGGTCGCTGCAGTCCTGTTCGTGCTGAGATAGACCCGCCACTGCCTTGCTGTACCTGCGCGTGAGCTTACTACAGCAGCAGGACGGGGGGGTTTGCGAGGGGGTGGAGCTGCACCTTGCGCGCTGCCACTGCCTTGCTTCAGCCTCGCGAGAGAGAGAGAGAGAGAGAGAGAGAGAGAGAGAGAGAGAGAGAGAGAGAGAGAGAGAGAGAGAGAGAGAAATAAATGAAATGAAATGATATATTAACGTCTACAAAAGGCCAAAATGACCTATGAGACCAAACTGATTACAATGACGAGTCTAGTACCAAGTCTGGGTACAAACAAAGAAAACTACAAACTAGAAACTCAGATAGGAGTGCTACTGACTCCTATGGGTGGCTGGTAAGCTGAGCAATGGTATCATGCCACAAAGGTACAAGGTGGGAATAAGTGTCACCATGATACAATATAGCAGTAGCATGAAGCCTATCCTGATCGACACTCTGGGTGTGGTGCTAGAATCCTGTGGATCCTCTGCTGCAATCTCCACGGGTGCTGCGTGGCTCCCCTCCTCAGTCGTGGTCGTCCTGATCTCCCCAACTCTATAGCTCGGTCAATGAGAGTACCGCTGGTGTGTGTATAGGTGCGAACCGAGCTCTGTGATGGTGGTGTCCCCTTTGCCTCTGTGGTACTCGGACTGAATAAATCTGAGATGCGTCTCTGGGACTGTCTCTATCTATGACCTCTCAATAGAGAGTCTCTATGTCTCTGTATCTCAAGTAGAAATAATCGGAGACATCTTTGATCCTGATATCTCATGACTTTATCTAACGAGTCAAAACCATCTCTGAATAAACTGTGAAAGCGTCCCCGTATCTCATAGTAGACTGTGCAATGACATATGTAGTGAAACTCTGTCTCTGGCTCTGCATGGCATAACTGACATATCCTACTGTTTGCTGGTATGCCTCTGAAATCTACCTGTCTCAATCTCAAGCTGGTGTGAAGATGTGCGAATCTGGCCTATGGCACATCGTAACCCATGAGATAGATGTGTGTCACCCAGGTACAAAGTGGGGATAAGTGTCACCATGATACAATATAGTAGTAGCATGAAGCCTATCTTGATCGACACTCTGGGTGTCGTGCTAGAATCATGTGGATCCTCTGCCACAATCTCCGTCGGTGCTGCGTGGCTCCCCTCCTCAATCGTGGTCGTCTCGATCTCCCCAACTCTATACCTCGGTCAATGAGAGTACCACTGGGGTGTGTGTGTGTGTGTGTGTGTGTGTGAGAGAGAGAGAGAGAGAGAGAGAGAGAGAGAGAGAGAGAGAGAGAGAGAGAGAGAGAGAGAGAGTTTTTAGGTCTTCCAATGAGAGCATGAGAATGCAACCCAATGCCAAAATCTGGATGTAGTACATAATGCATGGTCAGGTATGGGGTGAAGAGCCCGTGTTGTATGGCACTGGGGCCAGCTAAGGCTTGAGCGTGTCGCTCTGCTCAGGCTCTATAGTAGCATGTACAAGTGACAACACGAATGGGGGCATTCATTTGTACAATTTAGAGTATTTTGTAAAAGTACTCTCATCCTTCGTAAAAGTTAGAGCATCTTGGAATGCTTCTTGTGCTTTGTGTTGTTATTGTTGTGCCTGTTGTGCGAACCATCCACAATAGCTCTCCAATAACAATCATACATGCTCTTGCTTTTGGAGCTAGACATGAGGGCTGATAAAGGATATAAGTCTGAACTCTTCCCTTGCTGCATATGTGCTAAAGATGATTGCCAGAGCTACTAAATTCTTAGAGCTAGCAAGCAGAAGTTTTCAAGCACGAAGTGTCAAGTCAACTAGCGCGAGGTAGTCAAAGGCTGGCTATATTGTATGCTTTCTGACAAAAGGACCTATATAGTAATGGAATGCATGCTCACCATTGAAGTTAATTAGGATGTTGTTATGTGTGCACCAGTTATCGATGATATGTAACCGGTGCTAGTATGGCAGCATGGTTGCATGTAAGGCAAATATCTGGTGCACATGTGAGTCGTGACCAGGCCTGAGGCACAGTTTTCTTAAAAAGGAACTGATAACTAATTGATACTTGTGCATCGCATGACCACTGCCTTAAACAATTGCTTTACCAGTTAGCAATTGCTTTACTTTGAGAAACAAGTTTGTTGAAGATTTGTTAATAGAAGTTAGAACTCTATGCTGTTTGTAGGCCTTCAAATCCCATAGAGTATCTAGAAGCCTTTTTATTGAAGAACGATCCTTATCCTCACCTCAGCCTGAACCAATAGAAGTTCACTTCACTCAAGGAGATGAAGTGGCTCCAGTAGTCGAAGATCAACAAACGACGCTCAATCAAGAGAGTAAATCGGATCAGCAAAGCAAATCCAAAGGTGATCAACAGCAGAACAAGCTGGTTTAGCAGTCTAAAGCCAAGCCACCGCTGAAAGCTTGACATATACATAAATCGAGAGTGGTCTTCCTTGACGTAATTCAATGGTCCTTAACTTGAATCTAGTGAACTCAGCATTTTGGACATGCTTGAGCTGAAAGAAATCTGCAAGCATGCTTTTTTGTGGTTTGTTTATTGGATCTTGAAGTCAAGGTGAACTTGCAATTTTGGCCAGGGCGGTCACTCTTCAAAAGTTCTCTACATTACCATTGTTCTTACCATTCTGTTGATTCTATTGGTTATGCGCAGTACTGGACTTGTTCTCCTTTGTTCTGCTTCATTTCCTGTTCGAGAGAAATTCTCATGGTGTCATTGTAGTCAGTGGGCGGAAAACCCTCACATTGTACTTGATGTACTTGTCTAGACCAAAGAAGAAAGCCTCCTTACGCTTCTCATCCGACTTACGCAATTGGACACCAATCTGCAAAACACGGTTAGAAAATACTTGTGTCTTACGTAGCGAGAGAAACATAGTGCTCTGACAAGATCTCTGGCAGCTCTATATCAGACAGACTTGGATCACACTTCTTGAGATGGGCCCTCCCCTTTTGTATTGCCCCTCCTCTGGTGTCATCTTTGCTTCACCCCCTGTTCAGCTAGTTTTTCAAGTGTTAGGATTTACCACTAGCCTTTTTCATCATATATGTTCTTTCCAGACAGTTGTGACAAAGCTCATATGTTTGTAATTTTGGTCCCATAGAGCACTATGGCCTTTTGAAGACGTTAATAGTACATTTCATTTCATTGCTCTCTTTCTCTTTGGGCTTCTAGCCATGCTTGAGAGGCATTGTCATCAAACACATTTCTAGGAGCCACGCACAAAATGCTGGCTTTGTAACAAACTTGGACACCCCAA
The DNA here is from genome assembly GCF_014529385.1 of Adiantum capillus-veneris. NCBI lineage: Eukaryota > Viridiplantae > Streptophyta > Polypodiopsida > Polypodiales > Pteridaceae > Adiantum > Adiantum capillus-veneris. Next base: position 20,980,043 of record NC_140953.1, on the reverse strand, counting down.
GTCAAGATTCTACCGCGACACAGTAGAGATTCACTTCAAAACAGTTCACAATTCACACTTGAGTCGGCACGGCCCGGCGTAGTTCCCTGCCTAGAGATATTGGCCCCAAAGACTGGCGCCCCTTTCGGTATTTCTTTTCATATTAATCTGTGTTCAAAATACAAGAGAGTGGGTAGGTGCTCACTCTCAGACTGTGCGTCCAGATGCTCTGAGAAGTGAGGGCCTAACCACTTATTTATTGTTTACAAGGGATGCCCAAAAGCAGAGCCCCAAAATCAAAAGCTTAAAGGCTTTTCAAAAGTAAAGCAATTCATCCCAAAAGCTGCCAATTCAGCCCGTGTAGGTTTCGGCCAACGCAAAAGCAGGAAATTCCGTACAACTGTCCGTACGCCTGCCACGTGAGCATGTCAGTAGAATTTGCACCGCAATTTTTGGGATTTCCGTACAGATGCCACATCAGCCTGTTGGTGTAGATTGTGGGGAACCGTACTGTCTGCCATGTGTCATGTCCGGCAGTGTGTTTCTGGGGCCGTGCCACGTCACCAGTTTGTGACATACCCCCCTCTTGAAAGCATTGTAATCGCCCTCGATTACGCCTGCAAAACAAACAGAAGCCATAAACTGCCTTAGCAGACACTGATTGTTAGTACCGACGCCCTAGGCACAACACATCTAGCACATGTACCAATCGACAGTCACATCACAGGACATCACATGACAAATCACATTCAAAATCATTCCAAATCTCAGACCATCATTAATCGGCAACGTATTTAGCAATCGCATATAGATCTAGTCGGGACCTCATAGATGCTCGATTAACTAAGCCATATTGCAATCATGCCTATAGAGATTTATGAGACTGAAATGGTGCAGTCATTTCGTCTATCAATTCCTGCACTTAAACAAGTCAAGTACAAATCAATCAGTATCATTTTTATTATCGGGAATTCGAGTTCATAAAGTCATACAACAGATATTGTCAGCTCAGCAGTATCCTCGAAACCCAAAGGGACATCAATGACTCTATATCAAAATATCAGGGCAATCTGTTGACAAAGGAGCGGAGTGACTCCCCTCTTGTGCATACCCGCTGCACTAGATTCGGGCAGTGAACAGTCTCGCTAAGTGATCCGGCTTGACTGTTTTCTTCACTGGAATGAAATGAGCTTGCTTGCTAAATCTGTAAATAACAGTCCAGATACCATCGTGCCCACTCTGTGTCTTCGGGAGATAAAAAATGAAATCCATAGCAATTTTTCCTAGAGGCGGGTGGGAATGGGTAAAGGTTGTAACAATCCCTGTGCTTTATGCCTGTCAAACTTAACCTTCTGACATATCAATCAGCTGCGTACAAAATCGTCCACGTCCATCTTGAGTCTCGGCCAAAAGAAGTATCGCTCCACACCTTTCTAGGTGGTATCAATGCTGCGGTGACCCGTAAATGGTGGACAACGCCATTCAGTTAGAACCTTTTCCCTCAGTAACGCACAACATCGTTTTCTTCATCAAGTAGCCATCCCGAATGGAATATCCCGCCACTACCTCCCCATTCTGTATTCGATCAAATACTTCTGAAAAACCAGGATCTGTGGTGTACTGATCGACCATGTCCTCGAAGCTTCTATGATGAATCACGGAAATAACCAAGACCAATGGCTTCCAGGACAAAGCATCTGCCACCAAGTTCTTCTGTCCCTGCATGTGGACAATCTGGAAGTGAAACTGTGACAAGATGTTAGCCCACCGCATCTGCTTTTCTGATAGCTGCTTCTGTGACAAGAAGTAGCGTAAACTCTGATGGCGAGTGAAGACCGTAAAATCGGCTCTGAGTAGGTAATGTCACCACTGAGTAAGAGCATGGATAATCGCCAAAAGCTCTTTCTCATAAATCTGTGCTGTCAATTCCGGCCTTGAAAACAATTGGCTCTCATAGGTAGTGACATGGCCTTCTTGCATTAAGACCGCACCCGGACTACGACCATAAGCATCACAATATACTTCGAATGACTTTTGCAAATCCGACAGAGTCAAAACTGGTCTTCTAGTCAATTTCTCTTTCAAAGCCTGAAAGGCAGTCACCTCTGTGGGTACTAATGAACCGCCAGTAGTAAGAACATAAGCCCAAGAAGCTTCTAACTGCATGGACATTCTTCAAATTGGGCCAATCACGAATAGTCTCAATCTTGGCCGGGTCCATCTGCACTCCTGATGATGAGATGATGTGTCTCAAAAAGTGTATCTTTGATAAGAAAAATTCACTCTTCTTTGCATTGATCACCAACTTGTGATCTCGCAATGCCTGAAAGACCTGTAGCAGCTCCATCATTCGGTTAAAAGTCGCTGGAGCATTGGTAAGGCCAAAAGGCATCACCAAAAATTCATATAAACCGAAGCTCATCCGAAAAGCTGACTTGTAGACATCTCTCGGCGATTCGGATCTGATGATATCCGCTTTTCAAATCAATCTTGCTGAAACAAGAGGATCCCTGTAATCTGTCAAGAATATCATCGATCCTCGGAATCAAAAATCTGTTCTTGATGGTGATTTTGTTGAGAGCTCTATAATCAATGCACATTCTCCAAGATACGTCTTTCTTCAAAACAACAACACCGGAGAGTAGTAAAGTGAAGTACTCGGCTGGATAAGACCCTTTTCCAGGAGGTATTTCACTTGGTTCATAATCTCTTCATTCTGGGCTTGGCTCACTCGGTAGGGTGGCCGGTTCGGTGATGTGCTTCCAGGTATCAAATCAATAGTGTGATCCTCAGGACGAGATGGTGGCAACTGGCCTGGCACGCCCTCTGAAAAGCAATCGGCATGAGTGTGGAGAAAATCCTTGTGTTCTTTATCAAGTTCAGACATATTTGTCCTATGTTCGTCATTCAACTCTTTCAAAAAGATCGAGTAAACAAACAGACTGGATTTTATTAATTTCAAAACTACCGAATCCGATACAATAGGGACAGACTCGCCCTTTAATTTCACATCAAGTACAATTTTTCGGCCCTTTTCATTTGTCATTGTCGCTTTCTTCGCCCGATAATCGATCACGGCGTTGTTCTTATGGTACCAAGGGACTCCCATGAGGACATCACAACCTTCCAAGGGCATTACGTAGAAGTTTGCCAATGACATGTGTAATGGCCACGTCCTTGCCAGGTGCCGCTAGGACTGCCTCTGCTTGTGGTCCCATCCGATCGGGTGTAATCTCGAGCCGCACCGCCAATTCAGGTGAAATGAAGTTGGCCTTGGCTCCTCCATCAAAGAAAATCAGGGCTTCTTGATCTTTCACTCTACCCCAAGCTCGGCAAAGTTCTGTACTTTCATCAATCGTGCTTGGGTTAGTACCCATGCAATGTGGAACCAGTCCTGCTTTCATCTTGCCTTTTCGTCCACGTTCCTCAGCTGCTCTTGAACTCTCTGGCCTGTCTTTATTCTGTTCTTGCTGTGCCTTTTTAGGGCACTTTGCAGAGACGTGCCCATGTTCCCCGCATCCAAAACACTTCCCCTCTTTGATGTAGTTGGTCCTCTCCCGAAGAGTGAGCCGGGGTCGTGAATCCTTGTCTTTCTTTTCTTGGGGGCTCTTTTTCTTTCTACTTTCACTATTAGAAGTCTATTGGGTTCTCTGAGTCAAGATCTCATCAGTGGGGTAAGTCAGATTGCCTGAATGTATGGCAAAACCCCGTTTCACATGACCCATCAATTCTTGAATAGAATTTGTGTAGCAAGCTACAATGTCACTTTCACAGGACACACAGTTAGTACAGTTGGTCTGGTCAGGTTCACACTGGAGGGACTCTATGGGCTGGCAGTGACACGTGGCAGGAATATGGACAGTGGTATAGTGGACATCGTGGCCAGGTCAGCACCATCACTCAAGTTTGGAGATAGACTTAGGTGGCTGACATTTATGAGCCGTTGGTGGATCTTCTTCATATATGGTCCAACGTTATCGTCTAGAGTAGTGAGTCTATACACACAGCACGTCTACACCATCCCTGCACATTTAAGCCTCAACACCCCCATTGTACCTGTAAGTTCTGGGCTGGAGCTGAGTGTGCTGCCACGCCAGAGTCTGTATCGGTTCTTTGAGATAGTCGAGTCCTATGTTTTGGTCTGCTGTTGTGTCTATGTGTGATCAGTTGTTATCTTTTGTTCCTTTGTTTTCAGTTGTTTGAGTGAGATTGTCACGCATATAGCACTGAGGAGCACCCACTGTAGAGAGCACGACACACTATCCGCGCTACAGGTGCTCTCATTTTTGGCGATCATGGTGGGACCTCAATTGAAGTCTAACTCTCTGTTGAGATACAAATCGAGAAGCTAGCTGGTTTTTACCTAGCTTCGCCTACTTTGCCTTTCGCCTTGCAGCCTGCTGGTCTGGTCCTCTCTCGCCCTTGGTCCAACTGGTCTTTTCCTCTCTCGCCCGGGTCCAACCAGCTCTCGTCTTGGTCTAGGCCTTCCTCGTCCCTGGTCTAATCCTTCCTCGTCCCTGGTCTAGTCCTTCCTCGTCCCTAGTCCAGCCCGGGGCTCTAGTCACTTGCCCTGGTCTAGTTGAGTCTAGACCTGTGTTCAACCAGTGTAAGGTCTTCTTGTCCAAAGCTTGGTTGGGTTTGTGGTCGCTGCATGACACATACAAGGCGGTCATTAGAGCGTCAAAGCGCCCTACTCAGTCCTCTGAAGTACTACAACAGAAGACGACCCTTGGTACCTAGTAGAAGTCCACCAACCTCATCACCCATACCTCCACATACGGCATCAACCATTCCTCCATCCGGCTCCGCATCTTCCAGGTCACCTTCCCCTGTAAAGCTCTCTCCTATTTTGTTACAGCAGGCTATTGAGCAACGGGCTCCTGAGCAAGAGGCCATGGAGACGTTGACCAGTCTTTTGGCCAAGGTAAACATCAAGTTTCCTACTTTCAAGGGACTCTCCTCAGAAGATGCAGACGACCATGCAAGGAGGTTTGTATATCTCTGTAGAGGTCGTGGTCTTAATAGAGAAGATGCTTATTTGGTGCCGTTTCCATCAACATTGGATGGCTTAGTAGACAAGTGGTACAGTCAGTTTGCAGAGAACCATTTTGCAACTTGGGCAGCTTTACGACAACAGTTCTGTGTGGCATTCAAGCCAGGTGACTACCACGAAAAGGTTTTGGATGAGTTGGCCAACATGGTGCTCCAGCCAGAGGAGACTTTTGCAGAACTCATGACTAAAACCAAGTCTCTGGTTTCCAAGCTTCCTCAGCAGCCAGGGGAATTTATGGTTAAGAAGTGGGTGGAGAAGGCTCTTCCCAAAACTTCCCAGCAAAAACTCCGAGAGAGTCTCCGACCTGACGCCACCCTGGAGGAGTTTGTTGCGGCTGCCACTAGGATAGAGGGAGCTAGGAAGCTGTTCACCGACTCTCCTCAGGTAGAGACCCCCTCAGTGTCTTTAGAAAGTCCTGCTGATCCTTTAACTTCTTTACGTAGGGAACTGGAAGCCCTAAAGTGACAACGAGCTCTTCAAGAGGAGAGGTCCTTCTCTCTTAGACAGGAGAAGCCTCCACATCACGAGGCATTGGAACAGATCAAGCGCGAGCTAGAAGAGCTCAAGTCTCAGCAAGAGACTAATGCTACGGTTTGGTGTAGCTCATGCCGCTCTCCAGGGCACCCTCCACAGGAATGCCCCCTTCGGGTTTACTGCCACTTCTGTGAAAAGTCTGGACATGAGGACAAGGACTGTTACTACCTCAAGGGGTTGCGACAAATACAGCAAAGTCTTGGTCCTACTCTTCAACAAGGGTCAGCACCTGCATCCAACATGGTTTCTCCCTGTGGCCATCCACACCATATGCCACCTTTGCTGACAGCCCCTCCTATGCAAGGTATACAAAGTACTTTTCTGTCTCAGAGCTTTTATCTCCCTCATCACCTCAAAACTTCTATGCCTCCACCTCCAACTCCATGCACCAAGAGCAAGGACCACCTCGCCCTTCGACTCGCCCATTGAATCGGCCCATTTTGTGCTACAGATGCGGTGAATATGGTCATTACCAAAGCAAATGCCCTCTGCCCAAAGGGTCCCCTCCCTACCATCATTGCCCTGAAACGAAGGATCACTACAGTAAAGATTGTCCTAAAATTCGTGCATTCACGGCTTCGAATCCAAGTCAAAGCCAGAATGAGTTTACCTTTCCCAAGCTCAATCTGATAGCAGTTATCACCGTTCCTCAGCCGCCCCCTTCTACCCACGTGGTTACCCCTCAAAATAAGCTGCAATTGGTAGAGGAGCCAGCGGGTGTCCTCACTCGAGCCCGGAGAGCCGCTCTCGGTCTTAGCATTCCAACAAGTTCAACTCCCCCACACATTCTCAGAAAAGTGGATACCTTGCCTTCAGCTGTTGACAAGCCATCCCCCAGTGCAAAGAAAGGATCCAAATATTTGCTCTCCGATATTGATGAAGCTTTCTTGGAAGCAGTTTCCGATCTACAGAAGATAAAGGGACCAGAGAAACCACTGGTAGAACAAGAAAAGCTTATAGCAGGGACAGTGTTGAAGAACACCTTCCAACAAGTGTCCCTCTATGACATGCTACGGCTAGATGTGAGTTTTCGAAGTGACACCCTTGCTGTTATTCAGTCACTTTACCCCGGAGCAGGTCCTAGTGGCGGGCACCTCCCAGTGCAACCATCCGAGTCCTATATGATATCCCATTACGCTGCTCCCCTCACGGATTATAGAAGCCCTCGTCTCATCGTGTCCGTCTTGGGGCAGCAAGTTTCAGGAGTAATTGTGGATGGTGGATCTGACATCAATATGATGCCTGAGTTCACTATGATGGCTTTAGGCCTGCAGCCTACTCAACCTGCCCCCTTCACAGTAACATTGGCTAACCAGAGGACAGTATACCCTGTGGGCATAGTGGAAAAGGTGCCTCTACAGGTACAAGTTTTCACTTTTAGTTTGGATTTTGTTGTGGTTCGTCTTCCGCGGGTGGAGGGCGGATTTTCCTTGCTCATTGGCAGACCATGGCTGCGACACAGTAAAGCACTCCATGATTGGGGAAACGATGCCATGTGGATACATACTCCTGGCTCCCTGATGCAACCCATTTGGCTAGAAGGAGCCATGGATCCCGTCGTGCAACATAGTTCTTTGTCTCTAACAACCAGCCTTGAATTGGAACAGCCTACTCCACCTGATGGGTTAGACGAGGATCTGTTGGAGTGGTTGGAGGCTACCAAATCTATGCCTGTTATGGAGTCTCTATTCACTCTTTGCCTGAAGGTACACCCTCTTCCAATGTTTCCACAGTAACTATACCTAGTGAGCCACCTGAGCCAACTCAAAGGTTGAAGGTCATAGAAGCTACTCTTGATGTGCCCTTGGTGGAAGCCTTTGAATTTGGTGCGCGTATAAAGAATCATAGAAGCGGGAAGAAATCTCTCCTACAGGAGTTCACCCCCGCTCAACATCACCCCCATTGGTGTCTGCCTCTCCGACCAGAACAAAGCTCTCCTTTGTGTCTAGCGAACTCCCTTCACAAAGCTTCCTCAATACGTGACATAACAAAAACAATGTTGACTTCAAGCTTGATGAATTACCTGATCATGATATCTATCTAGTGGATAGCCATCTCTCCTCACTACCCCCTCCCTGCCTCCTCGCCCTTACTCACACCCCCTCTCGCCCCACCCTACCCACCCCTAGACCCCCTATCTACCCCTCGCCCCCCTATCTAACCCCTCGCCCCCTACCCACCCCTAGACTCCCTATCTACCCCTCGCCCCTACCCACCCTAGACCCCCCATCTACCCCTCTCCCCTACCCATCCCTCAACCCCCTACCCACCCCTCGCCCATACCCACCCCTAGACCCCTTATTCACCCCTAGACCCCCCTACCCCCCTCTAGACCCCCTATCTACCCCTCGCCCCTACCCACCCCTCGTCCCCCCTACCCACCCCTAGACCCCCTATCGACCCTCGCCCCCTACCCACCCCCTACCTAGGGCTCGTCCCCCACCCACCCCTCGTCCCCCCCTACTCACCCCCTACCTAGGCCTCGCCCCTACCCACCCCCTATCTAGCCTCCCCTCGCCCCTATCTAGCCTCCCTAGCCCCCTCGCCCCTATCTAGCCTTACCCACCCTTCCACTCTGCTCTGCCAGGGCTGCTATCTTTGGACGGCTGAGCCCACCATCCGACTTCCTACAGAGATAGCAAACAAGATCTTCTTAACAAAACCGACTCCGCTGAGCCCACCATCCGACTTGCTCTTTCGCCGACAGAGCAAGCGAGCCTTGCCGCAGAGGTAGAGTGATTGCACGCGACTTCTGTCATCTGCAAGATTCTCGGCACCCGACCTAGCAGAGGAGACCTGCGTGACCTTCTCTAGGCCCGCCTTCTCGCAGAGGTGGGCAAGATCCTGCACGTGCAGATACTCGGACGAGGCTACTACCAGATCGAGTTTGAGACCTCCGAGATGGCATCCAAGGTCATCGCCATGAGTCCACTGACCATCCGAGTAGCACATGCCCACTTTCGACAGTGGAGACATGGTTTCGACCCTGCTTCGGATGTTCTAGTAGAGGAGGCAGACATCCTCTATTTGCTTTCCGGGTTTGCGGAGGGAGTACTTACCACTCTTGTCCAGGATCGGCTCAGCCATTGGGCCTGTCCTAGAGACACCTCGCACGGCAGCCTCAGTAGCTGCCAAGGCGGCTGGCATTCCCTCAGTTCGCGTTTTGGTCAGAGACACTCACACGCTCCCGAAGGTTATCTTTCTGCCTCGGGTGAGTGGGGGTTGGTTTAGATAGAGTGTGGAGTATTTGGGCCTCTCGAACCAGTGCTTCATTTGTCAACAGATGGGCCATCTAGCGAAGGCCTGTCCACGCAGGAGGCCTCGACCTACACCACAACCTCAGCCCCAGATTGCAAGGGCTGGCCAACAGACACAGACACAGACAGCGCGCAGATGCAGAGCCACCCTCTGAGCCTGGGGCTCTAGCGGAGGAGGGATGGCAGCAGGCGAGTGGTAGACGACGTCAAGGGCCACAGCGTCAGCCTGGCACTCAGAGTGGTCCTTAGGTGCCTACTCAGCAGCAGTGGGTTCCCACGGGGAACCGGTTTGGTCCTCTTGTGCAGGATGAGGTCCCTGCTCCAGCCCCCGCCTCAGCTTCACCTTCGACAGCCCCTCCCCCCCCCCAGAGTTCCCCCCCTCTTCTTCTTCACCCTCCCCCCCGCCCTCTGCTCCCGCCGCCTCTTCCCCCCGCCCCTCTACCTTTGCCGTTCCCTCCCGCCCCTCTTCTCCACCGCTCCCCCCAGCTCCTTCTCCCCCCCTCCTGCTTCAGTTCCACAGTCGACCCAGGGGGCAGGGCCTTCTCCGGAGGCTAGGAGATCTCTTGGCAGCGCCTTTGCCACGAGTTGCTTTTCACCCTCCCCCCTGCCCTCTGCTCCCGCTGCCTCTTCCCCCCGCCCCTCTACCTCTGCCGTTCCCTCTCGCCCCTCTTCTCCACCGCTCCCCCCAGCTCCTTCTCCCCCCCTCCTGCTTCAGTTCCACATTCGACCCAGGGGGCAGGGCCTTCTCCGGCGGCTAGGAGATCTCTTGGCAGCACCTTTGCAACGAATCGCTTAGCGAGAGAGGGACAACCTTTCTTGCGACCCCCTCTGCAGGTACAGACATCTTCCCTTGCAGCTATCCCTCGGAGTCTGACGAGCATTGACATCCGGCGCCGATGGGACTTCTTCGACTACGGCTTCACTCGTTTTCGCGGCGATCCCTCAGCAAACCATGAGGCAGCCTGCTTCAGGGTCCACGTTTTGTTCCTTGCTGCTCGGGGGACAGAGGCCTTGGACTTAGCAGTTGGCTTCTCCTTCCCCCTTTGCGGCAAAGACCAGACAGAGTGGACTCTCGACTCAGTGTTGGGATGGTTGCACACTCAGGTTCTCGAGTTCTCTCACCACATGGGAGAACTAGAAGTTACAGACATGCTCCAGACTTTGTGGCCATTGGCCAAGTTTGCAGTGACACCTCCAGATTCAGCAGGATGTAGACACATGGTGGTTTACTTCTTTGCCGATACACAATGCTTGCCATGCTATGTATACATTCATGAGGACTCCTGGACAGAGGAGGTTGCTTTACGCACGGCTCGCTCTACTTGGGCTTGGGCCAGTCACTCGATGCAGTCACGCCTGTCTAGAGGACGCTTGGATGCGGATTACTCCCCATCCAAGCCAGCCTCGAAGATAGCCCGTCTAGCCGCTGCGGCAGCATCTGTTCTCTCTCGCTCCCCATGAGGATCGTCTCATGGAACGTGCAGGGACTAGGTGGGCCCCAGTTTCAGCGTCAACAGCTTCAGCGCTGCCTTGTGGGAGGAGAGATTGATCTCCTTATGCTTCAGGAGCACCATCTGTGTGAGAGCTGCATTAGACGTTGTGGTCAGCTCTTGCGTGGACGATATGATACTTTCTGGTCAGCTGCTTTTGGACCTGGAGGCATCCAGGGTGGGGTATGTATGACTATTGCGGACTCTTTGCAGCAGGCCATTGTGGGCAGAGGGATTATTGTGCCAGGCAGGGCTCAGTGGATTACTATGCAGGTTCAGGGTGGCCTACTGGGTTTCCTGAACATCTATGCGCCCAATGTGGCGAGTGCTCGCGCAGAGTTTTGGTCTCAGATAGTTGAGTCTCTGCCGCAGGCAGAACACTGGTGCATAGGAGGGGACTTCAACATGTTGGAGGACCCTTCTAACAGGATTGGTGGCAGTCATGCTACTGTACATGGAGTTGAGCTGGCAGCTTGGGAGAGGTTTTGTATGACTCTGAGGGTTTCGGATGCTTGGCAGCACACTGTTTTTGTGAGGCCCCCAGATAGCCTTGCCTTCTCTCGGTCGGACCGCAGATTGGGAGGAGTGAATCTATCGCGGATAGATCGCTTCTACACTAGTGACCATTTCAGTGACTTGGGAGGGACAGTGGGCATTCTGGGAGGGACCTCCTTCTCAGACCATGCACCAGTGATCCTCACAGTGGCGAGTGCTCGCGCAGAGTTTTGGTCTCAGATAGTTTCCTGAACATCTATGCGCCCGATGTGGCGAGTGCTCGCGCAGAGTTTTGGTCTCAGATAGTTGAGTCTCTGCCGCAGGCAGAACACTGGTGCATAGGAGGGGACTTCAACATGTTGGAGGACCCTTCTGACAGGATTGGTGGCAGTCATGCTACAGTACATGGAGTTGAGCTGGCAGCTTGGGAGAGGTTTTGTATGACTCTGAGGGTTTCGGATGCTTGGCAGCACATTGTTTTTGTGAGGCCCCCAGACAGCCTTGGCTTCTCTCGGTCGGACCGTAGAGTGGGAGGAGTGAATCTATCGCGGATAGATGGCTTCTACACTAGTGACCATTTCAGTGACTTGGGAGGGACAATGGGCATTCTGGCAGGGACCTCCTTCTCAGACCATGCACCAGTGATCCTCACAGTGGCAGACAGGCAGAGGAGTGGGAGCACGATGCTTCGCATCCCAGGGAGAGTCTTGTTGGACTCAACACTCAGAGAGCAGGTAGAGGCTCTTTGGACAGAGAGCTTGGACAGGCAGGAGTCTCCTGTGACAGAGTGGCCATAGGCCTAGCCCAGATTAGCCGCTTTTTTCTCTAGGAGTCTTTGGCTCACCGGGCTGCCGTGAGAGAGGAGGAGCAGCGTCTCAGACGGGGCATTGCTTCGCTACAGAGGATGCAGGAGCAGCATCCAGACAGTCCTTGGTTGGAGGAGCAATTACAGCAGGCTCGACAGGAGCTTGCTAGCACAGAGGAGAGGCGTCATGAGTTTTCTTTTCACCGACAGGCATCTCAGAGGACCCAGGTGGGTGATAGAGTGACTGGTGCTTTCTTTGAGGCAGTGGGACCTCGGCACTCGCATGCCAAGGTCAGTCAGTTAAGGAGGCCTGACGGGTCAGTTGCTTCTGAGCCCGAGGATATGCGTGCAATTGCTACTGACTTTTACCATGAGTTACTGTCTGCAGAGTCCCAATCAGCGCGTCAGGATGCATGCAGGGAGCAGGTTTGGGCACAGATGCCTTGTCTTGTGACTGAGGAGATGCGTCAGAGGCTTGAGCTGCCACTTCAACTTGAGGAGTTGCACACAGCTCTTAGGGCCCTCCCCCGTGGTAGTTGTCCAGGTGAGGATGGGTTGACTCCCAGTTTTTTCTTGGAATACTGGGACCTGCTTGGCCCAAATCTCTGTAGTGCTTTTCAGTACATTTTGCACACAGGAGTGATGCCTGACATCATGAGTGAGGGCCTGATCTACCTCATTCCCAAGGAGGGTGGCTCCTTGGATGAGATTCGACAGTGGCGCCCCATCACCATCCTCAACTCAGCCTACAAAATTCTTGCCAAGGCTCTGAGTTTGAGGATTCAGCCACTTTTAGAGATCCTTATACATGGGACTCAGCCAGGTAGAGAGGCTGATTAGGAATTTCCTTTGGTCAGGACGTGACACTCAGATAGCCCGAGCCAAGGTGGCTTGGCAGGTCATCACTCTTCCTTGTTCACAGGGAGGGCTTGGGATCATTGATCCAACACAGCACAGCACAGCACAGCCCTTCTTGGGAAGTTCATCGTCAGAGGACTTCTTCCAGGTGAGGAGCCCTGGAAGGAGTTCTTGCTATAGCGGCTTCGTGCTAGGGTGCCTCAGGCAGGAGGCCCCTGGCAACCTTCGACCAGATGGATCTTCACAAAGATGCGCAGAGTTGGTTTGAGCAAGAGATTGGAGGACCGTTTCGCTGTGAGCTTGCTTTGCTCTTGGGAGCTCTTGCGGCGTGGCTTGGAGCAGAGACAGCTTACGTGCACGGAGGAGCGCCTACGGCAGCCCCTCGTCTGGAACCCTATGGTTAGCACTCAGAGAGGCCACTTGGTTGGCAGTCGGCCTCATGTTTCCTAGGGTCCCATGGCAGTGGGTCCAGCGCGCTCTCTAGGTGACGGGCTAGAGTTCACAGGTTTGTCCGAGGAGGTGCAGGGTCTTCAGCTACAGGGCATGAGAGGGGTGCAGAGCATGTGCCAGGACATCTCAGAGTCAGTTCCAGCTGAGTGGCTCAGGCCTCTCGAGCCAGTAGCACCCCGGTGGATGGGAGCCTTCACACGACTGGAGGTTCTCATCTCAGTCAGGGCCTGCTGAGAGACTGTTCCATCCCTTTTCTTCGAGCTACAGGGTGGGGGACGACTTCAACAAGTTTCAGTAGAGGCCCCGCAGGTAGGAGAGTGCTGTTTTCAGAGGATCCGAGTAGTGGGCATCTGTGGGAGGACTTGTGTCATCGATCTTGACCCAGTAGCTCTTGAGACTGGACACTGGAGGCTGTGGGCTTGGGAGAGTTGTCCACTGGCACGAGTACAATGGGATCCTGGTGAGTGGCTATGGAGGGACTCTTTCTCTTCTGCAGACCATCCAAGAGTCCCGTTCTTTCAGTACACCGTTCGTCTGGGGCGTCATATACTAGCAGCACAGAGAGAGGCCCGCCCCGCTGCAGCACCTCATTGGCAGGAGGAGGGCCTCACAGCTGAGTTCTTGACAGCATTTTGGGAGAGGTTGTGGGACTCCAGACAGCCGAGGCGAGTCACCTTGTTTCAGTGGCTGGTCATACACAAAGCTACAGCAGTTGGCAGTTGGCTAGTGCATAGTGGTCTCTCGGCCGCATGTGCAGCTTGTGACCATCTTGTGGAGAGTCAGCGTCATTGTCTTTGGGACTGTCCCTCGGCCCAGCAGGTGTGGCTACGAGTTCTTCGGCTGATGCCTGCTCTCTCCACGGCTCGGCAGTACACTTGGGGAGCAGCAGCTTGGTCCACCCTCACGGGCCCGACACTTCAGTTTGAGCTATCCTCCACCAGCAGGATGAGGCGACCTACACTTCAGCCTGCTACTACAGAGCTTACTCCACAGGAGTGGTGCAGCGAGAGAGAGGAGTGCTGGGAGCTTATCAGTGGCCTGACACTCTGGTTCATCTGGCGGGCCTGTTGTTTCCGCATCTTTGAGGCTCGCCATGTGCCACCAGCAGAGATGATACGCGATTTTTGGCTAGAGTTGATCCACACTCTCAGAGGACAGCTGGAGGGACTACAGGGCAGCTCCGACCGCATGCGGGAGCGCAGAGAGGCTTTCCTACGACTCTGGCGTCTTGGGCCCTTCTACACCATGGTCCAAGGTGTACTACGATGGCACTACCGACCACCTGTGTGGCTTTTCCCTCCCCCCATTTCTTGATCTAGCCCCATTGTACATTTGCTGTTTTTTTTTCATTGGGAGAGTCTCCCACCATGGTTGTTGTAGCCCTCTCTTGAAGAGGTGGTTGTAGCCCTATGGGCAGTTTCAGTAACTAATAGAAGGATCTTTTTCTTGGAAAAAAAAAGAGGTAGCCCTTCGAATCTTGGAGTGCTCTGAGTAATGCCCTCTAGAGAAAGCTATGTCAAACTGCTGTATGAAGGCCAAAGCCCTCGAAGCATCTCGGAATCCAGAAAAAGTGTCAAACTTGATTAATTGTCCACCTTCTTTAAATTCTCTAACTTTCTTGCTTTTATCTTCGAGGAAGTCATACCGGTTGGCTTTATAGAAATGCTTCTTCTTGCTCTTTGACACACTAGTGACACCCACACCGACTTATGCAGCTCTTATTTGGACACCAGGTTTATGCACTCTATCATGGAGCAGACTAGAGAGGCACCTGATTTTGTTGCTATCACGTATGATCCGTAGCAAACCATCTTGGCCACATGAAATATTGAGAGCCGAGTTTGATGTATTACACATGGGAGTGGAATTCTAGATCGTATCCTTTCTCCATCAAGTCAAGGAGATTGTACCAGGTAGACACAATTGGCAATGTGAGATGATTGGAGGGTATGGTATGCATTAGTGACAGGCTGGGTACAGGAGTATGCTTACACCATGCATAAGAGTACCGATCACCCACATCCATGCAATGTAGAGGGTACCACTTGGAGGCGCTCCGAGTCCTCCTTCAACCGGCGGGCCAACAGCGAACCTTGCAATCAAAGGGCTCTACATCGAGATGTGTTTGCTGGTTTTCTTGGAGGTGCAAAGGTTGCTCAACCTGGCAAGTCCCAGGTAGAGGCTAATGCACCGATCTGCTTTTATTTTGTTTCTTGGTTTGCCTTTTGGTTTTTGGTTTGTTGGTTTCTTTCTGCTTGCATTTTCTTGCTTGGGTTAGCTTTGTCTGTGTATGTGTGTGTGTTGAGCTTGGTTTGTTTTCCTCATGCTCTTGAAACTGACTTTTGAGTAGGTAAGTGTGTGTGTGTGTGGGTAGATGTGAAGTCTGTTTTTAGAGCATGTTTTTTTGTTTGATTTCATTATTTCCTTTCATTGTATTCCTTGATTTCTTGTGTTCTCTACCTTGGGTTGCGGCTTGCTGCACCGATCTACTCTTTCTACTGGATCTACAGCAAGGTCTCTACATGCCTCCTTCATTATCTGCTTGGAGTTCTCTCCCCAACTCTGGTTTCCCGGAGCCACCTTCAGCGGATTGATCTCTACACTGGCTGACAGCTCCTTGTCTGCTCCAGTGCCGCGCATTACTACTCACTTTCTGGTATCCTCCTGTAGTCTCTTGGTGATGTCCGCCTTTCTTCTCCCTCATCTTCATCATCGACTTCTCCCTTTTGTTTATCCATCACCTTTTGCTACCAAATGATTCTAGTTGGTGGGCCTATGAGTGACATCGAGATCTCAGAGTCTCCTTGTCCGTTTCACCGCTCGTGGTTCAGGTCTTTGATCTACAATTGGAGAGTGAGCTTTTGGTGGAAGTGCTTATCTTTCAGAGGTTGCTATCATCCTCCTCCCATATAGCTTTCTAGGGCATTTTCACTCTCTTAAGGAGAGGTTTTCCCCCTGGCTCTCAATTTCTACAGTTTGCCCATGTGGCTAGTTTTATCGAGTTTTTATTGTTTTCCGAATGTTGCCTTTGGGCCTGCTTTGTAACAGTTTATGTACTTGCCCTGAGAATTGACACCATTTGGGTGTTCTGAGGGGTTTTCAAGTAGTACAAATGAGCCTTCTTTTGCGCGCGCCGCGCACGAGAGAGAGAGAGAGTGTGAGAGTTTTTATGTCTTCTAAAGGCCAAAATCTGCCTATGAGACAAATCAAAGTACATGGGGTGGATGTCCTCTGTGTATCCATGGAAGGACAAAAGGTGCAAAATAAACAAAATATTGTCAAGGAGTCGGGGGGATGTGGGGGGTGACACATGGTAAGGGGGGGGGGGGGGGGGGATGGAGCTCTACTAGGGAGAGGCAATTCTTTATGTGCAAGGTAATGTACAAGCATGAGAATGCAACCCAAGGCCAAAATCTGGGTGTAGTACATAATGCATGGTCAGGTATGGGGTGAAGAGCCCGTGTTGTATGGCACTGGGGCCAGGGGAGATCTATGTAAATTAGCATAACTCTTTTGCCTGTCAATTGCTCTTTTAAGGTTCTCCCTTATTATTTTGATTTAGCGATCCATTTCTTCTCCCTTATTATTTTGATTTGGTGATCCATTTCTTCAAGTGTATTCTTTGTTGTAGGCACTAGAAGACTTGGATCGGCCATTCTGAGAGGAATGATACAGTCTTGTCCAGCTAAGGCCCGAGTGTGTCGCTCTGCTCGGGCTATATAGTAGCATGTACAAGTGACAACACGAATGGGGGCATTCCTTTGTACAAGTTAAGAGTATTTGGTAAAAGTACTCTCATCCTTAGTAAAAGTTAGAGCATCTTGGAATGCTTCTTGTGCTTTGTGTTGTTATTGTTGTGCCTGTTGTGCGAACCATCCACAATAGCTCTCCAATAACAATCATACATGCTCTTGCTTTTGGAGCTAGACATGAGGGCTGATAAATGATGTAAGTCTGAACTCTGCCCTTGCTGTATATGTGCTAAGATGATTGAACTCTTCCCTTGCTGCATATGTGCTAAGATGATTGCCAGAGCTACTAAATTCTTAGAGCTAGCAAGCAGAAGTTTTCAAGCACGGTTAGAACAAGTTTGTTGAAGATTTGTTAATAGAACTCTATGCTCTTTGTAGGCCTTCAAATCCCATTCAGTATCTAGCAGCTTTTTTATTGAAGAACGATCCTTATCCTCAGCCTCAACCAATAGAAGTTCACTTCATTCAAGGAGGTGAAGTGGCTCCAGTAGTTGAAGATCAACAAGCGACGCTCAATCAAGAGAGTAAATCGGATCAGCAAAGCAAATCCAAAGGTGATCAACAGCAGAACAAGCTGGATCAGCAGTCTAAAGCCAAGCCACCGCTGAAAGCTTGACATATACATAAATTGAGAGTGGTCTTCCTTGACTAAATTAAATGGTCTTTAACTTGAATCTAGTGAACTCAGCATTTTGGACATGCTTGAGCTGAAAGAAATCTGCAAGCATGCTTTTTCTTGGTTTGTTTATTGGGTCTTGAAGTCAAGGTGAACTTGAAATTTTGGCCAGGGCGGTCACTCATCAAAAGTTCTCTACATAACGCGCGTTAAAGCGATTATTGACAATACCCCTACTTTCCTCTAATATATACATGAAGTATACTTTTACGGAATATGTATAATTGTCTCCGGGTAACCCACATGAGATGGCACACGTTTGGAAAAGAGAGTGCCAACATGTATAATCGTCTCCGGGTAACCCACATGAGATGGCACACATTTGGAAAAGGGAGTGCCTTGGTTCTTTTTGTACCTCTTCTTTCATTACACAGTGCTCTATATGTATTCTTAAAACCCTCACCGCCCTCTAATGCATACTTTATGTATACTTTTATGAAATATGTATAATATCTCGGGGTAACCCACATGATATGGTACACGTTTGGAAAAGAGACTCCCTCGTGTTCTTTTGATACCTCCTTTTCATAACATGGTGCACTATATGTTTACTTTATGTTTACTTTTGGAGTACATATAATCCTACATGGTTAACCCACATGATATGGTACTAGTTTAGAAAAGAGACTCCCTTGGGTTTTTTTGTACCTCTTCTTTCATTACATGGTGCACTATATGTATTCTTAGCATTCGCTATTATAGCTTGTTTAGTGTTAAAGTTCAACGATAGAATAGTCATAGACCGAGTGCATGCCTACATAATTAAGAAAGCCATAATGAAAATGGTCATGCCAAATGTTGGACCCATACTCTCTTAAGGTGTAAATACTCTTTGAAAGCTTTGCTTTGATCCAAAAATAGTCATAGGTTGAGTGCATGCCTACATGATTAAGAAAGCCATAATGAAAATGGTCATGCCAAATGTTGGACCCATACTCTCTTAAGATGTAAATACTCTTTGAAAGCTTTGCTTTGATCCAAAAATAGTTTTTTCAACCAAATATATCCAATTTCCCATCTTGCCTAGCTTTCCTCACATCAACAGCAGAAGAGACAAATACTATGAAATGTTACCCACAAGCCCTTAAGAATTAAGAAGGCATTTTGTAATAGTCAACCACAATGTTGAGTGCTTGTACACCTTTACAATGGTCTAATCTCTCATCATTTATGGTTTGCTTTATAGATATTCGAGCAGTTCACCAACTCATCTGGAAATGTGTGGTGACAAGAGCATGAATATTCATGCTAATAGAGATAAGAACACATTAATTAGTATCAAATATTTACACATTTTAAATCACTCAAGCAATTGGAATTATAAATATTTTTGAACTTACAAATTCATTCTTTGTAGTCCTAAAAGCAAAGCAATCTGTGACATTTGAAGGGTCATTGAGAGTACATAGAACCCTACAATGATTCTCTTTGATTGTTAAGAACTTTGATGTGGTTGCCGTCTAGGTGAGGATTCTATGGTTGCCTTATTTGACAAATCTTTGACAAAATTTTGAGGATTCTATGGTTGCGTACATCATCTTATTTGACAAATCTTTGACAAAATTTTGAGATTTGATTATTAAACCCAAAAAAAACAATAGGATAGCATCTTTCAATAGAGCTAGAAAAGGTAATACATATGAGTAGTATAAGTGTATGTGAGTTCAAGCTCACTCCAATCAAGCTCTTAGAATCTAGGGCTGACCCCTCTTTTTAGGACTCCATGTGTCTCCTAGTACACATCACATGTCCTTTGGTACACTTGAACTAGGCACATGATAACGAGCATGATAATCACACACCTCTGTCAAAATTGAGATCCACGAGGACAAGTAGTGATAAACACAAAAGCACGTGGACAAGAAGTGATAAACACAAAAGCATAAAATATATTCCAAATCTTACGTAACCTAACAATTTTTCCCTTGGAGTTTCGACTATAACAAGTAAAACAATGAGAAAAATACATTCCAATCTTGGAGCAAAATAATATCCCCATTTTAGGATAACTAAAGCATCTCTAATCTAAGAGACAAATTGCACATCTCTAATTCAAGAGACAGACTGCAACGTACCTTGCCTTGAACAATTGTATGCAAGATTGAGACCATGCTACTCCAATCAATCTCCAACAAGAATACATGGCAAGAATTAAGGGCTAAATAAAGTTAACAAATGTTAGATGCAACTACAATGCTCTTTGCGTTGATGGTTGATCTTTCATCTACTTCTTTTCTTCACATTATTGTAGGTAATTAATAATATCTTGTATATTGGGTGTTGTGTCTTTTCATTTAATGATAGTGAAAATGTGGTCAAAACTAAATGATAAAGCACCCAGTAGAAGAACAATCTTGTCCTCTTCAAGCACATCACATTTCACATATGTGAGTTTTGTGGTCATGCTCTTGAGGCGGTTGGCAAGACTAGCTATGTCTTTCCCACAATCTAATTTTTACTTTTTTGTAAAATTCCTTTTTATGGCTTACTTTACTCTTCTTTCTTCTAACCCAAATTATTTTCAAATATCTCCAATGCTTAAGGATATATCACATTCATCTATGAAGTGTACATAATTGTCATGCAAGGATGTGATAATGACTTGCTTTCTATTGTGGTAAAGCACCCTTAGAAAGCAATAGATTTCTTGAAAATGCCCTTGGAAAAAGGGAATGCTAAGGCCCAAGGTGTGAGGGCCCTCTTATAAGGAAAACACTATTGCCCTCAACTCAAAAAGTAATGACTGTGTGAAGCCCTATGTCTGGACCTATCTTATAAATATGGTATATTGGACACATTTTGAAGTTGAGTGTAAGACAAGAAAGAGCCACTAGCTTGAGGGAACTGGCTCTATCAAATCCAATCTGTTTATTTAACTAACTGATTGTAAATGAAACCTACTTGCTTCCCCCCAAAATTAAAGAGGGACTTTCAGCCCACAACTCTCACACACCAAATAAAGGGGCTAGCCATAAGGCCCTCGTGGCCTCCTTGTGTGCAGAGGGCAAAAAAGAATACATTAACCTTCTATTAACAGGGATTCACACAAAGGGTACACACACTCAAATTTTGAATCTGCTTAGGGATGCTAATCAAGTCCAAATTGGAAGATTAGGCATTTATCTTGAAGCCTACAATACGGGCAATGCGATCAAGCATTTACACACAAGAAATGGCTTGAAATTGAAAATTTTATTATGCAAAGGAATTGATGGAAAATTGCACAAAGGAGAAGCAAAAAAGTATAATATACTCAACCTATTTCAATTTTGATTATTTCCAAAGGATGTTTGGGTATGAGCACACTCAGTTTCACCTATTGATGCAAGTAGTTAGTGCATAAGATGATGATTTCATTCTATTTGACATGTATGGATGCACACACACAAAATGAAACCTATTCTTCTCTTAATCTAAATCCTAATCACCCACCCAAGGCACTTAGCGTCACTAGGTATATAAACCAATGTGCATAATCACAATTAGGGATTATGCTATACATTAAGAGTCATGACCACTAGTGGTAACTGACTAGAGATTAATGAACTAAGAGAGACTCGTCCTCTTCAATCTCTAATACCACTTGAAAGCTATGGTGAGAAGAGAAAAAATACATTTTTTACTTAAGGATAATAAATATTAGCATCTAATTATACAGTTAATCAAAGCGTGCACTAAGAGAAAGAATGGACACAAAGTAGATTATTGAACTAGAACGAGACTACAGGATAGCACCCTCAAAGAATGCAAGAGAAGGGAGTACAAATGAGTAGTAAGAGTGCATGTGAGTCCAAGATCACTCCAAATCAAGCTCCTAGAATCTAAGGTCAACCCCTCTTTGTAGGACTTCATGTGAGGGACAACCTATCTCCTAGTCCACATCACCTACCTGCTAGTACACCTAGGACTAGCAAAGGCACATGATAGTTATGTGATCCTTGAGAGTTGAGATCCAAGTAGACAACTAGTAGTACACATCAAGAAGCACAAACCATAGGCCAAATCCCACATAACCTAACAACAAATATTTTTATACTATTACACACCCATTTTTTTTAAAATACGAACCTTGAGATACGAACCCTTTTACCAAATCCACATGGATAAAATATTATTGCAAAATTTTGGCAATATTTTGCATGTAAGTTCTCCATATTCTAATTCTCTTAATTGCATCATTCCATCTCACATAAAATCCTCATGTGAGGTTTAAGGTATACTTATCTCATTGTATATGTTGCCCAAAATCTATAGAAACCAATGACCTACTCAGCAAATGAATTAAGATTATTCGTAAATCCAATGTCAATTTGTTCCAAGAACCTACACAAAAACGGCCAAATAGTCATCTATCTTGCAAACATGGTAACCATGCCTAAATATAAAAAAAGAGTATCTCATCTATCACAAAAAAGGGAAATTTTTTGAGACAGAGGGGACTAACACATGCAACTCACCACCGAACCATGGCCTATATAGGCCCTTGGCCATGGTATTTATAGGACCCCATTTACTGTGTATGAAAAGCTACAAGCCACCAAATATTCTGTAAGACAAGGGAAACTAGAACCTGAGAGTCCACCACCCAACCACCCACTATATAGCATAGCCCCTGGCCCTTTGCCCTAGTTGGACTCCCTTTTCAAACTGCCTAGCCCGGCCCTGCTGTAAGACCTAGGGTAATTGAACATAGGATCCTCCTCCCTACCGCCCCTTATATAGGCCTAGCTCCTAGCTCTTGCCCTAAGCGGATCCCTAGTCCGCGCTGGTCCAGTCTAGGCCCTTGGCCTAGGTCCCTGACCCCCTAGGTTGGGCCTTGCCCCGTAGGACCCTTGTCCTGACATTACTCCCCCCTTAAGGAAGAGTTTTTGTCCTCGAAAACACAAGTAGTAATATCTTCTTAAGAATACTGATGTTTTCTTTATTGATGTCCCATTACGTGAGCCAATTGTCTTTATGACCGATAATTGGTGCAGTGAGGAGGTTCAATGAAACCAAGAGCAACATCTTGATTTTCAACATTGTTGTCCTTTTGCAACCACTTGGGTCTAAATGGTAACTCCATTTATAACTCACTTGAGTACTGTAAAGGAGTAACCACAACTAAGAGTCACTTGGGTCCAAATGGTAACTCCATTTATAACTCACTTGAGTAATGTAAAGGAGTAACCACAACTAAGAGTTGTCCAAAGGCATAACCAGTTTTCAAATCTTCTGAAGGTACTGGAATAATGGAAGAAAACCTTGGCTCAACTGTCCATTTAGTTGAGAGCCAAATTTCCAACTCGTGTGAGTATCTTAAAAAGCTTCATAGCTACAAAGAAGTAGAGTAGGGTGTGTCCTTATGTCCGACTATTGAACATATTGGAACACATATGACTACATGTTCATCCCTAATGAAGGTTACTTGCCAACATACTTTGTCAGCACACCTGGTAATTCCTTGACATATGAAACTATTGAAACAATCTCCAATCCCACCACAACAGTTGTTCAAAGTTGAAAAACGTACTTAAGAAAATTCTAGAACAGGGATAAAATAATCTATTCAGAAATGCGTTGTGCTAACGTGTGCTCTTAGTAGATCCTTTAGCAAAAGAAATAGTTGTAAGTTGCCCATCCAACACGAGATGAATAGCAGCAGTAAGAGTGAGGCGTTGTTCCCCAACCATTTACAGAAAATTTTCCTTGACTGTCGATAAACTAGGACTCAATCATTGAGTATCCAACCATATATTTTATATGGAGTGAAGACAACCAACTAGGTTGAAAGCGGGTGGACTGGAGTAAGCTCCTAGAGTTTAGACCATCCAACCCATAGACACAGTGCCTTGTATGGTAGGGTGTAAACTCATAATAAATCTGCAGGAGAGATTGCACATGCAATGCAAAAAGGTGCAGAGAGAATAAAGTCCATGAATTGGCATGCCGCTCCAAATAAATCAATATTAAACACTAGGGCCCATAACAACTAGTGTGCATGCATTTAACACAAGTTTATCCAAACCGCAATTCCAAGACGAGACTTTCCACGGTACGTAAGTGAAAGACTTTCAACAAGAGTTGGACCATAATAGAATGTGAAAAATCAGTCACACCTAGGTACCAACCATGAGACATTCTCAGTAACTTAGCATACTTGGCTATATGTAGAAACGACCCTTCGTTAAGGTGGTTTCACAGTACTTGTCATTGTAACAAATCTGAACGTAGTACCCGACAATTTTTGGCCACTGAAATTGTTCCTGATACGGTGTGCTCCAAATGGTCTAATAAACGGATGCATGCGACCCACACATAGGGACTTCATCACGACACATCATTAAGAATTAGGCGCCAGTGTCAGTCCCAGAGACTCATATTCACCACATGTGGAATACATCTCAAAGAAGGATGGCCGAAAAAGCGACATCCATCAAGTACTAGATGTACTTGTGTGTGCAGGAACTGCAAAACACTCCGCGACAAGAGTGAGAGGGACCCTCATTATCTTGCTCCACACTAGCTAAACCAAACTCCTTGAGTTCCTAGACCATGTTGTATCCCATGTGACAACATGTGCCAAAATGAACCCTATAAGTAGATTTGTAACAGCATAAGACAGAATGGTAGATTGGACACTTGGCCCAAAATACTTTGTGCCGACATTCCCTTGGCATGGTTCTGTAACATTCAAGCGTACTTAGACGTCTTGAAAAACCAACAAAGCATACTAAAAATGGAATAACACCAAATCAATAGATGCGTACCTGGAGATTTGAACGTAATGTACACTTACCTGTATTCAAATGGAGAGGAGCACGTCCCCTTAACTAGAAAAAACAACAACATTGCACTGGGAACCCTGGGTGTTGCCTTTGCAATCCAAGCCCTTGGATTAGAATCTACGTAGTCAAACCCCGTGGTAAGACTCTTTGTAGAAACTGCTCAACTAGTAGATATCGATAACCAACATAGTCAACCGTGTACAGAATGATTGGAATCAACTTGAAAAGTGTGTCCATCCGCTACCGCGTTTGGTACATTGCGGAATCCTTTCCTTGAAAGTATAACTGGGAAAGATCAATTGTGATCCTCAATGCAGATCAAACTGTGATCCTTAATGCCTATGGGTGATGTAGCAGTCACCCACCGGATCTTACCCCAAAATAGTATGTCCATAGACACTCCGTAGTGCTATAGAGAGAGTAGGAGACCCACACAATTGAACTGCCGAGCTCTTATGGACAGCCATGCTATCGCAACTGATTGCTGCATCTATACTTTCTTGTAGAGATCAGCTGCTGTGAGTATATCTTGAAAACAATCACCCAAAGAATGCCAATAGTTGGGCCTTGCCCCTGGCTTGACAATGGCTCTTAGCCTATTTGGCTCGTAGCCCTTATGCAAAATAGTGTTCAATCAACGAACCGATGTAGACTAATTTGAGTAGCACCTTAGCCACGTGCTAGCTGTGAGTTAGAGCACCTTGGCTCAAGCTGACTCACGAGCAGAATATGTATCAAAAGCTTATGCTGGGTTGAGGAACTTTCCATAAATTTCTAGTGTGTGTGTGCCTAGAATGTGTGCTCTTAGACAGCTTATGCCTGACTGGCAGCTTATCCTATAAGCATGCAACAAGCGGCATGTATAATGCTGTCATCGAGAGAGGAAAGAGAAAAAAAACAAGCCACAGCTTGCCCCACTTACCATGTATGGGGTCGTGACTTTACAAAAATGACTTGATATGGCACTTTGCCTGTGAAATAGGTCCTAGATTTAGGTTCCATTGAGTGGTAGTGTGCCTTGATAGAAATCATAAATTTAAACCATGCAGAACTTAGTTTGTCTGTGACAGAGTGGCTGGTGTGATAGCAGAAGCGTAATCTTTGAAGCGGTGGAATTCATGCCACCTGGCTAGCATGCCGTGCATACAGAAACAAAAGCCCTTGGCAAAAGTGATGGCCTCAAACGTGAGAGCCAGAACCATAAGTGCCTTGCACAGTTTAGACTGGTAGGGATTCGGTGAGCTGATATTCCCTATTTTTGCCAGTTACTGAAAGCCCTGCTTCCTATAAAATTGCCAAAGCACTGGTTGTTGCTGTAACCAGTTGGCCCGATATTCCATGAAAGAAAACTCGCTTAGAAAATGGCGCATAGCCATACCTGTTGCACAAGTGGGGTCTGTTGTATGTACAAATACGTCCCTTGTATCAGATACGCCCGTCTGTTTCTCATGAAATAACTTGTTGGCATATTGTCAAGTCCGTCCCAAGTTTGTATGCTCATAGCAGAGGCCAAACATGGAAGTCTTTTCTTTGCATGATACTTTTCAGTAGACCCAATTTGGATGCTACCATACCTCAGAGCTACAGATACTCTTGCTCATAGAAAAATGTCCTATTGAAAGAAAGGCGATCTTGTCGGGCAATCACAAACAATCGACTTTGTCAAATTGTACAATGTATTGAAAAACAGAAAATTAAATTTTTTGGCAAAAGATGTACCTCGTACCTGCTTGGCTTGATTACGGAGACAAACCCTAACAATTTGCTTGACAGCTTCTTGAAATGGTCGTGAATGGTTGGTCCTGTCGACCACCTGTTGCTTCCTTCATCAAGATTAGCAACATGCCGTGGCAATCTCCATGAGATTCTCAAGCACGACCATGTGTTGACCTTTGCTATGCGCGAATGAGAACATTGCTCACTGAAGCTGTGCTTGAGTGTGAGTCTATGTTGCTCATCGTATTTGCAGAAAAACAAAAAAAAAATGCTTTTGGGAATGCTCATGAGCCTTGCAGATGTCGTCAGAGTTGAAATTGTACAAGCATGGAAAAGAAAATGTCAGGCAGCATACATGCCTACTAAAGTACTCGCATCGACTTGCCTAATAGTGTTTGCCTTACATGCCACATCCCTTGAAACAAACTCCCTTCCCTTGAAGCTTTCTTGTACTAATCTTTTGGCCCGTTGATGCGAGGAATAATCTCAAGCCTCGCTTGTATGACGAGAGCATGTAATTTAAAAAGTTGGCAAACACAATCGAAAGTTATTTCGTACCTCATATTGTACATTTATCAACGTGCCATCTGGATTGCTTGGTTCGAATGTTAATGAACCTCGAACCGAGTGTCGACATCATTGTTGCCTCGCAGACTTGCTCGAAACTGTGTCGAACACAATTGGTAAAATTCGCCATCGTAGAGCCCATATGGTAACCACAACTTCAGACCCGCTAGCCAAACTAACAGCAGGCCTCGCCTTTGCAGTAAAAAGTAATTTCTGGAAACCTATCCGTAGAATGCTTCAAAAATTCTTCACATATGGATTAAGAAAAACATTGGGAATTTGAAAATGGCAAACCTGATGATCATGGCGTGTGTGCACGTTTTCTCAAGCATATCTGCATATTGCGTCTACTGTCTTGCATTCAAGAAATCCGTGCTCCGTCCCCATACGATGGCTTGGTATGGTGCCGTGAAGCGTAAAAGAAGAGGTTAAAACTGGGGGGGTGAGCCCCTGGGCACCCTCCCTTAGTTTTTTTTTAAGTGCCCAAGGCCAATGGCCTTAGGGCATTTTTGTGTGAAACCCAAATATCATACAAGCGATGGCGTTCTCTGCCGCCTGTGCAGACAAGATGGCATGCGAGGATGCGCCGCAGAGCCCGAAAACGGGGCTGCCGTAGAGTCGAACAAGGTCCAGCAGGGCAGGGCAAACCTAGAGAGCCCATCTGCGGTGCTTCTTGAGGTGACCGACTTGCCCCGCTTCCTTATGCTAGGGGTGCTTGCACACAGCTCCCGTTGGCTCTACCCTTCCTAAGCGGGCCTGCACACGTCAGGCTTCTCTTCCCGCATGCCCACCTGCGGAACACTCTTTCCAACGGCATGCGCCGTCGGCTTGTCTACAAACGGAGAGCGAGAGAGAGTGCCCTTGAGAGGCCGTGCCTCATGTTGAAGGAGATCAAGAGAGAGATCGAGAGAGAGAACAGAAGAGAAGGCTATGCTTCATCCCCTCCTCCATGGCTGTTCCCTCCTTGAGCTCTGATACCAGTGTAAGACCTAGGGTAGCTGAACATAGGATCCTCCTTCCTACTGCCCCTTATATAGTCCTAGCTCCTAACTCTTGCCCTAAGCGGATCCCTAGTTCGCACTGGTCCAGTCCAGGCCCTTGGCCTAGGTCCCTGATCCCCTAGGTTGGGCCTTGCCCCGTAGGACCCTTGTCCTGACACCTGTCCTTGTCTAGTCCGGCCTTGCCGGTGTCCTGACATTACTCCCCCCTTAAGAAGAGTTTTCGTCCTTGAAAACAAAAGTGGGGAACTTCTTCTTAAGAACACTAATTTTTTCCCAAGTGGCACCTTTCTCAGGTCGGTCTTTCCACTTGATTAAGACTTGTTGACAGACGTGATGACGTGGTACGCAACTCATGATAATCGAGAACACGTTCAGGTTCATGTGGTAAGGTAGGAGGTTCAATGAAATCAACCAAAACCTGTTGGTCAATGACATTGTCGTCCCCATGTAACCGCTTACGTAAACGGCTTACATGAAACACCGGATGAATGCGAGAATGTAAAGGTAATAATTTGTAGGCACGATCACCTACTCGCTTGAGTATTTTGAAAGGCCCACAATATCGAGGAGATAATTTAGGTGTTGGCACAGTTTTTAGACTTTCTGAATGTTCTGGCACACGTAAAAATACTTCCTCCCCTTCTTCGAAGGTAACTTGCCAACGGTTCTCATCAGCGTACTTCTTATACCGATCCTGTGCTTGTCGGACATTCTGACGAGCAAGTTTCAGCATATCCATGTGGTCTTGGAGAAAATCCTAACCTGTTGGAGTTTTTCGGTCGCCAACCCCACCGTAACTCATGACCTAGGTTGAAACCTGTACATGAGCATGAAAGGACTAAAGCCTGTTGTGACATGCTTTGCACTGTTGTAGGCAAACTCGAGAATAGGTAAGTATTCTTTCCAGCCTGACTGTTTTTTACTGACGTATGCTCTTAGCATATCCTCTAGCACCTGGTTAACTCGTTCTGTCTGACCATCTATTTCTGGATGATCAGTTGTACTGAGATTCAGTTGTGTACCCAATTGTTTAAACACCGCTCTCCAAAAGTGGTTGTTAAACTTAGGATCATGGTCACTGACAATGTTACTCGGCAAACCATACAGTTTGTATAGATTGTCCACAAATAACTTGGCTAGTTCTGGTGTCTTAACCATTGATGTGGTTGGAATAAAGTTACATAGTTTAGTCAACCTGTCTACGACCACCCATACCGAGTCACGACCTTGTACAGTGGTTGGTAAACCCACAATAAAATCCATAGAGATGCTTTCCCATTTTCCATTGGGAATCTCCAAAGGATGTAAGAGTCCTCCTGCTTTCAGGCGCTCTACATTGTTAACTTGACATTTTTGGCAATGCAAGACATAAGCTTAAACAAAGCCATGTATACCTAGACAGTAAAACTGTCTTCGTACGAGAGCATAAGTTTTTCTAATCCCCGGGTGTCCTGCACTTGGAATATCATGACATTCATAAAGAATTTGGCGCCAAATGTCTGTGTCCATCGGTACACAAACTCTCCCCTTTTGGAGTAGGTACCCATTGTCAATGGTGAAATGCTTCCATCGTTGTAGTTCATCACTTGATAAAGGAGAACTAGGTGTGGAGGTTAATTGTACACTACCATCGTTGGAGTGAGAAGGATCCCTCTCTGAACATGGCTCCACACTTTGGAATATGCGTCATCATGCTCATATTTGCCTTTGAGAGAATCTAAAAATTCACTACGAAGTTCCGTGAACAAGAGCAAATTGATCTCTAGCATGCGACTTAGAGCGTCCGCCACTACATTGTACCGATCTTTGCGATACCTTAGTTTGGCGTCATATTCCTGAAGAATCTCAGCCCACCTGGCTTTTTGACCCTTCAAATCCGTTTGTTGTGTAAACCATTTGTTGCTTTCATGGTCAAACACAATCTCAAACTGAGCACCATACAGATAATGCCGCCATGTTTTTAAGGCAGACACTATTGCATAGAGTTCGCGTTCGTAAGCAGAGTAGTTCCGCTGAGCTGCATCAAGCTTCTTGCTTTCAAATGCAATTGGCCGTCCTTCCAGATTTTTAAGAGAAGGCTATTTTTGGATAGTATCCACTTTGGATTGATCCATATATAGCCCATTAGCTGAAATAACATGCCCTAAAAATAATGAATTTCCTCTTTTAGAAAATCACATTTAGATTCCTTGGCATATAATTTGTTTGTGCGTAACAACTCAAACACCTGCCTGAGATGTTGTAAGTGTTCTTCTTTAGAAGCACTATAGACTAGGATGTCATCGAGGAAAACAATGACAAATATGCCCAAATATGGCCTCAAGACACTATCCATAAGTGTCATGAATGTTGCGGGCGCATTGGTTAACCCAAAGGGCATCACCAAGAACTCGTAGTGTCCAAACCGTGTTCGGAATGTAGTTTTGGGTATATTGGCAAGTCAAATATGGACTTGGTGATATCCTGACCACAAGTCTATTTTTGTAAAAATGCAAGCATGAGTGAGCTTGTCAAACAACTCATCTACTCTGGGCAATGGGTATTTGTTCTTAACTGTAATCGCATTTAAGCCGCGATAGTCTACGCACATGCACATCCTACCGTCTTTTTTCTTCACTAAGAGGATAGGCAAAGCCCATGGTGAAGAACTATGTTGTATAAACCCTCTGCTAAGGTAGTCAGCAAGCTGACATTCCACCTTAGCAACTTCTGAATAACTCATACGGTAAGGTGGTTTACTAATAGGTTTATAGCTTGCAGCCACGTCAATGCTATGTTGTACTGATGGTGTCAGCGGTAATCCTGATGGCAAATCCTTAGGAAATACATCTTGAAATTCCTTTAATAATTTTTGTAATTGACTAGCAATGTTTTCTTGTTTAGAATTAGCAATTGGTAGAATAGAGGAGAGAGAAGCATGCGGTGTTGAGGAATGTTCAACAGACTCAATGTTAGAAAGAAAATGAGATAGTGAGTAACACAAGAAAACCTAATCTATTTCATTATTAGAAACGAGCTGCATAAGCTCAACGGTACAAATTAGTGGTGATGAAGGTATATCTTTTTCTCCTAACAACAACACATGTGCGTCATGGGATTCAAACATCAAGCTGTTGTGCTCATAGCTACGCTTCAGCGATGGCACTAGGCTATGCAACCACTCCCTACCAAGAACCACATTAGCCCTTTCCATGTTCATAACCTGAAAATCCAAACATGTGGAGTACCCTTGTAATTCCAATGGAACAGCTTGGCATTGAGTATTCCAGATTTCAGTATCATGTCCATTCATCATTGCTACCTTGTAGCAGTGGGTACTCGGAGTTTGAGGCAATTTGAGTTTTTTCACCAATCCGTAATTGATGAAATTGTGAGTAGCATTGCCATCTACCAAGATGCGCACCTTGTGCCCTTGCAGATATCCGTGCATATGTACTAACTCATGTGGTCCAAAGGTTGGTTGCCACATGGAAGCTATGAGACAGCATTCATGAACCACCTCAGTGTGTGTTACTTCCACTATAGAGCATCGTGAGGATGACTCAAGAGGTAGCAGTTGCACCGTGTGCACTGCTTTCTCCTTGCCTTGAGTAGAAGATTTCCCCTTGGGACAATCCTTTTGCCATGACCTCTTCCTAAACAATGAAAACATAATTTTTCTTTCTTGGCTTTATCAAAGTCCTCAGGAGAGAGAGGACCCCTTGGGTTTTTTAGATGCATCCGAATTGGCAACTATTAATTTTCTTTTATTGTGCCCATACTAAGTGCGTGTATTACCATGTATATTAGCAGGCACGTGACTATTATGTGTTTTCTTTTCATATGGATCATCATGAATATGTGCTTTCACTATGGCTTCCTCAAGTGCTTTAGGGTCTCGGGTCTTGACATACTTCTTAAGCTCGGGTGTCAGACCTCATATGAACCCCCGTACTTGTTGAAACGTATCTAAGCCTTCCAATTTGAGGATAACATCCCGATAGTGAGAGATATATTCAAGTAGTGATTGGTATTGGCGCATGGAACATGTGTCCCAAGCCGTCCAATTTCGATCGGCCTCGTTTGTAGGAAGAAATTCCTTGCTAAACATTGCTTCAAAAGCTGCCCAACTCTGTGGTATGATGTTCTTCTCCTTGAGAGACTTCCACCATTTGTAGGCCTTGCCTTCCAGAGTTAAGCTCATTTGTAGAGCTCTGACTGTGTCCGGAGTACGCCATAAGGCGTGAATTCCATCCCACTTGCTCAGAAAGATATTCACTGCATCCTTATTGCGGTCTCGGTCTTCTCCCTTAAAAATTGTTGGTTTGGTTTTTTTCAATAGTTCATCCACCTCTTTTGCAGTGAGAGTATGCAACGTATCAGCATTTGGGCCTGGCCTAGGGTAGGAATGCCTTGCCCTTGTGTAGCAATGTGCTCATGCATGTGCGTGCCAGCAGGACTCTTGAATTGCTGATGCATTAATTGAATTACTAATGTGGATAGTTTAGTAAGATTTTCATTTAAAGATTTAAAATTTTCATCCATGACTGTCATGCGTATCTGAAGTGCACGAAATTCTTGAATATCGAGCAATTCATAAGTATTATCACCTGGCGTAGCATCGCGGGTACTCTCCTTGAGAGGATTCGGCCACAGGCCATCATTGGCAGGATCAGGTGTACTTTGCTCAAAGTGCAGTGCAAGGAGTAATCAGAAAAAATACATGATATTGAGAGCACTCGCAAAGTATAATGAGCCTTGCTAAATCCGTCAAAATCGAGAGTATCCTGGTGGAGAGTGATTCAAATTGTCCGCCCTATATGGAATTCCACAAGTTCTTCATAAGTATTATCACCTGGAGTAGCATCGCGAGTACTCTCCTTGAGAGGATTCGGCCGCGGGCCATCATTGGCAGGATCGGGTGTACTTTGCTCAAAGTGCGGTGCAAGGAGTAATCAGAAAAAATACATGATATTGAGAGCACTCGCAAAGTATAATGAGCGTTGCTAATTCCGTCAAAATCGAGAGTATCCTGGTGGAGAGTGATTCAAATTGTCCGCCCTATATGGAATTCCACAAGTTCTTGATAGCCGAATCAATTAGACTTGAAAGCGGTAATTGATATTACCAAAAACTTGTACTTGAACTCCATCGAATTGGTGTTCTTGAAATCTCTGAGTTTTTGCGTGATACGCAAAAAATTTGTGTCGAAATTTGTGTCGGCTTCGTCGATGCTATGTCGCACCTTCCGGCCTTGCCGAACCCGCACGTGGAGTAGGGGGGTGGGGTACCCCACTATGGGTACCGCCCCTTATGTTTTAAGTTTTGTGTATGGCCACTAACCCCTAAGGGGGTTGGGCGCCCTCAAGTGGGAAAAAAGACTCAAACAGTCGGCTATGGTTGCTTAACGCAGCGCGCAGGTAGTTGCCATCGCCATGGAGCTCAAGGCGTTGAGGTAGGGGCTCCGGCCCAGTGACATGACGTCCCACCCTGCTCGGCGCGCAGGGTAGAGCCCGCAAACGGTGCGTTTTGTGCAAGTCCGCCTCGATGGCTCCTCTATGCAAGGGGTTTGCCCACGGCGCTTGCCTTGTCGTCCTCCTCATAGGAGGGATGCTCCACGCCCCCTTGACCCCAACATGCACCAAAGCATGCACAATTGTGTGGCTCCCCTCCTCCACGACTGTGCCTTTCCCAAAAAAGGAACCTTGCTCTTGATACCAATGTAAGACAAGGGGAACTAGAACCTGAGAGTCCACCACCCAACCACCCACTATATAGCATAGCCCCTGGCCCTTTGTCCTAATTGGACTCCCTTTCCGCACTGCCTAGCCCGGCCCTGCCCTTGTCTAGTCTGGCCTTGTCGGTGTCCTGGCATATTCTTCTCTAATTGAACCTTAAAACACATTTCTCTCTTCTTGTTGGCTCTTAGCTCAACTTCAACGTCCACCAAGACCTTGTGTATCAAGGTATCTCTTACCCTTTTGAGACGTTGACCTTTCACAACTTGGCACTCATTGAGCTTCATAACAAAGATAACTTTACCATCACACTCTTCCTGTGTCAAACCATAAAATGTGATCATTAACTCTTAGAGCTTCAACAAGTCAGCATACAAATTGTTGAGCTCATTTTAGAAAAAGTATTTGTTGTCTTTCAAGGGATGACATCATCCATGTATTGAAATCCACCTAGTAATCTTGCAACATCAT
The DNA here is from genome assembly GCF_014529385.1 of Adiantum capillus-veneris. Classification (NCBI taxonomy): domain Eukaryota; kingdom Viridiplantae; phylum Streptophyta; class Polypodiopsida; order Polypodiales; family Pteridaceae; genus Adiantum; species Adiantum capillus-veneris. Next base: position 20,946,455 of record NC_140953.1, on the reverse strand, counting down.
TATTGGGACGTTTCTTTGCAAGGCTCACATTCAAAGGTGTTGGTAGAGCAATCTAAACATTTCCCTGCCCATATGTCCTATTGTGATGGTTCTATACAAGGCGTTGTAAGCTTTGAAACTTATTTTTTTACTATCACATACCTTCATCATCTCCTGAGGCGACACAATGTTCTTCAATTCATTGGAATACTTGTGGCATAAAACTTTGACAATGCTAGAATTGGACGGGTCATCCAATAGCTCCACAAGCTCCTTTGGCTTGATGATGTATTGTAGTAGAGTACGTCTTGTTGCTTGAGCACCAAAATCGATTCCCATCATCATTCGATCCAAGTCCTTACAGATTGGAATTAAGTTTTAATAGCCTGCAAAAAATGTAGAATACATATTAAAAACGTGCACCTTTACCCTTATCTAGTTTGACAGATACATTTCTTTTGAGATCCATCACCTAAAGATATCATGGACATTACTTGTCTCTTGCATTTACAAATGTGGAAGCTAAGAAAAATGTGTATGAGATGATCGACTCAATGGTGCATATTATGTGTATTGTACTTATAGATGAATGTATTTGTCCAACCTCCACTCTTTTCCTATTTTTGCTCATCTACTTTTTATTTGAGCTTTGCTATTTCCTCGTTGATCTGCTTGGTTTTCGCATTGGCTTTCTCTTGAACTTTTTGAATGTCCTTGACATACTTCTCTTGCAGTGAAGAGTATGCAACAAAGAGTTTCTTTCTTGCTTCCTTTTCATTGAGGAAAATAGAATACAATATCTTGCAATAGCCAAATAGGCCATCTCTTCTGCCCGCTAAAGCTCGATGATATATCAAAATGGTGGTGATGCAATGATTAGAGGATTGCTCAGGTAAACTTAACCATCAACCTATAAATTGATTGCTTTGCATCCAATGATCCGTAGTTGATTTGCAACATTGAGATTGGATGTGCCAACTCACATAACTACATATTCTTGCTCCAAATCAACATTTAGATGATAGTGTTTTGGCTTGTTTTAGTAAATTTTTTGAAAGACATTTGGAGTTTGATCAAGCTAATTAAAGAGAGAAGGTGTAATTGTGATAGCCACAAAAACGTTGGCTATGGAGGGAAAAAATAGAAAGAGCTCAGAGATGTGAGATCTGGATGATCTTTGGGAGGGAAAAGAGGGTGGAAATGCTAGTTACTCTCCTTTGAATTCAAATGGTTGTTCATGGGTGTGCTAGAGAGAGAAATGATATTATACACAAAAGGAATGGAGTATCCCATTGCTCTAAGCTAGAGGTGGAGATGGAGAAGCATGAGAGAGAGAGAGAGAGAGAGAGAGAGAGAGAGAGAGAGAGAGAGAGAGAGAGAGACTATATTTTCAACCTTACGAGGTTTTCACTTTTTGCTAGAACCAGGCAGCAAAGAGTGTCCTTTCAATGATTGGGAGAGGGAAGTAACTTTGATATACGCGAGAGGAGAGAGAGAGAGAGAGAGAGAGAGAGAGAGAGAGGGAGGGAGGGACAATTAGTTCACATTTGGGAGATAATGCAATGAGAGAATGTGAAAAATCTATTTTTCTGGTAGGTGGAGGATTGAAAAGTGCTTCCTTCAATGATCTTAGAGTGAGAGAGAGTGGTTTCAATACAAGAGAGATAGGACAAGATTAAAAAACACAATTAAAAATTCTAAAATATATATTATAAACTTAAGTTATCCACCTCTCATTTTGGTAAAAATTGCAAATTTTAAAAGACAAAATATAGAAATAGATTTTAAAAAAAAGCCTAGTATAGGCCTTTCTCCCACTCTTCTAGGATTGGTCAAACTTGGTTGAAGCCTTAAGCATTTCCTTAAACTGCCAAATGAAAAGGTACTCCTACACATTCACTTTCTAATGGAATCTTATAATTAAATGGCATTCTAGGCGATCTAATGATAATGTAGACCGATGTAAAAGCAACCTCTCCCCAAAAATCTATGAATAAGTTTGCCATAAGTAGCATTGTTGTGACTCTCTCTTGTATGGTTTTTCTCATATGCTCTACTACACCATTTTGAGTAGGTGTATATGGCATACTGTCCTATCATCTAATACCTTTGTTGCTACAAAAATCCTTGAACTTTTTGGAGACATTTTCTTCCCCATTGTCAATGCACAAAGCCTTACGCTTCTTGCTTGACTGGTTCTCAACCAACAAAAGGAATTTCTACAAAGTAGCAATGAGTTCATCTTTCCTCTTTAAGAGGTAGACCCACACATTCCTAGTGGATTCATCTATGGATGTTAGGAAATATAGTGCCCCCCCTAGAGACTTACATGGAATAGGCCCACATAGATCACTATGTACCAAGTCTAGAGAGTTCCCTAGCTCTTTATTGAATGGCAAAGAAGTAAGCTTAGTTTGCTTGCAATATATACAACACTCACATAAACTAAAATCAAAATAATTTCACAGGTAAGTAGCCCAAATGTTGGAGTTGTTTCATCCCTTTGTGACTCGTACGACCAAGCCGGCTATGCCACAACTCAATGGAAGTTAGCTCAAAAACATAGATAGAATTCTCTTTCATAGAAGAGACATACAAAGAATACAACGAGCCAAAATTTTAGCCTTTCAAGGTAATCAAATTCCCCTTGCAAATCATCCAAGATCCATTTCCAAAGACAATAGTGTAGACTAAGTCCTCAAGCTAATTACTTTAGTACATGTTCGAAACCTTGAAGCTTAAACTTAGTGTCGCTATGCACACACAATTTCACATCTCCAATGCCATAAATCTCAAGCTCCTAGGAATCACAAAGCTTGACCAAACCATGTGTAGGAGCATAACTGGAGCCTTATGTGGAGTAACCGAGAATTGGAACCTAAGTCAATGATCCAACTTTGTGCATAACACTCATCTAGATCCAACAAGGCATTTGGACTTAAATCAAAAGTGAAAATCAACACATTTGTTGGTTGTGTCATGTCAGGAACAACCTCAATTGGTGGAGGCTCAACTACATTGAGCTCCTCAATCTTCACACATTCCATTAGAGGATCAAACTTCACAATAAATTTCACTTTTTTGTGCATCAAACTACCAAAATATTTCTTTAAATGGCCCGTTTATGGCAATGATAGTATTCCACATTACACCTGTCATGTCCACGGATCTTTCTACAACCATTCTAGTAGTCTTTAAAATGACCATGACTGTGACTATGACCTCTTTGCTTGTGATGACCATACCACTAGCCATATATGCATATATGCATCTCCATTCCCACTAGAATCTAGAGATTGACATTATATTTCTTCAGTGAGCAAAGTGCTAGTCACATCACTACTGCAAGTTTGCAAGCTACAAAGTTACTAAATAATGGTTGTGTTAAATGTATCTCATGATGATGGTTAAGATCATAACAAGAAGATGGATTTCATCTCATCATCAAAATTGAGTCCCTTCAAAGTAAACTATGTAGACTAGTTATTGAACTCATTCAAATGTAAATTCACAATTCTATCCTCTTTCATGTTTAGACACACAAGTTTTTTCATAAGAAACACTTTGCTTGAAGCATTTTTACCATCCCATTCTAATCATAAAGACTCCCATAAATCCTTTGCATTGGTCTTTTCCATAATAGTGAAGAATTGGATTCACCAAGGTGCAAGCAACCCTAGCATGAGCATCAAGCTCCTCCCACTGACCATCATCAGTGTATGAATTCTCTTTGCACTCTTTCAATGGCAATTGCAAGACCCTTATTGATCAACACGTCTAACATACCGTAGTGTTTCCAAATTGTGAAGTTTGTGCCATCAAACTTCTTGATGTAATAATCATCTTTCTCAGAAAAACTAGCCATAGTTTTCAAGAGGAAATACAAGAGAATCAAACTTGAATCCCTAGATATCTTACGAGAAAAACCCGATAGAGTCTCCTATGTATGAAAAGCAAAAAATATCAAAGCAAAAAATCAAAGCACCTATACCCCTCTATACATAGCCTATGGCAAGGATACTAAAACAACAAACTCCAACAACCTGTATCATCAAAGGTATGTCAACATTTGAGAATATCCCAAATCAATAAAATATCATGTAGAACTTTAAAAAAGACTAAGCATACATAAGACACTAGCCATAGTCTCAAAAAGGGCTCTTCCAATCCAAGTCATAGAAATGGCTGAAAACTACCAAAAAAGGTTAAAAAAATAGCTCTGTATAGTATACAATAGGCAGTGTCTACAACTCAATGTACATGAGCAAAAAGTAATGTACAAAAAGGCACCAAAAGATGATGCAAGCAATCCCAATAGGGAAATTTGCACTCAAAAGGGCTCAATGGGACTCTAAGTTCTTAAAACAAATGCAGTGAAACTACTCCAGAAGTTCATATGAAGATGTTGTACCTGTAATCCTAATGTCCAAAGTGGCTGACAATCTAGAGAAAATCATGATCAATGAGAGCCCACAAGTGTATACATGAAGCCAAGATGCATATGGCAATATGAACTTCTCTCGACATGCATAGAGAGCAAATCACACCTATGTATACAAAAGTAGCTATCCATGGAAAATAAACTCCACCTTTAAATTCATTTCCAAACTCTACACTATGATTGGAATGGACTCCTTGGTTAAAGCTCCAATACTAACACCATTTGTGATACCGATGTAGGAAACTCCACCTCGTAGTAGTGTGCTCAAGAAAATAACCTCTTGAGAGAATATATGGGAGCAAAAAGTACACTCTCACTATAGGATTACATTGTGATAGCCTTCAAACACACCCTGGTACTCTCTCATTGACACTGAAGAGCATGTCTATAGGCCAAAATAGAATGTAGGAGAGTTGATACAAACAATACATGCAAGTGTGACGTCGATGCCATAGGATGATTGTCTGCCAAGCTAGATAGTCGATGGGAAGGACACAAGGGATGTCTAAGTTTGGGGTAAGACCTTAGGAAACTTGGCTAAAACCCCAAAACACTAGTGGAAATACTCTCGATCTGATGAGGAAGTTGAAACAACACCTAGAACCAAAATATGGGCTGCAGTTGTAAGCGCACAATGCAACAATATGGGTGAGAATTTTATCTCTCTCTCGTTCACTCACTTTCTTGCTTTGAGTTCTCCAGAAGCCCTCTTCTCTCTACTCTGATCACTATGTATTGCACTCTATGTTATGTGTGCTATTGAGGTCACTTAGAGCTCCTTGCACAAAACCTTAATCCACCCAAGCCTTAGTTTTTTGGGTAGAGGGAGATCATGCCAAGGTGGGCGGGGAAGAGCCATCATCACCATAGCTTTGATACCATGTGTGTGTGTGTATCATGTGTGTGTGCAAGCATGCATGTGGAGAGTGCATGAAGGAGAAGACACACACATCATGTGGTGAAGTGCAAGATGAGAAGAATGTTTGTCCATTTCTTATTGTTCTTTTAAACCGATAAGTGAATTATGTTAGTGATGGATATGTTTTGTCTGGCCTAGTTGGCATAAAATCCCCCGACAAAACATAGAGAAGTTTTGATGTGGCAAACTTTACTTCTAGACTCAAAAAACTTTCAAACTTCATAGACGTTTTAAGATCCCTCTCCTTTCAAAAATTTGTCAACAAGCTAAGACATCATCCCTTACTCTCAAAGTAGTATCAAGATAATCGAAAGAGCCTTCAAATTAACTTCCAACATCATAGAGCCCAAGTTTTCTAACCATCCACAAAGCTCAAATATCTCTTTTTTTTTAAAAAAACATTATTGGTTTCATGAGAGGGTAAGAAAAGTAAGATTTGGAACTAATAAAAAAAGTGAGTCTAATCATAGGAAAGTAAGAAACACCCATCAAGTCAACTTCTAAAGGAATAAGAAAGGTAAGCATATGTGTTTAAGGCTTCAAAATCAAGGTAGTGCATACATCCTAGTGAAAATCAAAAGTGATAAGGTAATCCAATAGTTGATAAAATTTCAAAAAGTACAATGGTAAGACATATCACCATTCCTTATGAGAATAGGAAGTAACAAAGCTAGGGTAGATACTAGAAGAAACCACATGCAAAGCACAAAGCACAAAGAAGGCATCATAGTTTTAAAAAAAAATAGATGCTATGATGAGTCAAAAGGTAAGAGAGAGAAAAAAATATAAGACAAATTTTTTTGGATGAAAGATAAATTTGCAAAGTGACAAGTCAAAACAGTAAAAACTCAACACGCCAAGAAAATGTAAGCAAAGTTTCATCATGAATAGTTACATGCATGTAAAAAAAAAAAAAAGACAAGTACTGATCCCTAATGTACTCTAAACAAAACCTAATGCATGAGTCTATGAACCAAGATAAAGCCCAATCAAGCACATAAGAATATTTTTGATGTCCAAAATACTATCACTACAAGGATATTACAAAACAAAAAGCGTTCAATAGCGTTGTAGGGAGAAAATTAAAGTCAATTAATGCAAACCCCATAAGAATCTGATCCACTAGGCCTTGCCAATTTTGCTTCGGGTTGATTTGAGGGAATCTTAAGAGATGCTAGATTGGCTTTGAGGCCAAAAGGGAGGGGGATGGCACGTGGAGAGAGAGAGAGAGAGAGAGAGAGAGAGAGAGACATGCCAGCTGTGATCATGGGGAGAGATTTTTTTGGAATGTGGGCGACGCTATTGAAGTGCAATTGATGTGTGTGAACCGTTGCAAAGCAAAAACAGATGAGTGCCCAGATGAGGTGCGATGTAGATTTCTCGTTTGTTTCTTTGCAGCTTGTTGGAGGCGATGGGGTCGATCAGGTAGCTTAGAAATGGGAGGCAGGTTGGGCAACTGTGTTTCGCAGGGCCAAGATAGAAGGCTAGGAGTAATTGTACAGTGGGACAATGCTTACGAGAGCACGATGTCGGACATAGAGAGAGAGAGAGATTGTCTGTCTCAAGGGCATGGTCTATCTGACGTCGAGGAGCGTTTGCAATTTTTGTATAGGAGTGTTTGTGAGAAGAAATGAGTGCCCCGATCCAGGGCAGCTGTTGATAGCATTCGAAGAGAGACAAGTTTTCCAGCTCTTGCATGGCAGCGGAGCGTGTAGCCATACATCGTTGGGCAAGGGGCTGCTGTCGATGGTATGGTGGGGGAGGGAAGGCTGCGCAGCAAGGGAAGGCGGAGGGGGCGAGGAGTAAAGCAAGGCAAGGGCTGCATTAGGGGGGGTACTGCGCAGAAAGGGAAAGGGGGGCCAAGATGCGAACTGGAGCAGTACGTGCTCTCTCTCTCTCTCTCTCTCTGTCTCTCTGTCAGGTACTGCATGAATCCAAGTGAGGGTTGCATATGGAGGCTTGAATGGATGCAGCCACTTTATCTTAGGTAGAAGTTGTGCAGTAAGGAGACTGCGACGAGGTTAGGCGATGGGGGGACGCAGGGCAGGTGATGGCGACAGCTAGTAGACTTTGCTTTAGGATTGTGAGACCTGCAAAGATTCTAAGGGAATCTCAAGTAGAAATTAATGGATTTTTGGGTTGTAGACCTAATAGGTGGCCAAATATCAATAGCCCAATTTCAAAGGAAAACACCAATAATGACCAAGAAGCACCCCCATTCCAAGAGGAAAAATTAGGTTCATCATGATAGTAAAGGATCAACAACGAAAATTATTCCAAGACCATTCAGATATTGCTCTCACCCCCTTTTTTTACCTTAGCTAAAAACATCTTTCAGAGTACTACTAAAGTTATGAGAATTTTTTTAGAAATAGAATATAGGCAAAAGATCAATGGAAGAAGAATCTCCCTCCACAATCCCCATATGGTGCTAAGGGAAAAGTAGTCCAAAGTACTTAAAAATCAATAGGATTGCACTGCTATGCAACACTCTTCTTGTCACTCTCTCCTTCTTTGACCTGGAGAACATGAACAATGCAGACTCTCCAAAGGTAAAGTGACGGGTAGAGATTCTTTGCCTTATAAAGAGGTAGGGACTAGGAATGAGTTGGCAACCACCTCCTCACAATGCCAAGCTTGATGCATCTCCAACTACCATTTCAACCAAGAGTAAGTAAAACCGCAATGTTGTATTAGTTAGTAAGGCCACAATACATGTGAGCATCCGGAAAAGGTAACTTGAAGATTAAACATGAGTGGCCTACCTTCTTAGTGGCATTTGGGAGAAAGCATACATTAGAAGCATAGTCGTCAAAGCATGAGATCACCACTACGGGAGAAAAATTGCCAATGCATTAGCCAACTTTTTATGTATCACAACATCAATTAACTACGAGAGATAACATCCACCATACCGTGAAACCATTGATGTCAATCAAGCGAAGTCAATAGGACTTAAACCAATCAACTCCTCTCGAAATGAACTGAATGCTTATGCAACCATATGCTAAGGTTAAGAGAGAGGGTACAAGAGCTCCTCTTAGTACCGATTAATAAAACAAAGAAAAAAAATCAATACATGGGAGAAAAATATGTTTTTGTACTTACAAATAGGGAGACCAAGCTTCTAAGAGGGAGAGTAAAGGCGAGAGGGGGAAGCTCCTCAGGGGTGACAAGGTGATGCAGAATAATCACAGAAAGGGAGGAAGGGGAGGGTATCTATACATGAAATCTGACAAGGAGGGCAAAAATAATTGCCTCCTCAAAGTGTGAGAGTTTGGGATTCCTATCCGGTGGTGGCTCCAGTGTCTCCCAAGAGTAGATCAAGGAGTGAGGGCTCTTTTGTGGTTGTGCCTGACTCTACATGAGGTAGATATACTTTTTGGGTGGTGTATTCCATAAAGTTTCAGACCCAATAGGCTAGCATGAGGTGGGACCCCTATTCCTAGGGTTTCTTGACGCTAGAATCTTGGTGTTCTACATTTTTCTTTTGCTACAAATGTGGGAAATATATCACTAAATTGACTTTGCACATCTATTAGCAGCTCGGCCTGTTTTTCTAGTCATATGGTTTATAGCCTGCAAGCAAAGGATTTTTTGTATGCACCTATGTGAGCGGTGTCGTGTCGCTCCGCTTCCACGATGGGAAAAAGAATAAAAGGATGTAGATTAGGCTTATTTGAAGTCTATATGTTTGTTGAGCAGTGACTAGGGCTAAAAAACAATCAAATTCATTGCTAAATGTATGCCAGATACAACTTTCAAGGACCAAAAACTATCTTTTTGATGCTAAAATTGGATATGTTTGAAGCTATCAAAACTTGAAGTTTATGGACTAAAAATATAGTACTTCGAATTCTCCACCACTATGAAAATCTCCAAGTGTTTACCGCGCTGTTTTACTACGTTTTGTAGAGAGAAGGTGCAAACTCAAGTAGAGAAAGGAGGGCGGGGGCTTTTTTTGCGTGTTTAAAATATTACCGCGACTATTTCCACTATTATTACCGCGTATATTACCATTGTTATTACCGCACAGATTATCGTTGTTATATCCGACATTCAAATTTAGCTCCTAAACTTTCAAATTCTGGCTTACCCCCCCCCCCCCCCCCCCCCCCCAAACTTTGGTGTTTCCCTCCTCTCAATAAAAATTAAAGAATATTGTATATAATTTTCAAATTTAAAAAAGAAGAGAGAGAGAGAGAGAGAGAGAGAGAGGGGGGGGGGGGGGACAGAAGGAGGCGGGGGATATAAGATTACACTTAGTTACAACTAAAATAATAATTGTCAATTGATTAACATAATTGAGCATATTCTCAAATCTAAAGAGAGGAAGAGGGGGGAGAGAGAGATGAATGGATTACACGACCAAAAAACTTCATAACTGCAAAATGTTTATGAATCATCTTCCAAAAGATCTCTACATGAAGCATCATCCAATTGTAAGCCCATGCTCCTAAATCAATAAAGAGAGAAACGGAATTGTCGTTTGTGGATGCATTGCCTTCGTCATCTTCGAGTCATCCTCCATCTTATCATCTTCATCATCATGACAATCATCCTCGCTAAGACTTGCTGCCGCCGAACTTGATTCATCAACCTCCCACTCCTCTGTTTTCACCTCATCCAAAGCCGGAGGTGGAAGAGGTTCAAAGATAGTCTCCACTTCATTAGTGAAAAAAATGGTTTACCCCTGAGGTGTTACGGGAATTACGAACCAAAGTTTTGGTTGGTGGATTGCTCGGATATCGGATGACCTATAAAATAGACACTCAAAGTGAGTAACATTGGTATAACTAACACTACAAGAAAATAAGAATAAAAAAGGTACATGTCACTCACTTGCTCACAATTGCGTGGTAAAATTAAATTTTCATACCTCCCTGTGAGATGCACACTAGAGTCCACCATGTAGAGGCCATTCTCATGTCATCTAGACACATTTGCAAACCACTTTCACTTGAAGATGAAGGTATGAAAGGTTCTAAAATTAACCTTTAGTAACCTTTCAATAGTTCCGCAGTACCTGGCTTCATCACCATCTGTGTCAAAGTTGCCCACGATGCCACAATCCATGGTGGTTCTACGCTCGTCAATGTGGCGCGTACAAAAGTGACGACCCTTTGACCACATAAAGGAAAGGCACTACAAAATAGGAAATATATTAATTTAAAGAAATACATATTAAAAATAAATTCAAGAAACGGCATTACAATATGGTTTAGGTATATGAGTACTCTACCTTTGGTACGTAGCCTCATGCTTCCTTGTGTAATTGGCCATTCCAATGTGATCTCCTAACACAAACATTTGTAGGATCTTTTGGACATTGAGGTGTGGGCAGCTTGCAAGACGAGAGAGAGAGAGAGCAATGGTTTTGGCCCAGAAGTAGCGCTTGCAAACTACATCGGCAAACTACCCATGGGCGACATTTGCATTATCCACAAGGAATTCTCCCTTGATGAACATTTTTCTTTGTGGGTCTTGAAGGTTGTCAACAAGCTCTTGTGCTTGTCTACTATACCTGAGACTATGCAAGTAGATTTTCTTGTAAACAAATCCCTTGCAATGGCCACTTTTGGCATAGGTTTTTGTGGCAAGTTCTTAGCCCGTGTAGCTATCAATCAAGCCTTAGGAGTGGAAGACCCACAAGCCATAGCGGCCTTAGTCCTAACTACCATTTTACATAATGGTGAAGCAAGAGGCAAGGAAGTTGCACAGTTCCTCCTGACAAAAAATCTGCAATTAGCCCTTTTGTAATTTCATATATCAATATAATATTAGTTCCAGTGTACTTTCTATCTTGACTTAGAATTTGGTATAAATACATGGATTTCGGTGAAATTTAATTTTCTAGTTATGAATGGGCAAGTTTATTGTGAGTTTATTAGCTGCCTTGAATCTTTATTTGGTATAGAGACTTGGTGTTCATTAGATCAATTTAAAAGCTATGATTGTGCAAATGATTTGTGGGTCAATCTCTATCTACTTTGACGATGTCGAGGGTCCCAACTTGCCAGACGGAGGGGTCAGTGTACATGCAAGTAATTGTCATAGGATGTGTCATTAGCTTTCAAATGGTATTCTTAATGCTAATGTTGTGCTAAATTTGTCCTAGAAACTGCAAAAAAACCCTATCCACAAGGCACCAATTTTGGGCAAAACAAGTGCACTTGTTTTGCCCAAAAATGATGTCTTGTGGACAGGGGATTTTAACAATGCTTGGGCCAAAACAAGCATATCTGGTGCCTTCCAGATGTCAATCAAAGGTATTTTGGTTGTCTTTCAGTCTTCCACAAGTACAAAAGGTTGGGAAGCCACTAGTAGCAAAAAATTTATCAGTGATTACTTGTTGGGTCTTATTTGCCAGTAGAAATACACACATGTCATTTTTTTTGGCCGTGGTGGTGCACAACGCTCCTGTCCACAAGGCAACAAGTTTGGGCCAAACAGGAGCCCCGTCTAGCCCAAACTAACTGCCTTGTGGACAGGGGCCTTCTGTACCACCAGGGCCAAAACAAATAATATGTGTGTATTTCAACTGGCAAATAAGACCCAACCAAGTAATAACTCATAGTGTTTTTGCTACTAGTGCCTTCCCATCATTTTGTACCTGTGGAAGACTGAGAGAAAACCAAAATGCCTTTGATTGACATATGGAAGGCACCAGATATGCTTGTTTTGGCCCAAACATTGTTAGAAACCCCTATCCACAAGACATCAATTTTGGCCAAAATTGATATTATGTGTACATTTCAACAAATGGCCTATTGTGAAGGTTTTGTAGCACTAGCCAACAAAATACTCATCCACAACTCTCCCTCTCCGTGTTCAATGGCATGGTGTGCTAGAACCACCCGACAATGTACAATAGACTTATAAAAATTATTGAACACAAGTTAAATATAAAGAGCTTAAATGACATAAGAAGCACCACATTCCAAAATGAGTAAGCATCATTTCATTTCCAAATTTGAAGTCATTACATATCCATTGCAAAAAGGTGTTGTTTACATATTACTAGCTACAAGGTTGCTCGTATCTGACGGGCTAATGCCAAATCTTTCTGAATTATAGTTACATGCTTGGCATGGATGGCACACAAGTTGTATCCTCAAATAAACCCACCAAGTATGCATCTGCGGCTTCTTGAGTCCTTCGAGGCTGATGGGCTACATGCATAACTCAATGTTGTAGCATTGCACAATCTCCCCGCATGTCCGCGCAAAAGGAGCCCTTTGAATGAGAAGTTCCACACACTTTGAATATTGTCAAATATCAACAAAGTCTCTACTAAATCGGCGTATTTTTCGGGGTTGCCTATGTAGTGTCGCTTGCCTGTCTTACTGTAAAACTTGGTTTTGTGGTAGCGCTTGGAGGGTGGGGCTGCATCCTCTAGGACAAATTTTTTTTTGCTAGACTTATATTCTTGAGGTCTTAACAATAAAAATATGACACTCATTCTCTCTAGCCTTCATTTCTTCACAATTTGACATGCGTCAAGCTTGAAAACAAACACCAACTTAGTTCCAAACACTGCAAGAGAAGAAAGGCAAAAAGTGAAAGTCATACAACGACAATGAAAGCAAAATGTCACATGATTCTTTCCTCACCAATAGAAGGTATTGCATAAAAGACAACCATTGCTTGTTGAAGCCTCTTCAAATGGGCAAAATATTTTTTGACATAGAGTAAGGAAACCCCTTGTCAATATTATTAGTATGATTCCTTGCATTGGTAGCTTTCTTAGCACTTTGTGAAGATTGTACAAAGATAGTTGAGGGCATTGTCTCCTCAATGTGCAAATAGTGACCTAGACGTAAGAAGACATCTTCATTAGAGGCCCCTCTAGCAAGTTTCACCTTGCATGGCACTGGGAATACATTCTCAACAACTCCTCATTCCCTCAAAGCGTTCTTGAAGAGGGCATGTAGTGCAGAGTGTAACCCCTTTGTACTAATTCCAACTTCATCACATTTCTTCGGCAAATTAACATCACTCACAAGATTATAAAACTTATGCATCACCTCCATGGTTACAACAAAATAGATATGTTTTTCTTTTGGTGTGTGAAGGGGTGCTATGACATCTGACTTCTTAAGGAAAGTAGTAAGAAAATGAATGGGATCCTCTTGGCTTTGGCTACCACATGTCTCTTGGATGAAATTCCTGCAAATAAGAATTAAAAAAAAAACAATCACCACATAAGAGACTTCATACATGTAGGAAATGTGATAGGGTATTCAAAAATGCACCTTGTAGCTATAACTCTTCTCATCCAAGCACCACCTTTGGGAGCAAGGGTCTCTATGGATGGGAAGATTCTCTTATGCTCCCTTGCACCTAAAGGTGTTACTTTCAAACTCAATATGGTACCCTCAAGCTTTGCAATCTTACCATCCTTCTCTTGCACATGTTGCTAAAGAGTTTGTGCTTCTTTCTCCACATGAATGATCCTTTGTTGCAGACTAGAATTGTTATGAATGATAACTTGGTGTTGATGCATCCACCATTGCACACTATGAGCTCTGATAGTGGACAACTGCTTGCAGTAGCCAAGCAAACCTGGCTCCCCTCTACCTACATGTTGCAAGAAGGTAGGGAGACTATTGAATGTTGGGTACACAGTAACCAAAGGGTCATTGGGATAGAGGCAACCATCCACCCAAAGGTCCTCATCTATGCAACCTGCACTACAGCATTGTTGTGTTGTATGTATGTCATAATGCTTTGAGGGTGCAAGCTCTTTTGACAACCAGATATGTACAAGTTTTTTTTTCATCGTGACTATCGTGCTGCATATCATGGAGAAATTGTGTTGTATAGAATAGAATGAAGGAGGTAGATAGGGGCCAAGGCAAAGATTATGGGTTGCAAAGACCATTGTGTGCTATCAGCTCCAATAGACGACAATCTCTTGCAGTGTCCAAGAAGACTATTCTCTCCTCTATTTATATACTGTAAGAATGAAGCAAGGCTATTGAATTTTGGATACACATTGATGGCTGGATCATTAGGGTAGAGGAAACCATGCACCCAAAGGTCGACATTGGTGTGACCTGCACCACAACATTGTTGTACAGTTTGTAAGTAATGACGCTTTGAGGGTGCAAAGTCCTTTGGCAGCCAAATATGTAGAGAAACTGTTTCCAAACTTGACGATTGGATGGGAGGTTTGTAATGTTGCCTAGCTCCATGGCAAGGGGAATAAAGCTAGCCTCAAGCAAGAGTGGAGAGTTGCAGCAGATCCACGGAGGGGAGAGGTGAGCTATGGGATGGAGAGTTGCAGGAGAGCTACAGAGTGGAGAGGAGAGCTATGGAGTGGAGAGCTTTGGAATCGAGAGCTGCAAGAGAGCTATGGGATGGAGAGCTGCAGGAGAGCTATGGAGTGGAGAGATGCATGAGAGCTACGGAGTGGAGAGATTTGGAATGGAGAGCTACAGGAGAGCTATGGGATGGAGAGCTATGAAGTGGAGAAGAGGGCTATGGAGTGGATAGCTATGGGGGGGAGAGTTGCAACAAAGCTATGGAGTGGACCTCCAAAACAAGGAGAGGGAAGAGGAAGAGTGTGAGCTAAAAAGTAGAGGAGAGAAGAGAGAGGGAGAGGAGTGAGAGAGGGAAAGAGGAAGAGTGTATGCTGAAAAGCAGGAGAGAGAAGAGAGAGGAAGAGGAGTGAGAGAGAGGGGAGTGATTTTGGAGGGAAATAGAAAAAGGTGGGAAGTTTGATATTTAGCATATTAGTGATATTTCGAAAGAGAAAATTGATTTTTGGGTAAACATATAGGTTGGGGAGAAGTTTTGATTTTTTTGGAAAAAGTGCTTTTTCGGGCTGAGGCTATGGGCACCCTTGATGATGCGGCAAAAAAGGGGGGGAGGGTAGTTATTGTCATAAGGACCACCACTCTTTTGGGTAGAGAGAGAATGTACCTATCCTCCCTCCCTAGTCTCTATTTCAACTTATAAAAAGCCTATGACAGCCTAAAAATAGCCTATGAGAATACCCTTATTCAATGGCCTTGTCTCCTAAATCACACGCATTTTTAGTCTTAATCCCTTAAATTAGGGATCCTTACAAGGCCCTTTTGGGATTCATATTTTTCCTAATGATATGGCACTTTCACCATTTCCTTTTTCTCAGCATTTGTCTTGGGAGAATCTTTCTTGCTAAGATTTAAGTATGCTTGCATTGTGGTACTCAATGACTTCCGCCCCTCCCCCCCCATCCCGTGAATACTAAAACTTTGCAAGACCTTGTGGATATACTTTTCTAGAGACACTTCAAGAATTCCACGTTGCCTATCTCTCTTGATACGCATACCAAGAAAGTGATTGGCATTTTTCAAGTCTTTCATGGAAAACTGAGTGCTTAACATCTTTTTCGATTGATTGATCTCATCAATTGATTTCCGTGTGATAAGAATATCATCTACATACAAGATCAAGATGATTAAAGAACCATAGGTCAACTTTCTTGTATATAAGCAGTGATCCTCTTGACTCCTTATGTAACCCTAAGACTGCATGAATTTGTTGAGCTTTTGGTACCACTACCTTGAACCTTCCTTGAGGCCATAGAGTGCCTTTTTAAGTCTACAAACCAGTTCTACCCTCGTTGGCTTTTGAGTTTCACATACAAAACCCTCTGGCTATTTCATGTAGACATCTTCATCTAGATCCCCATGAAGAAATGTTGTTTTTCATGTCCATTTGGACAAGTTTCATGTCCTGGATAGCAACCAAGTCAAGCATGGTGTGAAGTGTGGTCAACTTGACTACTAGAGAGAAAATCACATCAAAATCAACACCTTTTTATTGCTTGATGCCCTTGGAAACTAGACGAGCCTTGTATCTAGGCTCAAGATCTTTCGTTGTATACTTCTTCTTGTATACCTACTTGCTAGGTAAAGCATGTTTGTCATGTGGTAGCTTAACAAAATCCCATGTCCCATTAGCCACAATCAAATTGTATTTTGATTGCATAGCCTACTCCCACTTAACGCTGTCATCCATCTGTATAGATTCTTTGTAGCAGGTTGGCTCTCCACCGTCAGTGACCAAAATGTGGTGTATACCCGGCTCAAACCGCGTGTATACCTGGCTCAAACCGCTTGTGCATACGTGATACTCCCACAGAGTGTCTCGGTGCCTAACTGCTAGACTCTTCTCTCTCTAGAGCAATAATAGTATCTTGCACTTGAGAATTAGGTGCATCACTACTAGACTAAGTTGGTTGAGAGGCGACATCCTCAAAACAAACACGTATGATTCAATTTCTTTAATGGGATTCTTGTGTATCTTTGATTCATTGAAAATGACATGTGAGTTGCGAATGACTGTGGGATTCTACGTGTTAGAGACGATAGCCCATCTCTCCATCTACACCATAGCCAATGATAATGCATTTGTATGACGTGGGATCTAACTTGTGACAAATTTCTTTGGGCACATGTGCATATGCCTCACATCCAAACACACATAAATGCTCATAGCTTGGCATTTTCCTAGACCACAATTGCAAGCATGAAGTTATTGGTTCAAGTCCGATCGTCTCCATTCGTATACAGATGAAACGGCACCGGTTCGAGTCCGGTCATGGGCTAGTAGGAAAGAAAAACGAGCCGGCTAACAAGTTTACTTCGGTCCGTAACCTTACGCTTGGTTGGGTCTGCCCCTTGTTGGTCCCGAGGGACGGAGGTGCCCTTTTCCACTGCCGAGGTGAAGGGAAAGGAAGGAAGGCAGACCCTCGACCAAACCACACTTTTGTAAGAAAAACTGGGGATGGAGTCAAACCATCATTCCAGGACTGTAAGTCCAACGCATTACTATTATGTTACCTTGTTAAGAGGTAACCTCAATAAAGGCCACGCTACCTAAAAAGAAGGAAAAAAACAAGAGCTAGGTGACCTATTGATAATGTGCACTGCTGTCAGAACAACTTCCCCCGAAAACTCTGGAGAGTAAATTTCACCATAAAAATCATAGATATAACTCGCTCTTGAATCATGCAATTCATTCTTTTAGCTATCCCATTGTGAGCTGGTGTATACAAAGTAGAAAAATTCCTACAAATGCCTTTTTGATTGCAAAATTCCTTGAAGTCCATGGAGACATATTCTCCAACTTTGTCCATGCAAGAAACTTTGAGCTTTTCCCTGATTGGTTATCAACGATGGCGAGAAATTTTTGGAATGTACAATAGACTTCTTCCTAATTACGCTTAAGGAGATATACCCACAGCTTTCTAGTAGAATCATCTATGAATGTAAGAAAGTAGTTTGCCCCCCCTAGAGTCTTATGTGGCATTGGACCACACAAATCACTGTGAACTAAGTCTAGTGGTTCGTTCTTGTTCAATGGTGAAGATGTCAACCTAGTCTGCTTTTTGTATAGACAATGCTCACAGAATGGAAAATCCGTGTAATCTAATACATGTAAGTAGCCAAAACATTGAAGTTTTTTCATTTCCTTCTAGCTAATATGCCCTAGCCGGCTATGCCACAACCCAATAAGATGGCAACTTGACAACATATAGAGAGTGTTCGTTGACACTCGATTTAAACAATGTGTACAACAATCCATTTTCATGACCTTCATCATGACAAGGTTGTCTTGCAGATTAACCAAGAATGATTACCAAATATTGTAGTGTAACCAAGGTCATTCAATTGCCCTATAGAAAGCAAGATTTTTGTAAGCTTGGGCACATGTTTGACATTCTGCAATAAAAACGTAGTGCCATTATGCATCTAAAGCTTCACATCACCAATGCCAATATAATGTCAAGCTCATAGGAATCACCAAGCTTGACTATGCCCTGCATGAACGCATAAGAGGCAAACCAATCTCTATGTGGTGTGATATGAAAACTTGCACCAAAATCTAGAATCCAATTCTACGTATAACCCTTTTCCTGTGCAACCAAAGCATCTAGAGTGAGATTTGAAGTGAAAATGAGAACATCTGAGGATCTTCTGTCACCTCTGCATGAATCACTCATGACATAACATTCATCACTGAAGGAGGAGAATTCTCTACTAAAGTGATAGGTATGGGAGATTCAACCACGTTGATCTCCTCTATTTTTATTGTACTTTTTTCTTTGCCAAAATTATTATTTTGCATGTTTTTCTTCTCTCTTAGGAAACTACAGCAATCCTTTTTTTAATGGCCCGTTTTGTGGCGATGGTAACACTCAACATGTTTAGCATTGTGTTCTCTACTAGATTCCTGTTTTTGCTTGGACTAGGAAGATTTCACTCTCTACTTTTGCTTTTGTTCTTGTTTTTGTCACAGCCTCTTTGCTTCATTGAACTTCCAGTCATATATACATCTCCATGTCTAGCACCTTCAAGAGATTTATGCCAAATATCTTCAGTTAGCAATGAATTTGTGACATCATTGAACGGTAGCTTGCCATTCGGAGCTGAATTGCTAATGGTTGTGCAAAATATGTCCCATGAACTAGGTAGAGAGCATAACAGGATTATAGACTTGAGTTCGTCATCAAACTCACTAAAGCCTTGAGATGTCAACTGACTGAACAAGGAGTTGACCTTATTTAGGTGTCCAAGATTTGTGCTACCTTCTTTCATGCTGAGCTTCATAAGCTTTTTCATGAGAAAAACTTTGTTGGATGCACATTTTCTCTCCCATGCTGAACATAAGCTATCCCATAGATCCTTGGATGTCGTCTTCTCTATGATAGTGAAGAACACCGACTCAGCTAGATGCACACATATCATAGACATGTATTTCACATCCAAAAGCTCCCAATGAGCCTCCATCTGCATGCTCTTTTAGTGGT
This sequence comes from Adiantum capillus-veneris, assembly GCF_014529385.1. Taxonomy (NCBI): domain Eukaryota; kingdom Viridiplantae; phylum Streptophyta; class Polypodiopsida; order Polypodiales; family Pteridaceae; genus Adiantum; species Adiantum capillus-veneris. The sequence goes on along the minus strand of NC_140953.1, from coordinate 20,927,312 downwards.
TCTAATAAACCTTTGTTAGTCAAAACACCCTTCATGCACTCTTACCACATGGTGAAGTTGCTGCCATCAAACATGCAAATCAAATACTCCTCCTTTTTTGAAGAAGAAGCCATCACTGACAAGAGTGTTTGAGAGGTGCCAAACTATGGCAAGAAGCTGCAAAAATTTGAGCAGAGTAACCTTTGTATCGAGAGAAAAATCTCAACCAAAATAGGCTCAAAGGTGCCAACAATGAAAGTCATGACTCATGGGAAAAATTCAACAGAGTCTCCTTTGTACGAGGAGTCAATACTCAACTCAAAAATCGCATAGAATGTGCCAACCACACTAATTGGAAATAAAAAAACTAACATTGTCACTGCCAATAGTTGTCATACATGACGTCAAGCATAAAATCCGACTAGATACATTTATCATATGGCGAGGGTACTGTAATGGGAACTTCAACCTATATCACAAAAGGTATCTCAACATTGGAGCATACCCCAGCTCAAAGAAAACCTCACACAAACAACCCTCCAAAGGCTAAATAGACTCAAAGACACTAGCCACAGTTTCAGAAAGGGATCTTCCAAAATCGAGTCTCAAAAATGGTTGAGAAACTGCCAAAGTGTCATGCCAAATTGGCACCACAAACAACGTATATAGGCAGTGACCACAACTCAATGTACATGAGTGATCATGCACAAACAGGCACCAAGAACTGCTGCATGCATTAAACAATATCCTTGCGGGGATATCTGCTCTCAAAAGAGCTTAGTAGCATTGTGTCTCCTCAAAAGAACATGCATCTGTCAGTGCTTGGCCATTCGTAGAGAAAGAGACACCAAAATGACTATCAAAAGTGCCTACGAAGGCGCTATGCCTGTAGGTGTATGTGAACTCAAAAGCCCCCTATAAACCTGCATGTCCATGTAGACTAGGAACGTTGATGCCGATTTCCACCGCCTGACAAAAATATGCTATGTGCGAATGCCGAGTGTCACTCTTCTATGACAAAGGTACCTCACCCGTGCATGCCAAGAGAAAATCATCAACAAAGTTGATGCCAAAAGGTCAATGCCACAACAAGCTGATGTTGCCTCCCGTCCTCGCCGAATAAGAGTGTATCCATCTATGCTTGAAACTGAGGAATAATGTGGTCGATGTTGCCTTCCACCGCTCGACGGAAATGATCACAGAGGTTGTAGCTACCAATTCTTGAAGCCGGTGTCGAGCTACTGACGCAAAGCCATAGAAGAGAACCATCAAGAGCCAAGCCTATGTCGAGCTGTCTAACCGGAGCCTACTGTACCAAACTCGCCGAAGCGGGGAGCCGAATGCCGAAGTCAATGATTGTGAACTGAAGGGATGACGAATATCTTTCTCTTTCTTTCCATGTTATGGATGCCGGCTCCACATTCTCTTTCTCAATTTTCTACGCTGAGTCTAGAGATCATCTATGTTGAGAAGTGTGTGTGTGTGTGTGTGTGTGTGTGTGTGTGTGTGTGTACATACCCCAAGAGAGAAATAAAAAAAATCATTTTTTCCTTTCTCTTTAGATCTCTGTCAATTACAATGTATGTGTGTGTGTGTGAGTACACGCTTCTCAAGCTCCACCTCTTCTACAACTTATGGTCGACACTCCAAGTCTGCACACTTAATGGCCCAAGCAAGTCTAGCTGACCAACTCTTCTGCTCGACAGCCTGCTCAATGTTGTGCTAGTTTAGGTTGCCTTGCCAACACACACAAGAATACAATCCTTGTTTGCTCATGCTATTGCAAACTCCCCCCCAATGTGCTCTCTGTTGAATTGCAGTGACCAGTGGTGGCTGCAAATGCCTTCTGTATTCTGTTGTCCAAGATCTCCCAAGACCCAGCGCTGCAGATAATGCTCGAACTTCCTCCTTCTGAAGATCTCAAAGCTTGTGATTTCTCTGTTGCTGCTCAATTTTAAGGCCTTAGTTATTCCCCCTGCATAGAGCTTATGGGTGTAGGATGAAGCCTAGGTGATGCTTCATCAACTATGTATAGACTAACTATACTAACGTCGTTATTGGCCACCCTGACCTTCAACTGGGAGGTTGTTAGGGTGCAGGCCAGGTGGCCATGGGAATGAACACTAACTTCATTTTCTCTATAATGAATATAGGGAGAGAAAATGAGTGTCGACTTTGGCACTCTCATTTTCTACTCCAACACAAGGAGTTGTTTGTGCTTCTCCTCCTTCCCTAATTCCCCCTCTCACACTCTCTCCTGCTTGTGCACGCATCCACGCACCCGAACGTGCACCTACAAGTGGGGTAATTCTCTTCTCCCATTCCCAAGCCGGATTAAAGTGCTAAATTCCTTTATGCTCCCTTATATTGCCTTCACCAGCCCACTTTTCAAGATGGCTAAGTGTCACTGGAAAGAATTCTTAAAACCAGTAAAAAGGTTTTATGGAAAAACAACACGAAAACCTCCAGACCATGGTAGCGGGCCAGAGGGGATTCAGTCGCTCAACCAGTGGATCGGGGAGGTCTCAAAACTCTTAAACCAGTAGTCCATGATGAGGCCCTGTGCACCAAATTTATGATCTCCTTCACTAAACAGGACCAAGCTTGGTCTATCACGACCAAGGATATGTTAGATGTAGCTAAACTTGGTTTGAAAGGTGGGAAGTGGAAAGGGGTAGAGTTTCACGACAAACTTTTAGCCCGGAGGTGGTCTAGCCTAAGTCTAGGTGGCATCTCAAGGGAACTGGGGAGGAAGTGCAAAAGAGCAGATGGAGTATTGGAGTGGGGGGAAGAAACCAGGTACTTCAAGAACTCCATCTTGTGTTGGTCCTCCTGACTCGCTAAAGTTTTAGTACCACCACAAAGCCCCTATTGGATAGAAACTATCAGGAACGTGAGTAATAAGGGTCTGAATCTGCTTGTTCACTTCTAGGACGGTAACAGTAAGAGCTAGAAAACCATGGGCTTACTGACAACCCAGTATCAACTAAATGGCTATGAGATATTGTTAGTCAACAGAGTGACAAAAGAGTTGGACAAGGTTGTAATGCCAATTTGTGAATCCGGGTTTGAAAGGAATGCTTAGAGATGGCCCAAAAGTATTATTTTCTAGCAAACCCACTCTAAAAACATGTATCATGCATTAATGCACGAGAAGAATTAGTCTAGTCCCCTCAACAATATATGGAAGAGACAATGGCTAGAAGAACAGTGGGAGAAGTCATGGAGAACATTTGGAAGCCAAAGTGGCCGCAATTTATGAAGGTATTTTTGTGAAAGGTGATGTGGGGTGCTCTACCGACAAGTGTAAAGATTTAAGAAAGAGGAATTGAGTCCGATCGTTGCTTGGGGTGCAGGAGAGCTACTGAAGATCTAGCCCACCTTTTCATGCAATACCAGGCAATCAAGGAAAATCTGCAAGTGGATCCAAAGGACATGGTAGATCAGGTTCTTCAAGAATGATATGTTCCTTGGTGGCAAGAAGATGGGAAGCCCTGCTCTTCTTATATGTACTCAAAGCTGTCAGGTACTTCTTCTTTCACAATGTATGGAAGGCAAAGAATCACCATCTTTCAAGGAGACCTTGATGTAGCAAGCTTCTCAGAGATCATACAAGAAAGCAAAGTGATGATCTATACGCTCGGAAGCAAGCAAGACTTGAGAGACTGTTCTAGGGCTACCCATGCTATGTTGTCAACTTGCGAGAAGTAAATGCCTAGAACTATAGTTCACCGGTTATGGTTAGCTTCGATGAGAGGCGGTAGACATCCATTTGGTAATCTTCAGCACCTCAAGCCTCGGCATGAGTTTGAGGCTGTTTTTTAAATTCTTTGTTGTGCTTAGTACAATCCACTCACAAATTGAGAGTTTGGCCACAAAAAAAAAAAAAGATCATGGAGGAACATTTTTCCATGGCAGATGTTCAATGGCTCCTCTTTTCAACCAAGTTCCAACCTCGTTTTATTTAGGTGTACTATGCGAGGAGATGATCAAAACTTGTGGCTTATGTGCATATCAAAATTCCTAAACCCAAGAGACGTTTAAGATATAGATACGTAAATATCACAAAGATATGTCATACAAATGAAAGTAGGTAATTTCATCAACAAGAATAAGTGACAAGCATACGACTTTGGCGAGCACTAGAAAAGCTGGTTAGAAACATATAAAATCTATCAAGTTTGACAACAAGAGTCCTTTGGGGGTCATCACCACAAATCAATTGAGTTAGAGCTTCCAATAGGCAACCTTTATTATTTTGGAAATCGTAATAAAAAAAGTGTACTAAAATTACGGCCAATGAGGTCAATATGAATCACTCATTCGATCGCATAATACAGATGTTAAAGAAGATTGAGCAGCAGTATTTCTAGAAGACCTTATGTGTGCACTATCTTCAATAGAATATAAGCTAAGGAGGGTCAAGGGCTGCGAAGGTAAGGTTGAAGAAAAACTTGGCACTAGGGTTACCACGATACTAGTCTCCTGTGTTAAGTTTAGGTCAACCAGCCGGCTATACAAATTGGGCCTCACCGTGAAAGTAACGTTGGTGGACGCTGATTGCGTTGCAGGAGTCAAAGTGTTGAAAGCATGCAGAAACTCGGTACAACCCGCGCCAGTGTTGGCATCTGCAGAAGGGAGATTGACGTATATATCGATGTGAGCGCCCAGCTTGCCGGGCTCGCCTTGCACTTTCAGCAGCAGGCGGTGATTCAGCCATGGCGATCCTCCCGTCTGCACTTCGTCCTGTGATCCCAGCCCACTCTGCAGCACGATGGAACACGCAGCCTCTATCGCCTCCCCCTCTTTGCAGATGGTGGCGTTGGCTGTAACCTCTGCAGGGCCGGAGGTTCTTCTGGTGATTATGGCGTCTATCTATGGAATTTCTAGCCCAGCAATGAAGTGTTGAGCGCATCGCCCACCTTCACACGCACCAGCTCCGCGTCCTCGTTGTAGAAGAGGAACTCAGAGTTGAGGTAGTCGTCGTCTGTGATGTCCTCGTAGTTGGGGAAGGTTCTCCAGAGTTGCCACATACGATCGATCTCCGCATGGTGGGCGTAGAAGACAGGATCTCGCGCGGCGGCGTAGAAGGAGCCCATGTCTTTCAGCCCGACAGAGGTTTTGCTGCCCACCCAGATCTGGACGCTTTTGTGAGGCATCATTTCCACACAGCCGCCGCCTGGCATCGGGTAATCGCCTTGCCTGTATGGCAAGCCGAAAAAGTCTTCCTGACTGGAGGAGTCGCCCACGAACATTCGATACAAGGTGTAGTCGTTCTCATGCAGCTGCTGCTGGCGCGGGCGGTCCTCCACGTATGGGTTGTCGATGCGGGCGGTGGCATCAGGACCTCTGTGGAGAGGATCACGCACGGAGCTTACAAGCGTATCGTTGTATGAGTCGAAGATCCAGGGGATGGAGGTGGCGCTGTGATCGTCATAGTTCCAGAAGGGAAGGGCGAAAGTATCGTCATCACCGAGAAGCTTGGCGAGGATGCGCTCGTGGAAGTAGAGGTACCAGCGATGGAAGGGGAGGAAGAGCCAGCTTTCATGGACTTGGAACAGGATGGAGGGAGAGTTGAGCTGGTTGTAGGCGGAGTTGCAGTAGGCGCAGTGGATGTTGGCTTGGTGGGTGAAGGAGCGGGGGTCGTCGGAGGGAAGGGCCTTCATGAGGGAGTAGGCGCGGGCAAGGATGGCGGCGTAGGAAGAGGAAGCGTTGTGGGCGGGGCGGCGGATGCGCGGAGAAGAGGGGGCAGAGGGGCGAAAGAGGCGGGGCTCGTAGGAGGCGGCGGGAGCGCAGCAGTCGAATAGTGGCTCGGCAGCCGGGAAGCACACCGGCATATGGCAGCTGCTGAGGTCGGGCACGACGGGGGCGGCCCAAGCAACATGATGATGAGGATGAAGGAGGCAGGATAGCAATAGCAAGACGAAGTTGAATTCTCCCTTTGCAAGTTTGTAGGGCGAGGCTGCTTTGGAGGCTCGAGAGTCGAGACATTTCTGTCTGTATACCTTGCACTTTCACACTTTTTTGTGTGGCTTGGTAAGGGAGTGGTCACACGGGGCTTAGTTTTGAAGCATTTTCGGCAGTCCTCTGACAAACGCACGTGCAATCTAGGCGCAACATTTACAAAGTTTGTGAAATAGCCGGTAGAGGTGACCACCGCCAACGTGAGCCAAGAGAGAGAGAGAGAGAGATGTGCGCAACCGGCATAGTTAGCCAACTATGCCCAAAAAGGCATAATTGTGCAAATTATGCCGGTATAACCGGTTACCACTCTAGCATCGTCATGCCTGTTATCCAAAAAGACCGAGATCTCCTCGCACATGACCACAACCTAACATCTAACTAAAGGCACCCAAATTTTAAAAAAAAGCTACCAATTGTAACTTCACTTTGCTTGGGAATTACCATTTGGTAACTTGGATATTTTTACACACTACCATACGGTAACACAATTTTCTCAATAGTTACCACTAGGGTTTAGGCGTGGCATTCATCGTTTGTGTGGCAAGATACATCCCTGCATCTACTTTCCTTCTATTCGATGTGGATATGTTGTCATGCATTGGCATGAATGCCACACAAACAGCTGGAAAATACGGACTAGTGCAAGGGTTGGTTTTTGAGATTAAATTATATTGTTTTGGAGTCATTTATTGTATTTTGAAAGGCATCTCACATTTTCCACCCCAAATAAATGGACAAAACGCACATCGAAAAGCCATCTTGAGGACGCGACACAAATGTTTCTCTTTTTTTTTTCCTATTTTTTTGCCATTCTGAAAATTGTGAGTGGAGATGTTATATTAACTACTTAGCCGAAACGTCCAACACTCTTTGGTCTAGAGCATTTGAACTAAATCAAACATTCCCCTAAGGTCGTGGGTTTGATAAGCAGGAAACCTCTGAACCGATAAGCGCTATAGCCAATTGGTCAAATAGTACTTAGTAAACGGAAGGGTAATTTAAGTCCTCAAAGAGACTGCCCTTTCAGTGAAACGTTGAACAATATTTAGTGTAGAGCATTCAAACTAAATCAAACACTCCCCAAAGAATGTACAATATTGAGAAACATGTCCCTTAAGGGAACACTACTTCCAAAGTAGGTTGTGCAATTTATAAGACATCTCACATTTTCACCCTTTATAAACGGATAAAATACCCATAAAAAGGAACCTGAATGATTGCTGACATAAAGGTTCCTCTTTTTTTATCTTTTCTCGCCATACTCACAATTGTGAGTGGAGATGTCAACGAGTGCTAGCTCAATTGATAGAGCAAGAGCCTCTTGTGTCTAAGGTCTTGGGTTCAAACCTCCTTGACAACTCGTGTGACATGAAGCCCTTAGGGGCTATTCCCATGGTCCATATGATGGGTTGGCCACCCTTAACCGGTTGGGATGCTCCACCTCACGAAGTCGGGTGTGTGAGTTGTAATTTCAAGTTTCTACTCTCTCTTTAAAAAACAAAAAGTGAGTGGAGATGTTGTATTAACTGTGCAAAGAATGTACAATGAGCGTAAGGGATGCCAAAAGCAGAGCCTCAAAAGCTGGCCCAAAAGCTTTTAAAAATAAAGCAATTCACATAAAGCCCTCTCTCTCTTGCTAATTGTGTAGGATAAAGCAAGCCACATTGCGTAGAGAAAAGCTGCAAAAATCCGTACACTGTTGCCACGTCATTAGTCCCGTAAAACGCGTCGTAAAATCCAGAAATGTCCGTACGGTAGTGCCACGTCAGCATTCGACGGAAAATTCGAGAGCTTCTGCCCCTGCAAGAGTGTGTGTGTGTGTGTGTGTGTGTCCGGTCTGTGACCCTAGCACATGTCCCTTGAAGGGACAATAATTTCAAAGTGGGGCGGTGAAATTCATAATAAGTAGGAGACCGTGATTAATCCTACTAGCAGTTTTATTCATCTCTAGAGGGGTGCTAGCACCAAGTAGCCAATGCAGCTGAATATGTATGTTTCCATTCTTTGGTTTTGTACTAGACCCTACTCTAGACCCTAATAAGTATATATGCTTAGTGCTTTCTTGCACCATATCATCAAACTGAGTGATCACACAGTGCCTCATAAAGATACGAAGATTCAAGGTCTCCCAAACCTTCAGATCTTCCTCTTTTTTTCAAGAAACATGATAATGGAATTGGTGGCTCTTAGAGTTGGCTCTCAAGATTTATCATTGGTATCAATAGAATTGAATAGGTCATATTATGTTCTTCACAAGATTTTTCTTTAGTGTCACATGCTTTATTTCCTTGATTTTAGCTCAATTGCACATTCGATCTTCGCTTATATTCAAGTAAATATTTGAGAGAAAACACTCTTTTCATACCATAGTTGGATTGCAATTGATTTTCTTTAGCTTACTAGTTCCAGGAGATTCACTAGTAGCTAGTATGTGACCCGCACGTTGTTGTGGCTAATTAGAAGCCAGGCTTAAGTCTGTGACACTCTCCTCCCTCATCTTTCCCCAAGGTGGTAACATGTGCAAACATTCTCTATGCATCAATGAGGTAGTGCCAAATATATTCTTGGATGCTTCATTATTAACTAAGATCATCCTCCAAAGTTATGATAAGGCAACTATAATAACTAACTATCAATAGTGATAGCTCATATTATAAAAAAACAGAGGGCATATAAATCCTCTGAGATGACAATCCAATGAAAATCCACCCACATCAATGTGTTCAATGTGTTTATCCTTACAACCTTTTTGAAACATAAAGTAAGTGTTGGCTACATTTCTCCATTGAGCTGGTTATTCTTTGATGTTCGTCGGTTTGCAAATGACTTAGAGGTGATACATTTTTTTTCTCGTAGCATGGCCTAATTGTTGTAGGATCTATAGATGGGATGCATGTACATGGTGTATACTTTATGAGGATTTGCAGACTTGCATATGACATAATATTACAATCATAATTTCTAAGATTTTGTTGTTCAATTAGCCAAGAAAGATGATGCATGAGTTCATCTCTCTCTCTCTCTCTCTCTCTCTCTCTCTCTCTCTCTCTCTCTCTCAATCTCTCAATGCAAAAGGGGATCTTCACATACAACATTGTTCATTACAAAGGAATATGCAAAATTATATAAAGTGCCATTGTGAATTTTCTTTGACAATACTTTAAAGTAATTGGCGCTAAAGATGCTAGTTGCTTACCTAACTCTTTGTTCACCTATGTGTTGTGTTAAGTACTGGACGTATTTGATGCACCATGTGTGTGTGCATTGTAGGGGGCTTTGTTAATGGCATGGATAGTCTCTCTAGCCTTATTTATCTACCTATCATTGTTTGAAAAAGAAAAGAGACATCTCTCTCTTAATCAATTTGTATTAATGAAGTGTTTAAAAAAGAAAAGAGACATTGTTTCTCTCTTAATCACTTTGTATTTAATAAAAATAAAAGAGTGTATCCATGATTATTTCGTAATTGAAGCTTTAACTTACACACAATGCAACCTCAAGTCATTACTACACTCAATCTTTAGCTAGGTGAACATGAGATTGAGAGTGAGGTAAAGCAAATCAATGAGTTTGAACCATCTAGCATTCTCATTGACTCTTCACACTCTCTTTTTCTCTCTCTAAGCAAGTGTGTGTGTGTGTGTGTGTGTGTGTGTGTGTGTGTGAGAGAGAGAGAGAGAGAGAGAGAGCAAACTTGTAGACCTTGTGTGATGAGAGAGAGGCTTCAATCATCTGATCAACTTTATAAAATCTGGTATATTTTGTATTTCTTTAGAGGGATATGATAGGCTTACTCTTGAAAATTTTAAAACCTCTTGCATCCCTTTTTGCAGCTCCATCTTCACTTTCTCACCCCCGGTTAATTTCACATCAGTTCATCAAAAACGTCGAAGTGTGTGGTTCTGTAGGGTTGATTGGGAGAGGAGCCAAAACCGAAAGGAAACATTGTGGACCTATATAATCCAATGCGATTTGTTGTAGATGATAATAACTTTAGACCAATTTAAGAGAAATAAAAGAGCACGTTAGTTATAACCATAGTAAATAACTGAGAAACACAAAAGAATATGAGCATGCAATCCCCATTAATGATTTTGATAACCCAAAGTATACAATTTGATCATACACGCTATTGTCGGAGTAAACATTGATTGAATAATGCAAAAACAAAAACTCAAAGAATATTCTTCTTCTTTCCCTCTTCCCCTTCATTGAGAGAGCGGGAATCCATGTGAAATGCCTTTTGTTTCTTTTTTCCCTCTCTCCTTCATTTGTGAGAGGGCGAAAACCCCTGAGGAATATTCCTTCCCCTTCTTCTCCTCTTCCCCTTCATTGAGATAGAGCACATCAAAGAAGCATAAACCCTCCTCTTCTTGCTCTTCTCCCTTTTTCTTCTCCAATTTCTTCTTGCAGCCCTCCAAAAAACAAGAGAGCACAAAAACTTAAATATCTCACAGCTGGTGCAAAATTGGCCTATGTGCGTGAGACACAAAAAAAGTTCAAAACTACATATCCCTTGCCCCATGGGGGTTGTTCTTACAAAATTTGAATATTATAAAATTTAAACATAGTAGCACTTTTTGGCCTCTCTCATGTAGTACAGTTAGTCTCTCATCCATTTTCCTTTCTACCATTGACCATGGCTTGCAACTACCCAACTTGGCTTGCAAGTTTTAAAAGGACTTTTCCATACAACTCTTCTTTTTCATGCATCAAATACCTACACTTGGGCTTGCACACCTGCTCTGACATTCTGGCATAATCATAGGGAGGCAAAAAATCCAAAATGCATTCAAATACCGGTCTTTCACCTCGTGCTCACAAAATGTCAAGACATTGGTTTTCAACTTGAACATCATATCTGTAAGTTATTTTCTATGTTAAGATCTTAGGGAAAAATAAAAGGTTCTAGCAACCTGTTAGTGGATTGTTGCAATGCACATCTATAGCATAGCTATCTAGCGCTAGCATAATATGTCAATACTTAAGGAAGTGACTCAGATGGGGCATGGATATGTTTTGAGGGTGTCAACATCAAGAAGTGAACCTAGAAAGCAACATATCAACACAACAAGCTAACCATCACTCTCTGATAAGAAAATCTGCCTGCGGACTCAGATCGTCACAAAACTTTAGGGGAAGCTATTGATGGGGGCTTTTCACAAGCCAAGCTCCCATACCCCTCTTCTCTCGTCCCCACCCCATGAAAACCCCCTCTTAGGGAGGGAGTGATAAAAGGCATTGGAAAAAGTAAGAAAAAAATAAAGTATGATTATGTAAATATATGAGAAAGGTAAAATAGGCCACCTCATGCCTGCGAGGCAGCCCATCCCCACCTTGCCTCCTTTTTCTTCACTGTTGCCCCGCCGTGTGTCCCTTTTCCTCTCCTCCACTCAAAAGGTCAACCCCCTCTCTCTTCCCCTTGTCCTTTCTCCTTTCTCTCTCCCCTCAAGCTACCCCACCTCTCACCAATAATGCATTCTAACTCACCAATAGTGCACCCTAACTCACATGCAACTTATCTTATCTTCCAAAATAGTATACCCCACACCCCCTTTCTCTCTCCTATCATATCCCATGACCCAAATACCCCCCTCCCCCTCTCTATAAAGGGCGCCATGTCTCTTGTCTTGTAGCTAAATAACCTCCCCCACACTCACACACACTCAGTTTCACTGAAAAAGGTGCCCACAGACCCATCCCCACCCGGTGGTTACCTGATTTTTCTTGTGTTCACACATATCTGCACACAGATTCACCTCTGAACACACTCCCCTCTCTCCCCTCTTGTAATTACTTTATTCTCCATGTCACCTCTCACTTTTTTTCATCAACCTATCTCTCTCTCTTAGTCTCTCTCTCATGAGACTGCTGTTCTGGCACATATACACACAACCAGACAAGTGGGGCCCACAGTCACATGGCTTATGTAGATAATGATTTCTTCATTTCTAAATTCTAGAATTTCTCCCCCCCCTCCTCCCCTATATAAACAGGGGTCACCATCACACTAAAGACACACACAACATCACCAAAGAATACACTATGCACTTTGTGTGCCTAGTGCACACACACACATCCACACCATCACCGCAATCACCATGCTTGTCTTGAGCATGACCTCTACACCCTTGGGCTATGGAAGATGAAGGGCAGCTAAATGAAGGATGATGGCCATAACCCTCGTACGAGTCTTCGCCATCAACTCCCACCTATCCGCCATGTGCTCTACCACTCTCTCCCTTCTCATTCCCCTACCCCAAGCTCCCCATTTCATCGTCTTACTCTCTAAATAAAGCTTGTGGTTTTTTGAGTATGTTTTCTTGCAATGTTTTGCCCATGTGAGGTGTGCCGAATCGCCACCTAGTCTTGTGTTTGGAGTGAGCTTGTGTATGTGTGAAGGGTGTGCGGATTCGCCATCCTTCAGTGGTGCCTAAGTACTAAGCCGCTATACCCCCTCCCTCACTCTCTCTCTCTCTCTCTCTCTCTCTCTCTCTCTCTCTCACTTGATCTCATTTCCCTTCCTCTTCATCATTACTCCCAAGCATCCATCTCTCTTGGATGAAAATTTTGTTATGGTGTTGTGTTGTTTGCGTCCTAGCCGCTCAAGCTAGGTGGTGCCCCCTGTTTGCTTTACCATGACAGGCTCAAGGCGCGCTATTCGGTCCCCGGTGTTTTAGAGGCCGTCGGGGGTTCGGGGTTCGCTTAACTCCCGTCATTTGGTGCCCCCACTGAGGATCTTTTCATGAAACCCTTCAGTTTACAAGACTGAAACCCCTAAACTATTGTGAATGGATGAATGGCTAGCAGGATTTGCTAATTGGACGACAGAAGAAGAAGAGCTCCAAGCATAACTAGACGAACTCCGCATCTCCATCGAAGCTCGAGTGCCAGGCGTAACGGTAATCGATTTGCAGTGGGAGAGTAAACCAACACGCCAAACCCAGTGGATATACATAGGCCAAGTGTCAAGAAGAAGAAGGAGAAGGTCGAAACAATGTCCGCAACCTACAACCAACCAACAACAACAAGATGGAAGGAGCTCTGCACAATAGAGAATCAACACTATTCTACTTTGAGAATCGGGTAAATCAAGTCACCGAGGTAATTATCACAGTCAGTTTCCAAGTCGCACTTGATGCTGCAGCACAGATAACGGAATCATTGGCTCACACTCTCACTAGAGAAACTAGGGATCTACTGAGTTTGTTTGAGGAAAGAACATCACCCTCTCCCACAAGCTTGGACAGTGACTAAGCACCTCTAAGCTTCACATGAATCAGTACAACCTACCTCAAGACAGATCACACATACCAACACGTGTACGCTCAATCAAGGTAATACTGGACTTGAAGGCTCACTACCAGCACGTCATTGACACCATGCTGGGTGGGGAGCGGTTTTTTGAGGTTCTGGCATCAGATCAGCCATTTGTCTTACCTTTACAAGGCAATGTACCGTTTGAAGTTTTAATCTATGTCCTAGTATAAGAGGGTATACACGCCTCCTTGTAAAGAAGAAAAAAACTTTTGCAAGTTAAGTAGTGTGTCTTTCTAGCTCTCTCTCAGTAATCATGGCAAGTGTAGCATTTCCAACATTTAAAGGAAAGAAGGGGGAGGATTTGGTAACAGACTTCCTAGATGACTTTGAAGTAGCATGTGTAGTGAGCAACAAAGATACGGATGAATCCCGGGTTAGAATCTTTAAGCATCTCATGAAGCTAGAAGCCAGATCATGGTACAATGCACTTCCACAAGAAACCAAGGATGACTGGGAACCCTTAAAAACCGCTTTTAAGAGGCGCTTTGGGGGAAGTACCACTTCAGAAAAGTTGTGGGACAAGTTGAGAGACTTGAAGCAGGAGGGTCTTTTAGAATATGCCACCTATGAGTCCAAATTTGTGGATTTGTGGGAACGGTGGGTTGAGTCACTGGCAAGGGGGGAAGCTGCACCCGATTTCCTAAAAAAAGATCGGTTCACGCATGGCTTATGGCCGCTTCTCAAGGAGAAGGTGAAAGGTAGATTCCCGGCTACGTACGAGTTAGCCGTTGAGATTGCTCGCCTTAAGGACAAGAAGCTACGAATGAAAGCCAAAGAAACCAAGTCAATAGAAGCAGGAACATTGCGTCGACCGGCAACTATGACAACCACCATTCCACCACCACCACCGGCTCTTGGGGTAAGAGGTGACCAACAAGATATGTTGGCCCATATGACTGACCAACTGCAGAGTTTGTCTGTCCACTTAATACAGCAAGGGAGGAGTCAAGAAAGAGATCAAGACCCTGGAAGAGCACGACGACAAAATAGGGAGTATCACTGCGACAACTACGGAGAAGATGGTCACGGTATGTACTACTGTCCCAAACCACAACAAAACTATAATAGAGGAGGTAGGAGGAACCAATTGTCACCCCCTAGAGAAAGAACATCCCCACCCCGAGCACCAGCCCCACCAACACAAATTCTACGTCCGCCACAATCACCACTTACAATCATCCTACGCCCACCACCAATTGGTACCCGCACACCAAGTATCATTGGTCTTGTAGAAGAGGTCAAGATGAGTGTAACAGAAGAAGGATCAAGTAAGAAGACTATTCAAAGAACTCATGCAGTGGAACAAGAGGTTAAAGAATCAAAAGATGCTACCCAGGTGGGGGAGGTAAGTCAAGAAAATTGTGTTACAAATGTGAGTACATCTTTAACCTTGAATGAAATAGGCACCAAAGCGATGAGTCGACAACATTGGGCGTTAAGAGTAAGAAGGTGTAAAGTGTTGATTAGCTCTCGTCAGAGTAAGAGGAATGCAAAGGTCATGAAAGATACAAGAGAAGAGGAAAACCGGCCTGCTATATAGCAAGGCTTTTCAGAAGATGGACAACATATCAAGCAAAGGGGAGGGCTTTGAAAACGGAAGCCTGTGCACCACCATGGACCCATGATAGTGTACCAAGCTAAAGGAATCTTGCATCAAGGCAGTTTCACTAGAGGACCATAACGAAGAGGTAAGTATGACTGAAGGTTTGGAGTTGGATATTGCTCCAGAGGCTTGACAGCCGAGCAAGACTTTATTTTGTAGTGTTATAGACTTAGAGATGGGTAATGCCTCTAGTCTACTGAAGGGTGTTATAAACTTGGAGATGGGTAATGCCTCCAGTTTATGTGAGGATGTTCATAGTAAGTTTGATGATCAATATGTTGCCAACCTTTTAAGGATGTTCCAAACTCCTCCACAACACAGCATTGTGTTTGCATGGGATGCATCAGACCTATGGCTATGGCTAGCCGCTATAACATATAGAGAGAAGATCAGCATGGAGATAAGAGCAAAGGAGCCATGGATAGACAAAAGCCTGATAGAATGCAAGAATGAAGACCTCATTCGCAATTTGGTACAATTTTTTACAAATAGTGCATCCTCTCTTTGGAGAAAGGTAAGTGGATTACGCTTGAATTTAAGCCGCAAGGTAGGTGGCTTGCTATTAGCATCAGTAAAGGAAGCTGACATGTTTGAGCACACCCAAAAGAAGCATGATATGCTTGTAGTTTTTTCTAGTCATGGCAGTAAGCAGGATTCTGAAGACAACTTGAGCTCACCACACCAACAAGGCGGCCATATATGGTATATTCTTGGTACACTCTTGGGAATCATAATTTTCAGTTCTGTCTTTGCAGGAGCCAAGATGCTCATTTCCCCTCTCGCTACTGGTGGTTACAAATTTGGTCCAATTTGGCACGCAAATTTTATTGTTCGGACACTGCAGACAATGATCCTATTTTTCACTTGGGATCCAGGAGGACACTGGCACAAAGTTCTGGAAGCCATGGGCTTCCCCTTTAATCAACCGACACTATTCCAAGGAACAAGCTATCACCCGGACCTGTTATAGATTCATGAATATCCCAGAAATCTCACCAATGGCCAAATGGAATGGCTAGTTCAGAAGGCAACTCGATATCGGATCCTACAGCTAAGCGGAAGAAGAAACAGATGAGCTAGAGGCATGAATGCCTCTAGCCAAAAGGGGAGGGCTAATGATGGGGGCTTTTCACAAGCCAAGCTCCCATACCCCTCTTCTCTTGTCCCCACCCCATGAAAACCCCCTCTTAGGCAGGGAGTGATAAAAGGCATTGGAAAAAGTAAGAAAAAAATAAAGTATGATTATGTAAATATATGAGAAAGGTAAAATAGGCTACCTCATGCTTGCGGGGCAGCCCATCCCCACCTTGCCTCCTTTTTCTTCACTGTTGCCCTGCCGTGTGTCCCTTTTCCTCTCCTCCACTCAAAAGGTCAACCCCCTCTCTCTTCCCCTTGTCCTTTCTCCTTTCTCTCTCCCCTCAAGCTACCCCACCTCTCACCAATAATGCACCCTAACTCACATGCAACTTATCCTATCTTCCAAAATAGTATACCCCACACCCCCTTCCTCTCTCCTATCATATCCCATGACTCAAATACCCCCCCTCTCTCTAAAGGGCGCCATGTCTCTTGTCTTGTAGCTAAATAACCTCCCCCACACTCACACACACTCAGTTTCACTGAAAAAGGTGCCCACAGACCCATCCCCACCCGGTGGTTACCTGATTTTTCTTGTGTTCACGCATATCTTCACACAGATTCACCTCTGAACACACTCCCCTCTCTCCCCTCTTGTAACTACTTTATTCTCCATGTCACCTCTCACTTTTTTTCATCAACCTATCTCTCTCTCTTAGTCTCTCTCTCATGAGACTGCTGTTCTGGCACATATACACATAGCCAGACAAGTGGGGCCCACAGTCACATGGCCTATGTAGATAATGATTTCTTCATTTCTAAATTCTAGAATTTCTCCCCCCCTCCTCCCCTATATAAACAGGGGTCACCATCACACTAAAGACACACACAACATCACCAAAGAATACACTATGCACTTTGTGTGCCTAGTGCACACACACACATCCACACCATCACCGCAATCACCATGCTTGTCTTGAGCATGACCTCTACACCCTTGGGCTATGGAAGATGAAGGGCAGCTAAATGAAGGATGATGGCCATAACCCTCGTACGAGTCTTCGCCATCAACTCCCACCTATCCGCCATGTGCTCTACCACTCTCTCCCTTCTCATTCCCCTACCCCAAGCTCCCCATTTCATCGTCTTACTCTCTAAATAAAGCTTGTGGTTTTTTGAGTATGTTTTCTTGCAATGTTTTGCCCATGTGAGGTGTGCCGAATCGCCACCTAGTCTTGTGTTTGGAGTGAGCTTGTGTATGTGTGAAGGGTGTGCGGATTCGCCATCCTTCTGTGGTGCCTAAGTACTAAGCCGCTATACCCCCTCCCTCACTCTCTCTCTCTATCTCTCTCTCTCTCTCTCTCTCTCTCTCTCTCTCTCTCTCTCACTTGATCTCATTTCCCTTCCTCTTCATCATTACTCCCAAGCATCCATCTCTCTTGGATGAAAATTTTGTTATGGTGTTGTGTTGTTTGCGTCCTAGCCGCTCAAGCTAGGTGGTGCCCCTTGTTTGCTTTACCATGATAGGCTTGATGCGCGCCATTCGGTCCCCGGTGTTTTAGAGGCCGTCGGGGGTTTGGGGTTCGGTTTGCTCCCGTCACTATATTATGTCTAAGAGCACAAGTCCTACCAAGTTTGATGGTCATCTGACAGGGTAGAGTTTGTGTGTGATATACGGGGTGGTTTGGATAAAAAATGTGACAATTAACTCAAAAATTGGATTGAAAAGACTTTGGTACGTTTTTCTACAAATTCAAAGTTTTTTTTGATCATTTGGGCTCATACTTGACATGTGGCATGTAATAGATGTGTACAAGTGATAGGTGACGTGAAGAGATCAATTCCAAGCCAAACAAGCACAAAAGTAAATAATCACGATTATGTACAGCAGTCACATTTTTTGCAAGAATTGACAATTTGATGACCTAAACATATTTAGTACACCTAAAACAATTCCTAAATTGAATTTGGTAAATTTTGGTCGTGTCAACATCACTTCGTGCTCTTGTCGATTCTTAAATCATCTATTTATGTGACTATATGGCATTTGGATTTGGGTAGTCACTTTTGAAGCTATGGACTTGTCCGCTAAGTAGTACTGATGCTACCCATCCAATTTTGGCCCATATGAAGTCAGTTTAACTTCATATGTCAAATTTGAAACTTTGTAGCCTTCACGTTGTTTTTTATTGTTTGAGAGCTTGCCTTGATTGTTTCCATGAATTCATCTAGGTACATTGTATATAGACACAATCTATAAGCTGCCGGTGGAGTCAGAATCCAATTCTGACATATGATAAAAACTTAGATTATTTACTTGGGACCCCCTCAACCCTAGCCAAATGGTCATCTGGTGATATGAGAGTGTTCTATTATATAGGGGCATGCTACAGTTCAAGTCGCATCCAATTCGGTTGAGCTGACATGCCACTATGGTCAATTTTGTGTCATAGGACTTTGTGCATAGTTGGGTTTCTATTGTTTTTTTCTGAGCCTAGACTTTGTACCCAGCCATATAGAAATTTTCATTGATAAGTTTAGAAATTACACCTCATGCCTTGTGTGAGATGGTGTTGTAAATGGACAACTGTAGACTCCGAAAATCGCACACGAAGAAGGCAGAAAGCTCTCTCCTCCAAGAGTGACAAGTGGAATTGAGGTGATTTTGGGCTACCTTGGATATCTATACTTGGACATCCCAAATTATTTTTCCCTAAATTCCCCTGTTAGTCCTACTAGGCCGTGAAATCTATATTAGACTAAAAAATTTATTCAATTGGATTATGTTAGCTCATTCTGCAAGAATTTGCGAAAGTAGGCCTTGGCGGCCTAATTTATGCTTCCCGCTTCCATCTGTCAATTCAATTGAAATTTTTTATGCCTGCCCGTCTTGTCCTTTTGATCATCAACGTATCTTCAGTTTCTCCATCTGAGCTCATTTGCTATTTATTATTAATTTTTGACCTGTTTATTGAATGAAACCAAAGACATTACTAAAATGTGCTAAAAAAGCAAAGTAAAAAATCAATAAATTAAGAAAATCCATTGAGAGATACTGCTTTATCGTTTTTGGTGGATTTCTCCATTTTTAAGTCCCAATATCAAGAAAAAATGATGAAAATAACAAAAAAAGGCCCATTTTTAATAATTTTTTGATAGTATATACATTATTTACACTCATCAGGGAGATGTTA
The DNA here is from genome assembly GCF_014529385.1 of Adiantum capillus-veneris. NCBI lineage: Eukaryota > Viridiplantae > Streptophyta > Polypodiopsida > Polypodiales > Pteridaceae > Adiantum > Adiantum capillus-veneris. Next base: position 20,908,175 of record NC_140953.1, on the reverse strand, counting down.
CCAGTTAAATTCCTCTGTTGATGATTTTGTAAGGGCATTATTAGGTGATTTTGCAAAAAATCACACGTTAACATCTACTTTTTCCTCCCTCTTCAAACATTGCCCTTAATTACTTAGCTCCCTTCCACCCCTCCTAGATGGCGTACTCTGGGACGACCGTGTGCATGGGTTGAACAATCGTGTCTATGCATAGCCTTGGTTGGCTCTGTCATGCTTCAAAGATCAATGTAATTCAAACCATTATGATGTGCAAGAGTTGGGTCTTGAGTAATTAACTCAAGGGTTTCTGTGGTCGAGGTTTCCTGTTGTTGTTTCCCAAAGAGAAAATCTTGTAGCTTGTGTGCTCTTTGCTTTATTGTATTGTCAGGATGATTTGGCACGCTGATTTCTTGAGCTGTCGGTGTCAATGATGATGTTGTTGAGATTCAACTCGCCAGTGGTATCTTGGTTTTTCTTCGATGAAATGTTGTGGTGGAGTGTTTTGAGACTTAACTCTCCACCGCTTCATTGGTTTTACAGTTTGCGAAGAAGATAAGTACTCCTTTTTCTCCAATCCATCTTGTTTTAGGTTCCCTGCTCGAAGATGCTCTTCTTTGTGTTTTGAACCTTGGAACCTTCTTTGGTACAATAGATAATGTTTTGGGGACCTAAATTTGAAACGGCTTGTCCTTAAGTTGTGCTTTTGGTACCTAGATATGCCTAACTCCTTGCATGCTACTTGTAGCATTTGCTTTTCTAGAGGATCAAAAAGATTGATTTCGTCATGGTTGTTCGGCTAATAATCTCTTTTCCATTCTTCTTTTCTTGGTGCAATTGGAACAATGAGTTGTCCGTCTTTAGGTGATAGCTTGAGTTGATTGGTATCCCAGTCTGGTACTGCCTTGTACGTCTACATCGATATTCCAAGAATCATTGTTTCATTCATCTGTTCAGCTGGTAAGCATACAAAAAGATGAGGGCATGAACATCCATGTACTACCACATTTATGTTGGCTACTCCCAGTGCCGGTGTTGGATTCTTGTTGCATCCTTTGATAGCCAATATTCTTTATGTCAAAGACTAATTCGTTTCTTTCTTGTACATGGAATAACTGACTACATTTACTCCGAAGGCGTGCTTCCTCTTGGGCTTCATCAATGACCTGTTGTCGTTTCATCTTCCTCTGCTTTGTTGCATGCATCTTTTCTAGCAATCCATTGGTTAGTGGCAAATTGTACTTCTTTAAATGGCATCTGCTAATTCAATTAGCCATTGGTCCACCATCTAGAGTGGACAACTTAGCTGCTCCACTTGGAGATATCAAATTCAATGATAAACGGTCTGTTTCCCTTTTTCTTAAACTTGGGAATGTGTTGCTTAAGGGGATAGACTAAAACTAAGTCCCCTTTTTTGAAGATTTTTGTAACTAGATGGGAATCAAAAAAATGTTTCTGTTTTCGCTTTTGTGCATAGATGTGAGCTACAGCTGTTAGCCTTTTCTCATCAAGATTTTCTAAATCTTTGAGCCTCTCTGACAATTCATGTCACAGTCCACTCAAGATCCTTAGCTACCCTTAGTGTCAGCAATGGAAATTCTATCGGCAGTATGACATCAAGACCATAAACAAGGTTGAAGGGTGTAGCATATAAAGATTTCTTGAATGAAACTCTATAAGCCCATAGAGTGGCATGAAGATTCATTTCCCAATTAGTCCGTCCTGAACAAACCACTTCAGTTAATACCGCGCTGAGAATTTTATTTGTGTGCTCAGCTTGTCCGTTTGCTTGTGGATGATAGTGAGCCGATTTGTTATGGATTACCATAAATTCATTAAGAAGATACTCAATTACCTCATTGAGGAAATGAGTTCCCTTATCACTGACAATTTCTATTGACAGTCCATATCTTGTGAACACATTCTCATACAAGAATGTGGTTGTGGTTCTGGCATAATTATTCTGGGTTTCTTTAGCCTCTTCCCACTTGGTCAAATAGTCCGTAGCTACAATGGTATATCGAGCTTTCTATAAGCAGGTGGTTGTATTGGCCCAACAAAGTCTATAGCCCATTTTGCAAAATCTCTAGCCTTCATCATCGGTCTTAAAGGCATGCTATCTACACGGGTTGAAATATTTGCTCGTTGATATGCATCACTCCTTCAAACATATTCTTTGGCATCTGCAAAAAGTGTTGGCCACCACATGCCTACCATTAAAATTTTTCATTGTGGTGGTTTCACTAGAAAAGTGGCCTCCAGCTAATCCAGCATGTGTTTGTTCTATAATGGGAATATATTCGTCTTCATTTGCACAAAGACACAGATGTTGATCCTTTACTCTTGGATACAATTGGTTTCCAATAAAAGCATCGTATATTGCTTCAGTTTTAATTTCTCTTTGGCGGCGTTTACTCATATCCTTATCCACTTAGGAACGAGTGATATTTGGAACAATTTCACATGAGGTATGGGTGCTTGTTTTTGGCATTGAGGATGTTTTTTCACAAACGAGTGAACATCACTCCTCATGGTTGTCTAAAATACTCCAAGTCTCAAGATCTGTTGCATAGTTTGGTCTTCCGCAAAGGGAAGTCCCACTATGGTGATATGTGCTTGACTTAGGTATTGGGTTTTCTCCTCGGGATTAATACATAAAAGCAATATTCCATCTTGCGAATCCACTTGAGCTATGGATATCAATGATACCATATTTTCTGACCATCGGGGTATCATTTTGACGGAGAACATATACGCATCTGGTAGATCATCTTCTACTCCCTTTGGTGGTTCACCTAAAATAATCCTTGATAAATTATGTGCTCTTTGGTGAGTGGTGCTCTTTTTCCCAACTACAGTGAAATCAAAGTCCAAAAGAATGATGAACCATCTCACTATTCTTCATGTGTTGCATGGCTTGTTGACCAAGTACAATAAGGCTTGGTGGTCCACAAAGAACACAAATTTGTTAGCTAATAGGTAATGTCTATACTTTTTTACGGTATAGATCATTCCTAATCCTTCCCTTTTGGTGGTTGTATAGTTTTTTTTTGTCATATTCAATTGTCTACTAGCATAAGAAATAGGAAAATCAAATTTTTTGTCTCCTGGTTGAGCTAGTATACACCCAATGACAAAATTGGAAGCATCTACATTTATGTGGAATATCTTATTCTAATATGGTGCTTTTAATGTTGGGGTTGAAGTAAGAGATTTTTAAGCTTCATGAAGGATTCTTCACACTCATCAGTCCATTCTAAAAGTGTAATCAAGCTATACATGGGTTTTGAAATTATATCGTACATGTAAATGAATCGTCTGTAAAATCCACAATGTCCCATGAAAGCTTGAACCCCTTTGATTGTTGTCAATCTAGCAATTCAAAAATAACATGAAGGTTATCCATATCGATAGCTATGCCATTTTTAGACACTATATGTCCAATAATGTTTCCTTGTTTTCCCATAAATGTGCACTTTTTAGGATTCAAGCAAATCCTATAAAGTCTACATTTCTCGAATACCTTTTTGAAATGTTCAAAATGATCAGCTCAGATTGATGAATATACACATTGATCATCCATATATACTTCCAAGAAATTCGGGAGATACTCCTTAAAAGCATGGCTCATCAATCTTTGAAAGGTGACCAGAGCATTAGTTAACCCAAAAGGCATATGCGATAGGCAAAAATACCCCATTCAGTTGCAAAGGCAGTTTTATGTTGATCTTTGGGGTCAACCAAAAGCTGATTGTATCCCAAAAAGCCATCTAAAAATCTGTAAGCTTCTTTTCCTGCAACTCGCTCTAAAACATGCTTAGTGATTGGAAGCGGAAAGTTGTCTCTAATGGTGGCTGCATTGACTTTCTTGAGATTGACACACACTCTTAATTTTCCATTTTTCTTGGGTGCTACCACAATTGGAGACACCCAATCTGTGTGTTCAATTTCATAAATGAATTTGGATTCCTTTAGATTTTTTATCTCTTCTTTGATCTTTCTGGCAAATGTTTCATTATAAGTATATGGCCTCTGTCTGCTTGGTTTGCATCATCTCTTATAGGTATATTATGTTGATAAATTTCTGAATCAACACCCTTGAGATCCTTATAAGACCAAGTAGAGATATCGTGGTCTTCTTTTAGTAAGCTTAATAAAATCTCTTCTTCTGCTTTTGTCAAGTTGTTTGCAATGTGGACAGGTCTAGGCTCTTCTCTTGGTTTGTCCAGATCTATCTTTTTTGCGTTTTCAGGTCCTTTGTAGGACTCGCTCGGTTTTCTTGGTTCCCTGATAGGTTGTTTGACTATGATCTTTCGGTCTTGGAGAGTATATTTCTTGTAATGGGATGGAACACTCTGTACATCTTTACCTTCCTCCTTGGTGGTTTCTAATTTAGTGGTATATATCTCCTGTAGAGCTTTGTTGCACTCTTGATACTTCTTTTTTCGTTCAACGTGTGTCATGGTAGACACCTTGTCCTGGTATTTAGGTTTTTCTTGAGTTTCCTTTCTCGTTTTTCTCAATGTTTTTATATTTCTTGCTTTTTGTTTAAAGAATATCTACCAATGATTTTGTCTTTGACACAATCATGTGCCTCTATTTGCATCAGAAACTGTGTTCTACTAGAGACTGATGGCATAGGTTTAGATTTTAAGTTTCTGGTGTCTCTTTTCCTTCTATACCATTTCTATCTTCTCAGTTTTTGATTTGAAAATTCAAAAAACTTTTCATCCCCTTCTTTCATGAGTAGTTTAGCTCTCACATGTTCTTTTTCTGACCCTGAATTATTTGAGGTAGCTGAATGTTCTTCTAGCTCGTCTATTGATCATAGTAGGGGTCTAAAAAGACTTGAAGATATTTCATTAAGTCCTTGGACTCTTGAATTAAGTCTTCAATGTGAAGGGTTGAGATCATTTGTATGGGAATTATGGCATAGCTGTCCTCATTGCAAAATTGAGTAGGCATAGACGTATTTACACACACATCCAATGTTGCTAAAAATTGAGTCCACTCAAATGGCTCAAACAAATACTCCGAAAAGGTTCAGGTACATAAGATTCATCTGTGCAATCCCTTTCTAAAATACATTCTTCTCATTTTAAGCTCCCGCTTTTTGAGGCTCCACACATCCAAATAGGTGTGTCTTTGTTCAACCAAGATGGGAGCTTTGTTTCAGCCAAAGAGACCGAGTCAAATTCTTGTATGGGTATTTTCATAGCATCTCTATACGTGTGATCTTTTAGATTAACCCTTATTATTGATCCCACTTGATTCAAGTACAGGTAATTGTTTCCCTAATCCTGAATGAGTTGTACTTGTCACATGAAAGGTCTTCCCAAGCTGATTTCATAATTGAGTTTCTTTCCAAAGTTCACTATTGCAAAAGTATGTTGATAATCAATTCCACAAGAATCATCAATTACTTTTTCAAGCAGTCCTAAGGGTCTTTCAATGTGTCCATCAACCAATTGCAATTTCATTCGAGTTTGTCTAATGGCTGATTTTCCCCATGATTCCCATATTTCTTTTGTGCTATGGCTATGCATGCCCCCCTCTTCAATATTGCCATGGTTTCCATATCATTATATCTCACTGAAAGGGTTGTGTTTCCTTCTTCCCCTTCGTAGAATTCTCCAACTTTTTTCATTGGAATGGATCTAATCTCTTTGCTATTCAATTCATGTTTCACTTTTTCCAAATTTTTCATGATTAGCCCTGTTATCCCCACCTTCTAGGGTTTTCTGTAGATCATTCCATAAACATGATCTGATTTTTAACAGTTCTTCTAAGGTAAGAGTGCATTGAATGGGTGTAGACATGATTGAATGGATGTTGTCTACCTCTAGGGTCTATTTCTCTCTTTTTATCTGATTGGTCTTACACACTATGGATTTGTCTTCATTATCTCCCAAGTAAGAGGGTAGTGTTTTTAAAGTCATTGTCTTAGACATTCCTAAAGCTTTAATGCCGCAATCCCCATACCAGGATTGTACATCCATGTCCATATATGGAGGTAGGTTGTCTAAGCAAAATTCCTCTATAGGAGCTGACTTCAAAGTTAGGCTTCCATCATTAATCTCTCTAACCTTTTCCCATAAGTGTCTTGGCCAGTCTTCTTCTATGAGCGAAATTCCATTTAAGAAATCTTCACTGTCAGCACTATGAGTTCTAGCTCTTTAGTTTCAAGGTGGGGTTCTACCACCACTTTCGATTTCTCTTTATTGGTTTCTACACAAGCTCCTCAGGTTTTGCTATACTCTCGAGCTTGGGTTTTTGTTTTTTCTGCATCTCTTGAGTAATTCTTACCAGATTTTGATAAACTTCAAGCTTAGCTGCTTCCATATCTGGAGAAGGATAGTTTTTTCACTCGTTTTCCATGTTTTGGCCTGCTTTAAGTCCCACTTGGTAAGATTCCAAGGCTGCATTGATTGGCTTAAAAATTTTGTCTACCAAAATTGATCCTTCAGATTTTACTGTGGTTTCCTTGATTTCACTTCTAGTTTCTTTCACTTTTTCTTGGAATAGTGTGAGACGGGTGCTAACCTCACTCCTATCTTATTGTAGATTTAGCGACAACCACGATTAAATTGTCAATCCATGGGATGAGGCTGACTCTACTAGTGCATAGAGGCTACAAGAGGTTGTCAATCTCTCAAAAAACAACTAACAACTCGCATCTAACTCAAGCTACACTCAAATGATTAAAATCACCAAAGCCCATCGCTCATCGGCAAACAAATCACATCTGTTACAACATAAAATGACATCCAAACGTAAAGAAACTTCTAGGACATGTTTATAATACCTAAGCACACATGCTTATGGTATCAATTTCCACTTTAGGTCAAGTGACAAAGTCGCGATTATTAACAGTAGTGGATTTTTGACCTAGTCGTATTTGACCTAGAATGCACCTAAATGCTTAGCAATGATACCCTAATACCCAACCTATGCTTAGTTTTTTATTTTGAAGTGTAAATTCCTACTTATGATGAAGTTAGGCCATGGGTCGGCGACGCCAAAATCTATGAATTACTGTGAAATGTTTACGTCAATGTGTAGAGCTCTTACCTGTGGTTGCAATGCAACAAATGCAACTGTAATGTGACAGCCGGGGAGGGAGTAGGAAGCGTGAGAAGGAGAGAAGTGATCCCCATTAGCTCACGCTCTGTATTTCATTATCCATAACTTAATAATAACTTACAAAAATTGGCTTTTATACCTTAGCCAAGGTTTTTGGTGGTCAAAACTAATAATTTGGGAGCTCTACCAAAGATGGGTAATGACAGGTTGATACAATCTGGAAGCTTGTAGCCCTGGCTCATCAATTACAAGGTTTATCCAAAAAAATAGGAGCTACAATATTCTCGATTTATCAAAATAATACGTTTTTTTAACAATAAGAGCTCCAAAAAATGGTATCCTCGTTAGCTTGCTACTAACATTCCACCCCTCCTTGCATGGGTCGTCCTTGGACACAACTTTATGGACTGAAATAGTCTTCAGGTTGACGGTTGACGAGGCGGTCTTTTAGGGCCTTTTCATATCTGATCTTCCTCTTTTTATATGACACTTGCAAGAGCTGCATAGTGATTCTGTTTTTTTATCTCCATTGTTGAGTAGCCTACAAATCTTGATGTCAAGTTGCAGGTCACTGGCCCAAATATCTTTGTTCGCCAAGTGAAGAACCCTCTGTAGAACGCTTCCTCAAACGCCAACATACTGTGAGAACGTAAAAACATACATCTGGCGTAGAAGCCTTAGAGGACTTCTTCGGAAGGCTGGTCACTGAGATTGTAGCATAAACCTTTATTACCCTCGTAGAATGACATCTAAGGCATGCCTGCTTGCTTTGGCTCATGGAAAACTTCGATACAGGTGAGCATCATTCGACAGATTTTATATAACATTGCACATGATAAATCCGGTAGACTCTTGAAGAAGGACATGGCACCCGTTAGGGTTTTCATTATGTATTCTTCTATCACCGGGGCCTTTTCTCGAGCAGCCAGGTTGGCCACTTCTTCGTTAATGCCTCATGTGCTTGCCAAGTCCTTACTCTTGGTACAGGACAGAAAGTAGGTACCTTTTGTAGGTCCGCAGGTGCTCTTGTGAACAGAATCAAATACCTTAATTTCTTATTCAACCAACTCAGCCTCCACTTTGGGTGGTCTTGATCTGCGCCTTCTACTTGCATGTCTTTATAAAGTCTCTCTTTGACTTGGAGCAACTCCACCTTTATCAAAGGATGGTGCAGGGATTGCTGGTGCCATTGCGCATTGATTTGATTGGGAGTGAGTTGAGTAATGTTGATGGAGTGAAGAACTCTCAACTCCCAATCCATCGCGGGCTTCCACTGCTCATCCATTAGGCTAAATTTGGACTCACAAAGGGGCCCTTTAAGGAGTTTGACTTTACCTCTCTCTACCAAAATGGGCGCATGGATAAATTTTTGCAAACAAACTCCAAAGTTGGCGGAGGTTTGACATTTAGAATGTCCTCTTCAAGCTGTATCTACTGATATATAGCACGCCATGAGATTACTCATATTTTAGAAGATTCTTTTTTTGATCCACTTAGATTCCGACAGAGTTGTCACATCATAGGTGAATAAAAAAAATAATCTTCTAAAATATGAGGAATCTTTGGCGTGCTATATATCAGTAGATAGAGCTTGAAGAGGACATTCTAACTGTCAAACCTCTGCCAATTTTAGAGTTTGTTTGCAAAAATTTATCCATGCGCCCGTTTTGGTAGAGAGAGGTAAAGTCAAACTCCTTTTTGGGCCCCTTTATGAGTCCAAATTTTGCCTAATGCACCTCGTGTAATCTTTTCTTTCAGTTCTTCTTCCTCAGCCTTTGACAGCTGAACCATTGGCACTGTATCCGTCTCTGTTATTTGTACTTGAAATTTCTCCTCGCCACCTAGTTCTTCTGCTGGCTGTGTTTCAATCTTAGCAAATGAAACTGAGAAAATCTCTATCTGTGGCTGTGCTGAAGTTTCTTCCTCTTCTTGCATTTGTGGGCGTCCATCTCTCAACAGTTGGTTGACTATTTTAAGCTCAGCTATTTATTTTAGCAGCTTGTCTTCTCTTTGCACCCACATTAAAACCAGGTCTCTGCGCTAAGATTGCTCGAGTTTTAACTCTAGCTCGAGGGCTTTATTATTTTTCTCTAATTCTTTGTAGACCTCGTCTATTCCTCTGATTGAGGCTACTGCGGAATTTTCTCGTATTTGCTGCAAGAAAATTACTTGATCATTTATTCACTGCTCTGAGTATTGCACGGAAGCATTGGCTACATCTAACTGTGCTTGCATTTTCTGAACTGATAGGGTTGTAGTTAGAAGTTCGTTGGTAACTTCTGTCAGCTGGTCATCTTTTGCTTTGCAAGCATCTGACAACTTTATAAGCAGATTACCTAGCTCCTCCATCTCTTTCTACTGTTTATCCCTTGCAAGCTGATGTTGTTCAGCTTCAGTTTTCAATTCCTGCATTTGCCTTTGTAGATCAGTGATGACATTTAACATGTCGTCTAACTCCCCTTGGAGTGCATCAATCACCATCTCTAATTCTTTGGCCTTTGTGCTACGGCTAAGTGCGGCTGTTCGGAGTCTTTCCGTCATGTCCTGAATTTGCTTGGCATACTCGTTGACTTGCAGGATCACTTCATCATTTGATTGCCAATCTTCATTTTGTGCTAGCTGCTTTGATGTTTCTACAGTCTCTCATGTCTCTTTCGGTGGGGTTGTGACAGCTGGTTGCTCTTGCCCTTGAGGTTGTGCTTGGGCCTCTTCTACTTTTTCATCTTGAGGCTTTGTGGATGTCTCGGCCTTTTCTTGTTGTGTAGAGGTAGAAGGTGTCTCCTCGGTATCCTCTTTTCTTGTTTGTTCAAACCTTCTGGTGTCCTCTGGTGCAGGACTTGTTGCCCTTTCCGGCTCTTTGTCTTGCTCTTTTTGCTGTTCTTGTGTAGATTCAGTTGCCTATTGTGCAAATTCAGCTGCTTCTTTTTATTCAAGTTTTGTCTCCTTGGTGGGCTCAGGTTCTGTGGCTTTACTTGCTGGTGAAGGTGGTAGGCTTGGCATGGGGTGTTCATGCTATTCAGAAATAGGTAAAGAATGTCGGGGAGATATATCACCTTGTTCTTGTTGTGCTTCTCCTTGTGCAGTAGCTTCCTCTCCTTGCTTTTGCTGTTCCGCCGCCTCTTTAGCTTTCTGTTCTGCTTCTTGGGGCTTCTTTTAGTTTTAAAGCTTCGGCTTCCTGATACTTTTCTTTTAGTTGATTCGGTGGGATCTTCTGCCTATTTTTTGGCATGGTGTTTTTTTCTTGGTCCTTTCAATTCAATGGGCACCCACTTTACTGGGTCCTTGCCTTATGCTTGGCGGCTGCGTTTTTCTCTTTCAAATCTTGCCTGCTTGCAGCTCCTCCTGATGTGCTTCCATGACTTTTATTTTCATTTACTCAATCCGTGCTATTCTTTCCTCGTTATCAGAGCTTTCACTACTATGGCGTTCTGGCAAACTCTCAGGAGACTCTTCATCAAACTTTTATGTTCTCCTGGTAGATCTTGTGGATTGAGGGGAAGGATGTGCTGACACTATCTAAGTGTTTTAATATGGGGCAGGCGGTAGGTTGTGGCCATGCCGATAGCATGGTAGGCAATTCTGGTTAAAACCTCTGGTGCTCCCAAGTATGTAATTTTTCCCTCTTTCTTTGTCCCCTTTAATGTGGACAACACGTACTGTGCATGGTCAATTGGTTGCCTGGTTGTTGATTTGAGAACTTTTGTAAAGGTTGTGGCAACCGCATGACTTGGTATCGTATACCTTGGTGGTCTCTTGGCAAGGAAGTGGAAGTGTTGGTGTTACAATCTCGAGGGCTCTTCCACCTGTTTTTGGATGAGGTCGACAAATGTGGCAGAGGCGGTTTCCTTTGTGAAAGTTCTTGTTATCTTTCTATCTCGTGCCCTCATGGTCGTTCCTTCTATTGGCAGCTTGAGTGCTTCTGCCATTATCTTTTTGGTAATCACCACTTCCATTTTCTTCCCTTATTGGTAAGAGATTTGGGTGGTTCCATCTTCTTTGATTGTGGACAAGAGCTCATAAGTTTCTGGAAGTCCACTCCACATGGCTCTTGTTCATAAAATTCTCTGAGACCAAGCCTTTTTTTGGCTTCTTTTGTGTCGGGCTTTGCAACGACATCATAAACTTCTTTTGGTAGAAGCTACAGTTCTACCTGATGCCCTTCTTCGCTCTTGAATCTTCCTGTGAACACTATTGTGTTATGCTCTTCAAGCTGCTCTTTTGACAGGTAGGTTGCTTTGGCATTTTGGATTGAATCAGGGTCTAGTTGGTAGGGTGGTAGCTCTTGCAGCTTCTCCTTTTGCGAGAGCTTATTTTTGGCCCTGTCTGTGGCTTGTATGGCTCCTCTTGAGTGAATAAAGTGTCAAAGTTAACAAATTTGGCAGATCTTCTCTGAAATGTCCTTCAGTCTGAAGTGCTGACAATTTTAGTCTAATTTGCTTCAAATCAATTTTTGAATATACATAGATGCATAAAAACATGTAAAGATCAAATTTATGAAGTCAAAACAAAAATTGCAACAAAAGTAAACAATCGTGATTATTTACAGCTGAGTAATTTTTTCAACTTTTTGCAAATGTGACAATATAGGCTTGAAGTATATACCAAATAGATACTCTGAGTGAAATATAGGCTCATTTGGGTGCTCAGGATGAGAATGGTACCAGATTTTGGCTTTAGGTCTTTGAAACAGTAGATGTGAAGACATTTTGAGATTTTGAGCTCCAAATTGGTTCAAACTTGGCCTTGTCGACATCACTTCATGCTTTGTCGACTCTAAAATCATCAATTTTTGTGACTACTTGGACATCCTACGTGTAGGATGTTTAGATGGAAATTTTTGACCAGATTTGCACTGTGAGCACATGCACAGCTTCACAAGTTCCTTTTAAGCTTTAATTTCAATTTTCAAGTCATTTGGATAAGTAAAACTCAGTTTTGCAGCTAATATGGAAAAAACGCTAACTTCGGACTACTGAGTGCAACAGGATCTATGGCAGCCTCGAAGTCACCGGCAAAGAGGAAAAGAATGACCATCAAAGATTATATGGATGAAGTGGAACCATTTGTCATTCCAGAGGGAACACTAAAGCCCACCAACACCTGGATACAAGAAGATTTGTTAGAGTCAAATGACCTAAAGATCTACCGTGGACATCAGAAAAATATGGGAGTTTGTAACAAGCATCAAAGAGGATGGAGTGGCCAAGGTAACAGATTTAAAAGGCAGACCAGATACAGAGATCATAATCACAGAGCGGGTGGTAGCCCGTAGTCACTTTTGAGGCTTTGAACTTGTCCGCAACATAGTTGTGAAGATACTTCTCCAATTTTGGCCCATTTGGAGTCAATTTGATCTCATACGTCGAATTTGACACTTTGTAGTCTTCGAGCCGTTTTCTGCTTTTCGAGGGCTTGGCTTGATTGATTTCATGAAACCAATCATATATATTGTACATAAACCTCGTATGCAAGCTGTCTGTGGAGTCAGAACCGAATTTTGGCATCTGCCAAAAACCTAGCTTTTCTATTGGGGACCCACTCGACCCTTGCCAAATGGTCATTTGATGATATAGAAGTGTTCTATTATGTTAGGGCATGCTACGTTACAAATCTCATCCAATTTGGTTGAGCTGACAGGCCACTTTGGTCAGTTTTTGGTCGTAGGTCTTCGTGCACTGCTCGGATTCTAGGGTTTTTTCTAGAGGTTTAGACTAGCTATCGGCCGTACAAAAGGGATCATTGATGATTATAGAACTTACCCTTCATGTCTCATGTGAGACTGCGCTGTAAACAGGTGACTGTGGACTCTGGAAATTGCACGCGAAAGAGGTCGAAGAGCTCTCTCTCCAAAGGCAACAAGTAGGAATGAGGTGATTTTAGCCTACCTTGTGTATCTATACTCAAACTTCCCAAACCATTTTTCCCCAAATTCCCCTGTTAGTCCTACTAGGCCGTGAAATGGATTCCTGTAGCTCATTCTACAAGAATTCTGCAAAAGTAGGTATGGCTGTGTAATTTAGGCTTCCCACTTCCATCTGCTGATTTGATTGAATTTTTTTGTGCTTGTCTGCCTTGTCTTTCTGATCACCACCGTGTCGTCACTTTTTCCATATGAGCTCCTTTGCTATTTATTATTGATTTTTGACCTGATTATTGAAAAAAATCAAAGAAAATAACAAAATGCGCTAAAAAAGCAAAGTGAAAATCCAATAATTAGAAAAATCCATTGAAAAACACAGCTTTATTTTTTTTGTTGGATTTCTCCATTTTTAAGTCTTAATATCAAGAAAAACGATGAAAAATAACAAAAACGGACTATTTTTTGATGATTTTCTGATAATATATACACTATTTACACTCGTCGGGAAGATATTATCAGCTAATTTTCCCTTGTTGATGAATTATAAGGGCATATTAGGTAATTTTTCAAAAAATTACACGTTAACATCAAACTTTTTCCTCCCTCTTCAAACATTGCCCTTAATTACTTAGTGCCCTTCCACCCCTTCTATATGGCGTACTCTAGGACAACTGTGTGCATGGGTTGAACAATTGTGCCTTATATATAGACTTGGTTGGATCTACCATGCTGTGAAGATGAATGCAATTCAAACACATATACTGGGCAAGAGTTGGGTCTTGAGTAATTAACTCAAGGGTTTCTGATGTCGAGGCTTTCTGATGCTGTCTTCCAAAGAGAAAATCTTGTAGCTTGTGTGCTCTTTGCTTGATTGTACCATCAGGATGCTTTAGCACACTGATTGTCTAAGGTTTTGGTATCATCAATGGTTGTTGTCGAGATTTTTTCTTGCCATTGGTAGCTTGGTTTTCTTGGTGCAGAATGGTGTGGTGGAGTCTTCTGAGACTTAACTCTCCATTGCTTGATTGGTTTTACGGTTTGCGGAGAAGATAAGTGATCTTTTTTCTTCCAAATACATTTTGTGTTAGGCTCCTTGCTCGGAGGTGTGCGTTGTGTTTTGATCTTCGGAACCTCCTTTGGTGTTGTCGAGGATGTTTTGGGCACCCAAATTTGGATCGGCTTGTCCTTAAGCTATGCTTTTGGTACCCAAATTTTCCTGACTCCTTGCATGCTACTTGTAGCATTTACTTGTCAAGAGGATAGAAAAGATTGATTGCTTCGTATTTTGCTCTGCTGATTACTTTCTTTCCATTCCTCCTTGCTTGGTGCGATTGGAACAATGAGTTGTCCGCCTTTAGGTGATAGCTTGAGCTGATTCGTATCCCAGTCTGGTACTGCCTTGTACATTTGCATCAATGAGATTCCAAGAATCATTATCTCATTCATGTGTTCATCTGGTAAGCATACAAACTGATGAGGACATGAACATCCATGTACTATCACATTTAAGTTGACTACTCCCAATGTCGGTGTTGGGTTCTTGTTGCATCCTTTGATAGTTGCTATTCCTGTCGTCGATGCTTCACTTGTTGCTTTCTTGTACATGGAATGACTGACTGCATTTACCCAATCTCATGTGTTGACCAATGCATTCATGCTATGATTGTTGAGCTGTACTTTTATGCGTAGGTCCATTCCATCTAACCATTCATCATCTGTTGATACAACATCTTTCGGCAATTCCCATTGTTGGTCATCTATTTCCAGAGTGTTGATGGGAATTGGTATCTATTGATTCTTAAGAGTAGGTTTTTGTTTGAGTACCTGAAGCCAAGCTTCCTCTTGGGCTTCATCAATAACCTGCTGTCGTTTTATCTTTCTTTCTTTGACTGCATGCATCCTTTCTAGCAATTCATTGGTTAGTGGAAAATTGTACTTCTTTAAACGACATCCACTAATCCAATTAGCCATTGGTTCACCATCTAGGTTGGACAACTTAACTACTCCACTTGGAGATACATCTTCAATGATAAACGGTCCGTTTCCCTTTTTCTTACAGGGTTTTGGAAAAAATTTCCAAACCCATAGTAGATCCACTCATTTTGAAAAATCCTTTCATGAGCTTATAGTTCAAGAACTACTACATATGGAAAAAAATCAGAAACTTGTAAGTTTTATCATCCCTTGGTCACTACAAGCCTCCAAAGTTGATGGACCAGTGCATTTTGCCCAAAACAACAATTTCTTACGGTTGATTGCATATAAATAAGAGTGGGGATTTTTGTAGGACATGAGATAAAATGCCCCGTTAACTTCAATGGGTTGGTGATCAAAACATATGGTTGCTTTTATCTCACTAATTTTTTTTGGGCAAAAAAAATAGGTACAAAAAAGTTACATTTTTGCCATTCTGCGGACCTATTATCAAAGTTTCTATAGTCACGCTCAATACAGATACTATATACATGTTTTCTTAGTTCCCTTTGGGCCTTTGGATTCAAAAGGAGCCATGGATCATGTCAAAAGGATAATGGATCTCTTACTAAGTGGAACCTTGGGAGCAATGATAAAGTGTAAATACAACAAACATGAAAACACTAGGTTTAGCATTATGACCTCTAAGAAACCCATAGAAACTACTCAATATCTAGCCAAGTTTGTAGTCTACGACTAGATATGGTTACTACCTACAAAATACACACAATTGGCCTAAAAAACTAGCAATATTGAGAAAGTTATACTTGCTACTCTAAAATGTATCGTATTCTTCAGCAATAAAAAAACTCAACCATCATCATATACTATGCTATGTAGCATATTAGGTCCCCCAAAACTCAAGGAAGATTAGCTTTATGTTATACATTACACTTACACAATCAAAATTGAATTTGGATATCAAGAAAGCCACGAAAAAAATCATAAAAGTGTTAATTTTGGCCAAAAAACAAGATTATGAAATTCTTGTAAATTGGTCATAACTTTCAATTTTAACACTTAGCTCTCCCTACAAGCATCAAAACATGTTGAGAACTATGAAGGCCTAACCTCTAGCCATCTAAACCTCACAAACATGAAGTTTAGAGTGGTATAGTTGCCAAAAATTGAAAAAAAACCAAAAACAGGACCCGTTTTTTCACACAGTTTAGGTTCAAAAATGTTGTGCAAGAGTAAGGTTAATGGTGAAATCGATACTCAAAAAAAAAGTCAAGTTTTTTTCAGCTCATAAGGCAACTTTGTGGATATATAGCACCTAGAAGTTCATTTTCATACTCTTCAAATAATTCAAGCAAAATGGTCACTTAACAGGACACAAAAGTGTCATGTTACCATTCTAGTGAAATTAAGCAACACATTCAATGTTAAGGGAATGGACTAAAACTAAGTCCCCTTTTTTGAAGATTTTTGTGATTAGATGGGAATCAAAAAATAGTTTTTGTTTCCACTTTTGTGCATATATGTGAGCTACACCAGTTAGCCTTTGCTCATCCATCTTTTCTAAATCTTCAAGTCTTTCTGACAATTCATGTCCAGTCCACTCAAGGTCCTTAGCTACCCTTAATGTCGGCAATAGAAATTCTATTGGCAGTATGGCATCAAGATCATAAACAAGGTTAAAGGGTGTAGCATTTAAAGCTATTTTAAATGAAACTCGATAAGCCCAAAGAGCAGCATAGAGATTCATTTCCCAGTTTGTCGTTGAACTAACCACTTTAGTCAATAACGAGGTAAGAATTTTTTTCGCATGCTTAGCTTGTCCGTTTGCTTGTGGGTGAGAGGGAGGTGATTTGTTATGGATGACCATAAATTCATTAAGCAAATACTCGATTACCTCATTAAGGAGATGAGTTCCCTGGTCACTGACAATCTCTATTGGCAGTCCATATCTTGTGAATGCGGTAGTGGTTCTGGTATCATTCTTTTGAGTTGCTTTAGCCTCGGCCCACTTGGTCAAATATTCTGTAGCTACAATGATATATTGAGCTTGGGTTCTATAAGCGAGTGGCTGTATTGGCCCAACAAAATCTATACCCCATTTTGCGAAAGCTCTAGCCCCCATCATTGGTCTTAAGGGCAGGCTATCTACACGTGTTGGCATTTTTGCTTGTTGACAAGCATCACACCTTCGAACATATTCTTTGGCATCTGAAAAAAGTGTTGGCCACCATATGCCTGCCATTAAGATTGCTCTTGCGGTGGTCTCACTAGAAAAGTGACCTCTAGCTAATCCTGCATGTGCTTGTTCTATAATTGGAATATATTCGTCTTCATTTGCACAAAGACGCAAGTGTTGATCCTTACCTCTTTGATACAATTGGTTTCCAATAAGAGCGGAGTCTCTTGCTTCAGTTTCAATTGCTCTTTGACGGCGTTTACTCATATCCTCAGGAAATGTTCGGCTTGATAAGTAAGTAACTAGATAGTTACTCCACTTAGGAACATGCGAAACTTGGAACAATGTTACATGAGTTATGGGTGTGTTTATGACATTGAGGACAATCATTTACAAAAGAGCAAACATCACTCCTCATAATTGGCCAAAATACTCTAAGTCTCAAGATTATTTGCATAGTTTGGTCTTCCGCAAAGTGAAGTCCTACTATGGTAATATGTGCTTGACTTAGGTATTGGTTTTTCTCTTCAAGATTAATGCATAGGAGCAATATTCCATCTCGATTTCTTTTGTATAGCCTACCAGCTAGTAATTGATACATAGCGGATTTCTCGATTAATCTGATTGTAATAGGAAGTGGTATTTGTGAATCCACTTGAGCTATTGTCATCAATGATACCATGTTTTTCAACCATGTAGGTATCATTTCCACGGAGAACAATTAGGCATCTAGTAGATCATCGTCTACCCCTTTAGATGATTCTCCTGAAACGATCCTCACAAATGATGTGCTCTTTGATGTGTAGTGCCCTTTTTTACAACCACAATGAAATCAAATTCCAGAAGAATGATGAACCATCTCACTATTCTTCTTGTGGTGCATGGCTTGTTGACCAAGTACAATAAGGCTTGATGGTCCACAAAGAACACAAATTTTCTGGTTAATAGGTAGTGTCTATACTTTTTAACGGCATAGATCATTCCTAATCCTTCCCTTTCTGTGGTGGTATAATTGCTTTCTGCCATGTTCAACTGTCGGCTAGCATAAGAAATAGGAAAGTCAGTTCTTTTTGTCTCTTGGTTGAGCTAGTATACAACTGATGGCAAAATTGAAAGCATCTGGTGCTTTCAATATTGGAGCTGAGGTGAGAGCTTGCTTAAGATTCATGAAGGATTCTTCACATGCCTCGGTCCATTCAAAGTACGTAATCAAGCTATACATGGGTTTTGCAATTATAACGTACATATAAATGAACCATCTGTAATATCCACAATGCCCCATCAAGGCTTGAACCCCCTTGACTGTTGTTGGCCTAGGCAAATCAGCAATGACGTGAATTTTATCCATATCAGTAGCTATGCCATTTGTAGACACTATATATCTAAGAATTTTTCCTTGTCTCTACCCATGAATGTGCACTTTTCAAGATTTAAGCAAATCCTATAAAGTCTACATTTTTTGAATACCTTTTTGAGGTGTTCAAAATGTTCAACCCAAATTGATGAATGTACGCATAGATCATCCATATATACTTCCAAGAATTTCCTAAGATATTATTTAAAAGCATGGCTCATCAATATTTGGAAGGTGGAAGGAGCATTAGTTAACCCAAAAGGCATACCCCAATAGGCAAAAATACTCCATTCCGTTGCAAAAGCAGTTTTATGCTAATCTTTTGGGTCAACCAAAAGTTGATTATATCACAAAAATCCATCTAAGAAACTATAAGCTTCTTTTCGTGAAGCTCGTTCTAAAACCTTCTCAGTGATTGGAAAAGGAAATTTGTCTCTAATGGTAGCTGCGTTCATGTTTTTGAGATTGACACACACATGTAATTTTTCATTTTTCTTGGGTCCTACCACAATTGGAGACACCCAATCTGTGTGTTCAATTTCATAAATGAATTCGGCTTCCTTTAGTTTTTCAATCTCTTCTTTGATCTTCCTGGCAAATGTTTCATTATATGTGTATGAACTTTGTCTACTTGGTTTAGCATCATCTCTCATGGGTATGGTATGTTGACAGATTTTTGGATCAACAACCTTGAGATCCTTGTAAGACCAAGCAAAGAGATCTCAGTATTCTTTTAGTAAGCTTAACAAAAGCTCTTCTTCTTCTTCTGTTAGGTCATTTGCAATGTAGGCCGGCCTAGGCTCTTCTCTTGGTTCTGTCAAATCTATATTTTTTGCGTTTTCAGGCCCTTCGTAGGACTCGCCTTGCTTTCGTAGTTTCCTAACATGTTGTTCGACTATGATTTTTTGATCTTGGAGAGTATATTTTGTGTAATGGGATGGAACACTCATTACATCTTTACCATCCTCTTCTGTGGTTTCCATTTAAGTCGTATATATCTCCTTCAGAGCTTTTTTCAACTCTTGATACTTCTTTTTTTGCTGAACTCGTGTCATGGTTGACTCCTTTTCGTGTTCTTTTGGTTTTGCTTGAGTATCCTTCCTCGTTTTTCTCAATGTTTTTGATATTTTTGGATTATTTTTTGAAGAATATCTATCGTGATTTTGTCCTTGACACAGTCATGTGCATCTATCTGCATCCGGAAGTGTGTTCTATTGGAGACTGATGGCATAAGTCTAGCTTTCACGTTTTTGGTGTCTCTTTTTCGTCTATACCATTTTTGTCTTCTCAGTTTCTGGTTAGGAAAGTCAAAAAACTTTTCTTCCCCTCCTTTCATGAGTAGCTTAACTCTCACATGTTCTTTTTCCGACCCCAAATCATCTGAGGTAGCTGAATGTTCTTCTAACTCATCTGTTGCATCGTAGTAGAGGTCTGAAAAGACTTGTTGAGCTTTCATCAAGTCCTTGGTTTTAAGAATTTCATCTTCGATGTGGAGGGTTGAGATCATTTCTATGGGAATTATATCATAGCCATCCTCATTGTAAAATTGAGTAGGCATAGATGTATTCACACATACATCCATTGTCGCTAAAATTTGAGTCCATTTAAATGGCTCAAACAAATGCTCTAGAAAAGGTTTAGGTACATAGGCTTGGTCTGTGCAATCCCTTTCTAAGATACATTCTTCTCCTCCCATTTTTTGAAGCTCCACACATCCAAATAGGAGTATCTTTGTTCAACCAAAATGGAAGCTTTGTTTCAACCGAAGAGATTGAATCAAACTTTTGTATGGGCGTTTTCATGAAATCTCTATAAGTGTGTTCTTTTAGATTAACCCTTGTTATTATCCCACTCGTTTCAAGTACAAATAATTGTTTTCCCAATCTTGGATGAGTTGTACCTGTCGCATGAAAGGTCTTCCCAATATGATTTCGTAATTGAGTTTCTTCCCAAAGTCTACTATGGCAAAAGTGTGTTGATATTTGATCCCACAGGAATTAACTATTACTTTTTCAAGAGGTTCTAAGGATCTTTCAATGTGTCCATCAACAAATTGCAATTTCATTTGAGTTTGTCTAATGGATGGTTGTCCTCAGGATTCCCATACTGCTTTCATGGCTATGGCTATGCCTGCTCCACTATCCAGTATTGCCATGGTTTCTATGTCATTATATTTCACTGGAAGGATGGTGTTTCCTTCTTCCCCTTCGTAGTATTCTCCGAATTTGTTCATTGGAATAGATCGAATCTCTTTGTCATCCATTTCGTGTTTAAAATTTTTCAATTTTTTTGCGATTAGCCCCGTTATCCCCACCTTCTCTACAGTTTTCTGTAGATCATTCCATAAGTATGGTTTGAGTTTTAATAGTTCTCCCAATGTAAGAGTGCATTGGATGGGTGTAGACATGATTGAATGAATGTTGTCTACTTCTAGGGTCTGTTCCGCTCTTTTTACTTGAGTGGTTTTACACACAATGGATTCATCTTTGTTATCTCCCAAGTAAAAGGATAATGTTTTCAATGTCAATGGTTTCGACATTCCTAAAGCTTCAGATCCGCAATCCCCATACAAGGATTGTACATTCACGTCCATATCAGGAGGTAGATTGTCTAACCAAACTTCCTCTATAGGAGCTGAGTTTAGAGTTAGGCTTCCAACATTGATCTCTCTAACTTTCTCCCATAAGTGTCATGGCCAGTCTTCTTCCACGAATGGAATTTCGTCTAAGGAATCTTCGCTGTCCGGCACTATAAGTTCTGGTTCCTTTGTTTCAAGGTGGGGTTCTACCACCACTTTGAATTTTTGTTTAGTGTCTCTTACCATAAGCTCTTCAGGTTTTGTCATACTTTCGAGCTTGGGTTTTTGTTTTTCCAGTATCTCCTGCATGAATCTAGCCAAATTTTGATGAGCTTCAAGCTTAGCTGCTTCCATATGTGGAGAAGGATAGGTTTTTCAATTGTTTTCCATGTTTTGGCCTGCTTTAAGTCCTACTTTGTAGGCTTCCAAGGCCGCCTTAATAGGCTCAAAAATTTTATCAACCAGAGTTGATCCTCCAGATTTCACGGTTGTTTCTTTGACTTCGCTTCTAGTTTCTTTCACCTTTTCTTGGAATAGCTTTTTTGCTTTCTCCTCGATTTTAGCCTGTTGTTTTTGTTTTCTCATCTCATACCTTTTGCTTTTGCTTCTTTTGATCCTTTGAGAGGAAATTTTTTATTCTCCGAATCATCAGAGGAGTTATGTTTCTTTCTCTTAGCCTAGGCTCTAGTGATTACCTTGATTGGAACGATCGGTTTACTCTCAGATGAGCTACTAGGTATCACTTGGACTACGTTTACTACTATTTTACCTTTGTTTAAAGGATTTTTTGGACAATATTTCAGGAAGTGTCCTCCCTTTTTACAACATTGTATGTAATAAGCTTCGAATGGCTTGAGGTTTTTGTTAGGCTCTGGGCATTCATTTTTCCAATGATCATATGCACCACATTTATGACAGTTCCCCGTTCTTGGCTTAATCATGGGTCTTACCATAGGAGGTCTGACACCTTGATTAGCTACATAGTACATTGGTACAAGATCTAGTAGAGCATAAGTTGCAGGTTCTTCCATTGGTGGTGGATGTGAATTATACCAATCTCCTTCTACCATTACTGTAGATGGACTACGCTCAACATAGGGTGTAACAAGCACTAGTGCTTGTTCATCTATGACTCCCTCTGGATGCATGTACTTTAGAGGCACCACATTATGTCATGAATATGGAGGTTGTTGACCCAACACGGGTTGAGGTCTTTCCATACCCATAGGTGGTCTTTGAGCTTGGGCCATATTAGGATGCTATCTGTACATGGGTTGTCCTTGTGGCCTCATAGGCACGTACTAAACATTCCCATTATACTTTTGGTCGAGAATAACACTTGTTGCTCTCTTGGTTGGTCCATTTATCCTCAATGGCACACCATTTTTTTTTCCTAATTGGTTGTCCCTGTTGAGGTAACCCTTGTCCTGGTCCCCTCATAGGTGCTTTTTGCATGTTGTTCATCATGTCATTCATCCTCTTGAGCATGTCTTCTATGGCTGAAAGCGGTGCTGCAGCAGCCATTCCTACTTGTGCTGGTTTGGTGGATGTCATTTTCTTGCTTTGGTTATCCTTAGGGACATCTTCTGCATTGAAAATATCACAATTGTCTCCTAAGTCAATAGCATATGACACACTCTTCTAGGGTTGTATGCTTCTTGCTATATAGTATAGCATGAAGTTCTTTGTTTAGCAGTCCCTCTAGAAACAATGATACTAGTCGTTCTTCTACAGGTATCTCTAGCCCTGGGCATCTGAAAATGTATTGCTTCATTCGAGTTGCACAATCCCTAATAGGCTCATCTTGTTTCTGTTTAAAGCTGTAGATTTGAGCTACCGTATTGTGTTTGATCCCTGTTTTGGAAAGCAGTTACAAATCCTTGAGCTAATGTGTTCAAGTCCATGATTGACCTTGGTGGAATATTTTGGAACCATGTTAATGATTTTCCTTCTAATGTCATTCCAAACCCCTCGAATTGAGTATGGAAATCAAATATATGTTCTTCTCTTAGCCCTTGCTTGAAGCTTGCTAAGTGGTCGTATGGATCCTCAGATCCACTATATTTCTTGACCCATCTCTGAAAATCAGCTGGTCTGATAGTCTATTTGGTTCAACTCCCAGTCTCCTGGCAGTTGGTCATGTTCCTAGTCCTTCAAACCAGTCTATTGGAAATAGTGACTCATGTAGCCCTAGACTGGCCTTAATGTCACCCGGTTTTCTTCGTGATGAGGTGGGTTTTGGTTTCTTAACATTACACTCAGAAGATCTCTCATGATGTTCTTCTCTTGGAATGGTTTTTGGTCCTTGGCCCAATATCCAATCCCTTATGGAATACCCTTGGTATTTGGTTTATTCTACCTCCTGAGGAGTCATCATAGCAAATTTGTTTTTATAACAATCCGTAAACAGGTACGTTGGAAGGCCTACTGATCCCTTATCCTTGATCTTTAAGATATAGATGATCTTCATGGGTGTTAGTTGTTCAAATTTTGCATGCAAAGTCCACAAAGATCTTTTGCATTTCTATCCTCCAAACAATAGACTCCGATCCTAGGATTATCCATACTAAGCTGTTTCAAAGGGTTCAAATATACTTGATTATATCCCTCAAATTCTAAAGTTGGTGGTCCTTCTTTTACTGACATATCTGGGATTATGGTGTTTACTTCTAACCCCCACTTGTCTATCATGTCAAGGTTTTCGACTTGCAAATACTGAGTTCGGTTTTTGTCCATGTAAAATTTTCCTTGTTTGTTTGCCCTGATTTCTTCTTTGAACTCAATAACATGGTCATCAATGTGAATATTACTCTTCGTTAGGATCTCGGTAAACCTGAGCTCCATAGCAATTAGTCTTATAAAATGAGAGTATATGCTTATAGCGCACTGTCGTTCCGGTTTTTGCGTGAGTCTAGTAAGAAGACATTTCAGATGTTGAATCTGAGAAAATGTCTGAGACTTCTTCAAGGATAGTGTGCAAAGAATTGCCTTGATTCACGCCTTTTTTAGTGGATACTCTATTGGATGTTTCTCCAAATATGCCTTGATTTCCTAGTACACGACCAAATCTAAGGTTCATAAAGACTTGTGAAGCCTTGGATAGAGTACTTACTTTTGGATTGACTTGTTGTCAATTTCCTCTTGACTTGATTGAACTTTCTCTCAAATTGCCAATTCCTTGTCCGCAACCTGATTCTTGTATCAATTTTGATCAAGTTAGCTATTCTTTCACAAAGACGGTATAATTTTGGCTAACTATTGTGGTTGGTCTGTGTGTATCACTTCAAATCGAGCTATGAGAGTCAGCAACTGACTTTCAAATTCGACTTTGGGAAAAATTCGAAGGATTAATCTGCAACCTGGAAACTGAGTGAACACATACCAATTTGGATCCAATTGAACCCAAAATTGCCCGGTGGCATTGTATTATGTTGGTCTAACACTGTACAAGTTCAAAAGTCAAAATTGGTGTGCCTATGTAGTAGAATAATCGTGATTATTGACTTTTGTCAGTTTTTTTCACTTTTTGGCTTGATTTACCAAGTATACAACCTATTAAAATCCCTGGACAAGTTTCAACAAGTTCAGACAAAATCTATTCAAGTTTATCAACTGTTTTGCGTTCGCAGACTCTGATTTCAAAAATTTGGCTTAAGTCTCACTTTTGTGATCCAAATTTCACCAAAATTTATTTGTGTGCTCTACTTGATATGCTTAACCTTGTGGTATACTCAAATATGCAAGACTGTCGATTTTTGAAGCATATGTAAATAATCGTGATTATTTACTTCAGCTAAATGTTTGCAAGTTTTTGTCTCAACCTTGACACAGGTCTGTTAAGTACCTTAAGTTAACGTCTCTAGCCAAGTTTCAACAAGTTTGGACAATTTTTTTATCAAATGGTCATTAGTTTTCTGTTCGCAGACTACTTTGCAAATTTGGTCACAATTCCAATCCAATGATCCAAATCTTACCAAATTTGGTTTGTGGGCTTATTACAACATGATAAAGCTAGTGGTATGCTAGCTTGGTCAAAAAAGTTGAAAATTGGGGTAGATGTAAATAATCGTGATTATTTACAACTGGAAACGTTTTGCATCTTTTTGGTCAACTGATCATGTACACATGTTTATCACATAAATATAAGCCTATGAATCAAACTTCATCAAGTTTGGACAAAATTTTTCCACATTTACACTCAAGTTTCAGAAAGTCAGTACAAACTTTAGTTTTTGCCCAGTTTGGTGATCAAAATCTTTTGTGTCTTTACAAAAGTTGTTTGTACACATGCAATGAGTCACTGGTATCAACCTTAGTCAAATTTGAGCTGAAAGTAAATAATCTTGATTATTTACTTTATGCCCAAAATTAACACTTTTTTGCAATTTTTCAATGGACAGTCTTTTCAGGAGCTATTTTAAGCCTATGAATCATCTCAAAACTTAATTTGGCCTGAAATATCAAGAAAAAGTAAATAATTTGAGTTTTTATGAACACTTGAAATTTTTACCTCAATGTATCCTTAACCTCACCCACTAGTTCATACAACTTTTAAGCGTACTCTCTAGTCGGATTGAGTGGTTTGGAGTCTTTTCGTGCTATTTCTAGTCGTAGACCTGAAATTCTGTAACTTCAAATAACAACTCACACTTGATTCTTTCAAAGAGAGAAATGTTCTGAAATCCACCTCGGATCCTACTTACCCTACTCCTAGGTTCTCATGCAATGGGGTTGTGGAAAGTGTTCACAAACACTCGTTTTCTTGCTTCTTATTGTTTCCTGAGCATTGATCTTAAAACTTATCTCGTCTATCAATCATCCTCAAAATCCTAATCTAGTTGTAAAATCCTACAATCCTAAAGGCACTCGACAAGTACAATTACTTCCAAGCTACCTCTACACAACAAAAGACGACAATCTTAAGCTATGCGGTTTTTAAAAGAAAGTTTTGACTCTTGAAGATCGTAGAGGAAGTTAAATGATAACTTCACAAGATGCTTGTGTTTTTCCCTAGTTTAGCTATCTTCGATCCCCGATGGTGGTGCCAAATGTGGGACGAGTGTCTAACCTCACTCCTATCTTATTGCAGATTTAGCGAGAACCACGATTAAATTGTCAATCCATGGGAAGAAGCTAACTCAACTAGTGCATAGAGACTACAAGGGGTTGTCAATCTCTTGAGAAACAACTACCAACTCGCATCTAACTTAAGCTTCACTCAAATGACTGAAATCACCAAAAGCCAACGCTCATCGGCAAACAAATCACATCCGTTACATCATCAAATGACATCCAAACATAACGAAACTTCTAGGACATGTTTATAAGACCTAAGAAATTTTCTTTTTAGGTCAAGTGCCAAAATCACGATTATTAACATCAGTGGATTTTTGACCTAGTCGTTTTTTTGACCCAGATTACACCTAAATGCTTAGCAATGATGCCCCAATACCCCGCCTATGCTTAGTTTTTTATTTTAAAGTGTAAATTCCTGCTTATGATGAAATTAGGCCGCGGAGTCAGCGATGCCAAAAGCTACGAACTACTGTGAAATGTTTACGTCAATGCGTAGAGATCTTACCTGCAGTTGCAATGCAACAAACGTGACTACAATGTGACAACCAAGGAGGGAGTAGGAAGCGCGAGAAAGAGAGAAGTGAGCGCTGTTAGCTCATGCTGTGTATTTCATTATCCAAAACTTAATAATAACTTACAAAAATTGGCTTTTATACCTTAGGCAAGGTTTTCGGTGGTAAAAAAATACAATCTAGGAGCTTTATCAAAGATGGGTAATGACATGTTGATACGATCTGGAAGCTTGTAGCCCCGGCTCATCAATTACAAGGTTTATTTGCAAAAAAGGAGTTACAATATTCCTGATTTATAAAAATAATAAGTGTTTTTACAATAAGAGCTCCAAAAAATGGTATCCTGGTTAGCTTGGTGGTAACATTCCCCCCCTCCTCGCTTGTGTCGTCTTTGGATAAAACTTTATGGACTGTAATAGTCTTCAGGTTGATGGCTGGCAACACGATTTTTAAGCGCATTTAGGGCCTTTTTGTATCTGATCTTCCTCTCTTTCTATGACACTTGCAAGAGCTGCATAGTGACTCTGTTTTTTAATCTCCACTATTGAGTAGCCTACAAATCTTGATGTCAAGTTGCTGATCACTGTCCGAAATATCTTTGTTCGCCAAGTGCAGAACCCTGTGTAGAACGCTTCCTCAAACACCAACATATTGTGAGAACGTAAAAATATACATCTGGCGTAGAAGCCATATAGGACTTTTTCGGAAGATTGGTCACTGAGATCATAGCATAAACCTTTATTACCCTCGAGGAATGGCATCTAAGGGGCGCCTCCTTGCTCTAGCTCAGGGAAAACTTCGATGCAGGTGAGCATCATTCGGCAGATTTTATATAACATTGTACATGATAAATCCGGTAGACTCTTGAAGAAGGACATGGCGCCCGTTAGGGTTTTCACTATGTATTCTTCTATTGCCGGTGCCTTTTCTCAAGCTGCTAGGTTGGTCGCTTCTTCGTTAGTGCCTCATGTGCTTGCCAAGTCCTTAATCTTGGTACAGGATAGCAAGTAGGATGCTTTTGTAGGGCCACATGTGCTCTTGTGAACAGAATCAAATACCTTGGATTCTTGTTCAGCTAGCTCAGCCTCCACTTTGGGTGGTCTTGATCTACGCCTTCTACCTGCATGTCTGTATAAAGTCTCTCTTTGACTTGGAGCAACTCCACCTTTATCAAAGGATAGGGTAGGGATTGCTAGTATCATTGCCCATTGATTTGATTGGGAGTGAGTTGAGTAACATTGACGGAGTGAAGAACTCTCAACTCTTAATCCATCACGGCCTTCCACTGCTCATCTACCTCTTGTGTAATATTTTCTTTTAATGCTTCTTTCTCAGCCTTTGACAGCAGGACCATTGGCATTGTATCCATCTCTGCTACTTGTACTTGAAATTCTTCCTCGCCACCTAGTTCTTTTGTTGGCGGTGTCTCCATATCAGCAAATGAAACTGAGGGGATCTCTATCTGTGGCTGCTCTGAAGTTCTTGCCTCTTATTTTCTCTCACAAAGACGGTATAGTTTCTGCTAACTATTGTGGTAGATCCGTGTGTATCACTTTAAATCGAGCTATGGGAGTCAGCAATTGACTTTCAGATTCGACTTTGGCAAAAAATCAAAGGATTAATTTGCAACCTGAAAACTGAGTGAACATGTACCAATTTGGATCCGATTGAACCCAAAATTGCACGGTGGCTTTGTATTATGTGGTCTAACACTATACAAGTTCAAAGTTCAAAACTATTGTCTCTATGTAGCAGTAGTAAATAATCATGATTATTTACTTTTGTCAGTTTTTGTACTTTTTGACTTGGTTTGCCAAGTATACAACTTGTTAAAATCCCTGGACAAGTTTCAACAAGTTTGGACAAAATCTGTTCAAGTTTATCAATTGTTTTGCATCCGCAGACTCTCATTTCAAAAATCTGGCTTAAGTGTCACTTTTGTGATCCAAATTTCACCAAAATTGATTTTTGTGGTCTACTTGATATGCTTGACCTTGTGATCTACGCAAATATGTAATATTGTCAGTTTTTGAAGCATATGTAATAATCGTGATTTTTTACTTCAGCTAAATTTTTATAAGTTTTTGTCCCAACCTTGACAAAGATCTGTTAAGTACAATCCTAAAGGCACTCGACAAGTACAATTACTTCCAAACTACCTCTACATAGCAAAAGACGACAATCTTAAGCTATGCGGTTTTAAAAGAAAGTTTTGACTTTAGGAGATTCTAAAGGAAGTTAAAGGATAACTTCACAAGACGCTCGTGTTTTTCCCTAGTTTAGGTCTCTTCGATCATCGAAAGTGGTGCCAAATGTGGGACGGGTGTCTAACGTCACTCCTATCTTATTGCAGATTTAGCGAGAACCACGATTAAATTGTTAACCCATGGGATGAAGCTGACTCGATTAGTGCATAGAGGCTACAAGAGGTTGTCAATCTCTTGAAAAACAACTAACAACTCAGATCTAGCTCAAGCTACACTCAAATAACTGAAATCACCAAAAGACAATCGCTCATCAAGAAACAAAAAACATCTATTACAGCATCAAATGACAACCAAACGTAATGAAACTCCTAGGACATGTTTATAAGACCTAAGCAATTTCCATTTTAGGTCAAGTGCCAAAATTCCGATTATTAACAGCAATGGATTTTTGACCTAGTCATTTTTGACCCAGAATGCACCTAAATGCTTAGCAATGATGCCCCAATACCCCACCTATGCTTAGTTTTTTATTTTGAAGTGTAAATTCTTACTTATGATGAAATTAAGCCGCCGGTCTCGGCGACGCCAAAAGCTACGAACTATTGTGAAATGTTTACGTCAATGCGTAGAGCTCTGTTAGCAGCGGCTAACACAGGCTACACCAAATATGCATCAAGCGGGAGATATCTATGGTTGTGCATAATATTTCCACTCACTTTGTATAAGTCTTGGGCTCACTTGGAGTTCCAAAGTTGTATATGGTAGTTTGAGGGCTCAAGCCCATAGTAGAAGGGAAAGTGGTGAAAGCCCTTAAAAGGAAGCCT
The DNA here is from genome assembly GCF_014529385.1 of Adiantum capillus-veneris. Taxonomy (NCBI): domain Eukaryota; kingdom Viridiplantae; phylum Streptophyta; class Polypodiopsida; order Polypodiales; family Pteridaceae; genus Adiantum; species Adiantum capillus-veneris. The sequence continues at coordinate 20,878,594 of NC_140953.1, read as the reverse complement.
TTGTGTAAGGAGGCTTCATTCTTGAGTATCCACTCTTGAGGATCCACTTTTGAGAGCTCACTCTCTCTAGAGTGTTCACTCTTTGGCATAGCCTTGAGCTTAATGTTTATGCTTGAGAGGATAGTGCTAACCATTGTAATTAGTGTAAGATCTTCTTGATTAATCTAATTCTTATTTTCTCATTAGTCTCTTCTTCTCTACATTTCATCTTGTCATGAAGTAGTATTACACTTTCATTATTTTAAATTTGAGAGATGTATGTACTTCTTGCTAGTAACCACTCTTATCTCTCTACGAGCAATTGATTTGTGATATTTAGCATCATAAATTAGGGTGATTAAGTTGGGTCTTAATCTTTTAATTTGTGTGTGTGCCCTATTATTTGCTTGTGTGTGTAGATAGGTATTATGGAGCTCTAGCACCATTCACCTCATGTGTGTAAGCTATTGATATAGTGCCTTAATTGACGTGTGGTAATTAATGTATCATTAGTGTGTTTGGAGTTTCTAGTCTATGGCAAGTCGGACTTCGGTGGGCTTGATGTGTGTAGGAGATTAATTGATTAGTGATTAGAGTAGGTTTAGAGTTAGTCTTGCCATGGCTAATCTCTACTTGCAATGGAGAGGTGATCTCTTGAATCCTCTATTCCATTCATCTTAGGCTCGTGCTTCCAGGGACTAGCCGGGTTGCTCGATCCACGGATTTGATAATTTTGTGGGTTACGATTAGGTCATGCTACAACGCATCCCTACATTTGGCGCCGTTGCCGGGGATCGATAACTTAAGCTAGTGAGTTTAGGATGGTGTAGAATAGAGTAATTTCATTACTAATTTCTTGATTTTTGAGTGTGTGTAACTCAATTTTTGGTTGTGATTTGATGATGTTGTGCAAGAAATTGATGCTAATGTTGAGTTATGAATACCCCAAACCCCCAATTTCACTAATTTCATGCTAGCCCTTACTGATTTCGCTTCTTTCCATGCTAATTTTTACTAATTTTGACTAACCTTGCTAACCTAACCACTAACATTTGAAGTGTAAAGTATGCTAAATCCCCTTGCAAGAGGTAAAATCAACATTTTTATCAAGTTAATTGTGCTAATCCATGCCTAATTTGATGACTTAAGTGTATGATTTTTGGCCTTAAATGGTCAATTTTTGGGCTAATTTGGAAGAGCCACACATATGTGTGCATGAAGGAATCGTCGCATGGAGCAAGGATTAGCTTGGATCCAATCAGTTGTAAGTGAGTTGACCTACTCCATTCAATTTTTGAGTGGTTAATTTGATTCCAATGTGTTGCTAATTTATTGCTAAAATTAGGTGTGTAACACAAAATGACCTACACTTTGCACCTAATTTGATTGTTTTGGGATGAAATTTATGGTCAATTTTGACTAATGAATTATGTTTGTGTCAAGATAATGCTTAATTCCCCCAAAAAAAAATCATGTGTGTGCATAAAAATCATTGTGTGTGTGCATGCACCAAAGAGGAAAAAAACTGTCAAAATTTTCAAGTGTGTGTGCACCTAATTTTTAGTGTGTGCATGCATATAAAGTGATGGAATTGATGATACATGAGTATGAAATCATGTAAATGATGAGTATGTGAAGCTAATTCAAACATTGGATAAGCCTAAATTCATTTCCAATTGCAAAAAATTCGATCATTTGTGCTTAATTTTTGAGTGTTCATTGCTTGATTATGTAAAAATAATGCTAATTTTTTAGAAATTAAGTATGCATGCATTCATTTATGCTCGATTGACTTGTATTTTGTGCATTTCAATGTGAAATTGATGAATTCATTGCATAGCTTTTTGGTCTAAATTTGGGTGTGTGCGCCTACTCAATGGCATTCAAAGTCCAAATTGAAGATGACTGATTGGCCTTGGTTGGCAATTGTGATGATGAAAAGACCTAAAATGGTTGGTTTTCTATGTGTATAATTGATGATTCGATTGATACACAATTGAAAATGATTTTACGTTTTACCATTGTCATGTATGCTAATTTGATTGGATATGGTAAGAATTTCGATGATTTGTGCATTTGGAGATGCCATAATTATATGTGTGTAACCTCACACATCAAAATGACAAATCCAAATGAGGTTTGAATGATTTTAATATTAGATATGAGCAATTTTTCAATGATTGAATATCAAAATGGATTGGGGTAAAGGTGAGGAGTGTGCATCCATTAAGTGTGTGCATCTCTCAACATTGTGAATTGGTTCAATTTTATTCCAAATTTGGGATGTTTTTTGTGCATGATTTGATTGACTTGAACTTTCATGTGAGCAATTCCGTTACCATCCAAAGGAAGTTATTCTTTTATGATTATTCGACCATGCTAAAAAATTTGAATCAATTCCCTTAGAGAAAGTTTTGATATAACGTTCTCGTGCTGCTCAATCATGGCATTGAAACCTGCTGTCTGCAACCGCCTTTTTTGCCATGCTTTTCTAATGTTTTTGATGCGCCCTTGGACTCAATTGGCATCTCACACACACACTCAAATGAGAACACATGCATTTAGTGTGGGAACATCCCCGTAAGAAGATTTTAAATTAATCTCTATTAAGTCTAATGCTCAAGGATCTCAAATACTTTATGGCCACTTGTCTGGCACGATACATGAGAGACCTTGGACGTACGCTAACATTGGCGCACCTTGTTCAACTGCACAAATCGTGCTCACCCACTTGTTGCAGACCCCGCCATGCTCGGCTGGCCCGCCACTTTTGGCAAATACAAAAGGCCACTCCCTTGGCGTTTTAGCAACACACACACACTAAAAGCTGCTCTGGTGCCATCATGGAGACCTTGCACAACTCGGCAATCTCGGGTCCCAATTTCGCTGCCTTAAAAGCGTGTACACACACACACTCGCTCTGTCTTGTACACCTGCATTCCCCGCCAATCTTGTTTGGTAGCTCTAAACACACACACATACATGCTCTTTTGTGAAGCTGGGTCCCGCCCTTGCTCGCACACACACTCAGTCAGGCTTGTTCTCTAGTTCTCCATGGTGCAGTGCAACCGAAGAGCAGTGTAGCGATTCCCTTCCACCCACTCATCACACTACCTTCAACCTTCTCTCTCTATCCCTCTCTTGTCCAGACTCATCCTGCCATGTACGTTCGGTTGCAACTCCGGCTGCAACTCAACACACAGGCACGCAGACTCTCATGCCATGAGTAATAAGAGAAGGGAGGTCTCCAAAGCTTTATGGGATGGTCCCTGTCAGGGAATTGTAAGCGAAATCTAATCTTCCAAGAGACAGCAAGGAGGAGCCAATTGCAACGGGGGTAGGGCCAGAAAATGAGACAGCGAGAGGGAGAAGAGACGGGTGCAGTTTGCGAGGGGGCCCAACTCTGGCCATGGTAGACAAGTCTTATCGGCACCAACAAAAGCTCATCATCAAGCCCCATCCACACACACGAACACAACCTCCCACACACATACAGCTGAGGCACACACCCAAACACATTGCCGTTTGGCACTCTTCCTGTAACGCTTATTGTCTCGCCTCTGCTCCACTTACCCACAATATTGCTAAGCCCGCAAGTTGCAAAGTATGTTGGCCCACCTTTTCGCCACAGATGACACAGAACCTTCATGTATTTTCTCTTGGGAGGCTGTTACCATTTTGCAGATTCTGCGGAGCTTTTGTTTGTTGGGTCAAATCTCATTCCCAGCTTGAAACTGCCGCTGGTTTGACTGCTTGGCATGCATCAACACACCCGTATAGGACATCATGTCGACCCACCTTGCCCTCTAATTATTGGGAGTCACTAGTTTAGGCAGGGCTCACGGCTCCAATCTACCGTAAGGCAGGTGATCACAGACCGCGTCATGATCCATAGGCTGCTCCTGAACCCTGGCTACTCCATTAGCCGCAGAGCTGCAACTACCCGCCAACTCCTTCGTTGGTCTTCCACCAACGGACCACCACAACACACACAGTTGCTGTGTTTTTGGGGCGTGCTTGCCTTAATTGAGGCACCATGCTTCCCCATCCCTCTTGACGATGACGACGACGACTCCTTTGAACTGTGCCATGACGAGTCGCCAAGTACATCAATGAGCAGTTAACCCAACTGAAAACCCCCATCCTTTTTTTGAATTTAAAAAAATAAAAATTAAATAAAAGAAGGTTCACACCCTCATTTGTGCGAAAGACATGTGCTTTTCAATTTCAACTCACCCTTGAGAGCAGAGTGCATCAATGCTTTAATGCACTAATGGTGAAGCTTTATTTTCATGGGGTATGGCCAGTTGCATGAAATTGGGCATCGATGCCTTCAAGAGACGTGACATTTACTTCATCATATGCTTATGCTATGTTTGCTACATGTGCTATGTAAGAGCAAGAAAGTGTTGATTGGATTTGTGCATAGTTCTATTTTGGGCTTGATTGAAGTTCTCATTACACCAAATTGCAAGCTCTTTTTTGAAATACATAAGAGCTTAGTTGAGAGAATCATGTTTGGTTGAGAATGTGCATTAAAAACTTGAGTTTGGTATTGCTTATTGCAATTAAGTGCTTAAATTGATTGAAATTTTGTTGCAAAGCATGAAATTGAGCTTGTTTGAAGGGGCAATAGCATGAAATTAGGTTTTTGATCACTTCGGGAGAGCTACATTACATCTCATCATACTTTTTTCCTCTCTTTGCTATGTATGCCATTTGTGCTAGGTAAGAGAAAAGATGTGGGCATGGATAGTGGGGGTGATGATTGTGTGAGTATTTGTCTTATGCATGATCTAGTGATTGGCTTTATTGAAAATTTCTCTTTGCACTAAAAGGAAAGTTATTTTTTGGCAAGCATATGAACTTTGAACGCTACGATTGCTAATGCTTTAATGCTTGGGTAATATTGTGCATTTTGGGCTTGATATTGATTATGCATTTTAGTGCTTGAATTGAATGAAAAATCATTGGAAAGCATTAAAATTGAGCTTTTTTTTAATGGCCAAGAGAGAGCATGAAAATTTTGGTTTTGTGGTTGATTTTTTAGTGCCTACTTTGAATGACAAAATGTTTAAAAGCACTAACAATTGAGCTTCATTTTGAAGGGTTGGGCAGGTGTGTGATTTCACTGATCCAAGGAGGGGTCATCATTGCAATATTGCAAAATTTGGCTAATTAGAGCCATTCCAAATGTTTGGATTAATGTTGTAATGCTAGCTCATAGCTTGGTCTAAAAATGATTTTTTTTTTCATTTGAGCTAGTATTTACCCAACTTTTTTGAGCTTTCAAGTATATATTTTGGCTATTGAGAGCCACTCCCTTTCATTTCATCAAGTTGCAGTCATCTCTAGCTCATAGCGTGCTCTAAAATTTTAAAATTTATCGAGCTAGTTGTTAGTCAACTTTTTGAAAAGCTTTAAATTGTAAAATTTGGCTATCAAGAGCCACTTCATTTCATTCAAAAGTTGCATTATTTTCAGCTCTTGGCTTGTTTTTAACTCCATATTTTATTGAGCTAGAAATTAATCGACTTTTGAATCATGCATGAGAGATGGTAACCATTGCAAAATTTGCTTATGTAGAAGCATTTTATCTCTCTCATTGTTGTTATGTATGCATAAATTTGCTACAAAGAGCATCATGTACATAACCAAAGGCACTTTTTTCCCTTGGGTTTTTTCCCTTTGGCAAATTTGGGTATGCAAGATCCTAGCTTTAGGTTTTCATTAATGTTTTTTTGTGTGCATTTGGATTTCAATAAAAGAATTTTGGAGCTTGTGTTTACACTTAGCTTCAAAAGGCTTCTTTTGCAAATAAAAAGATAAAGAGGCTTCTCTATACAAAGGGGATGCTTGCTCGAGGATGCACAAAGAGCATGATTAGGTGTAATCCTTCCATGATTTTGATCTTTTGTTAATCTCTTCATTCTCTCTGATTGGCTTAAGTGAAAGTTTGCTTCTAAGCTATGGTTTTTTCATGGTTGAGAGCTAGGCATCCTAAAGTTTCAACACTTTACTTTGTGAAAATTAACTCATCAAAAAATTTGGTTTTATGTGTGCTAATCATAGGTAATTTGCCTTGACCTTAGATTAAAATAGGCTCATTTCTCATTAGTCCTAAACTCTTAGTGATAGTCTTAATACTCCATTCATTTTTAACATGACCTACGGCTATGATTAGGTTTTTAGTCTTTTAGTCCAATTGCCATTAGCATCTCATGTTGGAAGAATAAAAATGTGCTAAAAAAATTAATCATGAAGCAAAGAAGTGTCCAAAAAAGTAGCAAAAATGCTACTAAGGCACATGAAAATAAAAATTCTATGTTATGTTGTGTCTTTGCGAGGCCTAGCGCCTTATTGGCACTTGGCAGGCGAGGGGAATCACCTTGGCTCGCTTGGTCGAGGCCCTAAGCCGATGCCCTAGGCTGATAGGGGTTAGCCGTCGCCTTGGTAAGCTAGTAGGCTTTTGGAATACCTTCTTGAGTGTTCAAGGAGCCGAGAGTCGCACCTAGACTTTCCTTGGGGTGGTAGCCTTGTGATTGTGCTTTAATTTTCTCAATGAATGACAAAATAAAAACTTCCATGAGCTTCAAAAAGCTTTGACAATGTACTAAAAGATTAGGAGCTTTTTTATAGCCCATAGACATGATAGACTTGAATGATTTATTAATATTTTTCATCTAGTTTTTAGGCTAGTAAGTTTATGAGTTTGCATTAGCCTAGGGTCTAATTCATTGCTTGTGTTTCATGCATATAATTGAAATTTCAAGTGGTTTAATCTTCACAATATTTTATGTGTTTTTTTTGCTTTATGTTGTCTAGTTTTTCACTATGATTGACCCATCTTTTGGAAGAAAAAAATTCACTTTGCATGATTGTTCATTTGTGCTTCATGTTTTATTCATTCTTGGTGGCCTTTGATGCTCATTACTTGTTCTTATGTTTTGCGCTCAACATTTCTTCCATGGACTTGCTTTCTACCATGTCACTGTGTCTTGCTTCATCGGCACACGAGGACGTGCGCCAAATTAGGAAGGGGGAATGTTAGCAGTGGCTAACACATGCTACACCAAACATGCATCAAGTGGGAGATATCTATGGTTGTGCATAATATTTCCACTCACTTTGTATAAGTCTTGGGCTCACTTGGAGTTCCAAAGTTGTATATGGTAGTTTGAGGGCTCAAGCTTAAACCCATAGTAGAAGGGAAAGTGGTGAAAGCCCTTAAAAGGAAGCCTTTATGTAAGGAGGCTTCATTCTTGAGTATCCGCTCTTGAGGATCCACTTTTGAGAGCTCCCTCTCTCTAGAGTGTTCACTCTTTGGCCTAGCCTTAAGCTTAATGTCTATGCTTGAGAGGCTAGTGCTAACCATTGTAATTAGTGTAAGATCTTCTTGATTAATCTAATTCTTATTTCTCATTAGTCTCTTCTTCTCTACATTTCATCTTGTCATGAAGTAGTATTACACTTTCATTATTTCAGATTTGAGAGATGTATATACTTCTTGCTAGTAACCACTCTTATCTCTCTACGAGCAATTGATTTGTGATATTTAGCATCATAAATTAGGGTGATTAAGTTGGGTCTTAATCTTCTAATTTGTGTGTGTGCCCTATTATTTGCTTGTGTGTGTAGATAGGTTTTATGGAGCTCTAGCACCATTCACCTCGTGTGTGTAAGCTATTGATGACATGCCTTAATTTACGTGTGGTAATTAGTGTGTGCTTATCATTAGTGTGTTTGGAGTTTCTAGTCTATGGCAAGTCGGACTTCGGTGGGCTTGATGTGTGTAGGAGATTAATTGATTAGTGATTAGAGTAGGTTTAGAGTTAGGCTTGCCATGGCTAATCTCTACTTGCAATGGAGAGGTGATCTCTTGAATCCTCTATTCCATTCATCTTAGTCTCGTGCTTCCATGCCCTAGCTGGGTTGCTCGATGCATGGATTTGATAATTTTGTGGGTTGTGATTAGGTCGTGCTACAACGCATCCCTACAAGCTCTTACCTGCGGTTGTAATGCAACAAACACGACTGCAATGTGACAATTGGGGAGGGAGTAGGAAGCGCGAGAAGGAGAGAAGTGAGTGCTGTTAGCTCACGCTGTGTATTTCATTATCCAAAACTTAATAATAACTTACAAGAAATTGTTTTTTATACCTTAGCCAAGGTTTTTGGTGGTCAAAACTAATAATCTGAGACCTCTACCAAAGATGGGTATTGATAGATTGATACAATCTGTAAGCTTGATGTCCCAGCTCATCAATTACAAGGTTTATTCGAAAAATAGGAGTCACAATATTCTCGATTTATCAAAATAATAAGTGTTTTTACAGTAAGAGCTTCCAAAAATGGTATCCTCGTTAGCTTGCTGCTAACAAATAGTTTCTTGGCTTTCTCCTTGATTTCATCCCTTTGTTTCTGTTTTCTCATCTCATACCTTTGGCTTCTTCTTCTCTTGGTCTTTTGAGAGGAAATTTTTGTATTCTCCGAATCATTAGAGGAGTTATTTTTCTTTTGTTAGCCTGGGATCTGGTGATTACCTTGATTGAATAGGTTCACTCTCAGATGAGCTACTAGGTATCACTTGGACTATGTTCACTATTGTTTTATCTTTGTTTAAAGGATTTTGTGGAAAATCTTCAGGGAAGTGTCCTCCCTTTTTGCAACATTGTATACAGAAAGCTTCAACCAGCTTAATGTTCATGTCTAGCTCTGGGCATTCAGTTTTTTGATGATCATCTGCACCACAGTTATGACAGTTTCCAGTCCTTGGCTTAATCATGGGTCTTACCATCGGAGGTCTAACACCTTGATTAGCTACATAGTACATCAATGCAAGCTCTGGTGTAGTATAAGTCGTAGGTTCTTCCATTGGTGGTGGATGTGAATTGTACCACTCTCCTTCTACCATTACTGTAGATGGACTAGACTCAATATAGGGTGTAACAAGCACTAGTGCTTGTTTATCTATGATTCCCTCTGAATGCATGTACTTTATAGGCACTACATTATGTCTAGGATATGGAGGTTGTTGATCCAACACGGGTTGATTCTTTCCATACCCATCAGTGGTCTTTGAGCTGGGGCCATATTAGGCTAATATGTGTTCATGGGTTGTCCTTGTGGCCTCATAGGCACATATTGAATATTTCCATCATAATTTGGTCGATAAAAGCACTCATTGGTCTCATGGTTGGTCCATTTACCTCAATTGCGCACCATTTTTTTGGCCTAATTGGTTGTCCTTGTTGAGGTATCCCTTGTCGTGGTCCCCTCATAGGTGCTTTTTTCATGTTTTTCATCATTTCATTCATTCTTTTAAGTATGTCTTCTATGGCGGTAAGTGGTGCTGCAGCAGCCGTTCCCACTTGTGCTGGTTTGGTGGATGCTATTTTCTCACTTTGATTATCCTTAGGGACATATTCTTCATTGAAAATATCACAATTGTCTCCTAAGTCAATAGCGTCTAACACACACTTTTCTAGGGTCATATGTTTCTTGCTATACAATATAGCATAAAGTTCTTTATTTAGCAGTCCCTCAGAAACAATGATATTAATCTTTCTTCTGCACGTACTTCTAGTTATGGGCATCTTGTGCTTCATTATAGTTGCACAATCCCTAAGAGACTCACCTTGTTTCTGTTTGAAGCTATAAATTTGAGCTATACAAATCCTTGAGCTAATGTATTTAAGTCCATGATTGAACTCGGTGGAATGTTTTGGAACCATGTCAGTGCTTTTCCTTCTGATGTCATTCCAAAAAATCCCTCAAATTGTGTATGGAAATCAAATATGCGTTCTACTCTTAGCACTTGCTTAAAGCTTGCTAAGTGGTTATATAATCCCCACACCCACTATATTTTCTGACCCATTTTTGAAAATCAGCTGGTCTGACACATCTATTTGGTTCAACTCCAGGACTCTTGGTAATTGGTCCTGTCCCGAGTCCTTCAAACCAATCTATTGGAAATAGTGACTCATGTAGCCCTGGGCTGGCTTTAGTGTCACCCAATTTTCTTTGCGATGAGGTAGGTTTGGGTTTTTTAACATTGCTCCCAAAAGATCTCTCACGGAGTTCCTCTCTTGAAATAGTTTCTGGTCCTGGGACCAATATCCAATCTCTTATGGATTACCCTTGGTATTTGGTTTGTTCCACCTCCTCAGGACTCATCATAACAAATTTATTGTTATAACAATCCCTAAATAGGTAGGTTGGTAGATTTGTTGAAACCTTGTCTTTGATTTTGAAGATATAGATGATCTTCATGGGTGTTAACTGTCTTGATTTGGCATGAAAAGTCCGTAGAAGAACTTTGATGTTTCTATCCTCCCATCAATAGACTCCGATCCTAGGATTATTTGTGTTAAGCTATTTCAAAGGCTTCAAATAAACTTGATCGTATCCCTCAAATTCTAAAGTCGGTGGTCCTTCCTTTGCTGCCATATCTGGAATTATGGTATTTACTTCTAACCCCCATTTGTCTATTACATAAAGGTTTTCAAATTGTAAATACTAAGTTCCATTTTTATCCATATACATTTCTCCTTGTTTGTTTGCCCCGATTTTCTCTTCAAACTCTATGTCATGGTCATCAATGCGGATGGCATACTCTTCATTAGGATCTAGGTAAACCTGAGCTCCATGGACATTAGTCTTATAAAAGGTGAGTATGTGCTTATATCGCACTGTCATTCCGGTTCCTGAATGAGTCAAATAGGAAGACATTTCAGATGTTGATCCTTGAAAAAGTGTCTGAGACTTCTTCAAAGATAGTGTCCAAGTGATCACTTTGATTCACACTCTCTTTGATGGATACTCTACTAGCGGTCTCTCCAAATATACCTTGGTTTGCTAGTATACGACCAGATCTAAGGTTCATATAGACTTGTGAAGCCCTCGATAGAGTACTTACCATCAGATTGACTTGTTATCACTTTCTTCCACCTGACTTGATTGCAACTTCTGTCAAGCTTCCAATTCCTTATCTGCCATCTGATTACAAGGTTCACTACAAGAGGTTGTGTGCTCTTGTGACGCTGTTAGCGACGGAAATACACTGGGTTTTTATAACCCCCGGCGTCGCTAAAACCGTCGCTAATAGCGTCACTACGAGAGCGTCGCTATATTCGTTGCTATATGCGTCGCTATATAGAGACGCTCATAGCGATGCTCATAGCGACATTTATAGCGACGTTGACACAGAAGTCTATAGCGACGCTCATAGCGACGCTACAGAGCCATAAATAGCGACGCCCGAGAGAAATTTTTTTTGGTGACAGGGCATTGAATGCCCTGCCACCCATCAACCATATTGTACTTGATTCACTTTTTTTAAAAAGTGCAAGGGTAGATAATAGACCCAAAATAGTCACCCACAAGACGCATTGTTTGTAAAATTGACAAGCGTAAAATTGACAATTGTACACATCATAGGCAAAATGAATTGATTGGCAAAATTTGTAATAATGACAATTGTACAACATCATAGGCATAAAGAATTGATTGGCAAAATGAACTGCGGTGACAAATGTAATAATATACATGGTTCAAAAAGACGTATAAAATCCGTCTCATGATACATAAGCTATGAGAAACCCTAAACTAATGCTATCTAGCTATGGCTAAACTGACGTCGTCTAGTCAGACGTCTCATCGCGTCCAAGCGGCGTATCTGTCGGATTCTGCAAAAAAAGACAATAAGACAACTTTCAGTAAGTATAAACATATAACGACATTTATAAAACAATACAAAAAATAGAAAAGAGTAAACCCTAATACTAACCATGCCACCGCGAGAACTGAGAATGTCCATCAGGGCATTTAAGCCCTTCCTGCCTGCGTACTCGCGCTCGTACGGTGTGGGATCACGTCCTATCATCGACCACTGTCAAAACATACAAAGATTTCATTATGTTAGAATTAAAAAACTCATAAACCCTAAACTATCGAACATAAAGAGCAATGCGAAAACACTTACAAAATCGGCCTCAAATGATGCCCATCCACCGCTCCCCAAGTGGTGCGAGCTCCCTGCCTCTACTCGCGCTCTGGCTGCATCCTTTTGTTGCTTCCACTTGTCGGGATTCTCGCGCGCTGCTTTCTTCGCATTCTTCCAATCTTCTTTGGCCAGCCAATCTGGCATGTTCCACCCATGCTTGATTGCTTTTTGCACTTCGGAATGCTTGTGTTTGCAGTATTCGTGCATTCGAATCTTCATCAGGTCTTCATTGAAGCGCCGATCCCGTGTTGGAACGGGAAACTCATCATAAAGTATGCTGATGACTCTGGCTTTTAAATCACTTGGTACTTCACTCCATTTGTTTAGTATGTAGTGTCTAAACAGCTGAGAGCAAAGACCACGCATGCGTGAGATCACCTTCTTGCCGTCATCATCCATGATGATGCCGCCGCTGAAGTCGACGGAGTAACGCAAGCCCTCTGGCCGGTGACGTGTGAACCTGGGTGTCCCGGCAGGGGTCTCTAGCGGCGTGTCGATGGGGGTACGGACGTGAGGTGTCTCCACCGGCGTCTGGGCCCCGAAGCGAGGAGTGTCGAGTGGGGTGGCTCCTGGCGGAGTAGGTAGAGGTGTGTAGCTGCTAGGAACAGTCAGCCGCGCAAAACCTGGCGTAGATGGCGATGCTGTGGCTGGTGTGGGGGCGGGCAAAGAAGGGGAGGGTAAAGAGCCTCGTCGAACACAAGGCGGTGTGGAGGCATCGGCGGCGGAACCCCCACAACAACCGCCACCGCCACCACTAGAGCGCCGGTGTCTAGACGAGTGTGAAGATCGTCTCGTCGACACCGAAGCTTCGGAGCGCGCCGAATGCTCCGAAAGAGAGGGAGATGCGGATGGAGTAGAAACGCGCGATGATGCGCCAGAGCGATGACGCTCCACGTACCACTGTCTCTGCTGCGGTGACAAAGAAGAAAGAAACTCCTCATCATCCATACCTATATTAAACACACGAATATTTAAACTTAATATTGAATGAATAGAGTAGACAATGACGCAAAGACCATTAAATACAATGACGTAATGACGCATATAAATACAATGACGGAATGAATTGAGTGATAGAAGAGGCAAGTCGAAAACTCAGAATTTTCAATCAAAAGATGTGAGCGCGAGTAGAAAAGAGCGTTATACACCATGGAAGGTACTTAGAGAGACAGAGCTTTTACAACACGGAGCAAAATTGTTCAAATACAATATTTGTGGCTTTAAGAGATCTCTCTCTCATCCTCGCATAACTCAGCATAACTTCCTATATCTATATAGAGCTCTCCGTTTAAACACATATCCTCTGTTTCATTTTGTATCTCCTCTGCATGCACCCCATATAGAGTAGTAGCATCTTGATGCTCGTCTGGCACCACCGCAGCGGCTTCTGATTGAGAATCTTCTCTGATCTCCTCCATTGATGCCGTTGTGATTGGCACATGGTAGCCTTCATATTTCCTTGCACTACGAGGGGCTACTTCTATGACGTACCACCAGTTTGATGTAGACTTTGAAGGATGAAATATTACCTGCCAGAGCCACATAACTTACATGAGAGCTTTCAAGCACATAACTTGTAAAAGGGGGATGTTAAATATTTACATACTTACTTGTTCACAATGCTCGGGTAGTACGAAAGTGTCTCTTAGGTCAGTCCATTTCTTAGTAGAATCCACCTCAAGAAAACCAGACTCTCCTCTACGCACAGTAGCGTTGCGACCCTCCATGATTATCTTGAACCATTGCACGTCGAACAAGTCGACAAAAAATCCTCTGTAATCGATCCTCAAAATCTCTTGTAGCGTGCCGAAGTAAGTGAGTTCTGCCACCACATGATCTGCATCAGAGGAATGTCGTCGACTAGACTGTTCAAATTTTGCCATGATTCCACAATCTTGAGTAAAATGCTTTTTGTCGATCCGTTCCACCCTAAAATGTCGACCTTTACACCATGCTGCTGTGTATGACTTATACTACAACGAACAAAGATTATGAGTGGCCGTTCAAACGTTTAGAAATAAAGTCACTAGCTAGTCGTACATTGCAAACTTACCTTGGTCGCGCAACCCCGAGAGTACTCCCACTCTTCCTCAGTCACTTCGTCACCGCATTGTTGTGCGCTTTTCAATTGGTTGTGCAACCATCTTAAGCTCATGAATGTTGGTAGGCTCTCCAGACCCATCGGATAGTGCATCGGTGGTCGTCTTCCCCGTCTCCACTCGATTCATGCCCTTTGTCGCTCTTGCTTTGCATCCTCATATTGTGAAATCCACTTTTGCATCACTGGATTGTGAAGCATGCAAAATCGGTTGATTTTAGCCTCTAGATCTTCCGTCATCTTCTTCTCAACACCGAGATTGCACATGACAATCCCAAATATGCGCTCATCATCTATGGTTCGCCATAGCGTGTCCCGGGCTTTATCAAATCCGTCTAGCCACTCTCCAATGTACACTAGGGACTCTGATACCAACCAACCTTTTGCCATGCTACCCTCCGGACGTGCATTTTGACGCACATATCCCTTAAGCGTTTTCATGAAACGTTCTAAGAAGAACATCCATCTGGAATGAACTATGCCAGCTATTTCCACCTCATCAACTATGTGAACAAGAAGATGCACCTGAATGGTTAGCATGGTAGTAGGAAAATGTTTCTCAAACATGCACACAAGCTCCACAGCATTTAGTTTGGCGAATGGTATGGAGTCTACGTTGATCTCCTTTTGTGAGATCCATTGCACCAGCTTTGCAAGTTTGTAGATTGTGTTACGGATGTCGAGAGACAAACATCCCTCAATGGAAACAGGTAAAATAAACTGTAAAGTATGTGCAGCAATGATATTAAAGTCCACATTTTATGCAATGATATTAAAGTCCACTATGAACGTACCTGACACATTTTATGCCAATCGTGTGACTTCAAACCGGTAAGCTTTCCTTCATTAGTAAAACACGTTCGGAGCGAGTGGATTACGCCAGTGGGGGTCTGCAAAGATCGAATGGTCTCTTTTACTTTGCGTTCTTGGGCTCCTGTGAAAATCCATGGTGCTTTAGGGAGTTTTATCGATCCATCAGACGCTGTTTGCGGCCAATATTGCTCCATACGATCCACATTTCTAAGGTCAACTCTGGCTCCCAAAGTATCTTTCTTGCCGGTCAGATGGTCCCATAGTAGATTACCCACATTCTTGAATATGTGCATTGGATCAAGCAAGTGATTGATCATGAGTCGGGGCCAGTATGGTAACTCGTACCATAGAGATAGTCTCTTCATCCCTGGAGGCAATCCGTCATCGCACATCTCCTTCTTCTCTAACCATGCTTGTGTAGACATCCTTGGTGGTTCTCTTCCCAAAAAGCCGTCGCGTAACACATGATTCTCTGGAAGATACGCTTGATGACCTTCGTAGATTTGCTTCTTCAGTGAGGGCACCCTACGTGCATTCAGTCTAGGTCCACATGTGACACATGCTTTGTATCCGCTTGTTTGAAGCCCTGCATGTATACACATGATAATAGATCAACTATGGGAAAAAACAAGATTTACAGTGTCTGAGTGAGGAGTGTCAATAGATCACCTGAGCATTCTGTTAGCCCGGGATAGTCATGCATGGTCCACATTAGAATGCCTCTGATCAAAGCATTCCGTCGTCCTGTGTGTCGGCTCATATCCACCACCTCTATGCCAGTCCACAATTGTTGTAGCTCTTCCAATAGTGGACGAAGATACACATCCATATTCTCCACTTTATACCGCCCTGGCACAATCAAGCTTAGCCATAGGTGCCCCTTCTTTGTAGTCAACCACGGGGGAATGTTGTAGTTGACGATGACAATGGGCCATACACTGTAAGATGTTGATCTTTGACCAAATGGATTTACGCCATCCATAGCCAGGCCTAAGCGCAAATTTCGAGCTTCCCTGGCAAAATCCGACCATGTTCCATCTATATGTTTCAGATTCCATCTATATGTTGGCCAACGTCAGAGTCCGACGAGTTATAATTGGCAACAACTCGATCTATAATAGATGGATCGAACTCGCCAAATTTGCGAACGTGCTACAAAGAAACACGTCTTGTCCGTCGCACAGCATGCTTGCATTGATTACAAGGACATAAGACCCTCGTTGAGAGATAGATGTTTCGGTTGGACGGTCCCACATCCTCGTCACTACTCATAATGAGAATAAAATTCTTATAACCTGGACAACAAATTTAATATTCTATTGGCATTCTTCGTCTTATCTCTCTCTCTCTCTCTCTCTCTCTCTCTCTCTCTCTCTCTCTCTCTCTCTCTCTCTCTCTACCTCACATTCTCTAGTCATGTCGAATCCCCGCACACCTCGGTCTAGAGGTGCACAGAGATCAGAACCACCGGGTTATAATCTCGTCTTTATTGGTCAATACCTATATTTGTGAGTACAAGAAATCTACAGACCACGTCTACATGATACTGCATGTAGTGGACAAAACCCCTTTGCCTCTTCTCTAGCTGTAGCACTTCACAGCATCTTAACATCTTTTCACAGTAGATCTTTTCACTGTTCGTTTAACTCTAAACCCTAAACCGTAAGTAATTCTTGCGTGGACTCGATCTAACGTAAATAAGCGTAAATCTAAATAAACGTAAATCTAACTAAAAATAAACCTAAATCTAATTTAACGTTGTCAGGAGTTTTTTTGAGCAAGGGATTGCGCATATGTACATACACATGCATGGTGCATCGAATAAAGGATTACCCAATTTCCATAGCCAGGTGGTTACGTGGGGCCCACATGTGTACAGGTAGGACAGCATGTACATAGTGCAACGATTTTCACTATTATCAGTATTAGTGTGTTTTTTCTGCAATAAAGTGAAGTTGGTAGCGCGTAAAACTTCTCGAGGAAGCTATCCGCGGGCCGACGACGTGAGGTCAGTAGGTGCGTCATATGGCATCTAGTGGCGTCAGGAGGGCGAACGAGGTCAATATTTGCACGCGGATGAGGACGGACACAACGTGGGTGTTTTCTTGTGAGAGTTATGCAGAAAGGTCATCATTAGGACCACTTTTTGGGGCCACTTCACGTGGTGGTGAGATGCATTATTGGAAAAAAGCTGAGTGCCAGGTGTGCGAATGATGCAAAAAGGTGACAACTATGCACTGCGAGGTAAGTTTTTGGCCTGTTCGGGGTCCGTTTGAGGTCATCTAAAAGGCCAAGGGTGCCCAAGTAATAAATCTAAGTGTGGGAACTGAAAAAACAGAGAGAAGACCAGAAAAAACGTGGACAAGAGAGGAGGAACAGCCGCAGGTGTTTTTTTGCTCATTTTGGAGCCTGTTTTGGCCGTAAACTGCTCATCCGAGGTCTGATTTGAGCACTTTGACATTGTAGACTGGGGGTTTGGGCCGTTCCGGACGCGATGGCGCTATCCATTTTGCCAAATTCTTCACTCTTTTCCTACTGTTTTTCTGTGTAAGTTTCTCCTATGAGCGAAGTTTCTGCTCTAGTTTGTGATTGTATCTGGTATCTTTTACCCATATTGTGTGAGCTGTTTGCCCCATTGGTGTTGGCCCAAGCTCATTTGTATCTAAACATCAGAAATTCTCCTCTTTTGAGCTGAGTTTTTTGGGTGTGTGTGTGTGTGTGTCTGTGTGGAGTGGGCAAGTGGATAGTCTCTCTCCTCTCACTCCAGAGGTGTGTTCCCTGTCTCGGCCAGGTGTGTTGTGTAAGCCGAGTGGTGCCCCATAGTGTGTGTGTGTATCTTCCCAAGAGTGTGTGTCGGGTCGTTATAGAGGCGCTGTGTGTGTTTTCATCCCGCTCACAACGTAAGTCTATATCTAACCTAATCTTTAACGTCTTTTGGGATAGTTTCCTACGACGTTAAAACTCTCTTCTTCTTGTGTGTGTGTGTGTGTGTGTGTGTGTGTGTGTGGGTAAACCTAAATAAACCTAAGTCTAATCTAATATAACATAAATCTAAATCTAACGTAAATTATGTTATATTAGAAACAAAGAACTAAACTAACAGGGATTATAAGAACCTTAAAACTGATTTAACACATAATTTTTCACATAACTCGGTAAGAGTTTGCATTCTCATCACTAAAGATGTGAGAGTTAACTTCCGGCGGTGACGCTGCCTCTTCTCCATCCACATCTGACAACAGCAATTGGCCCTTTGGACCGTTCTTGCTCTTGTTACTAACTTTGAAGTTGTTGTTGAATGACTAGAGGTTGTCTAGATGGTCATTGTCGGGGATGTAGTGACTCTTGCCGCCCTGAAGATCCACCTTCTTCCCTATCTTCTGAAGACATTTCACCAGTACTTTTGGATCGACGGAGCCCACCATGAGTGAAGGCAGTAATACCCTATATTCCATTGAGGGCTTTCTTCACCCGCTTCATGCAGGCATCGCAGTCTATGGAGACCTAAATCTAATCTAATATAACGTAAATCTAAATCTAGCATAAATAAACGTAAATCTAACTAAAAATAAACCTAAATCTAATCTAATTTAACTTAGATAAACCTAAATCTAATTTAACGTAAGTCTACATCTAACCTAATCTTTAACGTCTTTTAGGATAGTTTCCTACGACATTATAACTCTCTTCTTCTTGTGTGTGTGCGCGTGTGTGGATGTGTGTGCCAATAAAAAGAGATAAATGGTATAACCTTTCTATCACCCATGCCAAGTATGATAGATTGGTTATGCCATTTCCCTCTTGAATAATAGGTCTTGAGTTCAACTCCTCGTCGGCTAGATCTTTAGGTCTTTTAATTTTAATTAGTTTCCTACGATGTTAAATTAGTTTCTCTCTCTTTCTCTCTCAATGTGTGTGCGTTTTTTTGCTTATGCATGTTTTCTCTCTCTTTTCCTCTCTCAATGTGTGTGTTTTTTGTTTATGCATGTTCTCTCTCTCTTTTCCTCTCTCAATGTGTGCGTTTTTTGTTTATGCATGCTCTCTCTCTCTTTTCCTCTCTCAATGTGTGTGTGCATTCTTTGTTTATGTATGTGTGTGTGCGTTTTTGTTTATGTTTGTACTCTTTCTCTCTCTCTCTCTCTCTCTCTCTCTCTCTCTCAGTGCAGCCGTTTTTTGACCTAGTAGATAGCAGTCCACTCTTTTGATCATAACTTCTTCATCCGAACTCCGATTTGGGTGATCTATAGCCTCAATCGAAGAGCACAAAGTCCTCTATGCATTGATGTAAAGACAGAAATTTTCAGAGTTATGGAAGGCGTTTCTGTAGCAGCATTTCTGAAGTGAACAGGTTCAACAAAATTGATTCTCATCTCCTATTTTACATACAATGTCTTCCGGCACTCGCAAGGGTTCTTCTTCTTCAACAAGGTCCACAACCATTGTGGGAAATGATCCAAAATCTCCTAAGTGTGGAGATAGCAACACAACCACCCAACCAACGACATCGGAAACCATGATCATGGCGTACTTGGTATCATTGCAAGAGACCGTAAACAAACAAGGCGAAGACTTACGAGCACTTGCAATGGAGAATGGCACACTAAGGGTACTTGTGGTTGAGAATGAGAATCTCAAGAGGACACTTGAGATGCAAACAACACGTTTGATGCAACTTGAAGAGGAAGTCAAGGAATGTAAACGCTCTCTTGTGGACTTGAATGCTTTGAAGGAGCGGATGAGCAAAGTAGAGCATGACCATGTATTGAAAGAGGAGAAATTTGACACTATGAGCCGGGATGCATGCGACATGAAAAATGTATGCACAAACAAGTCTTGGGCTGATGTATGTGGTAGCAATGTGGTTTCTAATTCCTCACTCATGCAAGCTATGGTTCAAACAAAGAATGTTGAGAATGTAGATGTGGAGGAGTTGAAGGAATGGGAGCGACGTTCCAAGAGCATTGTTATTCGTGGAATTCCCGAAGAGAACTTAGAGACACCTCCTTCTCTTGCCATTGTTATTGAAGATTTCTTCAAAACCCACTTTGGCATGTCCGGAGTTATGGTCTATGGAGCACATAGAGTGGGGAAGCAAGGAGCTCCTCGCTCGGGAGAACGGCCAATTGTATGCACCATGCCGGATGAGACCAAGCGAAAGATTATCCTTGATAATAGTTGAATCTATTTGAGGAATACAAAATGTTTTGTATGTGAAGATCGCACTATTAAGCAACAAAATATGCGTCGCAAGGCATATGAGGAAAAGAATAATAGGGATGCGTGACCTATGAGACCGAGTTACAATTGAAAATATGCTTTTGGAATTGTAATGGATACCCATGGAATGCGGGGGTTGGCATTGATGAACTAACAAGCAAAGCCGATGTTGTACTTCTTGTTGAAACTTGGGAGCATGATACACAAAGGATTAACGGCTTGGAGGATTACAATGTACATTCATTGATGTGGTCAAAGAATCTCAAGCAACGAAGAGGACAAGGAGGGTTAGCATGTATGGTTAAGAAAGGATTGGAAGATTTTGTATCAATTGTGAAAGATGACAAGTACAAACGTTATGTATGGCTGAAAATTATGACACCAAAAAGAGCACCCATTTTTGTAGCGGGTTGCTACATTCCTCATCATGATTCTCCCTTTTATGCTTGCATGGATAGAGATCAACCATTTTCTGATTTGGAAGAGGACATTGCTTATTTCAAAGGTGAAGGTGATGTTATTGTATTTGGGGATATGAATGCTCGCACAAAAACATTGCAACATGATGCTCAACAATTTGATATGCCATACATTTCAAGGGAGTTGGAGGAAGTTCACTTGTATGATCGTACTTCAATGGATGAGAAAGAGCCCGATCACTATGGAAAGTTACTTTTACACATGTGTAATAGCACGGGTATGCTCATTGCCAATGGTGTATCTTTGTG
The DNA here is from genome assembly GCF_014529385.1 of Adiantum capillus-veneris. Lineage (NCBI taxonomy): Eukaryota > Viridiplantae > Streptophyta > Polypodiopsida > Polypodiales > Pteridaceae > Adiantum > Adiantum capillus-veneris. The sequence continues at coordinate 20,857,755 of NC_140953.1, read as the reverse complement.
GAGTGGAACCAATGGATTTACATGTAGAAGACATAATGGGGATAGTGTGATTGACTATATGCTACTCTCTGAAGCCATCATGTATCGCATAAAGAGGTTTTATGTTTGGTCAATGGACCCCGGAATCCGACCATCGCACCTTATGTATTGACCTTTCATGTGGAGAAGCAACTAAGCATGATAATCTCAGCCAAAGGAAAGAGAAGTTATCACTATGTATGGATTTCAAACAGGCACCAATGTACATTGAAATGGTTGAGCAAAAATTATGGATGACAAAGCTTCAATGTGATGCACCATTGGAAACTAAATGGGAAGCTTTCAAGAAATCTATTTGTTCTTGTGCGGAAGAATGCTTTGCCATAAAGCATCTCCATGGTATCAACAAAGATAGATCACGCAAAAGGTGGTTTGATAAAGAATGTCAAGATGCTCGAAAGTCCTTGATAAAGCTTGATGCAACTATGGACAAAGACAACTATCAAAGTCATTTGCATACATACAAGGCATTGATTCAAAATAAGAGAAGAAGATGGGAAGTAAAGCAACAAGAATTTCAAGTCCAAGAACAGGCACATGCATGTGGAAGATTTTGGAGAAACTTGAGAGGCAAGCGGGTTGAGAATTTTGGTAACTTGAGTCTAGTGGATATGTACACACATTGTAGGCAATTATATGAGCAAGAAAATACTGAAAAAATGCCATTTTATGGTTCACCCCCATGTATGCCGTCTTTTTTTACTATTGAGGATGTATGCGGTGGGCTTGAAAAGTTGGCCACTCACAAAGTGGAAGATCTTCAAGGTATCAAGCCGGAGATGATCAAATGGACGGGAGATTTTACCCATGAGTGGATGTGTGATATGTTCAACCTTGCACTTCAACATGGTATGCCTTATGATTGGAGTACTAATTGGGTTAAGCCTTTGCATAAAGGAGGGGATGTAAAGAATGTAAGCAACTACCGGACTATAATGATTGGGTCTCTTATGGCAAAGTTATTTGGGTGCATAAGGAGATGAAATTGAGTGATTGGGCTAAAGAGAATGACAAGCGTACAAAGGGACAAGCGGGTTTTCGTCGATGCCATAGCACCATTGATCATCTTGTCTCTCTTTGTGTTCTCATGGAGGAAAGTCGGTTGAAAGGCAAGCGATTGTATTGTTGTTTTGTGGACTTTAAGAAAACCTTTGATATGATTCCACGTAACAATTTGTGGAGAAGGATGGAAGAACTCCAAGTGCCAAGTGAGTTTATGCTTGCGGTTTCTCGAATCTATGAGAAGGTGATTAGTCAATTGCGCATGGGAAGAGAAATTTCAGAAATTTTTGTAAGCACTATTGGGGTTAAACAAGGATGTCCATTGTCACCAACTCTCTTTGGTCTATGCATCGATCAATTGGAACAAATGGTACTTGACTTTATGCAAGAAGAAGGCATTGAAGAGGTCACTATTTGCAATGCGGTAATCATGCTTTTGTTGTATGCGGATGATGTAGTGCTTCTAACACACACTTTAGAAGATGCACAAAAGCTTATGGTTGTCCTTGAGAACTTTTGCTTGCATAGTGGGCTGATTGTAAATGAATCCAAAACAAAGGTTATGCTTGTGAAAACCAACCATAAGGAGAAGCCATGCATTGTGTACAACAACGAGACACTTGAAGTTGTTGAGAGCTTTAAGTACCTTGGCTTTGAGGTTCCATCCAATCACAAGTGGCATGAATGTGCTATGCGTCGTTTGGAAGCGGGAAAGAGAGCATATTATGCATTTGAGAACATGTGTAATGCGGGAAACATCAAGTGTTGGGTTCTCAAGAAGTATCTTTTTGATGCATTGGTGACACCGGTTCTTCTTTATGGAGTTGAAGTGTGGGGTGGGAGCATCTCAAAGTCTACTTGGAAAGAGTTTGAGAATGTCCAAAAGCGTTTTCTTACAAACTTTCTCCAAGTTAAGACACAAACACCATATATGCTCCTACTTCTTGAGTCGGGATCTCTTCCAATTGAGGTTATGGGCATGGAAAGGGTTGTGGAGTACATGATAAAGATGCGTTAAAACCCCTCACATCGACTTCCTACAATTGCATGGGAAGCAAGCAAAAAAGTTCAAAAGACGCATAAAAGCAAGATCTTGAGCACGGGATGGATGCAAGACATAAAGAAGTGGTTTGGGAGATGGGATGCATTACACTTGCTACATGATGCTTCAATTGACTCTCAAGTGAATGAAGCTTTTCTACAACGCCAATGTATTACGGCTTGGGAGAAATCCGGTGGGTCACGCTTCATACATTACACCACCTATATTGCCCCCAACTACAAAACCATGTTCTTCGCTGAGAGAGGAAACCGTACTCACACTTACATGCTTGAGCCTATTCCCTTGTCCGCGATACGCACTATCGCAGCAATTCGGCTTAGCTCCCATTTCCTTCGATGCGAGATAGGGCGTTGGGGCAATGGAGAAGAGTCAAATCGATTGTGCACATTATGCTCACTGCAAGTTCGAGAGTCTGAGTACCACACACTACTAGAGTGCTCAGCTTTTGATCACATCCGAACTTGCTTCTCTCACATTTTTAGCCATAACTTAGACCTACACACTTTCCTCTCCCAGCCAAAGTGTGGGCTCTCCATTGCGACTCTCATCACTACAATTTTGGAGCATCGAGAGTCACTCATCAGCCGTACACATACTACATCACATGTAACTTTGGTCCCATAGTTCATATTTGACCTCCGAGGACGATAATAAAATCTATCTATCTATCGCTCTCTCTCTCTCTCTCTCTCTCTCTCTCTCTCTCTCTCTCTCTCTCTCTCTCTCTCAAAAACACTATGTGTGTGTGTGTGTGTGAGAGAGAGGGAGAGAGAAAGAGGGGAAGGGAACATGAGAGTGAGGAGAGGGAAGGAGCATACCTGGCTCTCCTTCCTCTCCCCGTGTGTATGTGTGTGTGTGTGTGTGTGTGGAGAAGAAAGAGAGAGAGAGAGAGAGAGAGAGAGAGAGGGAGAGAGAGGGAGAGTGTTACCTGCTCCTTGCTTGAGGGCGCCGAAAAACTCAGATCTGAGATCTGAGTTTTTGGGCGCTCTCTGTTGTTTTTTTTAGCCCAGCCGGCGTCGCTATGAGCGTCGCTATGTAAATTTGCGACGCTCATATCGACGCCGGGATTTTTTTTTTTGAGCGTTGCTGTGTGAGCGTCGCTAATATGAATAGCCTCTTGTAGTGGTTTTGGTCAGTTTGGTGATCCAAATTCTATGGACCTTTACAAAAGATGTTTGTACTTAGCATAGAGTCTCTGGTATCAGCCTTGGTCACTTTTGAGTTGAAAGTAAATAATCACGATTATTTACTTTTGGCCTAAATGAGCACTTTTTTCAACTTTTTCAGTGGACAGACTTTTTATGTTCTATTTTAAGCCTCTTAGTTAAGTTAAAACTTAATTTGGCCTAAAATGTCAAGAAAAAGTAACTAATCCGAGCTTTTGCAAACTCTTGAATATTTACCTCAAATGCGTCCTTAACCTTACCCATTGGTTCATACAACTTTTAAAGCATAATCTCTAGCCGGATTCAATGGTTGACAGTCTTTTGGTGATGTTTCCAGTTGTAGACCTGAATTCTATAACTTCACATAAACAACTCACAATTGATTCTTCTGGAGAGAGCAATGTTCTAAGATCCCACCTCGGATTCTACTTATCCTACTCATAGATTCTACTGCAATGGGGTTGTGAAAAGTGTTCACAAATACTCGTTTTCTTGTTTTTTATGGTTTTATGAGCTTTGGTCTTAAGACTTGTCTCATCCATCAATCATTATCAAAATCCTAATCTAATCCTACAATCCTATCATACTAAACGGTACTTAGCAAGTACAACCTACTTCCAAGCTACCTCTACACAGCAAAAGACGACAATCTTAAGCTATGTGGTTTTAAAAAGAAAGTTTTGACTCTAGGTGATTCTAGAGGAAGTTAAAGACAATTACACAAGACGCTCATGTTTTTCCTTATTTTAGGTCTCTTTGATCCCCGGCAGTGGTGCAAAATGTGGGATGAGTGTCTAGCCTCATTCCTATCTTATTGCAGACATAGCGCGAACCACGAATATAATTGTCAATCCATGGGATGAAGCTGACTTGATAGTACATAGAGTCTACAAGAGGTTGTCAATCTCTTGGAAAACGTCAGGCAACTCACATCTAACTCAAGCTACACTCAAATGACAGAAATCACCAAAAGCTAGTCGCTACTCGACAAATAAATCATAACCGTTACAACATCAAATGACATCCAAACATTACAAAACTTCTAGGAAATGTTTATAAGACCTAAGCATATATGCTTATGGTCCCATTCTCACTTTAGGTCAAGTGCAAAAATCACGATTATTAACAGCAGTGAGTTTTTGACCTAGTTGTTTTTGACCCACAATGCATCTAAATGCTTAACAATGATGCCCAATATCCCACCTATACTTATTTTATGATTTTTAAGCTTGGATTCCTACTTATGATGAAATTAGACTGTTGGTCAGTGATGCCAAAAGCTACGGATTACCTTGAAATGCTTATGTCCATGCGTAGAGCTCTTACCTGCGGTTGCAATGCAATAGACAACACTACAATGTGACAACCAAAAAGGAAGTAGGAAAGACGAGAAGGAGAGAAGTGAGCATCGTTAGCTCACATTGTGTTCTATTATCCAAAAACTTACAAAATTGGCTTTTATACCTTAGCCAATGTTTCTGTGGTCAAAACTAATAATTTGGGAGCTCTAACTAAAGATAGGTTGATAGGTTGATACAATCTGGAAGCTTGTAGCCCTGGCTCATCAATCACACTGTTCATCTGGAAAGTAGGAGTTACAACATTCCCGATTCATAAAAAAAATAGGTGTTTTTACAATAAAAGCTCCAAAAAATGTTATCCGTGTTAGCTTGCTGCTAACAAAATTCTTAAGCTTATCTTATCATTTTTACTTTGCACCTAAGCGATGATCCAATTTAGCTCCCACTCCCTTTGATATGAAACATGGTATTGAGACATTTGTGAAGTGTTCTCCATTATTACACATACACTATACCCCTTGCAGGTTTAGTAGGCTTAGCTTCTTACTCAACTTGAGTGCTCGGTTCTTATCACATTCAAACTTGATTTCCTCACATGTAGCCTCCCAGCTACTTCATGGATGTTTAACTGTCACCTCATCTCATAAGCCTCAAGCATCGAGAGCCATTAGTCAACCTAGCATAAAGCATTTCACATGTTCGATTTTGTCCCATAGGTCATATTATCACCTTTGATGACAATTCTACTGTGTGTGTGGGAGAAAGGAGTAACCTATATATATATATATATATATATATATATATATATATATATATATATATATATATATATATATATATATATATATATATATATAGATATATATATATATATATTTGTTGGCTGATATGCCACAAGAGGATGCTAGCATAGTAAGAACAAGACCAGCAACTCTATGTTAGCCAAGAACGAAGTTCAACCCGTAGGTGCATGGAAACAAGGAGATGGGTGTCAATCACCTACTCAATCTTTGAAGACAAACTCTACTCAAGGAAACCAAATCTAGACGTTGTCGGGGGATATGTGTTCGCTACGTGAGCAGGGCAGGCGCCGGGCCTCTAGTTGTGGGAGGTGTGAAAGAGAGAGAACAAGAGACAATCACAACTCTACCAATCACCGCAATCATCAATTAAATCAATTAATATGTTTGAGTACAATTTAATCCTTAGCCAAGGCGGGCTGTTAACAACACCGTCACTTGGATCATCTGCTAATTAAGAGCTTAAGCTCCCATTTACAAGAGTATCCGGGCCGTTAACGACACCGGACTTAACAAAATTCTTGATCAACTTCTGATTTTGGTGATGGAAATCTTCTTATGTCGCTTTATTTGCCTCTTCTACTTTCAAGATTCTGCAAAACTCATGTAAGTTCACTGTGTCGATCATTATGCTTCAATAATAATTCTCTTCTGCTACTTCAACTGCTTCAATTGCCCCGTGGATTCTACAAGCTTCAATTCTGCTCAATACCTTGATCATCAAGCTTCATTTATTACCAATTATCCTGTATCTTCCTGCTTGCATGCCTCGACAAACTTGCTGCCTTGCTACCTCGACCAAGCTTGCCCTTTTTAAGTTTACTTTTGATTACCTTAAGTTTCCTGTCTTAGTTGCTTCGGAAAAAGCCTCAAGCTCCTTCCTCTTCTTTCTTGATTCGCTTTGACAAGCTCTCGCATTGCTTGCTTATTGTTCAAGAGAGAGAGAGAGAGAGAGAGAGAGAGAGAGAGAGAGAGAGAGAGAGAGAGAGAGAGAGAGAGAGAGAGAGAGAGAAAATCCCTCCTCCCTTGACCAGCTCGTTCTCTACCTCCCTGCACCCTTCATTGATTCCTTGCTCATTGCTTTGCTTGGAGTTCCCCCGTTAACTCTCCATGGTTCTCTTCCCAACACACTCTTGCCCTTGTTGGCTTTCCTTCCTTTGTTGATGCCCTCGTTGGCTTCCCCTCGAGCTTACCTCTCTTTGTTCTCCTGCCTTGACTCCTTTCCTCTCCACGTTTTCTTGCTTCGAATCCCCTCTTCACGCAAAAAACCAGAACTATTAAAAACTCTTTTTAAATCTATGCAACGACGGCGCCGTCGTTGCATAAACGGCACCGATGACGTGGCAATTGGCTTGGGTGACCTGCTCGGAATTGGCTGCTGATGGCCCCAAACAGGAGCGCCCTGCCATTCCCTTCGCTTTTCACTCCACAGACGTACTCATCCGAGGCCTCAGTTAGCAGGCGCAAGCGCTTTTCCTTCCCCTGTGTTCCTTGCTCGCTGCAACGCCATCTTCTTCCTTTTTTTTTTTCTTTTGCTTCACACCAGCCCTTTTAATTTATCTTTTGGGCGGCCAAGGTTGTGGCCCTTGGGCGGCCATTTGAATTGTGAGTATGGGCGGCCAAGGAATTTGCAAGGGCATCACATGTAGCATACATGTCGGCCAAAGCATTTCATGACTGAAGAAGTCAGCATTGATGAGAGGAATTGCATTCTAGTAGAACCACCCGGAAAATGATCAACTTATCTACCAAAGCACTGCCAAGCACGACATCTCTTTCGAGCAATCCCTGGCAACAACAGTCTCATCATGGATTCTCTCCCCTTGGGGTCAATCCCGCAATCAATGCATTCCAAGAGACAACATTCCGAACACGAAGCTCTCCAAGAACTTTTTGCACTTTATGAGACGTACACCACATTTGACTTACACGTAGACTATCATAGTACTGCTGCTGGCAATGTACCCTGCTATCAATGCACTGCAGGAGATAACATTTCGGACAAGATTCTCATCGAGCACTTACTCTGTTGCACTCCAAAATCTGAGCGAGAGTCAAAATCTCCCATATGGCACTCCGGTCGAGTCGATTGGTCTGACACGGAACCGGCCCCCGGTGAATCTTTAACGGCCAATAACTTGGCGACCGGAACTCCGATTGCTGATCTGAAAAGACCGAGGCGCTCCACAAAGTGAGCACTTTGGGCCCATGCATTCATTTCATTTCTGTCACCTCAGCTGCAGTTGCATAATCCGGTACGGATCTGCAATCGACTTGAACTTTAAACTACCATAACTTCTTCACCGTAGCTCCAATCGACGAGCCGTAAAGACAGGCCGGTAGAGCTCTTCAAGCACTACAGTTCTGGAGCATAATAGTCTATCTGTGATCACTTTAAGTATAGTCCATTTTTGGCATCATGATGGCATCAATTGGCCCTTTAAAGCCGTGTCTGGCATACATTAATCATTAGACCTGGCCTGTTAACAAGCCCTCATCACTGTGATCACTTTAAGTATAGTCCATTTTTGGCATCATGATGGCATCAATTGGCCCTTTAAAGCCGTGTCTGGCATACATTAATCATTAGACCTGGCCTGTTAACAAGCCCTCATCACTGACCATTAATCAAGTAGGATTCAAAGAAGCTTAGCTTGCATTTATATGCTCTTTTTCTTATCATGGAAGCGGAGCTGCACGACATCCACCCCCTCTGAACCTGCACAGCCTCCAGTGTGTGCCAACAACACTTCAATCTGCATCTGCTACAGGTACCTTAAGCTCCTTACCATCATCAGACTCACGTAACTAGTAAACTTACGAAAAATGACATAAGGCTTATACCCTATCATCAATGTCCTAGCTTAATCATTAGGTATTTGTCCATCCAAAATCTCTGAACTGTATCTGCCGTATCTTCAAAGCATTTAATCATGGATAACTTGTTTAGTGAACCCCGCCAGACTCAAGTGCTCTAGTTACTTATGCACACGGCTTGACCATTAAGCTCTATTTAAGGAACCCTGTCAATCTCAATTATGCCTTACTCTGTCTACACACGGAATGGCCGCCAAGTCCTTTACTTCAAGTTCTGCTAGCAGAACCAACTCAAAATATGTGAAGACACTTCATCAATTGTCCAAAGAAGTTAACTGGAAGCCAGCTATGTTATCTTATTGACTGCATAACCAAAAACTCTTTTGACTTAGCATAAATCTAGAAAACAAAATCTTATACCATGCAACCTGCTACAACAGATAACTGGTACTCTTTAAATCAGCAACTGGCACTTTAGTAGCCCCCGGGATCAAACGGGAAACCAATCAATTGCCCCACTGTGAGCATTCCTTTAAAAATTTTGCACCATCCTCCAGGATCATAAGGAATATACAAGAATTTCCAATCATTACAGCATAAACATACATTAACCCACAAATCTTCATGCAAACCCCCTGGATCATATGGCATATAAGTCAATTGCCCAGGATCATGCATAAATCTGTCACCTCCTGGGTCAAAAGCTAGCTCAAAATCCCCTACATCATAGCGTATCATCAGATTCCATATAGCATCGGGTAGGACTAGATACTGCCATATCCCCTGTGCAATTGGCTCATCCAATTGTCGATCATCAATCACAGGTAAAAGCACTGGCAGTGCACCTTCACTCTCATTAGTATTGAAATTCCGATCATGCATATCTAAATACCTCAAGTCTCTGGTGAAATCCTCTTCATTAGGCTCAAAAGATGCATCCGAAAACAATCCTCTATCTCGTAGAGGCTCAAAATCAAGTAGTGCATCATCTAACAGCTGCATAAGTTCATCATCTGTTGAATCTGAACAAACTTGCTCATGCATGATTATGGATTGCTTGGTATCCTTAGCATCTGTATTTGAGAACCCTTCCAAAGCTTCGTCCACCGCTTGAGAAGGTTCCTCAATCCTATACATCTCAGGTTGCTGTAAACTAAGATTTCCACATGTGGCATGCATACTAAATACATCTGTTGTAGACAGCTCTTTAAGCCTTTCACCCTCATCTAGATATCTTTGCACTTCTGTAGCACAAAGTTCAACATGCACATTGAAAATTTCATCTATTGCCCTGTCTGTATCATCGGCACAATGAAACCAATCATAATCATCAACAAGAGATTCCATTTCACTATGCACCCCCTCTGAATTAGCATCATCAATTTCATGATCATTCTGCCACAGTGTGAGTCCTGTGTCACAAATTCTTGATAGAGAAGAAGTTTGCTCCCTCTCTAAATAACCATCATCAAATTCAGGATCAGTCTGCTAGATCGGTAGCTCTAGGTCACATAAACTTTTCAAAGAAGGAGTCTGCACCCCCTCTGAATCAAGCACATACTCTTGCTTAGCCAAGTCCTCAAAATCTGCTACATCCAAACTCAGTAAATCTGGTATACCAAAAACCATGGTCTTGCTGCTCTCAATAGTAGCTCTACTTTGACCTATAACATCTATATCATTGACCAACTATTTGGCAAAGCCTGTACCAGTATCTTCAATCACCTCTATGGTAGAATCTGTACCAAAAAAATTTTGCTCTAATTCTAGTTCAGTAGCAAAAGTATCAGCTCTAATTGAATCTTCCTGCATGTCTACCTGAATATGGCTGCACTCATTTACCTGCACATCTTCCTGAGCTTTAGCCAATTCATTGTCTTGATCCCATGATTTCTTTTCTTCCTGTACTACAGGTATATGTTCTTTGCAAAATTCACCCTGTGTAGTTTGAGGTTGTAGAGACTCACCCTCAAGGACTTCTACTTCATGCACAACATCTGCAAAACCCAACTTTGCATACACAGCTTCAACTATGTCTTCATCATTAGCATGTAAAAAGGTAGCATCTTGTACAATAAACTCATCAATCACAGCTTCTAACTTTGATTGTACTTGTCCTTGGATATCTGCGTAGTCCGGTAGACTTGAACTCTGTTCTTGATAGATTTCATACTCCTCATAACGTGCTTGCACAATAGCTTCTTTGAAATACTCCCAGTCGTCATTGCAAGCTCTGGTAACCTCTTGAATCTGCTCTTTCACATCTGAACTCACTAACTGCTCAAAAGATTTGATCATCAACTCTTCTGGTATCTCTCTTACCTTGGTTTCTAGCTCATAGCACTCAAGGTATCCCTCTGGATTGTATCCATCAAAGAGTCGTCTCTGGTCATACACTACATCCAAAGTCATCGATTTAATTTTTCTTCTTCACGGTCTCTATTTCAAGCAGAGATACTTGAACCAGTTGAAGAAAATTTGCAAAATCTGGAACTCTTGACTTATCATCAAAACCGTTCGCACTCAATCCTGTAATCATCTTCATCATCTTTTCTAAATTCTCCATCTTTACCTCCCACCCCGGCTCGTTTCGCGTCGGCTTCACCAAAGATGTCAGGGGATATGTGTTCGCTACGTGAGCCAGGCAGGTGCCGGGCCTCTGGCTGTGGGAGGTGTGAAAGAGAGAAAACAGGAGACAATGACGGCTCTACCAATCACCGCAATCATCAATTAAATCAATTAATATGTTTGAGTACAATTTAATCCTTAGCCAAGGCGGGTTGTTAACAGCACCGTCACTTGGATCATCTGCTAATTAAGAGCTTAAGCTCCCGTTTACAAGAGTATCCGGGCCGTTAACGACACCGGACTTAACAAAATGCTTGATCAACTTCTGATGTTGGTGATGGAAATCTTCTTATGTCGCTTTATCTGTCTCTTCTACTTTCAAGATTCTGCAAATCTCATGTAAGTTCACTGTGTGGATCATCATGCTTCAATAATAATTCTCTTCTGCTACTTCAACTGCTTCAATTGCCCCGTGGATTCTGCAAGCTTCAATTTTGCTCAATATCTTGATCATCAAGCTTCATTTATTACCAATTATCCTGTATCTTCCTGCTTGCATGCCTCGACAAACTTGCCGCCTTGCTTCCTCGACCAAGCTTGCCCTTTTTAAGTTTACTTTTGATTACCTTAAGTTTCCTGCCTTAGTTGCTTCGGAAAAAGCCTCAAGCTCCTTCCTCTTCTTGCTTGATTCGCTTTGACAAGCTCTCGCATTGCTTGCTTATTGTTCAAGCTCGAGAGGGAGAGAGAGAGAGTCTCTCCTTTGCTTTGATTCCTTCGTTCAAGCGAGAGCCGAGAGAGAGAGAGAGAGAGAGAGAGAGAGAAAATCCCTCCTCCCTTGAGCTCGTTCTCTACCTCCCTGCACCCTTCGTGGATTCCTTGCTCATTGCTTTACTTGGAGTTCCCCCGTTAACTCTCCAATGTTCTCTTCCCAACACACTCTTGCCCTTGTTGGCTTTCCTTCCTTTGTTGATGCCCTCGTTCGCTTCCCCTCCAGCTTACCTCTCTTTGTTCTCCTGCCTTGACTCCTTTCCTCTCCACGTTTTCTTGCTTCAAATCCCCTCTTCACGCAAAAAACTCGAAACTATTAATAGCTCTCTTTAAATTTATGCAACGACGGCGCTGTCGTTGCATAAACGGCACCGATGATGTGGCAGTTGGCTTGGGTGACCTGCTCGGAATCCGCTGCTGATGGACCCGAACAGGAGCGCCCTGTCGTTCCCTTCGCTTTTCACTCCACAGACGTCCTCATCCGAGGCCTCAGTTAGCGGGCGCAAGCCCTTTTCCTTCCCCTGCGTTCCCTGCTCGCTGCAACGCCATCTTCTTCCTTTTTTTTTTTCTTTCGCTTCACACCACTTAAGTCCTTTTAATTTATCTTTTGGGCGGCCAAGGTTGTGGCCCTTGAGCGGCCATTTGAATTGTGAGTATGGGCGGCCAAGGAATTTGCAAGGGCATCACATTTAGCATACATGTCGGCCAAAGCATTTCATGACTGAAGAAGTCAACATTGATGAGAGGAATCGCATTCCAGCAGAACCACCCGGAAAATGATCAACTTATCGACAAAAGCATTGCCAAGTACGACATCTCTTTCGAGGAATCCTTGACAATAACAGTCTTATCATCGATTCTCTCCCCTTGGGGTCAATCCCACAATCAATGCATTCCAAGAGACAACATTCCGAACACGAAGCTCTCCAAGAACTTTTTGCACTTTATGAGACGTACACCACATTTGACTTACACGTAGACTATCATAGTACTGCTGCTGGCAATGTACCCTGCTATCAATGCACTGCAGGAGATAACATTTCGGACAAGATTCTCATCGAGCACTTACTCTATTGCACTCCAAAATCCGAGCGAGAGTCAAAATCTCCCATATGGCACTCCGGTCGAGTCGATTGGTCTGGCACAGAACCGGCCCCCGGTGAATCTTTAACGACCAATAACTTGGCGACCGGAACTCCGATTGCTGATCTGAAAAGACCGAGGCGCTCCACAAAGTGAGCACTTTGGGCCCATGCATTCATTTCATTTCTGTCACCTCAGCTGCAGTTGCCCAATCCGGTACGGATCTACAATCGACTTGAACTTTAAACTGCCATAACTTCTTCACCATAGCTCCAATCGACGAGCCGTAAAGACAGGCCGGTAGAGCTCTTCAAGCACTACAGTTCTGGAGCATAATAGTCTATATGTGCTCACTTTAAGTATAGTCCATTTTTGGCATCATTAAGGCATCAATTGGCCCTTTAAAGCCGTGTCTGGCATACATTAATCATTAGACTTGGCCTGTTAACAAGCCCTCATCACTGACCATTAATCAAGTAGGCTTCAAAGAAGCTTAGCTTGCATTTCTCTGCTCTTTTTCTTATCATGGAAGCGGAGCTGCACGACAACGTCCCGTGTGCTTGTGAATGCAACTAAACCTTCAACGCTCATGCTATCAAAACTAGACCAAACTCATTTGAAAAGGTACGAAACCCATAGGAAATACTCATCAAGAGGTCATTACCCTCTGGACTCTAACTTGATATCCTACCTACAACCACCATGTGCGACATTCGTAGTATGAAGACAAGCAACAAAATGCAAGTCACCACTTTTGGATTTGTATGATCCTAATATGTAGCTCTACTCGCCGTGAACCCACAGGTGTAAAGAAATCACCAATCTGACACACAATTTGCAAGAAAACTCACTCGAAATCTGCTAAAAGATCTCTTCATGACACCAGAATCATGCAAGATTGGCATTGGATTGAAGCCCTAGCTGTTGCTAACGCGTTGGTGGTGTCAAATTTTGTAATGGAAACTCCGTAGAGTGCATAGGGAAGAGAAGAAACCTCTCTCTCTCTCTCTCTCTCTCTCTCTCTCTCTCTCTCTCTCTCTCCCCTCCCCCCCCCACAGACACAACGCACAGTAAAACGTGAGATTAGATTAACTCAAAAAGCTTGTTTTATGGTTACAAAAGTTGGCTTATATACAATTCCTCCTTAGAGACTTATTCTCAGAAAGAATATTGGCTGCTTAATCCATTACAAAATGTCATGTTGTTTCTACTAAATAAGTGATACAAAAAAGTTAGGAAAGGCTTCTTTTGTGTCCAACCATCAACACTCCCCCCTTTCGCGTCCATGGCCTCCCTGACATGATGGTTATTTTTCTTGCAGGCCGTCTAGTTGATTTGCCTCTAGTGAAAACCAGGTGGAGTGATCATCTTCAAGTATGACTCATACCTAGTATTGCCGATGCTGGGCCAAAACATTTGCTATCATATGTAAAAACCCTGATGTAGGAAGCTTATTCTATCTCCTACCTTGGGTGCTAGAAGCTGGGGGTAGTTTAGCAATTTAGGATGTTTTTGTATTAACATGGCATGTTATGACCATCTTCTCATTCTAGGTACTGGGCAAAAAGAGAGGTTATCTCTGATAGTCTTTGGTGCTTCAACCAGACATACAAGGTATGCTGGGAACTTTGTTAACCATCATTTTCTCCACCTTGGTTGTGAGTTGCCTATCTTTTTGGAAACTGATTCATCTTTGATATCACCATCAAAAAGTGGCATCATCTCCTTTGTCTGTATCCTTTTCTTTATTGCTCATAATTCGAATCATAGGAGAGGGTATGGCAGGGATGGTTGCATCTGTTCCTCCCTAATCACATTTGTGTCTATTTTCATGGTTCTATGAAATGGATCATCCTCTTTTCCTACCCGATGGCTTTCGAGCACTATCTGTAGTTGTCTTTTCTATTGATTGTTTTAATATGTCCTCTTCTTTAGTCGTGAGTACAGGCTCTGCTTATTGAGGTCATGGGGAAACATCCAACTGCATTTTCTCTTCAGCTCCTTCTAGGATTTCAAATGGCTCTTGCTAGACATTGACTCCAATGTCACTCGGACTCGGATTTGTGTCGGCACCCAGTCTGCTCCACTTGTTGCATGAGGCTTTCAAACTACCTCTACACTTTGTTGTCTCTTTGTGTTGCTTCTTCAGTATTGTTCAAGAAAAGTTTGTGTAGAGCTTTTGGATGCTTAGTCAGTTCCTCATTCTCATTTTGTAGCACCTGCTGCTATTCACTCAATCTTTTATCTATTGCTAGGAAGCCTTCCGCCATATGCACTCTCTCTCTCTACTCCAGCCTCAACTCTTGTTGAAGTGATGCTATTTGATCATCCAAGGCTTGTGTAGCCTGGATTTCCGTTCCTATGCTGGCTCTTACCGCTCTTGGAGTTCCTTGCAGCCTTTGTATGGTAGGCTCTTGGAGCACTAATTTATCTTTGAGCTCCAATATCTCATCATGAGCCAACTCTACATGTTTTTCAGTTTGATCCTTGCCCTTTTGTAAATTTTTTATCTCTTTAGAGATCTCAGCTATTTGTACAGTGAGATTGTCTCTCTCCACCTATACTTCTTGTAGCGCTTTCCGTTGACTTTCTTGTCCCCTCTTAGAAGCTTTAGCTTTGGGCATATATCCTTGTAACTCATTTTTTGGGTGTCATGCTCTTTGGTTAAATTTTCGTGTCTTGTGTGGAGCATACTATTTTCTTCTGCTAGAGTGAGGGTTTGAGTTTGAACTCTATCAAGGAGTTGGTGTGCCTCTTGCACATCATCTTCATTTTCCGCCACTATGCTCCTTGTTGTGGACTCTTGCACAGGTCCGACCAAAGAGATTTGGTGGTCCATGCTGAGCAAGACATCTACTGGTAGAGGTTTCCTTGGCCTTTCAAGTGCTCTCCCTTGAGCTGCCTCCATTCAGGGACAGAGTGGTGAGAGATCTGAGTCATGTATTCTGGTAATTGCAACTTGGGTTTGAAATCTCTTATCCTTTATCTCTTCTTTCTTTGTTGCTGATGGGATTGGTGTGTCATATGCTGCTTGGGAAGCTTCTGTAGGGGTGTAGCCCGCTTCAACGAGATCCTTGTAGATCTATTGTCTTCCCTCTTTCATCAATGGCACATGGTCACATGTTTTTTCAGGTTGAGATGTAAAGGGTAGGGGGTGGTGTGTAGTTTTTGTGGTGGTAGGAGGAGATAGTGGTGGCACTCATCTTCTCCACTTTCCAATTCAGTTGTCCATACTTCCCTTAGAGTTTTCTTGAGCTCTTGGTGCTTCTTTTTGCTCTGAACTTTGGTCCATTTTGGTTCTCTTATTTCGTTCGATTATGTTTTTTCTTTTTTGGGCTTAGTCTTTTTTTTTCGACTTTTGGGTTTGTTTTCTCATGTCTCTTGCTCTGTCTCGTGTCATAGTCTCGATCATCCTGAGAAAATTGGCCTGGAATTTAGTTTTTAATGCAATCTTTGACTTTCACAAGAGATAAAAATTCTGTTTGGTTCCTCATTTTAGGCATTGGGTTATCTCTTGCTTTGTGTGCCACGTTATTTTCTTGTAGTGTGCTTGACGTCTAGGTTTTTGAATTGGGAAATCGTAAAACCTCACCCTCGGTATCATTTCCTCTTGCTCACTGGGGTTGTCAGAGCATTCATTATCTACATTATCGTCTCGTTCAAGATGCTCTTGAGAGTTGTAGAACAACTCCCCATTCACCTCTTCCTTGTGTTTAATTTTTCTTGGTTGTACCAAGATTTTTTCACCATCATCATCCTCTATTAAATCAACCATATAGTATGGAACCACATCATTCCCATCCTTGTCACAAAACTTTGTTGTCAGTTCCTCCATAATAGCACACACATCTAATGCTGCTCGATTATGCATCCATTGTAAGGGTTCTAGGGCCTTCTGTGGAAAAGGTTCCGGAACGTATTCCTTATCCTCAATAACTCTTTCTAGAATACATTCTTCTCGTTTTAAGCTTCCACAATGGGATGCCCCACATATCCATAGTTCCTTTGGTTTACCTAACTAGGTTGGAAGCTCAGATCCTACCAACGTAGCAGAGTCAAATTCCTCTACCGGGTTTGGTCCACATCTTTGTAACTATGGTCATTAAGGTTTATTCTCATAGTAGTTTCCATGTGCCTGAGGTATATATAAATATAGCCCCGATCTTGGACCATCTTTAATTGTTGCATGAATGGTCGTCCAAGTATTATCTCGTAGTTATGCTTCTTGCCAAGATCCACTATTGCAAAGGTATGCTCGTATTCAAGGCCGCAAGAGGTAACAACTACCTTTTCTAGGAGACTTATGGGTCTCTCCATATAACCATCTGTAAGTTGTAACTTCATTCTAGTGGTTCTCAAAGCGGGTTTTCCCCATTTCTTCCATACATCCTTGGTAGCAATGGCTACACCAACTCCACTCTCAAGAAATTCCATGTTTGTGACATCTTTTAATTCAACTGGGAGTGTGGTATTTCCATCTTCTCATTCATAATATTCTCGTACCTTATTTAAGGGTACTGGTTGCATATTGAGTTGATGTTTCTCTATTTCTTTGATCCCTTCTTGCATTCGTAAAGTCGGATCCTTTAACTCAAATATTTCTAGGCATTTTTTCTACTGTAGTCCACATGTGAGGTCTTATTTGTAGAAGCTTGGTGAGAGTAATGGTGCAAGTCATTGGAGTAGACAATATGGTTATCAACCCTTGGGAGTCCATCACCTCCCTTGCGGAGAGTCTCTATGATGGTACAACTTTTACATCCGCTTTTGCTTCATACTTTCTCATATAAGATGGTAAAGCTCTCAGGGATCTCACAGACTCTTCAAAGATCTTACAGATCCCTTGTCCCCCAATACGAGTGCATCTCCAGGTCTGCTTGAGGTCCCGCCTCAAATTCTTCAATAGGAGGAAGAAGGAAATCTCTTCCCATACTGGTTTGGTTAACCCTTTGGCTCAATTCGTTGGCCTCATTAGCTTCTATTATCTGCTTCCCAATCTCATTCAATCCATTGTCCCCTCTATACATTTTCAATATGATAGGTTGAAAACCTTCAGACTCCTGATCTGTAGTGTTCATCACTATCCCAGGTCTTTTGATCCATTTCTCCGGTTCCAATTCAGTTTTTGGAGCAACGGATCTCTTTTAGATTCAAGCATTGGAGAGTATTTTGGTATTGATACTGGAAGTTCTACCCAATCCTTTGGTTTTCCTACCGTTGGCTATAGCAAGGCTTGGGTTGGTTGGATCATCTTTTGACACATTTCCAGTCTTTGTTTTTCTAGCTCTGCATAGGGGTATGTCATCTGTTGCACTTTTTTTTTGTCCAAGGGCATGGGGATTTTGGACAGAGAAAGAGAACACTTGCATGAGCTATTGAGCACTTGAAGCGAGCTTGAAAGTTTGTTTTATTATAAATTTCCATTGATGATACTCTCACTTGATCTTCCATGAGGAGTTTGTTTTGACAGGCAATGAAGACACCGCACTTATTATGGCATTATCCTTAAAGAGAAGAAATTTTGAAGATGTTCAATTTGACGACATCGAGGAAATCATACCTTTTATGTTTCTCGGTGGTGCAGAGGTTCAAATGAAGAGTGCAAACAGTTCTAAAATATGAAGTTTCTTTTGAAGCGCTGCGTGTGGACGATGATTGCGACAAATGAAATAAAGCCATTATGAGGAGGCACTTCGCTTTTGTACATATGTTGGAATATTTACTAGCATAGGAGGCATTGAAGAGAGAGGGAAGAGAGATTTAGAAGAGGACAATAACTTCCCTAGCTCTCATACATTGTGTGCGTGTGTGTATACTCTACTTGAACTGAGAGAGGGAGAGTACCTCTCTCTAGCCGAGAGACAGAGTATCCATTAGGAAAAGTTTGGACTCAAAAATGGGACTTGTAAGAAATGCCAGGTCAGCTTAGAGAGATATAATAAAAAGTCCCTAATTTCATTTTTGATATTCACTTTCAAAAAAGCTCGGATATCAGATTTGAGGGGTACGTTTATTAAAACTCTCAAAAAGTGTTCAGACAATGATAACATACGACGGCTCTGAATTGAACGCCAATTGTCTCAATCTTTTGGATTTTTCAAAACTAAGATTTGGCGCTCAACGAGGTGCATTGAATGTTATTCTTCTCCTCAGTTTCGCGTCTCTCTTGCTTTCTGCCTGTGCGCAGTCTCTTCCCTTGAGCTCTCTTCCATTTGCTCCACTCTTGTGCTCTCCTCTGTTTTGAGCTTTCTCATTCACCAAGTCGTCTCAATGTCATTATCATCTTCACACAGAACTCAGACGAGGAGTCAAAACGATGTGTATCATATGCATATCGAACTGTCCAGAGAATACGAGCCCCTCACAAGAAGAATAAGCGAGGTATCTTTTCCGAAGCTTCAAAAGAGAACTTCAGATTTCAAGGTAAAAAAAGCGTCGATGTTTGGGTGGATGGCAGGATATATCCTGATCATCCTATCACCAACTCAACTCCACCATTCAGAAACATAACGTCATTGCTGAACTAGGTAGGAGACGGTTATTCTGGTTTATATGGCTACACCAAGCATTTGGCGGCCAGAAGTGATATTCTTAAGCTTGAGAGAGACCTTGCACACAAAGAAAAATTTTTCTTGAAGCAAACTGTGACATAGTGCGCTCAGCAACTGAAAGGCAAGGAAAAAAGCATCACGCAGCTCATGCAGGATCTCAGAGAAAAAAATACTGTCTTGCGTCCTCGGTTAAGAGAACGACGCTTACAAGACATTGAACAGCTGAAGGTTGGTTCTGGGGGTTTGAAGAAGAGGGTTAAAGCAATCAAGTAAGATTATCATTCAATCAGGTTTAATTCATCTTTACATTTGTAGTTTTATATCTTACTTTTCATATTTCTGCTTAGATCGTTGCTACATCCTCAGTCAAATATTGACAGCAACACACAAACTTCTTCAATTCCTTATGGTCTCATACTAAAACGCAAAGATGTCGCCGGACTTTTGGACGATAAGCGCTACTGCAAGATTGTTGCTAAGCAACTTGGCACTCTTTTGAAATAGAATCAACTCCAAACACGTGATGTTCAGTCAATTCTGGATGAAGCCGGAATATCCAACAAAGGTTATTCTGCAATTTTTAGGTATGTATGGTGTTTGAATCAATTGTCTTCACCTGTCAAATCAAATGTCTGCAATTTTTAGGTATATTGGATATGTGTAGCATTTGAAAACTTGGAAA
This sequence comes from Adiantum capillus-veneris, assembly GCF_014529385.1. Taxonomy (NCBI): domain Eukaryota; kingdom Viridiplantae; phylum Streptophyta; class Polypodiopsida; order Polypodiales; family Pteridaceae; genus Adiantum; species Adiantum capillus-veneris. The sequence goes on along the minus strand of NC_140953.1, from coordinate 20,837,915 downwards.
TAGTCCATTTACTTAATTTTCTGTTTACAGAATTATGCAGCAACAAAGTAAGAAGTTCAATCTCAAGCACACATTGCTGCCAAATCCTTTCTCCATTCGAAAGACGAGACGAGAGGTCAACCAGGAAGTGCTTCGGACATTGGACACTCCTTTTCACATTGAAGCAATGTACAGATCGCCATCAGCAGAGGAAGTGGTCTATGACAAATACAATAATATATTTAATGATTTAGTAGCTTTGCAAACATATATTGTTCAATTGTTCGAGGTTTCTCAAGAGGAATGCAATAGAGTTTTGAAGTTTGTGCTTAAACTGGATGAGTGCGAGCTAGTGAAAGAGACAAAGGTTGAGCGTGTCACAATAACACTTATGAATAGAGCATTAGATGAAAGCATTGCTTCAGACAACCCTAGAAACTTTAGCGTGCAATCCGAAAACAATATTTTCTTATTAGCCACATTCAAGGTTTGATATCAACAAGTTTTTACTTAAAAAAATGGTTAGACATGTTTCATTTGATTGGTTTGGTTTTTCCATTTCAGGTGCCTGCAAAGAATTTCGATATTCTTAACTGGGTTTTCCATCCAACAAGTATTCCTGAAGTCATAAGCGAACAGAGAAATGGAAAGACACTCGATGTATTAGGCATGGGTTCATACACAGTAGAGTGGCATATGGCTGGAGATCTCAAAACCCTAAAGTGTATGTACAACATCTCAAAAGGAGCAACAAGTAAAAGCCCTTGTTTGTATTTCATGGGAGGAGTCATTGGTCTTGACAAAAGAAATTGGAGGAGAGCACCGGACAGGCACTTGCAGGATCTTAACTTCCGCACAGTGTTGGATATTCCACTATCCAAAGTACATATTTGCACGATGCATGCACTCTACAGAATCATTGAGAAACTTATGTTTTTGTACATTTGTTTTTTCTTGGACCACTTGGCCAGCATCAACAAAACAAAGGGCTATAATATCATTGGAAACAGTTTTCTCAGATATGGGCTTGCATGGAGGACATGTGAAAATAGAGCAGGACGAGAAGAGGTCTAAGAATGGTCGAGATGTGCCAAAGAAGTTGTCTATTGGCTGTGTGAAAGCCCGTCTCTTCTTGTCGATGCCAACTAGTGGCAGACAATGCAAAAGCCAAAGTGCTCAGGAAAGGTTGACATTGAGATACAACTGGTAAAGAAACCTGCACAATGTAGTGGTTGACCACGCAGACAATGGTGCAGCAAGGACTTGCAAAGCGATCGTGTGGAAAAGTTTGGATTCCATATTCAAGTTTTGTGAGCTCAATACTTGGAGAGATACTGACTATACATTTTTTCAAGACGCTCTAGAGACCTTCCACAGGTCTTTCATAGCTGCATGGACAAATCAACATGTCATAACTCATTACATGGTATATTACTTTATTTGATAAAATTGTGATTATATATTTACATATAAACAATAAGCTGGTCTTTTTTGCAGCATATCATATGCAACCACATGCCTTGGTTTGCTAGGCAGTACGGTAGCTTGGCTATACGGTCTACACAAGGTATGGAGAAAACTCACTACCAAGCCCGTACTGGCTATTTCAGCCACACTCGTCACGGAGGTGGTGCAAACAAAGCCAACAGTTTGGAGGAACTACATCAATGGACTTCAATGGACTTATCGAAAGGAATTTGTCAAAGACAGTCAGATTGGCCAATCAATGAGATTAGCAAGCAAACGACGGAAGAAGGAAATATGGGAGGCATCTTTTGCGGCATCACGACATGTAGAGTGGCGACTTCAAAAAGAACGCATTGGAAAAACTTGGACAACTCCGACCCAAGTTGTTTGAGACTCCCTAAAGATAGCGCATTGTAACACAATATAAAGTTTTGTGCCAAGAGAATACAACCAGTCACAAAAGTGAGAAACATAATGTACTCATTGTTTTGATAGAAAATGTACTATTTTTTGGCATCGACAATATACATTGGAGCTTCTCTATTCTTCATCTTCGTCAGGAAAAGTTACAAAATATTCTGGCCTTTTTGCCTGCTATGTGTTATTGTCTTCTTCTTGAATTGGTCTTTTGCAACCTAGTCCTGCAGGTTCGTTTGTCGACAGTACATTTGTCTCCACCTCCACAAACACAAGAGACATTTCTTCAGGAGGCAGATGCGCAATTGGTTGTTTATTGCGAAACATAGCATGCTTGTCATACTCTAGTAATTGCACAAGGTCAGTGATTCCGCATGCCAAACCATACGCTGCTTGGGTCAAAAAATAGCGACTACGCAAACCATACATTCCTGGCCCTTGGCCAAACATATACAATGCGGCCTTTTTTTCTAAAAGCATTATTTTATCTGCGTTCCACCTAATGCCGGCCCCTCCTAAATATCTTGAAAGTGTCTTCAACGTCATCAAGGGTAGCTCCGCGTTGTCATTGGAGAAGGACGAATGGAAGATCAAAAAACTCGGATACTTAAGATTCTTTAAGTTTTGGCCGAGAGAGGAATTCTTCCCTAGATCTCCCATGCCTCGTACACGAGGGCGAGGAATGAAGGTATCATCATAGACCACCAACTGCAACAAATTAAATTTATGAAATGAGATAAGTAGAAACCAAAAAGGTAAGGCAAATAAAAAAAGATTACCTTCTGGTTTTCATCTTCCTCAAGTAAGTCGTCATTCCATAGGTTGATGCCGCCCTGACCTCCAGTGGGCGCATTGGAGGTTGAGGCCAAAGATGATGAAGATGTGCTTGCCTTACCCATTTCTTCAATCCCTAGATTTTTTTGCACTTCCATGAACTCCTTTTCTGTTGGAAGTGTGCGTTCATACCTAGCAACATCATTGTAAATAATCACAAGTGTACTTGCGGGGTCAACGAACTCATTGTCATTTACATGGGCATCTATAGCAGATACTTGTCGTGCTCACGGTCAATGATAGCATCATCCTCTTCGAGATTCTGTGCCACAATGGCAAGGCAATAGTCCTCTCGAAGGTCAAAAAGCTCCATAATGTTGTTAAGCATGACATACTGCAAATCACCAATAGGTATGGTAGGTAGAACACTAGTAGGCAAAGCACCCTCCTGAAGCTGGACTCCCTTTGAAACCTGCAAGGCAAGGCTTCCCCGAGACTTGGACTCTTGACCCTCCCTAGTCTGATCCTCTAGCGAGGCCTCTGCAGCATCAACATGCTCATCCAAAATTAAATGCAAATATAAAATAAAACCTGCATAATATTCAACCACTCGACACTTGCGGTTATGAAGTGCTTACTTGTAGTCTGTTATCCGCAAGTGCACTGGTAGCTTAAGGAAACTCCTAGAAAATATGTGTTTCTTGGAGGAGTCCGAATTGATATCCTTCATGTGAACAAAACGAGCTCCTTGTATCTCGACAGTGCCACCGGACGTTTGCTGCTGGTAGGTCTGCTCAAAACTTGATAGGTAATGTTGCACGGAGACAATCCACTCATGCAAAGAAAAATATTGATTGAACATCGGCTTGATCTCTGTCTCGCGCTGCTGAAGCCCAATGCGGTATAGAAAATGAGATAGTTTGTCTTGGGGGCCATCCTCAGAGCAAGACACTTCCTCCTCTGCTTCAACATTGAAGGGGTCCATAATGGAAATTCAAAAACGAAGATAGATAAGAGAGCACAACATCCAAACAAAGGGCAAATGGGGGAGCAAGTCATATTTGTAGGACTCCCGAGAACGTTGATGACGTCGATTGACATGCATCATGGGGCCACCGTGATGATTACGCCATGTGTTAGCCGCCGTGGGACGGTCGCGCCAGAACGCGAAACGGGTGCCTCCACTCCAGAAAAGCACCGCTATCGCCTTTTTGATGCGACAGCCGTGCATCATGGGGCCACCGTGATGATTACGCCACGTGACAGCCACCGTGGAACGGTCGTGCCACAACGTGAAACTGGTGCCGCCGCTCCACAAAAGCACCGCTATCGTGTTTTGATGCGACAACTTGTTGTCGCGTCATAACACGATACGGCCAGTCCAGAGTACTCAGGTCCGCCTCCTCGCGTTGTGCCGCGACATACCGTTGTTGCTAGGGCAGCCCGTTGGGCACCTTCTTTCCTCGTCGTGTCACACCGCGAATAGGCAGTGCCACTAATTTTGGCACCATCAATATCGCTTGAGTCCCGATGTGCCATATGGCGCGTAATCATTATGCTCGCACGCTTCCTATCATGCCTCGCAATGTCATGATTAATGCAGCCGCCTCTTCTCATTATACTTATTCCGCTAATATAAACACCCCCCCCTCCCCCCTTTTTTTCTCATCGTTTTTTCCGAAGTGTCTCTAGTCACTCAGCGTTTTTACCCACATCGAGATTTCTGTATTTCCTCGCATTCTCCTTGTTCAGGTCATGGCCCCCACAAAGAAAACAACAAGGAAGGTTTATCTTGGCCAGTCTGGTGCGCAGGGCCAGGCTAGCTCGTCTGTAGTCCAACCGTTAACATCGCAGGTGATTCCGGGAAAGACCATGCCGCAGTTACGGGCAACAATGCAAAGAAGAAGATATGAGCAGAATAGGAGTGTTCTACTTGAACTTCGTAAGCTCCAAAAGCACATTTCATTGGCAATACCTAAACAACCATTCCAGCGAGTATTTGCGAGCAACACAACCTGAATTTTCGGTGGTCTTGAAGTGCAATGGGGTGCTTGCACGAGGCCGCCGAGGATTTTTTTGTAGAGCTTTTCCAAGATAGCTACATTCCGCGAGGCATCAACACACTTCGCCTTCTCAGGTTCAAGTATGACAAAACAATACCGCCTGCCAGTATTTCAGACCGAAAGATGGACAATATTCTTAGAATACCACCTATTGACAAGGTCAAAGTTCATGAAGTGTCTACACAAATGCATCGATACAGCACCCGTCTCAACACTGAGCAGGACACAACAAAAGACAATAGTGAAAGATTGGAGCAGTTACACCTTGAGATGATGGAGGAACAAATGGCAGATGCCATCAGCGACGCCAACGCTGGTGATTTGTCATTGCTGTTACCTTATTTCCATGTTGGCCTTCCTGTGTGGGGACGCATTCTGTATTTTCCCTATCACCCCCACGAGATTGCAATTTTACAGAACCGGACGAGGGAACTCACAGACTCAATCATCAATTGCTTGCTTTGGTGCGTGCTATTCTTTTTTTCACAATAAATTCTTTTAATATATTCAATTTTGTATGCCACAAATTTCTTTACAGTTTTGTAGTTTCAAATTTGCCTTGGAATATGCAAGATGATGTCGCCGTCCTTGACTCGAACCTCTCGGTCGTTTTGATGGCCGAGGATACATCTGTAGTGGAAGTAGTTGACTGATTCCAGACAGTGAACATGGAGACGACAAATTTTTTTGTTATGGCTTATGATGAAGGGTACACAATGTTTTCAATAGTGAAATTATTTATCTTGAACTCTAATTTGTTGTGATGACATATGTTTTGCTTATGTTTATTTGTAACACCGCTCATTGGAGTCTTGTTCTCTTACACCTTGAACGAAACCGATGGTGCAGCCAAAGTATGTCGGCTCTAGAAGATGGCATGGACAGGTGTGTGAAGGCAAGCAAAAGTATGGCAAAGTGCAGGTGCAGCTAGGAAGTTCATGGGATAGTAGGTAACAACGGAAGTGTATGCATGATGCGGCTTATAGGCCAAGAAGGGCTCCGTAATGTGCTAATTGGGGTAGCAGGTGAAGGAGATGCAAAGTGCAGCCTTTGCTTCCAAAAATGAAGAGCTTGGAGTGTTGAAGGAGCAGGTCCAGATGACTCATCAAACCGAGCTACGGAGCCCAAGTTATTGAAGGTTGAAGTTTCAGTGGTTTTGCAGATTCTTGCCAGACAGGGCAGCTAGAGACAGGTGGTCCAAGTGGAACTTAAGGTACAGGTGTGTAGAGCTTGATTTATGGAGCCTACCCATCTTTTCAGATTGTGGATCGGAGCCACGGTTTGCAAGATATGGTCATTTGAAGTTTTTCCGGGGGTCTGGTCTGAGCCCACTTGGCCGCATTGGAGTACCTGCCATCTGGCGTCTTTTGAGTACCGACGAAGTTCTAGAGTGGAGTGTACATTATATGGAGCTAGCAGGAAGTGACTGCACGCCAAACGGAGGCCGGAGCAAGGAGATATAGCCGTCGAAAAACTGGGAGTCTTTGCCCGAAGTTGGTTGCAGATGGTTTTTTCCATTTTTGAAAGCTGTGGTTCGAGGACGCCGAGAAGTCAAAGTGCAGGTACAGAGAAGGTGGTTGTAGCCGGCAAAGTGGGGTTTTAGTAAGTTGTTGTGACTCGGCAATAGGAGGTGGAAGCAGTACATGGGAGCCAGACAAAGTTAGGCCAAAAGGTTTTTGTGCTTAAAAAAAAGTTAAGGGACCTTTTTGAAACTCAAAAGGCTTGAAGCCTCCTGGAGTTGACACATGGCGGGGGTGAAAACCCACATGCAAGGAAAAGCGGCAGGACCGCGTGGTATTTAAGCTGGGCCGTGGCTCTCCATAAGGCATCCAAGAGGAGTGAGGGGAGCTCCCCTCCCCCTAGCTATGGCGTCCGCGCGTCGGGCGCTGCTGTGGCGGTGATGCGGCGGTTTTGAGCGGCGAGCCGGCTGAGGATGGGCGGCGCAAGGTGCCCATGGTGGTGAGCTCAGTGATGACGTGGCAGGCCTTGCTAGAGGCGGGTCCCGCGGTTCTCAAAGCCCGTAAGTTTTGAATGAAGAGGAGGGGGGCAATAGCGATATCGCTATTGCCTTCCCCTCTCAGGTAAGGGATGAGCTCCACAGCAGGGAATGAGAGAGAGAATCCGGAAACATCCAAGTGGTATAAAGCAAAGCTAAAGCCGGCCAAGGTGAGGGCCAAGTGGACAAAGCCAGATGCAAGACCAAAAGGGGGGAGATCCGGCCGGCCAAGGTGGAAGGTGCAAAGGGCAAGTGTGCACACCATGTACATGTTTCCAAAAGCAAACTAAGCCAAGTGTTAACAATGCAAGAAAATACTAAAAGAAGCTCTAAGTGAAGGCCACGGCAAGAGAAACTCACCTTTTTTTCTTTTTTTGGGCCTCTTAGAGGTACCCCTATAAAAGGTTGTTAATGAGAAAATTTAAGGGCTTTTTTGCCTATGTGGAGTAAGTGAAATCTTGAAGCTTGTGTGATGCCAAGCTTTCCATTGAATCTATATACATCAATTGTACTACCCTCTATGCAATAATACCAACCGTTTTGCCGCATTAAAAAAATAAAGCTTAGTAAGCTCACTAGGGGGCTCTCCCATAGGGCATAGAGAGGCCATGATTGAGTAAGATCAAGAGAGGGAGAGCTATTGAGTGTAACAACATGGATTGAGAGAGCATAAGGTTTCCAAAAGGGGGACACCATGCAACTTTGCCATTGCGAGGGAAGAGAGAGTATTCCTCTCTTACTGGATTGACCAAAAGGGAGGAAGAGAGAGAGGTACCTCGAGACATAAGGATGGAAAGAGGTCGCAGAGCATGTGTATGAAGGAACGGCCATCGACAAGGTACCAAGTCAAAGCTTTAGACATGGATAAGCTTTCTTTCCCTCCTATTTCTCAAAAATTTTATTGTAAACTTGGCATGATAAAAGAAACTTTTTTACAGGAACATTTGTAGTGTCTCTCTCCATTTTCATAATAGACACATAAATGTCTTCATGATTCTGTTCTCGAGTCTGAGCGAGTATGTGCAGCCCGAGCACTTTGTGTAGGTTAGAGAGAGAGATTATTTGATACATGTTTTGGCAGATGATTTAGCCTCACTTACATTGTCTAGGCTCCTTGTTTTGGGAGTGAGCGTAGCATATTTCTTGAGCTCTTTTGTTTGCTAGGTTTTTCTTGGTCTTGGTCTGCTCCATGGCCTGGCCATAGAAAAATATCTATCATCATCCATGTTTGTTCTTGTGTTTGGTTAATTTTAAGCTTTGCTTAATAGGCCTTCATGAGAGCATCTAGAGGTTCATTTACTTTCTCAAATAATACAAATCCTCTCGATCTTGCACTTTTTGGTTCAATTTTCCTCTCAAGATTTATGACTTTTGAAGTTTTGGGTTTGTGGATAGTTTGACTCTCAAGCCTTTCCAATTTGTCTTTGGATTGTTTTAATTCTTTCGCTAGGGCCATTTGTTCGCGCTCTTTCCTAGATTCCACCCGTGATTTCCTATCCCTCCATGTGTTTCATTGGATTTTTCATTCATTGCTGGGTGCTTTCATTATTGGTTCTTCAATTATGGGTTTCCCTCTCTCTTTTTGAGCTTGTGCTCATGTGATAATCTGTATAGCTATTACCATTTTGTTTTCCGAACCACTGCTTGAAGGAATTGCCTCCAAGATGTTCAATTTTTTTCTAGCCACTTTGTTTGGATGTTTGGACAATCAATGATCAAATGATTGATGCCACAGTCTGGATAATACGCATTGACTCGGACAATTTCCGTAGGAGGACAGTCTTTCATGAGGTGGTTGCCCCCACACTTGTAGCATGGTCCCAATGGTTGTTGTGGTGCTATTGGAACTCCCCTCTGTTGGTAAGCAGGCCTCAATCCACCTAAGCCTCCATTGGCGATGAGTAACAATGTTCTCTCATCCAAACTATATCTACTTTCTCTTATAGGATGTGCCGTTGTTGGTGGTCCAACATGGCCAATCATGCTCCATGGTTCTGGTGCTCTGAGCTCTTCTGGTGGGTAATATGTAGGATAATCCATAGGTCCACTTGGCTCTTCATAATATACAAATACATGCACTAAGATTGTTCCTCCGGTTTTTCCATAGTGGGTGTATACCTCACACCTATCGGTCTTGCTCCTGGGAGCGGTGGTCATTTCCCCAAAACTGGCTGTGGTCTTTCAAACCCTACTAATCCTGGTAGATTCCATGTTGTGTATATCTAGGCATTGCTGGTACTTGGGGAGGTGCTACCTGTGCCTAGCTAGGGAGCATACTGTTGTTCCCACACATAGCCCTTATTGTAGTAGCACTCTTTATTCACGTGATTTAACTATTTCTATTTGATGGTGCACCACTTTGGTTGCTTAGCCTACGGCTTGGCAAATGTGCTAATCCTCTTCAACACCTCCTCTATGAGTTGCTCTTGATTTGTCACTTGATCACTTCTTTGTGTTGATTTGATGGACTTAGTTCTTAGTTCCACTTTGTTGAGATGATGAATCATCATCTCTGTCTCTTTGGTCTCCATCAATATAGATCACACAATTGTCTACCAGGAATAAAGCCTCCCTGATTAACTCATTTAGAGTGGGGATTTTCTTCATATGCAAATCCTTTTGAAGGTCTGCATTTCTCAACCCCTGGATAAATATAAACATGAATCTAGATTGAGTAGGTAATTCTTACACTAAAATAGAATTTTACGTATCGTTTCAAGTGTAATGCTGCGTTCTTGACAGATTCTCCCTCTTTCTGCTTGAACTTATGGATTTGTGAGACCGTATTGTGGGCTATCCCTCTTTGAGAGAATTCCTCCACAAATTCATCAAATACTTCTTGGATGGTCTCAAAATCCCGTCTTTCAACAGAATCAAACCAGGTCGCAGCGTCTTCCTCTAAGGTGTCAAAATCCGACAAATTGTGTATCAAAGTCTGTGACCTCTTCTGCTCAAATTTCTCTCAAGAATGCTACCATGTCGTCTCTAGGGTCTCTTTCCCTTGAATATTTCTTCTTAACCTATTTTTGGAATTGTGAAGATGTAACACGTATGTGGTCTACTAGCCTCACTGTAGAATCTCCTCATCCCTCTCCTCTTACAGGTTCTCGTTCATGTCTCGATCTGACGTCAAATGCTTCTTCCAACCTGTACCCTCTATAGGTTCTATCAACAACAGGTGGTTCCGTTGCAAATATTCTTTTCGTCTTGATTCTTTCCATATAGCGGGATCTTGCTATTGTCAGCATTGTTGTCGATCCTTTGCCCTCCTTGGGATAAGAGTAAGAACAAGTGGCCATTGGTGATACTATGGGGGTTACATATGATCCTATTGTGATTGGATTTATCCTCTATAGAATTTGTGTCCCTCATCACGATGAGATGCAACCAAGATTGCAAAGTTTCAGGGCTTGGGTTCAGTTATGAAGGAAAATTTACCGTTCCAACCACTCTAGCTGAACTAGATGGAAACTGGCTGTATCCTCCACTTCTTCAAAGGAATTTCTAGTCTTGCTAGGGGTAGGATTTGGGCCTTGAGTTGAAATTGGATCTATTGGAATTACTCCAGTGCCTATTAATTGCGCTACTTTCATCCATACTTGTCAACATCGATTATGAGATTCCCATCCCCTGATTCATAAAGTATAAAGTCTTTTCTATGCTTAACCTAAAGGCATAGAGACACCAAAAATATGGTTTGGTCTTATCATTCACGTACTTGTACATTCCCACCTTTCCTTGGTTTGTCACTACTTTAGTCACCTTCTTGTCAAACACCAGGATGGCGTTAGGAAGATCTATCCACAAAGACATTTTTGTCATCTCAAAAACCATCTTCCCTTTTCCAACATTGTCACCATATTTGTTATAGTTCTTATGGTCCTTAACAATGAGGTAATGTATTGAACCCTCATCATCACGAAATCTGTCCCCATCGTCATACACTAGAAGGGCTTTCACTCCATTGGATGGTTTTTCCTCTACACATATGCTTTTACATCCCCTTGCATCGGCATTACCAGAGCTCCATGGGAATTTGGTCCTTATTAGTAAAGGGTTGTATACCTTGTGGTCCGAGTGGGGTTCCTAGAGGTGCTAGTGGATCCATTCTTTCTTGGGTCACACTCTCCTCAGTAGACACTAATTTGGCGTGGTCTCCTAGTGATCTTCGATCTCTTTGGAGATTTCTACCTGATCTCAAATACAACAATTTTGTAAAAGACACAACTATCAATCCAAATTTTTTACCTCAAAAGTTTGCTTGTAGTCGTTCCTTGTTTAGGCTAGTCTTCACTACTCTCCAATTTGTTGACTGCTTGTACTTCAGATTGATCTCGACTTGCTGGACCTTGTTGATGGCTATATGTACAAAACATTAGACTCTACAAAACTTTGTCAAACAATGACTCTCACTTCAATACTATTCAGTGTTGATTAGTATGACCTTGCGGGTAATTTATGTCCAATATTTGTTTTTTGGAGGATTGGCTCCCTATATATATGTTCTTCACACTGATTTGACGTGAGAAAGGGGGTGCTAGAGTTAGTTGGAAAACTCTGGAAGGCTCAATCCAGCCACATAAGTAGTAAATCTGGCCCTTGGAGATTATACACATATGATGTCTATATAACAAATTCAGCTCAATTTCTAATCTTAGGTTCTCCTTGATGTATTAAGCCTCAATCCAACCTCCTTCTGTGGTCTTAACACCTGAAATGTGGTTAAATCCTCTTGAAACTGTATGAATATTTCTCAACTCCTCAAGAGGTTTTCTAAACCACAATATGACTTAAATTAAGTGAAACTGGTTCCTTAAGCTTGCATTGAAGTGCTAGACCCCCAGTTTAACCCTACAGTCAACTTTGGTATCTAAATATTCCCTTGAGACATCATACGCGTATGATGTCCATCTGGCCAAAATGAGAAGATTTCCACTTTAGAGATTCTCTACCATGCAAGAAAATCTCATAGGCTTTCGAAACTCAGTTTGAACACTTTTTGTGCTAGATATGAACAATGCAATCATACACTTGCCTTAAACCGTCCTTTGGCACTTTTTAGCTCCAATAGTGCTTCCCACTTGATGAAATTGGTTCTATGTGCTCATTATTTGTTATAGATCACAAGGGTATACTCATATGCACAATTTGACTCAATTTTGATCAAGAAGACATTATACATGTATGATGTTATTTTTGCCCTGAATGGAGTTCTATTTCTACCACAACTGCCCCTTGATATGTGCAACATGCATATGTTCTCACACCCAATTTTGGATATTAGAGTTTTACAATTTCACTGATTTTTACCCAAGAACTTCACGAAAAGAGTAACTGTCAGATCACCCCTTGAGACATCAAGTACGTATGATCTCTACTGATGGATTTTTGTACAAATTATACTCACAGGCTTCCACAAGTTCTTAGCATAACTGTAACTATTGCATGTATCTTTTTTTTTTAGGTTTCGTAGAACATTGGTTATTAATAAAAAAGCAGACCACAACTGGAATGATTTTCAAACATTTGTACCAATTTTTATGCAAAAATGTACTCAGAATCACCAACTCCCTAGTTTTTTGTTTTTGACTTTTTGGATTTTGTCTTTTGAGTATCAAGGGTTGGTCAAAGCCTTGGTCTCAAGTTGCACTTAGTGTAAAACACCCCTCTACAACACTCAGGTGTAGTCTGTTTTGCCAAATTTGGTCTCCTGTTATGCCTTGAGACATCATATGTGTATGATGTCTACTGTTGAAAAATTATAGTTTTCTCACCCAGATCTCTTGCAAATGTATTCTTTTATGCCCAACAACACCCAACCATGTTCAATCAACCACTTATGATTGTTTATTGCTATTCTCTTCCTAAAATCCACTTCTTTAAGATTGCAAATGAAAACAAGAAAATTTGTTTATGATGGTCATCTCTAGATCTCAATCACAAGTTCTACTTACCCTATCCTACACATCCTATGGGGTTTTTATATTCATGAGTAGAAAAATGCTTTACTGCCACACATGGACTAGTTTACGCTTGCAACACCTCAGAAATCACTCACTCCCTAATTACACTAACTACAACAAAATCGTCAAACATTGATGACCTGGGTAAGCCATATGCCCACTCACACCTATCTAAGATCTTAAAAGTCCTACCGTTGGATTCTACCTAAAGTAAAGTAGTAAAATTTTGGCAACCCAGAGAGACTCTAACCTCGTAGGATTGGTCTAAGGTCATCTGCCTAGGGATCTCGTCCCCGGCAGTGGCACCAATGTTGGCCGATACGTCACACGCGGAGGCTAGCATAGAGAGAACAAGACCATCAACTCTATGTCAGCCAAGGGTGAAGCTCAACCCGTAAGCACATAGAAACAAGGAGATGGATGTCAATTACCTACTCGACCTTCTAAGACAATCTCTACTCAAGGAAACCAAATCTAGATGTCCTATGCGCTTGCGAATGCAACTCAACGTACAATGCTCATGCTATTTGAAACTAGACAAACGCATTTGAAAAGTCACGAAACTCATAGGAAATAATATTCTCATGAAGAGGTCATTACCCTATGGACTCTGACTTCATATCCTACCTAGAACCACCCCGTGCAACTATTGCCTATGAAGTCAAGGAGCAAAATGCAGGTCACCACTTTTTGATTTTTATAATTCTAATATGTAGTTCTACTCTCCATGAACCCACATGTATAAAGGAATCACCAATCGGACACATGATTTGCAAAAAACTCACCCAAAAGCTTGTAGGAGCTCACTTCGCAAAGCCACACCGTAATTATGCAAGATTGGCATTGGATTGAAGCCCTAGCTGTTGCTAACACATTGGGGATGTCACTTTTGCAATGGAAGCTCCATAGATTGCGTAGGGAAGAGAAGAAACCTCACTCTTTCGCTGTCTCTCTCTCTCTCTCTCTCTCTCTCTCTCTCTCTCTCTGTGTGTGTGTGTGTGTGTGTGTGTGTGTGTGTGTGTGACACAGTGCACAGTAAAACATGAGATTAGATTAATTCAAAAATCTTGTTTTAGGGTTACAAAAATTGGCTTATATACAATTCTTCCTTAGAGGCTTGTTCTCAAAAAGAATACTGGCCGCTTAACCCATTACAAAATTTCATGTTGTTTCTACTAAGTAAGTGATACAAAGTTTTTGGGAAAGGCTTCTTCTGTGTTTAGTCGTCAATAATATTTTGCTTCATATGGCAAGATGGGAGCATGCTCTCTCTCTCTCTCTCTCTCTCTCTCTCTCTCACACACACACACACACACACACACACACATTCAAACACACAGACACACACACATACAAACATGTTCTGGCTCTATGGGAGCTTGAAGCAGCCCCCCCCCCCCCTCTCTCTCTCTCTCTCTCTCTCTCTATGGTTTCAAGTGTGTGTAGAAGGCAAAGATAGTCTCAATAGGCGGGAAGTGTCCCCTGGAAGTCGAACAACGAATTAGTCAGTAATTACCATGGTAGTTACCACAGTAACTACGTGAGGCTATAAATAGGACCATTACATTGTAATTGGGCTGCTTGTCTTTTGACTTCTTACTCTTAGTCTCTTGGTTTTAGTCTCCAAAGGTGTTCCTTAGCTACAATCTCTTCACTTGTAATTCTATTCTGTAATCATTACTACAGTAGTCAATTGTGATTCAGTCGGTTATACCTTGTACTCGTTCTTTATAAACTTTGAATCTGAATCTGAAACATTTTTCTAGTCATTCAATCTGTTTCTCGTCCTAGTAGAGTATTTCAGTTCGGTTAACTATTCTAGTTCACTTTATATCTTCTATTCCAGTCTCACTAACTGAACTGACGACATACTAGTAGCTATAAATTCTAACACTGGAATGAGCTATCTAAAGAGATCAGCTCCAATTCCATTTTGGCGATCACAGTCAAGGAAGAGATGGATAACCTTCTAAAGACTGGGTTCATTACTTAAGTAGCCAGTAGTGATTGGTTGTTCCCTATTGTGGTAGTACCCAAGAAGAATGGAAAGCTTAGAGTGTGTGTGAATTATAGGAAGCTGAACGCTCAAACAATTAAGGATCCCTTTCCATTACCCTTCACGGATATGTTGCTTGACAAAATTGCACGATATGAGATGTATAGATTTATGGATGGTTATAGTGGCTATAACCAATTACAGATTGCTCCTGAGGATTGGAGTAAAACCACTTTTATTATTGAGTGGGAATCATTTATGTATCTAGTGATGCCATTCGGTCGTTGCAATGCACCAACCACTTTTCAACGATGTACGATGGAAATATTCAATGAATTTATTCACCAATTTCTTGCCATCTTTATGGATGACTTCACTGTATATTCAACAGAGGAGAAGCATCTACTTTTTCTTGAAATGGTTTTTGAATGCTGTCAGGAAATATGGATCTGTTTGAACCCATTCAAGTCAGTTTTCTTACTATGGAAAGGACAGCTATGTAGTGTCCAGGAATGGTATAGAAATGGCCAATGACAAGATCCAGTGTATCCAACAGGCCAAGGTGCCTCAAAATATGTCAAAGTTAAGTTCTTTCTTGGGATATATCAATTTTTATAAAAGATTTGTGCACAAGCTTGCTTCCCAGGCATTACCTTTGTATGAAATTACAAAGAAGACCAGAAAGTTTAGTTGGACTACTAAATGTGAGGAAAGTTTTCAGAATTTAAAGAATGCTATTATCAGTAAGCCAGTCCTTTGACGTTCTTGTAAGGTTAATGATCATACATGTTGAATCCATTGTAGAAGGTGGTCGCAGCGGGCAGAAACAAATCCGAGAACCCTATGCTTATGTGGATCTCTCTCTCTCTCTCTCTCTCTTTGAATGCAAATGAGCTTATGTTGCCACATTTGACTATATGTTCCTAGTCTACCCGTAATTCCCCATTCATACTTACATCCATTGATCATATCTTGTTGTTCATATCACCTGCAGTTCAAACCATTCTTCATTTTGATGTTCTGTTGACAAATGGCATTCAATCTACAGTTTTGATCCTTTAGAAGTTGGCTCAAAATCCATCTTGTGCCGAATCTACCAATGTACTAGGAAGACCTATAGGAACATATGTGCAAAGAAACTGTATCAAAATTCATCTAAACATGGATCACGATCCATGTACTTTTTTGCCCAATCAAAACAAAACCCATGCCATCTGATCCAGTATGTTCAAGAAAGCCAAGCCATGAAGTTTCAAGCCATTTGAATTCCAAAATCCACTTCAAAATGCCAAAATTCTCTAAGTCTGCAACAAATTCTCAAAAATTAGCCCAAGTGTCAAACCATTGATCCAAATCCCAAAATGCTTGGACCAAGGCATCATGTAGATGAACCCTACCAGATGGTATCATCAGAATTTCAAAATGTTGTCCAACATGGATCGCGATCCATGTACCTCAAACCCTAAATCCATAGAAAAATGCACATTAGCATCTCCAGATGCCCAGTAGCAACTTTGTTGAGATGTCGAGCTCTACACCTTGAGCTGGCATCCACTACGGGTCTTGGCCGCTTACGGCATTTACTCACTAGCGCGTTAGGTGACCGACACGGAGGATCTCTGCCAGTGATTCTACAGCTGGACTACACTTATAGTGCCAGCCTAGTACGCTTCTAGCGAGTTCACACTTAGTGACCGCATGTACATATGTGCTACTTTTCAGCTTTAGCACTTAGTCATTTTGTACTCTCTTTTCTGTGAAGAAGAAGAAGAAGCTTTCCATCTCTGTGTGCTTTGTGCTTGTCTTGTGTAGCTCTCTTGCATCCTCATTCTTTACATGGTATCAGAGCCTGGTGCAGGCAAGAGAGGCTAAGAGAGCAAGAGCATCACCATCCCTTCGTTCGCAATCCACGACCAGATGCCGAAGGTGCCTCGCGCAGCGAAATTTTTTTTAGGGGTTTTTCGCACAAGTTTCTGAACAGGTCTCCAAAGTGCAGTATACAGAGATTTACTGTACAAGTACAGTGGTTGTGAAACGCTTGATTGTGGACACTCGTTGAGTGTAGAAAGCGTTACAGGAACCACGATAGCAGGTTCAGCAGATTTGCAGGTTTTTACAGATTGCAGCTATTTTGTCTTAGTGCTTCAAGATGTCTGACGGTTTCAGTCAGATTGTTACTGAGAAGCTTGAGAAAAATAACTACCCTGCATGGAAGTTCAGAATAACAAATTTCCTAGAAGGAAAAGGTTATTGGGACTATGTAGAAGGAGACAATGAAAAGGAACCAGAGATTCCCGAGGCAAATGCTACAGCAGAACAAAGGAAAGCTTTGAGGGACTGGCAACAAGGCCAGAGCAAAGTGATGTATTGGCTGTCTATGAGCATCACAGATGGCATGATGGGCTATCTACAGGATGCTGAAACCCCCGCCATTGCATGGAGAAACTTAGGTAGAGTGTTCGAGGTGAACACCAAGGCCAGGAAGCTTCAACTAAAGTCGGAGCTAAATCAGGTTAAGAGGAACAACCTCTCAATCAATGATTATGCCTTGAAGATCAAGAGTATCATTGTCAAGGCTCTTGGATCTATTAAAGTCTCAGTGGAAGACGATGACATTGTCCGTGCATGCTTGGATGGTCTAGGAGATGAGTATGTATATTTTAGGTCTTCCATGAATACAAGAGACGACATCCCCGTGTTCCAAGATTTGATTTCTATGCTTATTCTTGAGGAGAAGAACCTTGACACATCTTCTTCTCATGGCAGAAATAATTCTGAACAGGCCTTCTATTCTAACTCCAACAGAGGTAGAGGTAGAGGTCGTGGTCGAGGCCCAAGGGGTTGCAGGGGCCAATTTCTGGAAGGTCAATCAAATCAAAACAATACAGGTGGCAGGGGAAACCAGTCTCAAGGCAGGGGGAGTCAAAGAGGTCGTGGTGCAGGATCAAGCAGGCAACAACATACTCCAGATAGTAGAGAATGTTGGACTTGTGGTGAAAGAGGTCACATGTCACGTGACTGTCCAAAGGGAAAAGCAAGTAGAAAGAGAGAACAGGGAAACTATGCATCTACTAGCAGAGATGCAGATGACAGCAAAAACGAGCGCATGTTTGTTATGCAGCATGTAATGAATACAATGACTGCAAAGAATTCCACCCAAGATGATGTTTGGTATGTGGATTCAGGTGCCTCTAATCACATGACGTCTCGTGGAGAGTGGTTTAGAGATATGCGCAAACCAGATGTGTCAGGCTATGTGCAGACAGGAGATGACACAGCTCACCCCATTGCTCATGTAGGGGACATACCTCTAAATACGAAGAGTGGGAAATCAAAGTACTTAGCAGATGTACTTCATGTCCCAAACATTACAAAGAATCTTGTTTCTGTTGGACAAATGGTTGAGCAGGGTTTGCAGGTTCGCTTCAATCCAAATGGCTGTTATGTAGAAGATTTCCAGAATGGCAGTAAGCTGATCACAGAGGGCAAATGTGTGGGCAGAATGTTTACGCTGAATGTAGATATGCCTGAGGTAAAAGCTGCATTATTTGCACAGGGCACAAGTGTTGTGGCTGATGTTGACATTTGGCACAAACGCATTGGCCATGTCAATGAGCAGAGATTGCGCAGCATGCAATCAAAACAGATTGTAAAAGGTTTGCCCAAATTCAAGGTGGATGGTATGCATAAAGTGTGTGCAGCATGCCAGTTTGGAAAACAGTCAAAGGGCTCATTTCCACATGAGCGCAATGTATGTAAAAGGCCACTTGAGGTGGTGCACACAGATGTTTGGGGTCCAACCGATACTGCAAGTATACATGGTTGCAGGTATTATGTCTCTTTCATTGATGACCATACAAGGAAAGTATGGGTCTACTTCATGCGTAACAAAAGTGAAGTGTTTGGTCACTTTCAAGACTTCAAAGTCATGATTGAGAAGGAGACAGATATGCAAATCAAGACATTGAGGTCAGATGGAGGGGGAGAGTACTTCTCCAATGATTTTTTAGATTTTCTGCGAATGCATGGTATACACAGGCAGTTTACATGCAGATATACTCCACAGCAGAATGGGGTCGCGGAAAGGAAAAACAGGCACATTGCAGAGGTTGCACGTGCATTGATGAATGAGAAGAACATGCCTCATCATTTCTGGGCTGAAGCTGTAAATACAGCTGTGTACATCATGAACAGGACACCTACAGCTGCAGTGCATGATGTAACACCTGAGGAAAATTTTACAAGTACAAAGCCTGATTTGGCACACTTGAAAGTGTTTGGCTGCATAGCTTACGTGCATGTACCAGATGAGTTGCGTAGGAAATTGGATCCTAAAGCAGAGAAATGTATTCTTGTGGGATATTCCCTTGAACAAAAGGGGTACAGGTGCTACAATCCTACTACACGAGAATTACGAGTGAGCAGAGATGTAGTCTTTGATGAGATGAGCAGCTGGTACAGTAATGCACATGGCACTATTGGGGCTGATGTAAAAGATGATGTGGTTGTACAAAATGTGAGGCCACAGTCACAGGTTTTGAGTGGACCACAAGAGTCCTCTTCTCGTGGCTCTGTTGAGAAACCATGGAATGGTAGACTACGTACGCAGGTTACTCCACCAACAGGTACAGGGAATGTATCACGAAAAGGAAAGGAAAAGGTTGATGAACCTCCCTTTATGGTTGATGCATCATCAGGTTTTTCACATGTAGACATGGATTCAGATGGTTCTGAACAAAGTCTTGATGAGGAATTTGGAATTCCGGCTGTCAGGACACCTGGTGTAAGGAAAGTACAAGAAGATGCTAGAGGGCAAAGGAGTGACCAAGGACCGCGCAGATCTAATAGAGTCAGAAATCCAGTTCAGAAATTGACTTATGATGGGTATCTAGCGCATCACCAAGCCTACATGGCTAAGGTGATACAGGATGTGGAGCCCACATGTTTTGAGGATGCAGTTGGAAATGTGCATTGGGATGATGCAATGAATGAAGAGATGGCTGCATTGGAAGCAAATGACACATGGGAGTTGGTGCCATTGCCAAGTGGCAAGAAAGCTATTGGCTGTAAATGGGTGTATAAAACCAAGCATAAGGCTGATGGTAACATTGAGCGTCACAAGGCAAGGCTGGTCGCAAAGGGTTATGCACAGACGTATGGCATAGACTATGAGGAGACCTTTGCTCCAGTGGCAAAGATGACGACTGTGAGAGCTGTCATAGCAGTGGCTGCATCTAGAGGATGGATTATGCATCAAATGGATGTAAAGAATGCCTTCTTGAATGGTGAGTTGCAAGAGGAAGTGTATATGGATCAGCCACCTGGTTATGTCGATCCAGGTTACCCAGATTATGTATGCAGACTTCTCAAAGCTTTGTATGGTTTGAAGCAGGGCTCTAGAGCATGGTATGACAGGATTGCCAAGTATCTTGTCAGTATTGGTTTTAGGAGAGCTCATGCTGATCATTCACTCTATGTACGTGAGAGTGATGTGGGGATTGTGGTCATTACCATATATGTAGATGACCTTATTATTGTTGGTGACAATGCTATGGAGATTGACCATGTGAAGGGTCTTCTCAAACAGGAGTTTGAAATGAAAGATTTGGGTGAGTTGCGCTACTTTCTTGGCATTGAGGTGATCAGGACTCCAGAGGGTGTATGGCTGTCACACAGACAATATGCTTTGGACATGTTGTCAAAGTATGGTATGGCTGATTGTAAGCCGATTTCCATTCCCTTGGATGTGAATGCAAAGCTGAGTGCAGAGAACGGTGATGTTGTTGAGGATGTCAATATGTACAGGAAGATGGTGGGTAGTCTAATCTACTTGACTATCACAAGGCTAGACTTGAGCTACACAGTAGGCTTGGAGAGTCAGTTCATGCAGCTTCCGAGGAAGCCACATTTGGATGGAGTACGACGCACACTTAGGTATGTGCAAGGGACTCTTGACTACGCATTGTTCTATGCAGCAGATGCACCATTAGCATTGTATGGGTATACAGATGCAGATTGGGCAGGTAGCATTGTTGATAGGAGATCTACGAGTGGCTTCATGTTCTCTTTTGGGAGTGCTGCTGTTACTTGGAGTAGCAAAAAGCAGCCTACGGTTGCTTTATCGAGCACAGAGGCCGAGTACAGAGGTGCAGCAGTTGCGGCGTGCGAGGTAGCTTGGCTACGCACATTACTTGAGGACTTGGGAGTGCAGGTGGACCAGCAGATTGTCATTCATTGTGACAACCTCAGCAGCATGCAGTTGGCTAGGAACCCAGTGTTCCATGCTAGGACCAAACACATAGAGGTCCATTACCACTACGTTCGAGAGCGAGTGTTGGCGGGCGACATCGACTTGGTCTATGTCAGCACAGAGGAGCAGATAGCGGATATCTTTACCAAGGCCCTCGGAGCTGAGAAGCTTCGACGTTTTCGGACTATGCTTGGACTCTGCGACATGCAGAGCTCGAGGGGGAGTGTTGAGATGTCGAGCTCTACACCTTGAGCTGGCATCCACTACGGGTCTTGGCCGCTTACGGCATTTACTCACTGGCGCGTTAGGTGACCGACACGGAGGATCTCTGCCAGTGATTCTACAACTGGACTACACTTATAGTGCCAGCCTAGTACGCTTCTAGCGAGTTCACACTTAGTGACCGCATGTACATATGTGCTACTTTTCAGCTTTAGCACTTAGTCATTTTGTACTCTCTTTTCTGTGAAGAAGAAGAAGAAGCTTTCCATCTCTGTGTGCTTTGTGCTTGTCTTGTGTAGCTCTCTTGCATCCTCATTCTTTACAAACTTCCCCTAGTTGCATTTTCAAAATTCCTCCCAACATGGATCATGATCCATGCTCTTTTTTTCTAGATTTTATATGTTACACTATATCCTTGTGCCTATAGTAATCATAGATGCATTGGTGAAATTTGATCAAATTTGGGGTGGTTTTGACAAAGTTATGCTCATTTTTCATTTTATGGTCAAGTTTGCAACTTTTCAACAGTTCTGATCAATGGCTAAAATCTATTTTCAATGCTAAAATTGACCACAGGATGCCTCAAAGGAAAGCACAAAGGGAGTGGAATGTTGCACCTTATGAGATAACAGATATCTCCTCAAATGAGAAGGGTCATATCATAGAACAAGTACTCGAAGCAATACCTGCTAACATATTCATTGGAAGGTTTCAAGCCGCAAATAGAGAAATAGTGATGGCCACTATCTTCCCATGGAAAATGTGGACACTGCACCAAAATCCAGAAGTGCAAGCAGGAGGCAAATGCCTACAGTTAGGCAGTTTCCTACGATTACCTCCCTGGGGAACGGACTTCAGATGAGCTCGTGAGCTCATACGTTCAATTCAGTACAATGGGGAAGCCACTCTGACTGACAAAGATGGGGTAGTAGTCAAGGTTAAGATCACAACATAAATAATCAATGAAGCCCTCCACTTGCAGCAAGGGACGCACAATCTATTGCAAAAGACAAAGGCAATAGACAACGATAGAGCTTTTCTGAAGCAAAGAGGCTGTTGAGCCAGCAGAGGATCACACCCACATTTTTGCTCACACTCATCATTTTGTAACCATTGATTGTAATAAATGTCTTTCCGACATTAATTTTGATTTGAGCCATTCATTAAGTAACGGGACTCAATTGAGTTTCCAGCTTGTAATCCCGAAGTAATTTCACTTGCTGATGTAATTAGTTAGAGATGTTCTCACCTCCAAGGCTGAGGTATATAAGCCAAAGTTTTTGTAACCTAAGGGTGGATTATTAATCAAAGTGAGTTTTTGAGCGCCGTGACTGTGTCTGAGAGAAAGAGAGAGAGAGAGAGAGAGTCTTATCTACTTGCTACGCAAGCTACGGAGCCGCCATTGGAGAAGTGACATCGCCATTGTGTTAGCAACGGCGAGAGCTACGCACAGATACCAAGAGTGCGCGCTATCGGCTTCTATGTGTGGTAAGTTCCTACGAGCTTCGGTGTGAGTTTTCTTCCAACTCGTGTGTCGGATTTGAGCGTGCAGCATATCTATAGAACCACAACGAGTAGAGCTACACATTAGTACCATCAGGGTCAAGTTTCGATCACCTGTATTTTTCGGCCTGTCTTCATACGCGTTTACCGCACGGAGTGGTTATAGGTTGATTTTGCAGTTCAAGTCTTTAGGGTGTTGTTCTTACCTAGTGTATAGACTTCCCCTTGCGTTTGAGATCGATTCAATGATTCTAGATCCTGTTTCGTATAGCATTCATTCGTAGTACGGATTTCAGTCACTTGCGTATTTTAGAACTTAGATTTGATTTCCTTAGTAGTGATTGTCATTAGAAGGTCGAGTAGGTGATTTGACACCCACCTAGTTGTTTCCATGCGCCTTGGGGTCAAGCTCCATCCTCGTCTGACAAATTTTGTTGTTGGTTGAGTTCTCGCTATTTAGATTCCGCTAGCGACGTAACCGCCTTAACATTTGGCGCCGCTGCCGGGGACGAGAGCCCTAAGTAGGTGACCTTAGACTAATCCTACGAGGTGAGGTGTATAAACTACTTTGTATAATTTAGTTAGAAAAGATCTAGGAGTGGTGGACTCCGAAGATCTCGAGAGATACTAGGAAGTGGGGTATTCCTGGGTCTTCCGTGTTGACAGTATTTTTAGTTTAGCTTAGATTTGTTTGTTGTTTTGTTGGTGTTGAGTAGTTGTTGATAGAAGAAGAATTTGCTAGTCCGTGAGTGGCAGTGGATCTCTTTAAAATCACAATTACCAAACCCATTTTATGATTAGGAATAGCTTAGGTAGGACTTCATTTGATCCTGATCTAGAGCTAGTAATCATTGGAGTATTTGCTTGATATGGTTGATTGCATGTTAGATCACTAAACCGTCGAGTAAGTAGTGAAACTTGCAATAAACAAAAGTCAGAGAAATGTTTTGTGCATCTGGGAGTTGCTGAGCACTTGAGAAAGCTTTAGGAAGGATTCTGTGCCAAAAAACTGGAAATCTGCAACTTTAGACATCATACGCGTATAATGTCTAAATGACCAAACAGAGACCAAAATAGAAATTTTGACTTTACCAGAGTGTTCAAAAGGGGGGTTATACCCTAATTTCAACTTAAAACAAGAGCATTAACACTCAAAGAAACCCAAAAAGACAAGTCGGAGTCCAAGAAACGCAAACAATAGGAAATTTCGGATTCAGATCTTGTTTTTACATTTAAACCTGACAAAAACACTTGAAATTCAATTATAAACATTGGAGAAGGCTTAAAACCAAGAAGAGTCAAAATCTGGGACAAAATACATCATACGCGTATAATGTCTTTTAGCACATCCACTGCTTATTTTTGATATCTGACCTGACAAGATTGTTACAAACAATGTAGAAAGCATAAATATCAAGTCTTGACCCAAATTGATGAAAAAGACATCATACGCGTATAATGTCTTTGACCTAATTTTGGACATATTTTGATACTTTGCCAACACAGATCCATTGTAATAGCTGTCTAGAGGTTATATTTCAAGTTTCATCCCATTTGGATCACAATTGACCCAAAACAAGTCAAAAGCGGAAAATTGCCAAGAAAAGCCTAAATTAGCCATAACTTGCTCAAACAGAGTTCAAACTGAATTTTGTGAGTGGACAGAGCATAAGGGGGCTAATGAGAGTGAGCATAACCAAAATAGTCCAAATCTGTGAAAAAAGACATCATACGCGTATAATGTCTTTTTCAGCATAACTGCAACAAAATTCTCACTTGATGAAACAAAAGTTGTCCAGCTGACAAGATTAAACAATTCACCAAGTATCAATCAGTTTGGATCAATTCTGACCACAAAAACTCCGAGACGGAAAAGTTAAAGTCCTTTAGGGGAATTGATGAATTTGAGATCGGGCAGGAATCTCCAGAATAACCAACCAAAACAAGGGGAACAAGCAAGCGTCATATTAACCGAGGGAAGTGTAAACCAAAGTTGGGTGCAACCATTAGAGCCGATCTTTGAAGGAAGTGTTTCTGATACTTCTTCGGAGAGATCTTACGAGATTTTCACCGAACACTTGGAACACTTGAACCTGAACAACAGAGAAAATATGGCAGCAGGATCATCAAACCCTTCCGCCACAATGAAGCTATTGTTCATAAAATACCAGTACGACAATGAGCAAGGTTCCAAGATCTACAAATATGGAATGGACCGCTATTGTGTAAAGATAGAAGATAGACCTAGTGAGTTCAAGGACTTAGTGCTTGTGAGCTATAGCGGAGATAGACCTAGTGAGTTCAAGGACTTAGTGCCTGTGAGCTATAGCGGAGATAGATATCTAGATGACGAGGGTACCATGTACTTGGTAGTCCTAAACCCTAACATTGTGGACAAGTGGGGATTGATGGGCACAAAGGCCAAAGTAGATGAAGAACTTGAGGAGAAAGCACCAATAATGAACTACCCTGATGCGAGGTTAAGAAGAGAGAATGAAACTACAAGGATCAACACTGATAACATCTATATGGGGCTATACAAATATAATAATGGGGAGCAAGATCTCTATTATAGATGTGAAGAACCCTACACCGGAGAGTTGACAGACCAAAAAAGACTTTATGTCTTTACCTACACAGAGGGATCGGAAGTGAAAATTGCCGCTTACGACAAGTATGGGAGGCAATACTCAACAATGGGCAAGAAAGAATTAGAAGGATATACATACTTTGGGGGACCACTACATTAGTATTATGTTACTTCTAGCTCACAAAGACCAGCACCAACAAATGGAGTGCAAAACCCAATGACAACAAGAGGACAAAGAACTCAGGTTGCTGACTCTTTCAGTCAACCTCAGTACTCGAAGCCCGGACCAATGGGATCATTACATTCCAGAGAGTTAATGGATACGAATCGAGGTAGTGCAGTTCCAATCCCCACGTATACCACTCCAAGTCCAAGGTTCGAAGCAGAACCATCACATTTACCTCCTAGTAGTAGACTCAGGGCAGGGGAACCGACAACGGTAACCCATGAAGTCCATGATTCTAGAGAAAGCTTTAGCCGGGACACAGGAGCAATGAGATTGGTAGCAGACCATAGACGTATGAGACCATCTCAAGTAGCCAAGTGTATGCGAAAGAAGTATGGTGGTTCAGGAGATCCGTATGCACATGTGTCACTCTTTAAGCAAGTCTTAAGAGCTGAGCAGATAACAGATTTCCATACACAATACGAGGGATTTGGTCTTACTCTAGAAGGTACGACATTGACATGGTTTCAACCACTGAATAGAGGGGGATTCCATGACATTGACCATTTGCTAAGAGAGTTTGCTGAGGAATTCTCAAAACAAGGGATTAAGCACAATACGGTCTCACAAATATATGCTTTTAAACAAAGAGAACACGCAAAAGTGAAGGAAGCTTCACTTCGCTTCAAACAATACATTGAGAGATGTCCAGTACGTGAACAACCACAAGATGACAGACTATCTGTTCTCTCTATTGAAGGATTGAGAAACGACACTCTCAAGAAGGACTTGCACTTGAAAGCTTGTACAAGTTTCGAGCAAGTAACGAGAGAAGCATTGTACTTAGTGGATAACTGTACGGTTTATGGAGAGGTGTCAACGGATACAGATTTTGCATCCAGTAGCTCTTCCTCCATAGCTAGCGAGACTACCACTAAAAAGAGTGTTCAAACAACAACCATGCCAAATGTAGAGCAAATGATAGAAGATGCTCTAAAAAGGATGGCACCATACCAAAAACCATTGCCAAAACCACTGAAATGGTGTGCTATTGAACAAGGACAAACCATCCAACAGAGGAGTGCTATTACAAAAAAGGGTATGTAAGGGAGCGTCAGTATGCACCTCCTGCTCAATTAGCACCACCTCAAGTACATCCCGTACCTCGATACCCAACGGGAAATGTACCAGGACCTATGGGAATAGAAAGACCGCAACCGGTATTGGGACAACAACCACCTTTACCAGGAGCAAGACCAGTGGGCATTAGATATGCACCAACCTTAGAGAATCAGGAAGAACAAGCCTTAGTGCCTGTTCAAGCCTATTATGAAAAATCTGGTGCACACATGTCTCCAACTGTGTATTACCCACCAGAAGAACCCAAACAACCAGAACCATGGGGCATGATTGGGAATGTTGGAACACCAACAGTTACAAGTGCTTCTGATGAAGAGAGATACAATTTGGACGCAAGAACATTGATGTTCATAGCTCATGGAGGGTTAACAGAACAAAGACCATCCTATCCACAAAGGACGAATCAAGTGGGACCAAGACCAGCACTAGGAACCTGTTACAAGTGTGGAGGTGACCATCTGATGAATGTTTGTCCACATACGGAAATCATTAGAATTAACGCTTATTGCACTGAGTGTGGGGTTACTCACTTCATTGAGGATTGTTCAAAGAATCCAAAAAAAGTGCAAAAGACGACATTGAATATGCTAGAAACTATTCCTACCAGCAGTGGGTCTGAAAATGAAACTCTGATACCAACGCAAGTTGTTACTAGAGCTCAAGCTAAGAAAACCACTAGAGAACCTGAGAATGGAAAGTTAGCGGTTGAAGTGGTTAGTCAAGGACCGTGGAGTCAGAGAAACACATGGAAAGCTAGAAAAGCACGCATGAAGTTGAGAAAAGAACGTGAAGACGCTATTCTAGCTGAGGAACTAAAGCAAACTAAAGATAGATTAGAAAAACTTGAGAGTCAAAACGGGAAACGAGAGATGAGCCCGGAAAGAACGAAACAAAAGAGTATCAAAGAGACAACGAGCTTAAGCTCAGGGGGATCAGTGCTAGTCGACAAAGTACACGAACCATTGGACGCACTGATGAGAGCTTACGAAGCTAGGTTAAAGAACAACCAAACACAAGAACAGAGGTGGATGACATACCCAAACGCGGAATTGGAAAAGCAGAGACTTGAAATGTGCCAGAGAATGATCGAGACTGCACAAGCCTTATTAGAACCACCAAGAGAAACAATGAATTGTGGAACAGAAAACCCAATTCAGCAAGAGACTATCATTTCACGGGTAGCTGAAAAGACTCCCAGTGCACAAAAGCCTGAAAATACACACAAGGATGACCGCATAGTATTGAACACAACCGATCAGGAGATAGAGAGTTTTCATCCAGTCATACAGAGGTCTTACGGAAGAGATGAGGATTACAATGAATTTTGGAAACAAGTGAGAGAGGCAAACTTTGCAAACGAGCTAAGTTGCCAAGCTAATCAGACAAATTGGGAAAAGGACATCAGGAATCCTCCCATAGTGGAATTTGAGGCAGGATCTCAAGTGGACTTGGATCTGCAATCTTACTGGGGAGATGGGGGACTCTGTTAGAACAATGGAGAGCAAACCTCATTCACTGAATACCTTACCTTCATACTTAGGAGAGTATGAAGCAAAATCCGAGATTAGAGCACTTCCCTCACGAAGAATTTCATCAGAAAAAGTCATGGACTCGCAAGGATTGATAGAGATCTTGTCAACACCAGTGACATGCACTATCACTCTAGCTGAGCTTTTGAGGCTAAGACCACATATGTGAACCACTGTAGGAAAATTCTTGAAGAAATTTGGGATAAAAGACCCAACATCGAGACTGCAAGAGGGTATACAAGAGCTGAGCAAACCACAAAAGAACGCTAAGCCTGTACCCTTAAACAAGGTCGGAGAGTATTGCGAAGGTGAAGAGGGGAATACAACCTTACCATTTGAATTCCAAGGCGTGAACACGATGGAAATACTAGACAGCGGAGCTGGGGTAGCCATTGCTACGAAAAAATGGGGGAAACCAGCAATAAGGAAGACTAGGTTGAAACTCCAATTAGCAGATGGACACATGGAGAAACCTATGGGGTTATTAGAGAAAGTCGTAGTGACTTCTTGCGGCATTGAATACGAACATACTTTTGCTATTGTCGATTTTGGCAAGGAGAATAACTATGATATCATACTAGGAAGACCATTCATGAGACAGTTGAAAATTGTCCAGGATTGGGGCTACGATCACATATACCTGAGAAATATGGAAACCACTACACGTGTGAACCTGAAAGACGATAGCTACAAAGAGGTGAACCGAACACCGGTAGAGGAGTTTGATTCAGCTACTTTGGCGGGATCCGAATTTCCAGCCTGGTTAGGTAAGCCCAAGGAGTTATGGATGTGTGGAGCCTCGAAATGTGGAAGTCTGAGGCGAGAAGAATATGTTTTAGAAAGGGCTATCGAAGACGAAACTTATATAGGAGAAACCTTTCCAGAGGACACGCTTGAACCATTAGAATGGACACACATTCTAGCAACCCTGGATGTTTGTGCAATTCCGGATGGTCCCACAACGAAATTTTGCGACAAGGACGGGTACGACGTGGTTCCGTACTTCATGCTGAGAACTATACTCGAAAAAGAAACTGAAAAGAACGATACACTGGAAAAGGAAGATGAAGAAGAGGTGTTTCACGACATTCCCGATCATCCAGAGTGGGGAAATGAAGCAGACAACGAGTCAACGGACAATTCAAGCGGAAACGAAGAAACTATAACGGATGTCCGATTTTATGATTTTCCGAACCAAACTAAACAACGCCAGAAACGCTATAGAGCAAAGAGAAAAACAAAGGGGTTAGAACCAATCCGATGCCTAGAATAAGAGGAAAAAATCAATTCCTAATGCTAGTAAAGGCGGAAGATTGTGTTAAGGACAAGATTTCTGGAAGAATGAGAGGCAATGAGCAAAAGAGCTTACGAAAAGACAAAAGAAGCTCAAGAAATCAAGTTCAAAGGAATGAAACGAAAACTGAAACAAAAAAATCAGAAAAGAACAAGCGCAACAGAGAACACACGGAGTCCAAGTTAGAACGTAGAAACAAGTACAGAGAGCTCAAGAAAACTCTGAAAGAAGTTTGGACGACAGAAATTGAGAGTGGAGAGGACGAAAATGCCAAAATCAAGGAAAACATGGATGTTCCCTCTCACTACAGGAAATTCACAATAGAGGATAGGAAGGTGGTATTAACCCAACCTATTCGAGAGAGAAGGGAGAACGAATCTTATGACGGACCGGAGGATGCAAAAAAAGTTGATTTAGCAGCTCCAGGTGAGACACCTAGACCGGTGTACATAGCCACAGATTTGTCTCCAGGCGAGGAAGAGAGACTTTTGAGTCTTCTCAGAGAGTACAGGGATGTGTTTGCATGGTCTTATAAGGACTTAAAGGGAGTTGACCCATCGATATGCCAACACACAATCCCACTAAAACAAGACGCAAAGCCTAGCAGACAGAGACCATACACATATAATGATACGTTTGCTAAGCGAATCAAAGAAGAGATAGATAAGCTAATGGAAGCTGAATTCATATACGAGATTGAACACACCGATTGGGTATCTCCGATTGTGGTGGTACCCAAGAAGAACGGAAAACTCCGAGTGTGTGTCAACTTAAAGAAAGTGAATGCTGCAACAATCAGGGACAATTATCCCCTGCCGATAACTGATCATGTTCTAGAGCGTGTATCAGGGAAAACAGCATACTCCTTTCTTGATGGTTTTTCAGGATATAACCAGCTAGCCATAGCACTGGAAGATCAACATAAAACAGCTTTTGCAACGGAGTGGGAAATTTATGCTTATCGGGTTATGCCTTTTGGTCTAACCAATGCTCCCGCAACCTTCCAGAGGCTGATGACGCATGCTTTCAAAGAATACTTAAGGTTGTTTCTAGAAATATACATGGATGACTTATGTGTACATTCTCTTCTGAGAGATGAGCATCTAGAACACCTAAGAAAAGTATTTGAGAAATGTAGGACATATCGCATTTGTCTCAATCCTGAGAAATGTGTGTTTATGGTCCGACAGGGCAGAATTCTGGGACATATTGTCTCACAAAACGGAATATCCACGGATTTAGAGAAGATAAAAGTTATAGTGGATATGCCTAGACCAACCAATGCGAAACAAGTACAGAGCTTTATGGGACATTGCGGATATTATAGACGATTCATTTACATGTACGCTATAATAGGCCAACCACTTTACAGGCTAATAGTGAACTTTGAATGGACAGAGGAGTGTGAGGAATCATTCAAGAAATTGAAAGAGGCACTCATTACTGCTCCAGTCTTGAAATCACCAGATTGGGAGAAGATATTCCATGTGCATATAGATGCTTCGGCATATGCAATAGGATGCATTCTGGCTCAGCCAGAAGAAGGAAACATGGATTTTCCTATCTGTTACGCCAGTCGACAGCTCAACAATGCAGAGAAGAATTACACCACAACAGAGCGAGAGGGATTAGGAATGATATATGCTGTGAAGAAATTTCGGCATTATCTTCTAGCCAACAAGTTTGTGTTTTTTACGGATCACCAAGCCTTGCTCTACCTAGTGAATAAACCATGCAATACCGGGAGAATAGTGAGATGGTTCATTATCTTACTGGAATTCGACTTCACGGTAGTAGTAAAGAAAGGAAAAACACATCTTAGAGCTGATCATCTTTCGCGATTGACGAATGGAGAAGACCCTATAGGAGTAGATGACGACATGCCAGACGCGTACTTGTTCAACATAGAAATGATACCGAAGTGGTCTCAAAATGTCGTTAGCCTATTAACCTATGGAGGAGAGTTTGATAGAAGAGAATACAACCAGAAACATATTGCTATTCAGCAATCCAAGAATCTTCAATTGGTTGCAGGAAGGTTGTATCAATTGGGAAATGATCATGTTTTACGACTATGCATCAATCCTGAGGAATATAATATATATCTGCGCGAAGCACATGTTCAGGAATGTGCATTTCATTGTTCAAGAAGGAACACATATAGGAATTTGTTACAATTGGGAGTCTATTGGCCAGGAATGAAAGAAAGCGTACATGAATATGTCACTGTATGTATTGTATGTTCATCAAAACCGCCAGCAGAGTATTCGACATTATATCAGATAATGATCGCTCCGGAATGGAGTCAGTATATTGTTGAATATCTCACAAATAGAACTTTCCCAGAAGGAACGTCAAAAGCTCGTCAGAAATCTGTAGAGACAGAAGCTAGAGATTACGCTTTAATAGGAGATCAACTCTATAAGAGAGGTAAAGACAACCAGCTTAGGATTTGCGCATCAGAGTCTGAGTATGTGATAATCCTGGAGCAAGCTCATGGAGGAGTAGGTGGAGGCCATTTCTCAGGTGATAAGACAACAAAACTTGTCTTAGCCGCAGGAATATGGTGGCCAACATTACATATGGACGCTGAGGAATACGTTAAACGGTGTGATGACTGTCAGCGGACCAAAGTACCACTTAAAAGAGATGATATGCCGCTTAGACCAATGATGGGGGCAAGAGCTTTTGCAAAATGGGGGATTGATTATGTCGGACCCATTTCACCTCCTGCATATAAGACTCATGCACAATACATCATTGTGGCTACAGACTATCTAACAAAGTGGGTCGAAGCAAAGGCAACTCAAAAAGCAGATGCCAGGACCACGGCACAATTTCTATATGAATACGTCTTTGTACGATATGGATTGCCAATAGAAATTGTGAGTGATCGAGGCACACATTTTATAAATGAAGTGATAGAGATCCTTCTAGATGAATTCATGGTAATCCATAGGAAATCAGCCCCGTATCATCCACAAGCAAACGGACAAGCTGAAGCAACAAACAAAACCATATGCACGGTCCTTACGAAGATTGTATCTGAGTCGAGAACTGACTGGGACCAGAAGTTGCATTCAACATTATGGGCATATAGGGTAGCATATAAAACATCAATAGGAACGACCCCATATAACATGGTTTTTGGGCTAAATGCTATCTTACCAATAGAATTCTTGATTTCAACCTTAAGGGTGGCTAAGGATCTAGAGTGGACAGGGCACGAGCTTTCTGATAGAATAGATGACCTGGAAAAGCTAGATGAGCTTCGCCTAAAAGCAGTAGCTTCTATCTACGCTCAAAAAAGGCGACAAAAGGAATTTTTTGATAAGCATGTGCGGACTAAAGAGTTTAAGGTTGGGGACTATGTCCTAGTTTACACTCTGAAACAGCATGCTAAGAAGCTTAAAAAGCGAGGGATGGGACCTCTGGTGATTAAAGATCTATCACCAAGTGGAGCCGTCAAGCTTGCTACATTAGACGGAGAAGAAATGCCCAATTGGATTAGTGGATGCAGAGTGAAAAAGTATCTTTTGCCGCTAACCCAAGACATGCTTCTCAAAATACATCAAGAAAAGCTGCGTGTCCAGAAAAAGAAAAAGATTGTGGAGGAAGCGCAAGCCGAGGCGAAGGAAAGAATGGAGAAAAGAAGACTACTACGTCAGAAACAGCGCAATGAAGGAGCAATACGAATAAACGCAGTCAGTATAACAGAAATGGATAATGACAAAGAAGAACCCATCATTGAATGCAAAGTAGGAACCAACCAAATCAAAGCCAGAGCACTATTGGATTCAGGAGCTCAAACTAACCTACTTTCACTCAGTTTGTATAGACAATTGACAAATGACACTAAACTACAAACTGCCAAGCAAGAGTTAAAGAGTTACTCTGAGAATTCAATCAAAACTGTCGGATGCACAGTTTTACATATACAGATTAACCAGTATGTGTATCCTCATATGTTTTACGTGGTTGAAGACCAAGCTACACAACATCCATTATTGCTAGGACAACCATGGCAGAAGCAATACAATGCAATGATTGACTGGAGTTCTAAATCAGTGCTTATCAAATACGAAGGTGAAAGTCAATCAGTTAAGTTCACCAAAGGAGCAGAGCCAACTCCAAAGGAAGAATCCAAGAACAAGGTAAACAACAACCAGAGAAAAAGAAGAAGCAATGGCAACCAAAAGTTTCTATACAACTGGATTCTCTTCGACGAGGAACTCTCAACATTGGATAAGGAAGACAAGCAATAATATAACAGCTCAACCTTGGGAAAAAACGGAGTCAAAGTTGGTATGGAGACCAAAAAAGGTTGTGCCAGAGAACACAAAGGTGGAAAACAGAGTCTTCAATACCAGACAACAGAGTGATTCCAGACAATCAAGGACAGTGAAACAGATCTGGATTCCAAAGAAGTTCATGACGGCACAAAGCTATAGCAAGCAAATTTGGATCCCAAGGATTTGTAAACAGGAACTCCCTTCAGTACAATCCACGGAAACTCCTAGGTATTTCAAGGCGAGGAAATCAACACAAAGAACAAAGCAGGTTTGGGTCGCAAAGAGTTTGTGGCAAGCACAAGCGAAGCGGAAGCAGATTTGGATTGTGAAAAAGAACAACAAGGTAAAGAAGAATCCATCTACTGATTCTACTACCGAAGTGCCAAAACCAACCCAAAACCCGACCACCAATCCTTCAATCAAACAAAGAGCAGCTTTATTGGAAAGACTGTTGTATCATCGCTCTACAATTGCATTGGGAACTTATGACCAAAACAACTACAATGCTTCGCCCACAGACACTTCATAGTCGTCCGGGAGGACTCAGACTAGGAGGGGGGGAGGTATATAGGTATACAGGAGCTACAAAGCAGCTACAAGCGACAAAAACAAAGAAAAACAAAAATTATATTACAAGGGCAGTGTCTTACATGATTTTGCAATTTTTATGTTTGATTGCGGATATTGATAATATTTATGCCCTTATATACCTTGTTTTGCAACAAGAAGAGATCAAATGATGAATTTGGGTCTCTAGACGTGTAAATATCACTAAATAAGAGTGTTTTTGGAGCTAAAAAGTGGAAAAAAGTGGTAATCCAAGTCCAGAAATCACAAATAAGTGTATATTCATATACACAGGGTTACCAGCTATTTATTGTGTATGTTTGGAATTTTTTGGCTTCAATTTGCTATTTTCCTTTATTTTTTATGATTTTCTTAATAAAAGTAAAAGAAAAATAAAAAAGCAGGTGAAACGAGATCAGAAAAAAGAAAAGAATAGATGGTGATGATCCTAATGACAAGGGCAACCCATGGTAAAAATTGAGTACAATTCGGGAAAAGTTGCGGAAAGCCCGAAATGACAGAATTTTGGCAAAGTGGACAGATTTCTCAGAAACAGGTCAAACGGAGTCCAAATTGAGAAATTTCAAATCCTAAAGTGCATTTCACGACGAGATAGGAGCACATGTCAAATTTGGTAACAAGTGATCCGGGAAGTCCAAGTTAAGTATTTTTCACTTCACTTCAAGCTCATTTGCACTATTACCCTTCTTGGAGAGAGCAAAGAGCACACAGGAGCATCCAACCTTCTACAGCCTTCTACGACTGCTACGAGAGCTCAGAGGACACCAGACATGAGAGGTAGACTCGTTGCCATAAGCTTTTGATGCTTATCATTAACTTTTGTCGCGAAAACTGACCAAAACCAAGAAACAAGAGCAGACGGGGAATGGGTAGAATGCTAGGTAGTGGCACAACCGCCTAACCAAACCTTGCAAGAACTTATAGGTGGGTTACCCTAGTATAGAAGATGGGTTTCTAACACTCAAAGCTCGAGAAAGAACGACTGGAAAAACCCTAGGTCAACAGAGCCTGCAAGAGGCAAACAGGAAAAAGTTGTCGAAACGACACAAAACTTCTCAGGAAGCTTAACAACATCGAGGGCAATGCAACCATGGAGTATCTCCAGGTTTGGACCACCAAAAGTAGGTCAAAACAACCGATTCGACGACGGACACACAAAGCGTCATTTTGGCATAACGGCTGAAATTGACGACCGAATGAAATGAAACTTCACAAGCAGCTTCAAATAACATGGATGACTTATGTTTGCAAGCAAAACCCAAAAGAAAGCTGATTCACTTACCGATGGTGAAAAAGACGCTTTCGGGCAACCAAAGGGAGAAAGATGGAGAACGGGGAGCCAAAGTCAAGTTCAACCAAATAGATGGCTTCACAACATATCCAATGAGCTGGAAATGCAACTCTCGAGAAGAAAAGTTGAAGAAATTCAACTCCAAGGCAAAAAGACGACTTCGGAGACTGAAATGCCTATAAGGGGGCTTTTTAGCTAAACTGATGACTTTTTAAGTTGAAAACTAGTTAGCAGGGCTTAGGGCACTAGCACAAAGCATTCTTTGCACAAAAAGACCAACATTTCAAGAAAAGACATCATACGCGTATGATGTCTCACAGCATGAATTTCACATCCATTTCAACATTTGAGTGCATAGCCTCATTCCACATGTTAATCACATCCTATGAACCAAGTATCATGAGAATTGGAGTTAGAAAACCCAAGGAAAACCAAAAAGACGCAAAGTAGGCCATAAAATTGATTTTTGGTCCTAATTTTGTCAAAATAACTCCAAACTCATTGAAACTTTGTAGGATTGTTGATTAACACATCTACAAGCTATCTGGAACCAAAAAGCACCATTTTGACACAAAAGACATCATACGCGTATGATGTCTATTTGCACTTACAGAGCCAAAACTGCTCATTTGTCATCATACATCCATTATATATATCTAATACATGCTACATATGAAATTTGGAACCATTTGGTCAAGAGGATCACCCCATTAGCCCAATTGAGGGAAAATCCTTCACCTAAAGCCTATTTTTGGCCCAAATCCAACATACTCAAGTCCAAACCAAGATTTGAGTAGGAACAGTCCTTCACTAGTACATGGGGAGTCCACAGAACCAATCCCATGCAAAATTGATGAAAAAGACATCATACGCGTATGATGTCTCCAGAGCCATTTTTAGCCCAAAATCTATCCAAACTTCATAAATCCACTGAATAAGCCTATCTAAAGCCAAATCCAAGCTTATAGAGAAATTTGGTCCAAAAATACACTAAAAGACATCATACGCGTATGATGTCTCACTATGTGATTTTGGCACCTCAGGGCTTCAACCACCAAACAGAAGTGATCTACATGCCATTTGAAAGTGAACCACCAAGTTTTATCCAATTTGGATCATAAAATCCAATTCCCTTTCAAAATTTTGCCAAGAGCCGGAACTGGACTAAATTGGCCAAAACTTGACCAAATGGTCCAAACTCAAATCCAAGCATATGATAATCATGTATACACTATCAGCTACAAGCACAACCAATATGAAGTCATTTTGACACAAAAGACATCATACGCGTATGATGTCTCGAGCATGATTTTGAGCCCATTTTGCATATTTTTTCACCTACCTTGCATCCTTAGGCGCTGAATAGCTCATGTTTCAATTTTCAAGTCATTTGGATAGTTAAAAGCTTCACTTCGGCTTTCAGTACTAAAAAGACGCTAACTTCTGAAATTGGAGTTACAGGATCCATGGATTCCACCAAGTCATCGGCAACGAAGAGAAAAAGACCAACAATCAAAGATGCTATGCAGAAGCGAAACCCTTTGACATTTCAGCAGAAACCCTCAAGCCAACCAAAACTTGGGTGGAGGAAGCAGTATTGGAGAAAGAGGGAATAAAGATCTACCAGGGGACTTTCAGAGATCCTCAAGGGCAAGCGGTGGATGTACCGATGATCCCACAGGAATTGGTAGATTATAGCAGGTCAGGAGACATCAGCAGGTACCTGGAAAGGGCAGACTTGCACAGTTTCTTCACCTCGAGACCATTAGGTGTGGATACAAGAAGAGTGTACGAGTTGGCAACATCCATTCAGAAGGATGGAAAAGCAACATTGACAGCCATGGATGGAGAGAAGGTAGAAGTACAGATCACTCCATAGCTAATTGCAGACGCATTGAAGCTGCACAACAAAGGGAGCTCGGTCAGGGAAAGAAGAGAGGCCATAGAGGTCTATGGGCCCAAGAAACAAAATGCGACCTATGGAGATATGGCGGACCCAAGAGCGGCAACCCTTTGCCGACTGTACAACCAATTTCTTCATGTTTGCAGTAAAAGACCGCAAAAGTATACGACACCACCCCATGCCATTGCGACCACCATCACATGGGCATTAAAGAGCAATATGCCAAAAGAGGTGAATTACGCTCAACACATCCACGAGCAAGTAATTGCCATGCACAGCGAGAAGCCAAAATACATAGGAGGAGTGGAAATTCTGACAAGAATATCTTATGAAGCTATTGGAGCTAGAGATCAGTGGCCAAAGGCTACCTCCCAGAATGAGTGGCTTAGAGAAGCCAACGAGGAGGAAGAACAGCCCGAAGTACCCAAGAGGGCATCCACAAGAGCACGCCGGAAACTAGAAGTAGTTTCAGAACCTGAAGAGGATGTGGACGAGCCACTTAAGAAGAAATTAAAGAAGAAGGTGGAGCCCAAGCAAACCAAAAGTCAGAAAGCGGCAAGAATGGAAAGATTAGTGGAGCAGTTTAGAGCGGAAAGAGCTCAAAGGGTGACTTTGAAGAAAAGTGGGTGCCAGACCCCACTAAAGTCGGAACTAGGTCGGCCAGGCCACATATTGATCAATACGATCAATATATTAAAGCTTATGAGGAGTCAGAGGCTATTTTGGAGCAGCAACCTATTGAGCCATACACTAAAGAGGAGGTACAACAATTAAAAGCTGAGCTGAAAAAAGACGACAAGGGGAAAAGGAAAGTAGATGAGTCTACTAAGCCTCAAGAGAAAGATGGGCAAGCCGACAAGGGGAAAGCCAAGGAAGTTGAGGACAAACATCCCTCTATGACTGATGTACCAAGCCCGAAGAAGACGGAAAAAATTGTGGAAGAGACCACAGTAGAGGTGGACACAGATGTTTTGGAAAAGCCAGAAGCCGAGACCAAAGAAAAGAAGATAGATCCAGTTCAGCAAAAGAGAAATGATTATGAGGATCTGGTAGAGATAGGATACACCAAAGAAGAGGCCCTTGAGGCAATTTATGGGATCACCCTACAAAAACAAGATGAACGGAGAGGGACGGAGAAAAAGACAAAGAGTAAAAAAGAAAGTGAAGAGAAACTGGACGAACCGAAAATACTAGAAGAGCCAAAGCCAGTGGAGACGGTGGCGGAAAGAGCTTTAGAGTTGACAGATGATCATGAAAAAGACATGAACATGGTGCATGAACTGCTCAGCAAGATAAAAGAAAGGTCCAAGTCAAAGGAAGTAGAGATTGAGACAGCCAAACAAAGGGAAGCGGAGTTGCAGAGAAATTTAGAGAATGCTATGACTGATCTGAAAGTCATAAAGCATCACTCTATGACGCGGAAAACGAGAGAGACGTCTTGATACTCCAACTAGCCGAGGCTTCAAGAGAAGTAACAAGTGCACAGGAAGCAAGGGAGCGGATAGAGGATGAGTTGGAGGCGGCTAAGGATGAGCTCATTGAGCTAAGGGAAAGAATCGAGCTCCAAGAAAGAACAATCACTAGACTCAGGTCTACCCCTAGAGCTAGCAGAGCAGGAACCGAACAAGAGGGAGCTATCGTACCAGTTTTGGAAGACCAGGTCCGAAGCTTAAAAAGAGAGCTAAGATTAGAGCAAGTGCAAAGGTTGAACATTGCGGAGGGATCATTGGCCGCAGAGGAGAGGCTCACATTAGAAAATCAAACACTACGGACAGAGAATGAGGCCCTCCGCAAATAGCTCCAAGATCTACAAGAGCAACAAAGGAGACAGACAGAGACACCACAAGAAGAATCAGGTGGAGCAGCCATAGAGCTACCAGAAACTGGAGAGGCAACCACAATTGAAGATCTAGCCCCAACTCAAGAGGTGGCCTCGACTTCAAGAATCTCTGAAGAAGAAGAACAAAGGCTCCATGATCAAATAGAAAAGTCATCAGAGGAGAGTGCCAAGGCGGAAATGGAATGGGAGAGGAGACTCCTAATCTCCATTAGACTTCAGGGACTAGACACAAAAGTGCTCCATGAACAGTGGATGGAACCTAGCCTGCCTTTCCCTTTGATGAAATTTGAAGTGCTAAAGACGAAAAAGAGAATAGAGGAGGAGCAGTATGTCACTCTTTACGAAGGAGACATCACAAAGGAGGAACAATCAAAGAAGATAGTAGATTCACAACCTAGATGGAGGAAAGGTTGGCTGAACAAATACCCAGCCTACCTCATCTACTTGGTGGAGGCACCAAAGGAGATTCGGGAGGATGCAACCTTCTGCCCGGTGCCAAGAGTCAGAAACTGGAAAGAGCATGGCAGGATTGCAGAAAGAAGCCAAATTGGCTTAGTTATCCCAGGATGCCAGACCAAAGGCCAGGAGAGAGAATAGGTAAAGCCTACATGGTGAAAACCCTAACGGGCACCATCAAGCTCTTTACTGGCTCTCCTGACCTTTCATGTCAGATGCTCAAGAAAATCTGCAGGACTCTCTTAGCTTGCATTGAAGTGTTCGCGCCAGATAAAGCCACGACCTCGAGTCTACTATCGACGGCCGACATGGTGACTGATATGATGTACGATCTTTCATTGCAGCCTTTTCCAAAAGTGTTACACCTCCTATACCAAAGGATTATGTTTTTGCCTAGCTTCCACATGCAAACATTCGAAGAAGCTTTCTACACCGGCTTTTTCACCCACGAAAGCAAAATATTCGGCCCAACCTTGACCATCGGCAACCTACGATACGAATCACATTTGTAGATGCTCAAGACGACAGGACTTTATTGACCAAGCATAAAATTCATGTCAGGGACGACATGAACGCGGAGGGGGGAGTGTTGAGCCAGCAGAGGATCACACCCACATTTTTGCTCACACTCATCATTTTGTAACCATTGATTGTAATAAATGTCTTTCCGACATTAATTTTGATTTGAGCCATTCATTAAGTAACGGGACTCAATTGAGTTTCCAGCTTGTAATCCCGAAGTAATTTCACTTGCTGATGTAATTAGTTAGAGATGTTATCACCTCCAAGGCTGAGGTATATAAGCCAAAGTTTTTGTAACCTAAGGGCGGTTTATTAATCAAAGTGAGTTTTTGAGCGCCGTGACTGTGTCTGAGAGAAAGAGAGAGAGAGAGTCTTATCTACTTGCTACGCGAGCTACGGAGCCGCCATTGGAGAAGCGACACCGCCATTGTGTTAGCAACGGCGAGAGCTACGCACAGATACCAAGAGTGCGTGCTATCGGCTTCTATGTGTGGTAAGTTCCTACAAGCTTCGGTGTGAGTTTTCTTCCAACTCGTGTGTCGGATTTGAGCGTGCAGCATATCTATAGAACCACAACGAGTAGAGCTACACATTAGTACCATCGGGGTCAAGTTTCGATCACCTGTATTTTTTGGCCTGTCTTCATACGCGTTTACCGCACGGAGTGGTTATAGGTTGATTTTGCAGTTCAAGTCTTTAGGGTGTTGTTCTTACCTAGTGTATAGACTTCCCCTTGAGTTTGAGATCGATTCAATGATTCTAGATCCTGTTTCGTATAGCAATCGTTCGTAGTACGGATTTCAGTCACTTGCGTATTTTAGAACTTAGATTTGATTTCCTTAGTAGTGATTGTCATTAGAAGGTCGAGTAGGTGATTTGACACCCACCTAGTTGTTTCCATGCGCCTGCGGGTCAAGCTCCGTCCTCGTTTGACAAATTCTGTCGTTGGTTGAGTTCTCGCTATTTAGCTTCCGCTAGCGGCGTAACCGCCTTAACAGAGGCCACAAGTTGGCATATCAAGATTTGATCTACTTAGAAACTGAATTGCCATTGCACCTCATATCGCAACACTTCAAAGTGCAGAAGCCACCAAGATATATAGAACCGTTGTTGCACATGGTAGTAGTAATGGCAATGGGGTTGGCAGAGAGAAGAGTGGTCAGTTGCAACTTTGAAAATTACCTCCTCGACAACATTGTCGAAGCTAACCTAAAGGGGAAGGAAAAAAGCAAGGCCTACATGAATGCGGGACCAATGCTGGCGTGAATTGCCTACCAAGCATTAGGGATGATTGATGATCTACCACCCATAGAAGTGCAGATAGATCTAATTCACAAGTCTAAAAGAGTAGTAAGACCTGTGGCCGGACCTTCCACCAGGCCGAAACCAAAAGCTAAGTAAACAAGGCAAAGTGAAACCATAAGGAATTTTGACAGCGAAAAGACAGAGTCGGATGCTCGCAATAGCCACAAAGCTGGGTCCCAACAAAGAGACACTCCTTCGGAGTACCAGTCTTCAGATAAAGAGCATGACAACCAATACTCTCTGGGATATACAAGATTGAGGAAGAAAACTACCCGCATGGCAGAAGCCATCCCAATTACTCATGACAGGAGGACAATAGAAGAAGCACAGGCATTGCGGAAAAGGATCCTCCAACAGAAGCATGAAGAAAAAAGAACCCAAGGAACGGAAGTTGATGATGACAAAGAAGAAGAGGAGGAAGAAAACCTTCCGTTGCTATGGAGGCAGACAACAGCTCTATGGATCAAGCATCAGAAAAGACAAGAAGCAAAGGAAAAACAAGAGATTGAACTAGCACCATGTGGCAATGGATCCATAACAAGCTCAAACAAAAGGTGTAGTTAAGGGAGACAAAAGAGGCAGAGAGACCACACGTCGATGATCTAGAATCATCTGACGAATCCACTTGAGCCAAAAACAAGAAATATAAATCACAAGGGAAGGAAGAGCAAGACACGATTGACCAGTGTGGTCAAGAGTTTGATTCTCCCAAGGACACTGGGGTACCTTTAGAGACCTGCCAGAGAAAGGAGCGAAGAAGGTGTAGCTGGAACAAAAGACAGATCAAGAAACTGAATCGACACAGACCAAGCATACCATAACTTCAGTAGCTTTAGAAGAACTAAAACTGAAAGAAAAAATGAGTGATGAGGCTGGGACATCAGATCAAGGTAAAAAAAGCCAACAAAAACCAAGAGCGCAAGCTGTAACGAAAGAAAGAGCGGAAATGGTCAAGTCATTTTACATTTACTGTCACTTAGAGCAGATCGAGCTCCAGTTCAATGCCAAAGGGCTCTTTACAACTGGCACGGGCTATAATTGGAAGATACTAAAAGAGAGGCATCTAGGGTAGCTGAAAACACCTTGCAGCTAAAACAAAGAGTAGAAGAATTGGAGAAGTCACAGCTACAAGTCCTATCCGAGCTTCAAAGAGAATAAGAAAATGTAGCCTACTATTACAAGGAGGTGCAACAATTTAATGAGGCCAACTCTACAGTGCAAGTTGAGCAGCAATGCCTCGAGGAGGAACTAGCCAAAGAAAGGGAACAAAATGAGAACCTGCAAGGATCATACACTGTGGTTAGCAGGACTCAGACTCAGCTCTTAGCCATATAAGAGACTCCCACCTTGTCAACCGTGACTGCAAGATCAACCTCCCTGAACCAAGAGGTTAAAGATATGAAAGAAGCCCTGGCTTAGGAAAAGTATGATAGACAAATCATGACAGCAGGACATACAGCCCTACAAAGAGCCAAATACAAAGAAATTGAAGAATTAGTTGTTTGAGGCTCGGGGGGACTTGGAGACTCTGAGGAAAAGTCAAGAAAAGCCTCACCAAATAGCCCCAGTAGACTTCGAGCAAGTAGAAGGGTTAGAACACTCCACATTCGAGGCTCACCAAACAGAGTGCCAACTACAAGCACTTGAAAAGAAACATAGGAATCTACATATCCAGCCACGACATCCACTTTGGACTCATCCAAGGACGCAATTCAGTGCTGGATCTCAAAAGTCAAGGATAACTCACAGAAAGCATATCTGCAGTATGAATTAAAAGTGCTGGAATTGACTGCTTTCCTTATGCTCACTCCAGATGAGGTGGTAAAAAACCTCGGGCATGAGATGATCGCCCTGCGAGTGATGCAGTAAGAGGCTAGATTATGGTAGCAAAGAATGCTACCAAAACTTGAACCAAACAGCCGAGGGGATTACAGGGATGTTCCTGTCACTGCAATTCAGATTCAGACCATCATTGACAATCAACCCCTTTGGCAAAAGAAGTGGTTTGAGAAAAGACCAACATAAAAAATCTACTACTAGAACGCTCCACAACATCTCAGGATCGACCCAACTTAGTGTCCCATCAAGAGACGACGATCTTGGGACAGCTTTTACTCTTAGCAAAGCAAAAGGCAGACGGTGATGAACTACCCAGTTATCACAAAGCCAATCAATAACAACCCACCGTCCGAGAAGTATATGGTTCAGACTCTCAAAGGGGTGATTAACATGATGAAGAAGATCCCGGATCTTGCATGCGAGATGCTTGTGAAAATTGCCAAGATGCTTATCACCTGCATAACAGCTTTCAATGATATGGAGGCAGCAGAGCATCCCTGGCAGATTTTTGTGGAAGGCACAAGAGGGCTTTGCTGGAATATGGAGACAAAAATCCCAAGCAAGAATGTCATCATGGGATTGTATGCAAGAGTCATGTTTCTACCCTCCCATTACATGCAGACTTTTGAGGAGGCATTCATGACCAGCTTCTTTGAAGAGGACTCCTCCATATTCAATCCCATGACAAAATATCTGCCAACACGCCATATAGCATATCAAAGTACTCTCAACAACAACCCTTTCAGAGAGCTAGCAACAAAAGTAGAGATTGAGGCAAGAGCGCAGAAGTTCAAGCACCTCACTGCAACACTTGAGAGAAGACTGTAGACTACACTTAGAGACAAATTGCACGAGGACGTACAATGAATAGGAAGGGGGGAATGTTTGGTGGATACAACAATCTGACACATGACAGGCAGATGTACACCAAACCTTGTAACACTCGCTCAATTTTTTGAAAGAATCCGTGTAATTCAGCTAATGATGATTTGTAATTGTAATATATTTTGACATATCCTCTCAGCCTCTCTGAGTCTACACCCTTGTAAATGGTTG
This sequence comes from Adiantum capillus-veneris, assembly GCF_014529385.1. Classification (NCBI taxonomy): domain Eukaryota; kingdom Viridiplantae; phylum Streptophyta; class Polypodiopsida; order Polypodiales; family Pteridaceae; genus Adiantum; species Adiantum capillus-veneris. The sequence goes on along the minus strand of NC_140953.1, from coordinate 20,793,474 downwards.
CATTGCACTTATTCGATCGAACAATGAAATTTGTATTGAATAACTTGTCATTATTCACGTATTATCGTAAAGTACGTGGTATTTTCAAATAATTTATAAACTATTGATAGATATCTTTATGGATCGGTATAGTATCGATCGATACGCTAGATTTATATATAAAAACATGCATCATTTCTTGATACATTTCCTATCGATTTTGATTTTGGAGCTTTCTAGTTGTCACATAGCTCACACTCTCTACCTAATACTCTCGAGATGCATTGTATTCTCTCTATGTTTATGGCAATGAATTTGTTCTGAAGTTGCTAATTGATGACTTTGTTGAGAGTCAAGCAATGTCTTTTATTTGATTGCCAAGCAATGTCCTCAATACTTATTTTATGTGAATTCTCTTCAATACTTTACTTTGTTGCTAAACCAAAAAAGTAAGATATATAGCTCAATAGGGAGCTACAATGAGAAAAAGTGAGATACATTATCATGAAAAAATGTTTACATTTCACCATCTATCACAGGCACCATGTCATCAACCTCTTCATTGTATGAACATTCTGTAGCCACTTCCCACTCCATCTCATCGTCGCTACATCTCTATTCCGCCACAGTTTCATGAGTTTGAAGCACTCTAAAGTGTACTTCGATTGCACATGTGGCTATCTTTGTGGGTGCATGAATGAGATGCATGTTACAAAAGATGTACACAAGGGCTGCGGCACGAGCAGGACTTAAGAAATTTCTGCGCTTTGAGTGCAAAAATTCATAAGAAGACCAATTGCGCTCACAACTACCATTGGATGCCGCGACTGAAAGCATCCTGGTCGCCATGTGTTGTAACTCAACTACGTCTCCTCCATATTCTTTCCACCATACTGGGCCTGAAATATTTTTAATGCTATTAAGAACCCAAGGATCTCCGAAAGTTCCATCCCTATTGGCATAATCCACCCTCTGCTAGAATGCATCCATGCCATCATTGCCAGGCAACAATTGCGAGCAAACATTTCTATAGTCTCTCATCACCTCTTTGTTGGAGGCTTTTTCGTTCATTTGGAACTTTGGATCCAAGACAAATGCACCATCATGCAATGGTATGTGCATTTGAGCCCATCGTTTTTCCACAAGATGCACGATTTGTGATCTCTCTCTTGCACCGTAGTGGTTTTATTCTTTGGTTTGACGCAATGCTTTAGACATGATCCAATAAACCTTACCAATGACAAACTTACTTGTTTCAACAACCCTTAGTAGTTCCACATAGGGCTTACAAACCCCAACAAGTTTGTCAATGTTCCACCAAAAAAGAGAGGAAATTGCAACAAGGACACACATTTTTGAGCTGCTTCACGATGGCTCGGATACTTGCTGAACCAAGCCTCCCAATGGAAATTTGCAATAGTTTCTGTAAGAGCCACTCGCACGTCAATGAGATTATTCAAAACATAGTATGATGTAGCGAACCGTGTGGCACAGAAGATTTATAGTGCTTTTTTTGGAGACTTGGAAAAAATAAAGCATATGTAAACTGATGTTCCTGTATAAACTTGACTATGTGATTGGTGTCAATTAGAACCTTTTTTATGAATGATAATCTACCCATATCCTTTAGAAGTAAATTCAGGGTGTGAGCTGCACATCCAATCCATGTAATTTGTGAGTACTTTTCCATAATGTCTAAACCTGCTCCTTTGTAGTTTGAAGCATTAGCTGAGACAATAGCTGTCACATTATTCGATCCACCCAGTCGAGCAATAGCTCACTCATATACCTTTATCAAGTAGAGAGATGTCTTCTTTTTCAATGAGGTATCAAGGGCCTCCAAAAAAATTGCACCTTTGGGAAAAATTACCATGACATTAATCAATGGTTTTTCTGACCGCTGGTCCATCCATCGAGGGCTATGGTATAGCCAAACGCTGGGGCAAAGTCAAGCATTGTTCGCCTGAGAATCACTTTTGTACTGCTCTTGAATTTGTCAACATACTCTATTCACATTTTATTATAATCAGGATAGATGAATCCTTTTTTTGCAGTTGACATTAGGGCATCTTTGAAAATAGGATTTCTTATGACATTATATGGGATTCCACAAGCCATGAAGGCTTGTGTCCACTTTAGATGCAATTTGAGCATGTCTTGTTGAGTGAATGTTGCCTGTAGAGTCCCACGCGTACCGGCTCTGCTCGATGTCCCACGAGTAGCATCTATCCCTCCCATGGCACCATTTGGAAAAGTGTAAGGACTTTGAGGTGTTCAGGTTGTTCCCATTGAAGGTCCTTGGTTAGCTCGCATGTCGTCTTGATCCACACTCACTTCTTCTATGTTGACAGATGACGCACCGGTCATGCCCTTCTGCCTCTTAGGAAGAAGTCCTACCTGTTTGCATTTCTTTACATACCCTGCAAAATGGATCCATATGATGTTAGGTGGTACTCCACATTTTTTCACATTGGGACTAGTGCCGAATAAATGTTCTTTGATGCGAGTTGTGTTGCCGTGCCACTTATGCCCACAATGTTTGCATCTAAAAATGAAACTGTTTTGCTTCTCTCTTTTTCCTCCACATACGACCACTCTTTTCCTCGCACCATGCTTGCTGACTTCAACAAAATATATCCTACAATCAATAGATACACTATGATTATAAATTTTCACCATAATAGCGCAATGAGAAAGATAAAAGGTTATAGATATGATTTGCTAAATTAAAATGATGAATGAATAGTGGTAAGATAATATTTTAGGGAAGATCACCAATGGATATATCATCCTTGGCTACTAGGTGGTAAAGAGCGTTTGCTCATGACAACCTAGATGAGTGATGGAGTCATCTCACATTCCACTATCTATGTCTCTTGGAGGTAGGAGCTACTGCTCAAACACAACCAATCAACCCTAAAATAATTGAGGTCTCTAATTTCTATATCAACATAGAGGTAAGAGCAGGAGCTCGATAACATCCATGTGACTCCCAAGTACTATGCATGACTAATATTTACTAGGAGGTAAGAGATTTCACTCGATCAAAACCTAGTGAATTCTATAGGTAATCCACCGTATTCACTTAGAGGTAAGAGCATAAGCTCGATAACAACCAAGTGAATCCTGCTTCATACCTTAAACCTCATCTGGAAGTAAGAGAATTATCTCATAACAACCAAGAGGCACTAAGTGAAACTATTCTATGCAACCAAGTGAATCCTACTTCATACCTTAAACCTCACTTGGAAGTAAGAGAATCATCTCATAACAACCAAGAGGCACTAAGTGGACCTATTCTATGTTTATATGGAGGTAAGAACATTTGTTCATGACAACCAAAAGACCCTACATGTATGTGTATATGTTCCAAAATGTATGAACTAACACTATTATTTGTGCACATATTATAGCTATGATAGATTTTCACCATCAAATATCACTTTTAGTATCTATTCTAAAACAAATAGAGCTAAGAGTATAGCTTCTAATGTTTAGAATTATACATTCGCACTATATCTAAAAAAGCAGCCTCTAATGCATATAATTATTTATTTATCTATTCCTAAACAATAGAGCTAAAGTATAGTCTCTACTGTTTAGAGTAATTTATTTAATCTTATCAATAGAGTTAAAGAATAACTTCAATTGTTAAGAATTATAAGTGATTCAAATCTATATCATTATTTTAGTTTTAATGCATAAACATTAAAAATAATATTTTTTTTAAAAATCAAACGTTTTTTAAGTTGACAACTCAACCTTTCTATGCCGGAGGTAACCTGACACTTTGGTGAAGGGAATTGTAACTAAAATAAGCAAATTTGAGATTTATATAATACTACTACTATATCGATCAAAAACATATACATCGATTTACATTATCGATTGAAAGCCTATTGATCAATTAAATATCGATCGATATGTAAGCAATAAAACGTTTTTTTGAAAAAAGCTGACGTGGCAGCAAATAATACGCATGAATAAATCTTTAGAATGTATTAATTGACCATTATTCATGAATAAAACGAATTTCGAATAATGAATCATGCAACCCAGGTAAATGGCCGAAGGGCCGTGGTAAAGCTCCCTTAGCTTTTAGGTCAAACCCCTTAGTTTTAGAAAAATGAGATATCATTAGCTTGAAGAAGTTTTTGAACGTTCATTGCGAGAGCTTCTTGCTGCTACAAATTGTAATCCTCTTTTCTCCTGGACTGGTAATCAGAATTCATTTCCAAATAGCACATTGTGTTCCTTGTCTCTTGCTCTACAATTTCAGTATAGCCATTCTCAATTTTGTTGTGGCTTTTACACATTGCTTGTGAGCTAAATGCATTGATTTGAAGGTTAAAAGGGTTGTTTTTTGATGTTTTGACCATCGATAAGTGTTTCTATGCTTTGTTAAGTATGGAGCCTGATTTACCTTCTAATCTTCTATGGTAAAAGCGCACATTTGTAAGGCCCCCATTATGAGGAGAAGCCATCGTGCGTGAAGGAAAATCACTCGCCGGAAACCAAAATTTTCATGGCCAAAATTCAGGGGCAACTTTAGGGGTAATTTTTTTTCCTTCGTCGGAATATTCATTTTTGTTAGAATATTATGGCCGGATGGCGGCCGAAAAGTGGTAAAAAAACAACCGGTTGGTTGGCCGGTGGTCGGAAGTCAATGGCCGGTGGTGGCCGGTGGCCGAATTCAATTGCCGGTGGCCGAATTCAAAAGCGGACTTGTCTTCTCAAGGGCGGCCACACATGGTGGGCGGATTGAAGGGTCCGATTAGGAATTATCTTGAGAGAGGGCAACCCTTTTGGCCTATAAAAGGAGGCCATTTCTACACGCATTTCATAGTGTGAAGTTGATGCAACAAGGTGGGTGTGAGGTGGTGAGAGTGAAGCAAGGCGGGAGCTCCAAAAGGGTATAAACCCTTTGTAAACTACTTCTTGTTTTGAAGTACTAAAGCCATTGCGTGGCTGCTTTCCCGTGGACGTAGCCCACATTGGGTGAACCACGTATATCGTGTGTAATCTTTCTCTCTCTCTACTCTATAATCTCGTGTATGTAAATCTGTCTCTCTCCATTAAGTAATCTACTCAATTATCTATTTAGCAACGTTTTATTTCCTAACATGCTTAAGGGAGACCTTTAAGTATAACCATTCTCAAATTTTTTGTGGCTTTTACACATTGCTTGTGAGCTAAATGCATTGATTTGAAGGTTAAAATGGTTGTTTTGACCATGGATAAGTGTTTCTATGTTTCTAAGTGTTTCAGTTTCAGTTTTTTGCACATTTTTTGTGATGGATTGTGATTTATATACCTTTCTAGATGGTTGCATAACCTGGTAGAATTGTGTCCCTAGGTATTGTAATACCTCTCCTTAAGTCTTGTTGCATTCCGAATTCGTTTGGATGCCGAAAAGGTGTGATGACCTAGAGCGGTGAGATTGGATACATACTGATTTTCTAACTAGGAAGTGGTTGATTTGCTTTTTTCATAGAATGAGTATCCCTGTGAGTTCACTTTGGTGATATTGACACTCTCATTAAGTCTATGTGCCCCATCCCGAGTCGCTTTCTTTCATATTGACATTATGTTAGTACAAAAATCTTCCTATAGACTTCCATCATGGCGACCCGCTAACAATAACTTTGATTTTGCACATGAAGGTGCTAATGATGATGCCCCCATGTTTATCAGTTATCTTGTTACTAGGTTGCATCAAGCTATGGTCAACCCTACTTAACAAGCCAAAGTTACCCAACAACTTCGTGCTTATGGGATTTCCCTTCCTCTTTAAGAGGAGAGAGAGTTTAGGAGGTCTCTTGGTGAGACTCCAAAAGAAGACTCTCTTGCATAAGAGAGGAGGAATCCAAAGAACAAGAAATAAGTGAATCACTACGTTTCTGATCTAAAGATGTGGCTCCAAGAAGACGACAGTCTAGACTATTGTCAACTCCTCCCAAGAGGAAATGGTTAACCCATAGTCCTTCTCCTCGTTACTTTGAAAGGGAAGAGAGGAAACAAAGGAAGAAAAAGGCAAGAAAGAGGTCACCCTCTTCTCCTTCTTCTTCACCTTCCTCCTCTTCCAACAAAAGCAATAGTTATTCTCCTAGAGAATAAAAGAGGAGAGGACATCGCAAAACTTACCAAATGGTGAAGTCCCAAAAGCTCAAGAAATTCAAAGAGGGAGAAAAGAGTATCTCTTTTCTCACCCATGATGGCACCTTTGGTGCCACCAACAAAGTATTGGCCTTCATCCAACAATTTGATTAGACCTTTGGAGACAAGGGCTTCACGAAGCTCTCCAAGTTATGCCATGTAGCTATGCACTCCCAGAAATCTACTCGTCAATGGCGGGCTAGCCTTCATGGCAACGATAATTCCCCAAAGACAAAGAAAACTCTACGAGTTTCCATCATGAAGAAATTCCTTACAAGTGATGCAAAGGAAAAAGTGCTTACCAAATGGTGGAGTTTGAAGCTACTCTTCAATGGGTCTATCCACAAACATGTAAACAAGTTTTGGGATTTACATCTAAAAGCTACAGTCTTTCAAAGGATAAAATTCGTCGAGCAAAAGCAACAATTTTGTGTGGTATTACCTGAAGAAATGGCTGAGTATGTCAACTCACAACGGCCTCACCAAAGTCATTCACCAGACTATGGTTGCTTCAAGGATTGATTTCCAACAAGTGGTGAGAAGAAATTTCCAGCCCATGGAAAACAAGGATCAAAATGAAGCTAAAGGAAAGAGCAATGCTCAAAACTCTTCTCAAGGCAACACAAACACCAACAACAAAAAGGCCATGGAGAAAGGAGCTCACCAAGGTAACAATAAGCTCTCCCCTAAAGAATTGGAGGCCTTTTGTAAATACCATAAATGCTTTAAGTGTGGGGAGCAAGGATATCGTTATCATTCTTAGCCCAAAAGAAATGTACGCAATGAAACTCCCAGAGCTTCTATCGTTGAAGCTCCAAAAGATGATACTCATTGCAAAGGCTCATCCCTCTCCTATCCTTGGGGAAAAGTAAGGGAGCATGATGCCCTTATTATTTTTGACCCTGGATCTACTCACAACTTCATATCCACGGAGTTGGCCACTAAGTTGGGCATTCAAGCTTTCAAGATGGGAGATGCTATAACTGCCAATGGAGCTTTCAAGGGATAGAAAGGCTCCATTACTCCCTTGATCAGAAAGTTGAGGCTTCATGTCCAAATCCACGTCGACAAAGAAGACTTTTTTTACCTCTCCTCTTCAGCATGAGGATGTTATCCTAGGGACACCATGGTTCAACTGCATGGTTGCCAACATGAAGCTCCCTGAAAGAAGAATCTATTTCACCTACAAAGAAAAGAGTATGTACATAAATGCTAATGATTTGGGGAGCACCACATCCTTGGTAAATAGGATTTCTTTTTATAAGTCAATGAAAAGCTCTATTTTTACGTATATGATTTTTTTTAGAGAATCTATAAATGATTCTAATGTTTTCACAAGTAGAAATAAAGTGAATCAAGAGGAATTAGAGTTGTCTAATTTCCTACATCTATTCCAAGATGTTTTCATTGATGACAGTCCTAGTGAGCTACCTCCAAAACAAGGGGATGATGACCATGCAATAGAGCTTCTACTAGGAAGCTCACCGCCTAGTAAACCTCCTTATTGAGTTCCACAAGATCAACAAGAGGAGATCATGAGGCAAGTGCATGAATTGGTGGAAAAGGGGATGGTGAGGCCTATCTCCTCTCCATTCTGTTCACCTGTAATTTTAGTGCAAAAGAAAGATGGCACATATCAGGTGTGTCGACTATAGAGCACTAAATACGATCACTGAAAAATGCTCCAACTGCATTCAAACTTACAATAGACAAAAATATTCAGGCCACTCAAATTCTCTTGAGGAGTACAAGTGACACCTCCACGTAATCTTTCAAGTTGTGAGAGAGGATATGCATTTCATTGATCAAAAGAAAAGTGATTCTTTCCTACAAGAGATTCAATATTTAGGTCACATTATCTCTCAAGATGGCATTTGTATGAATCCATCAAAGTTGGAGGTAATAAAAGCATTGCATAATCTAGGAAATCTACATGAGGTAAGAAGATTTATTGGTATGAGTGCATACTATAGATGCTTCATAGAAAAATTCTCTCAAAGAGCAGGACCATTGCATGACTTAACAAGGAAGAATGTTAAGTACTCATGGACTACTAAAGAACAAAATGCTTTGACAAGCTCAAAGAGAAGCTTACCTCTCAACTAATCCTTATGCTTTTGGATCTCGCAAAACCATTTGAGGTCCAATGTGATTCTTGTGGTGATTTCCTTGAAGCAATTTTGCTTTAAGAAGGGCATGCCATAGCATATGAGAGCCGAAGGCTCAATGCCGATGAACAAGTTTTGGGCATATAGGAAAAAGAGCTTTTAGTTGTTCTACATGCCCTAGACACATGGAAGCACTATCTCTTTGGGGCTCCATTCATCCTACAAATGAATCACAAAGTCTCAAGTTCTTCATGACGAAAACCAAGCTTTTCGACAAACAAATGAAGTGGGCAAATTTTCTTTCGCAATTTAAATTTCATATTGCTCACATTGCTGGCAAGCACAATCAAGTGGTTGATGCACTTTCACAACGGCCAAGGGTAAATGTGGTGTCTATAGCGACTCACAATGATCTATCTTTTATGATATATGAGTATGCTACTAACCAAGACTTTAAGTAGGTAATTACAGCCTTTGCATTAGGGAGGAAGAAAAAGAACCATTCACCTTGAAAGATGGTTATCTTCCAAACGGCAATAATCTATGTGTTACTCACCCATACAATAAGAAAGTCATGTATGAATCCCATGCTACTCCTTATATGGGGCAAAGAAGGATTCCATAATCTACTCTTCAAGGAGTAGAAATGTATTTCTGTTGGTCTACCATGGAAAGTAAACATACAAGAGTATGTTTCAAAATGCATGGTGTACCAAAAATTGAAATTTGATCAAGGAAGAAAACTGGATTGTTTCAGTCGACAGGCTTAGCAAGAAAACACACTCTATGCCTGTAAAACAATATTAGTGAATTTGGGAATCTCCCAATTCCCACATTAAAACGAGTTTTAGATTTGACCACATGGTCAAATCTTAGCAAAAGTTTTAAGAGCCTAGCTTAAAAGATCTTTTCAGTACTACCTTGTGGAAGTATTTGATCTCAAGAAAGAGTTTGAGATGTGTCTATATGTTCAAAATCTTCATGAAATTGGTAATTCCAAATTGACTCCAAAGTCTCATAGTCTCTAAAATGGTGTTCTGTCAAAAAGACTATTAAGGCACATCAAATGGCAACCCTCTTTAGATATCAAATTTTCAAGTATCATGGCTTGCCAACATCCATGGTTTCAGACAAAGATCCTAGAATGACTAGTTATTTCTAGAAGGGTCTCTTTGAGAATCTAGGAAGTAGATTAAATTTGTCTTTTAGTATCTCATCCACAAACGGATGACCAAAGTGAAATAACTAATCTAACGATTCTTGAATCTACTAAAAGCCTATGTCATGGAAGTAAATCAACATTCTCAATGAGAGAAGTACCTACCTCTTAAAGAGTATGCATACAATGACATTCTACATACTTATATGAGGAAAGGACCTTTCAAGGTCAAAGAGGGAAGATCCAAAGTCCCTTACTTCTTAAAGTATATGGGAAGATCTTCGCTACTAATGAATATAGTCAAGACTTACAAGAATCTTTTCCAAAGAGTTAAAGAGGTTATATCCATCTCAAAGCAAAGGCAAAAAGGGATACTCTAATAAGCATAGAAGAGCCTTAGCTTTTAAGAAAAATGATTGGGTCTTGCTAAAGTTTCTCAAGTCTTGTCTAAGGCATACTACGGGCAAGAATCCTACGAGCCACCAAGAGTATTATGCTAAACTAGCAAAAAGATACTATGGTCCTTTCTTTTAAAATTCTTAAGACAATCAATGAGATGGCTTATCAATTAAAGTTGCCCAACCATTGGCTCATTCACTATGTTAACCATGTGAGCCTACTCAAGCTTTACAAAGGAGAGACACAAAAAGAACCAAAAATTGAGGACCCACCAGAGGTTGAAGATCAAGAAGAGGTGTTGCAGCCTGAATCGATTCTTTGACATGAAGACAAGGTACAAAGAAATGGTAAAGTTATCCAATGATACCTTATTAAGTCTAAGAATTATCCTTTTAAAGATTCTAGATAAATGCAAGGAACCTAGCTTAAGGATAATATGAACCTTGTCAATGCTGACAATGCTACAATAGAGTAATCAAATGAAAATGCCTTTTAAATGACAATGTTTTGTCTTATGAGACTCGTTCTCTTTCTTTTATTGTGCACAAAATTTAAGAATTATGCATGCTTAGGATCACGTTTTTGGTGACGACGTCTCCCAAACGCCAAGTAGAACTTGTCACTCTACTTTGGAAGTATGATATTGACTAAAGAGCAGACATGCTTGTGGAAGTTAAGTCTCCCGAGCACCAAATGGATTAGTCATCCATTCTGCAATGATGTTGTAGGGTAAAAAGGGATCCTCTACCCTCTAAGAAACATGAACTAATGACTAGGCTTTATTTTCTCTACTTCATAGTCAAGGACGACTATGATTTCAAGAGAGAGTTAATGTCATTAAATATAATATCTAAATTTATCAAATCATTTTTCTTATATTAAATTGATCACTTAATATGGGAAGATAAAAGGGAAACAAGAGTTAGGATATATATATGTGCTTCTAGACCTATCTGAACACGGGACCAAAAGGAGAAATGGTTGCATCTCAATAGGGGTCCAAAAGGAGACGGTCTACCAAAGAAAAATGCAATAAGTGCTTCTAGATTTATGTTATCAAGGGACCAAGAGGAGAGGTGGTTACATCTCAAAAGGGGTTTAAACGGAGGTAGTCTATCGAGAGTAATGTGCATCTAATGGAGCCTAAAAGAGCTCAGGGTTAGCTTCATTAAAGACCTCCAAAAGTTAGTGTTAAAAAGTCCTTTGACCTTAGGCAAGCTAGGACTAACTTCGAGGTGGGAATCCTACCCAAGCATGAGGTGCTAAGATGCTTAAAGTGGTTGTGGGAACCTTGCCCAAATCTTGAGGTGATTTTTATGCTTAAATGACTAAGGTTTTTGAAATGTTAAATTCAAAGATAATTCTCAAGAGGCATGAGTGTTTCCATGCTCGATTGACTTAGGCTTGAAGTATTCAATTCAAAACAAATGACTTAAGAAGCATAAAAGACACATGCTTGCTTGATTGACTAAGTCCTTGAAGTATTCAATTCAACTAGATGACTTAATAAGAATAAAGGACACATGTTCCCTCATTATGTGTTTGATTGCTATTGAATAGGTTTTAAAGGGGTCCAATGAGAATTTAGATACATAAAAATAAATAATTAAGCTCTTTTTCTCAAAGAGGAAAAAGAGGACACATGTCCAAATGAAATAATAAAATAATAAGAGAGAGAGAGAGAGGTGGACCAAGCATGAAAGGGGAGTATACTCTCCCACACACACACACACACACACATTCTCTCATTGTGTGGAGTGCAAAGGCAAGAGCTCCATCTCCTTCTCCAAGCTTGTTGAGAAGTGGAGAGCCTACACCAACACTCTTGGCTATGGAATTCAAATCCAACCAACAGCCATGCTTCAATGCTTAAGATTGCCATCTTCATTACTATGCTATTATGCTATGCTAATCAAGAAGAGTGATGATAAGTGAGGAACTATTTCTTTCTCCTATGGAATGTTTCTTTTTCCTCTTCCCTACCCTCATTCCTCGCTAGCTCTCTCCACCTTCGAAGGTGTTTGAGGCCTTGGTACTGAGGCTTGGGATAGTTAATGTATTTTGAAAAGTTTATGTTAAGCTCGTGATGCATGAAGCTTTCCATATTCATAGCATCACCAAGGTCACAAGGAACACAAAGATTGTATTGTAGCAAAGACTCTCTTGATGGGAAAATCTATAATACAAACGCCTTTTGGAGGGGGGACGAGTTTCAAGTAAATCCAGTCCTCAACTATTGTCTTGTTCTGTAATACTCTCTCTCTTGCAAAAGTATTGTTCATGCCAAGTTAATTAGGTACTATATTTATGTTGCTACCATTAATTAAGTTCACCCTTTATGTTCTCAAAGTGATCTCACAAAAATGCTCACCTTAATTCTCTTAATTCCGCTATTCTCAAAGTTCATAGGCCATTTTCATTACACATATCATAAAAAATATTTAAAAAAACTACTTTTCACTCATTTTGCATTTTTTTTGGCCAAAAAATTTAACCAAATTGGAGCAATCGGCAAAAATACGACAAAGTAAGATATTTATGCGTGTTTTGATAATTTTTGGCTTGAATTTCTTATTTTGGATTAGATTTGTAATTTTATAAAAACTTAAAATTAATTAATAAATAAAATCAAATTCATATTGATAAATGAAAGGTACGACATGGATTAAGAATCTATGATGAACCAACATGTCAAATCTGGTCCAAATATGAGAACAATGACGGGAAGCCTAAATTAGGCCTAAGATACCTAATTTTGCAAAATCTTCAGAAATGGGGCAAATGGAGTCCAAACAAGAAATTTTTTGAAAAGAAAGTGTGATTCATGATCTACTAGGACTACTTAGTAGCATGAGAGAAAGTGAATTGCTAAGCCTAGGTGTGTATATACTAGTAGGCCAAATTGAGTTTCATTTTCACTTATTTCTTTTGGAGAGATCTCTTGGAGACTTATTTCTATGTGCGGTTTCAAGATTCTAGCGGGACCTATAGTATGGATTCTTTCACAAAACATGAGGGGTGAGTTCCTAACATACTAACTAGTTTGTTTTATTGTGGGTTTGACAAATGCATAGCTTTGAAAATACCTAGGTTAGCATGACCTTTTCAGGATAGATGAATGTAGAAATGACTATAGCAACCGGCCCGGTACACCAAAGTGAACCAAACTTGAATGGGTTCATATCAAAGACTTAAATAGAACTTCCACAAGCTTAGATGACCATTTGACGTAGGTCTAGAGGGTTCTATAGATAATAATCTCTAAATTTTCCAGGTGTCAAAATTGAATTTTGGCTTCACAAGAAGCTTGAATATAGAGGTTATAGACAATCTACCTTATTGCGATCATGAGAAAACATCATGTGATGCCTGTTAGAAAATGACATAGAGGTGCACAAAGCATTATTTTTTACCTATGGCCAGAAATTGACTCTAAAGTGACCCAAAACAGACAGAGAAGATCCATGAAATCTATTTTTGACCTATGGCCACAAATCAACTCTGAAGTGATCCAAAATGTCTAGTATAGATTCGTGCAGCCTATGGGGCAAGATCTTAAACTCCAAAATGAAAAAATGGCAGCCATCAAGAGTCGGGGGCAAAACTGCCAAGATCAGAGAGTAAAGTGGGGAGAGAAAACTCAAGGAAATAAAAACAAGTTCAAAATAAGATAATTTTTTCTTACCAAGACTATTGAACATGTTTGTAGCTTCAAAAGTCAATCCTGACAAAGATTTGCAAGTATAGATAATAATCATGCTTATTATCTTTGTGTTCCAAAAATGACCCATCTTGGTACCACCCCCTCACATATTGCTTATTCATGTAGTATTGAACTCATTTACCAAGAAAAAAAGCAAAAATCCATTTTCACTTTGTCCCCATATTAATATATGCACTTGAACTTCTACTCTCTAAAATTTGGCTTAAGGGGGCACTTGAAAAATCCAAATTTCACCAAAACCACGTTCAAGGCCTTATTACATTATGGTCCAACATTGTATCAAGTCAAAGCTGCAAGAAAGTTGTTAAAAATACCCTTAGATGATAAGAGCGCTTATTATGTTCTGTGCTAGATTGGGCCTATATCCACAAATTCTTGTCATCCATAGCTCAAGTATGTCATCAGAATCCGAAACATCAAATTTGGGCAACCAAAGCACTCCCACCCATAATTAGTCATTTTCAAAAGCCTTTCATTCAATAAATGACCCTAACCTAGCATTTATCTAACCAAATTCTTCAAAAAGCCAAACCTTCTCTATTTACAATGCGTATAACCCATGTACACTACCAAAGTTGATTTTTGTTGGATTTGGTTTTGGAAAGTTGCATTCTGTTTGTATGGGTTTCAATAGTAATCTACTAGCATCAAATTTTTTTTTGGCATTTTCACGCTCAAATGAGGCTTGAAAACGTTACCGGTTTTAAAATGTACTTGACTTGTCAAATCATGTGTGATGCCTACAGGCTCATTCCAATTGTTTCCAAAAATTTCTCAAAGGAAAAAGACTATGAAGCATACCCTACTAGCTGCAAGAAGAATCAATTAGAGTTGCCAAGAAAACATATGTAAGAGAGGCTAAATTAGAGAAACATCATGTTGTAGTCTTCCTAGAAGATTGCTAGAAATCAAGCAGTGGAACTACAACTCCTTTCCAAAGAGATTTATGATGTATCAAAAGCACTAGAGATTAAGGCGAAGTAAACCACCGGCTAGGGCTACTTCCCTCCTATGAGATGGAAACCTGTGGAGTATATTTCCAAATAGTTGTGATCCTCTCAACTCTATTCAACCAAGCAAGACACCAAAGTACACATCACCTAGGATATAGTGGCACTGGCATCAAAGCTACCCTTTGAAGAAGAGTCAATGATATCAAAAGAGAAGAAGAGAAGTGGGACGTTCACAAAGATAATGTTGTGACCACATTCATGGATATGATCCATAAATTGGCTAAATATACAACCCAATTATGCCATCAACACCTCCACTTCTTAGCAAAGAGGTAACCAGGATACACAACCCCCAATCGTTATTGGCTTCAACTTTCACTACAGCATAAAAGACAAATATACCATGCCAATTGACCACATCTCCTATGTCCTCAACACATTGAAAAGTACCAAAAAAAGAAGTGGGTTCACAAATGTTAAAAATTTAAAGGGAGAAGAAGGGGTCACCAAATCTCTTGCCACAAGTGTAAAAGACAAAATTAACTAGTTTCTTATTTTCACTCAGTAATGTAATGTAAAAACGGGTAAAAAAGCCTCTTCTAATCAGGAAACAAATTTTAATCCCAAATGGATGTAATGTTTTGGACTTAGGATGAAGGAAAAGACAAGGATTGAGACCTTGTGCCATGAATACTCTCTATTTTATCTATGTGTATATTGCTTTTAGTTTACCTGTCATGACGTGTTCTCTCCTATTTCCTGTTTTTGTATTGAGAGTGATATGTTAGTGTGTTTTATACAAGAGGTGGTTCTGAAAGATGTTTGCATACCCTTTGGAAAGTGCTAGAAGCCACTTGGTGATCCTACTAATTGTTGAGTATATTCAAAAAGGCTAATTGGGCAATGTGACTAATTGGGAATGATGACTGTAAAACCTGATGAGTTTCTGAGAGAATTATCTAATTGGGTTATATAAGAGGAAGAAATAGAAGAATATAATAGAGTCCTTTTGGAGTCAGATTTTGACTCATTGCTAGATGATTTGAGACTCAATATAGACCCAAGGATCTATCAGTACAGGATCAGTCGTGTACTCTTAGGGTTTAAAATTCTCTTGAGTACCTGTTTTTCTACTATAGAAGGCAGGTTATTGAATATTTCAGAACCCAAAGAAGAAGGAAAAGAAGAAGAAGAAATTCATAAGTGGTTGAGGGGACCAGCCACCAATTTCCACTTATGGCACCAGATTTGAGAAGAGAAGATGGGATAATTGGCTTGAAGCTCAAATTCAAATATTCGGTGGGTATACATGGGATGTTCTCCTTGATGTAGTAACAATTATAGGTTTGCCACCAATTGTTGAAGGGACAAAGTCACAGGAATCTAATGAGATAAGGGCAAACCTAGAACAAGAAGAAGAGGAGAGTTTTTCACCCAAGCCAAAATAGCAGGGAAGAACCCAAGAAGATCTTGAAAGGGTTATCCACCAACTATTTAGAGTTCAAGCAGTCCATCAACTTTTGAAGGTGAGGAGGAAATTGAAGATTCAACCACACTCATTTCAACTACCCCCATTACCAAAATTTATCCAACCCATTGGGGGGCCAAACACCCCCTCAATGTCCACCAATAAGTAGGAGCATCAAATTGAATGGAAAAGAATCTAGGATGCTAACAGACATTTGGGGTGGTTTGAGACTAGGTGGTCTAAAAGCAGGTATGATGTGATGTATAATCATGAAATTAAGAAGGAGCATTTTGTAGCCACACTCCAGGAAAAGGACATGACATGGTTCATGCAATGGTATTAATACATTTTTAGATTATGAAAATTGTAAGATCAGATTCTTGGCAAGGTTCAAGATTGAGAAAACCCCTAAGATGTCTTGAAAAGATTAGGAAAATCAAGCAGTAGGATATATTGGTAGAAGACTGTGCACAATAGTTCAAGAACCTAATAAATAGATTGCAAGCAAATTAGAGACCATTTTGGGATCAATTAGGAGATTATTTTTGCAGGGAGCTAAAGAAGCAACTCAAGAGTGCTGTTGTTGATCATGCACCCCTTACTCAAAAACAAGATTTTGGTAATCTAGTGGATGTAGCAATGAGAGCTGAGAGGAGGTATGGAACAAGTGAATAGAAGAAAATCAAGAAGGAAAAATCTAAACAAGATTCAGATTCAGAAGTGGAAGATTCAAATGAGAATGAGGATGAAGATTAAAGTATTGATTGAAATAAGGATTCAAATGCTGATGAAGATAAAGAAGATACATGTAATGAGAAGAAGAAAAAGATGTCAAAGAAAATAAAGATGTCAAGCCAGAAGAGAAAGGAAGGAAGAAAAATGGTAAATTAAATTTTGAAGATACCTCTAATATCAACAAATTGATTTTGGAGAATCTAAAGGAGATCCAATCTTCACCATTTGCAAATCCCTCTAAACCACCATTTTGACTAGTATGTCAAAGACCTCATCATGATTATGATAATTGCTATTATAACCCTAATTTCAAGGGAAGGAGACCAACACATATTCTTGCAAAGATGGAATCCGGGGCAAATGTGGTAGCATCATAGCTCTTCAAGACCAAATTTTAGAATATAGGCCCACCAAGGACATTTCAACTAGAAGATTGGCAAAATGGGTAGAGGTGCCAGCATCAAAACAACCAATTGCAACCGTGTACTTATTGTGGAACTTTGGGACACAGATAGAGACCTACCCATGATTTATGGTGCAAGCACAAGAATGAAAGGGGCATTCCAATTGTGAACTATAAAACTGTAAATACAACAACTAGTTCCTTCAATGATGGAAAAATGAAGGCACCTACCCAAGTGAATGCAGTTCTCTTGGAAGAGATTTCTCCTAAAGTTGAAGATCTAAAAAGTCAAGCAAAAGGGGAGAGAAGGAACTAGCATCATGACATGGAGTCAATGGAGCTGACAAATGCAAAATGTGATACCCTATGTTGCTTTCAATCTCAGCGGCGGGGGGGGGGGGGTTCACTATATGTAAAACCTATATACCACGTGTGCTCAAGGACTATTTATAAAATCCGTTAGTTGTAAAATTTTCACCAATAAAAGGAACCCTTTTCATATTCATTTTGCAAACTATTTTTCAAGATCATTTTTTAGACACCCTTTTGTATGTAAATTTGTGGAAAAATATAGAATAAATTAATCCCTACTATTGAACTCATGTGATAGGAATTTTTTTATTATAGTGATCCCCCAAGATTTCAATGTGATGGCCTTGGATGTATCAAGATTGAGGAAGTTTTGGAGGAACTTCTAGAGGTGGAAATCTTAGCAATTACAAGGTCAAATGGTAGACTGAAGAAAAAATAGGAAGACCAAGGAAGTGAATAGTCCTGAAGGACCCATTGATTGGGAAGCCCAGGATAAGATTTCAATGGGGGTATTGAAGGAAATCCAATTAGACAAGGACACTAAAGAATCTATAGATCCATGGCTAGTAGGGACAATGCAAGCATTGTGGAAAAATTTAGGCTAGAAATCCCCAGAAGGGGAAAGATTAAATTCCTTTGAAAAGACAGGTAGTTCCAAGGAGTCACCTGATAAAGGACTATCAAATGATATTTTTGAAGTTTTGTTGGAATCATCCATTTCAGTGAGGAGGGACAAGTACTGAATTTAGTTCTTGATTTTGGTTTTTAAAAAAATTAGAAAATAGACAAGTCAAATTAAAATAAAGGTGGGAAATCAGAAGGGGGAAAGTAGTTAAGTTGATTTGGGCCAAGCTGATTCAGGAGATGCATCTCTAGGGGTGTAGATTACAAAGTACCCGTAATAAACATTTTCATTGGGAATTAGGTGTACCTTCTAGATGTGCTGGTGGATGGAGATTTAGGAGTTAACGTTCTCCATGAATCAGTCTGTAAGAAGCTGAATCTCATGAAATGGGAGCCAACACCCTTTGGTTAATCAAAGAAGGTTGCACTCTTTGGGGATTATTAGAAATCAGATAATAAGTGTATCAAGACTACCATTTGTGGTCAAAATTGTTGTCTTGAGGATGGAAGAGTCAACATACTCTTACCCAATGATTTTGGTAAGGCCATGGCTAAGGGAAACCAAAGTGAAACATGTATGGGGTGCAAATACAATTGTGATCAAACAAAGAAAGAAGAAAGTTAGGATCCAGATGGTTCCAAAGACGACTATCCTACCTTGATTCATACCTTTGTATGTAGAATGGATTAATATGGGAGAATTTATTGAGGAAGATGAGGAAGAGGAGTTTTTGAAGAAAAATACAACAATGGTTTTAATCTTCAAGGTAGATGTGCAAAAGATTGCAGATGAAATTGAGAATCAAGAATAGTTACCTGAAGTGAACCTAACACATAACAAGAAAAAAAGTCAAAAAAGCTAAAGAGCAAAGATTGGAGGAGGATTAGGAAGAGTTTGAAGCCATTAAACATGTAGAAAACATGCTTGAAGAACAAATTATCCAAGAGTTCTAGGGTGAGAGAAGATGAATTGAAAGATATAATTTTACATTAGGGAAAATTTGGACTCTCAAATTGGCCCTATAAGGAGGTTTTCCTTTACCTCTCAGTGTCCAAAGTGGGCAACCCAGTGAAGTACATAAACGCTTTGTCAAAACCCTATCAACCAGCATATCATTGGAATGATCTTAGAAAGTAGGTTCTAAATCCCCAAACTCTGACAAATTTAAAGTTGATTTGTAGAAGTTATGGACTCCCCACTGAAGCTAAAATGTGGGGAGAGATTCAATTTATAAGACAAAGTTGTCACATCAAAAAATAGAATCTTCTACAATATAAGGAATTTGATGGCATGCTATATAACAGTGGATAGATCTCGATGAGTACATATTAAATGTATGACAAGTTTTGATTTCATTTGTGAAAATTTAACCATGCACCCATTTTGGACAAGAGAGAAAATCAAAGTCCTTATAGGGCCCCTTTGAGAGTCCAGATTTTTTCTAATGGGGGATGCAAATGACCCCAAAATGGTGATAATATCTAGTAAATTGGATACTAGTTTAAAAGGGCATTGAAATATTTTCTATTAGAATTTAGGAATGTGTTTTCTTGGTCATATACTAACATGAAAGGAGCAGATCTAACTTTGTCCCAACATATCATAAATTTGGAAATAGATACAATGTCAATAAAGCAATAGAGATGCATGATGAACCCAATTATGCTAAACAGGTGAAAGAAGAGATTGATAAACTGTTGGAAATTGTATTCATTTACTCAATGGACAAGGTGACTTGGTTTTTACCAATTGTGGTTATCCCAAAGAAGAAAGGGAATATTAGGGTTTGTGTAGATTATAGAAATTAAATGCTGCAATAATTACTGATGCATCCCCTTTACCATAATATGATACAATGGTGGATGCAATAATTGATGAGAAGATGTATAGGCTTTTGGATGGTCTCAATGGATATAATCAGATAATCACAATGGAGATAAAGGATAGGAACAAAACAACCTTTATAATTGAATGGGGATTATATGCTTCCATAATGATGATTTTTGGGTTGAAGAATGCACCACCTACTTTCTAGAAGTGGGTCATGGAGGTGTCTAGTCGTTATTTTAATACCTTCATGAAGTCTTATGGCATTAGCCGCACATGCGGTCCTGCGGTGTCGAGAAATTTGCGGTCTTGCCAGGAAAGCACCGGGCTTATGGCTGTGAGAGTTTGAGAGAGAACTCAACAAAAACTATATGAAGGAGTTAAACCATAGATGCCATGAAGACTAAGGTTTGGAAAGAACTGCAATCAAAGAAGACTCACTCTTTCTCTCTTGCACTCACACACACACAAAGAAAGAACGCAAAAGAGAATGTCAAAACAATACGAAGATGAAAACATCAAGGCTATGGTCATATCGTATCATGGGTAATATGAAAGGGTTAATGTATGAGTTGATGGAATTCAATCTTGGCTGACCAAATAGGCTACGAATTATTCTTTGGAATTGTAGTTTTGTGCTTACCATAATATAGATATTTTGTCTAGTGATTGGGATTAATTGTGTGTACAAATCCTTTTGGTTCATAGCAAGATAACTACGCTTACATCAAAAGAAAAATTATAGTCTATGAGAGGTAGTATGATGGGATCCGGTGATAGAAGTATTTCATTGAGCCTTTCAGGGCCGAAGAGAAACACTATACGTTGTTGAAAGTGTATTTTACGGCTAATCCATACGTTAATTCTAATAGATCGTACAGAGTGATAGCGATAGAAATGATCATCATGTGGGTTATTCATCTAGGATAGTATGTGAGAAATGTAGATATGAGAAAAGTGAAGAGATGAGAAGTTTCCCTCCCAAGCCCTATTCTTGCCCGTAGGCAATAAGGATACTGCGGGGAGAGATGTACCTGTAGCAAAGAGAACCTAGAGAGGATGAATTACTAAGAATGAGAGAGATAGTTTTGGTTAAGGAGATGAGATTAGATACATATATATATATATATATATATATATATATGTTGGATTAGAGATGAAAATGAAAACAACAAGAAATCAAGAAAACATCAATGTAGAACACATCTTACTTGAAACCCTTCGGCACCATTATTGATGGGAGAGAGAAGAAGAGTGGATAATTCCACTTTGGTTGCAACATACACCAAGTGCAAGACCTTCTTTGATTAGAGTTGATCTTCCAAGGTTAGCTTGTTGCAAGAATGGCTAGTCTCCCTCTAGGAGAAAGTGTAGGCTTGGGCTTATGTTAATGGCTAAGTACAATTAGGCATTACTACTCACTCCCTCGAGAATTCCTCTCATCAATGGCTTGAATGCTTGAGTTCCTTCCAAGGAAGAAGAGGTCCCCTTTTATAGGTGAAGAGAACCCCCAAGGGTTTACACAAGAAGAGAGGATCCAATGTGAACAAGAATTGGAAAAGTTGGAAATGAGCTGCCCCTGCATGATGTGGGCAGACTGGGGTGCAGTATTTTGATCATATCTTCTCAACCGTGGCTCCAAATAAAAAAGTTAAAATATGGGCAAAAACTTCAGTTCATTAGCTACGATTTTTGTTTTAAAATCGTTTTCCAATTCGGATTGGAACCTTGTGTAAAAAATTCATCAAAATAGGATCCATTTATGGCAGCAAAAGTCTTCATGTGGTCTCCTTAGCCTAGACTTTCATTTAATTCCAAAGGACACCTCATGACATATGAAAGCATGACATTGCTCCTTGACAAAGTTTTGTAATCATGCTTGCAATAATGCATTAAAATAAGTGTAGCTTTGAAATCATGCCACCTAGTGTCCCACTAGGATTTGATTCTCTCCTAGTAGCTATTTAAAAAGAAATATAAGAAAAGTATAAAAAATACATAGAATATATATATATTGGAGTTTACCCTAGATATAGGATCTAGCTAGGGTGTGAGATGATAATGAAATAGTAGAAATAAAGAATCAATGCTTTTTGCCCCAAGTTAAAGAGGCGGAGCTATTGATGCTTTTCCCATAGTATTTTCTTATGGTAAAGTAAGGATATCTTACCCTTGAGAAAAAAAATAGGATGAGATAGAAGACTTATTATTATACTTAAATATGAATATGTACATTATAGGAAGTATAATTATGTATCTAAAAAAAATACAAGATAGATCTTGTAGCGTGCGTTCCCACTATGTACGTGTCACAGCACGACATCCACCCCCTCTAAACCTGCACATCCTCCGGTATGTGCCACATTGTCTCTTTGTAAGATCAGACCTCTCGTACATCTTCCTTTCCTTCTTCTTCACTGGATGATTCCAGAGCTTCATGTTCACTTTGATCTTCAACTGTGTTTTTATCTTCTTCCTCATCAACATCTTCTAGATCATTGTCTCCTCTTCTCTTAAACATTTTAATCCTTTTGCCTGCAATGGGAATCTTTACTTCTGTACCATCTAGTTCAGACAAGCTGTAAGTAGCATTTTCATGCAAATGCTTTACAACATACGGTCCAAACCATCTTTTTGAGAACTTACGCATGACTGTGTGCTGGTTATCAAGGCTACTATCATACACTAAAACCCAGTCACCTTTGTCAATTGCTTTGCTCCTGAGTCGATGTCGCTTATCAAAATAGTCCTTGTTTTTCAACCTTGCATTTTTGAGTCGTTCTTTTGCAGCTTCAATGTCTCTAGGTCTTCTCTCTAGCTGCCTTATACGCAGTGCAAGGAGATCTTCCCTACTAAGCCCCTCTTGCCAGGGTAGTACATTCCATGTGGGAATTGTATCCTCAATCGGCATCACTGGCCTTTGACACTCATAGTCTACCTTTCTCAAAGTCGTTGCTGACTGGAGTAACTCCTTTAGCTTTTTCATGGATTTTACATGTGCTTCTGTCCATTTAAACTTTTGATTCTTTCTAAGCAGCTGATAAAGAGGAGCAGCTACATGTGCATAATGTGGAATCCAAATAACATAGAACACACATGATCCCAGAAACCTTCTAACCTCAATGATGCTAGTGCATGTTTCTTTCATTCTTTGGATGGCATCTACCTTTGATGGACAAGGTTTCCTACCATATGGCCCGCCCATGTGCCCCACAATGAGCACTTCTTTGACACCAAACATAGACTTTTTCCCTGACAATGTAAGATTCACTTCTTCCAACCTAGACAAAATTTTATCACAATCATTTATGTGATTTACCACAAACCTGCGACATCCCTTGAGATCCAAAGCTTCATCTTTGTCACTTTCTTCACATCCTTTGATAGGCAAATCATCAATGAAAGGCATTGTGATTTGAGGAATAAAGTCACGTAAGACCTTATTCATCCCATTCATCATATGTGCAACCGAGTTGGTTGCTCCCTGTGGCAAGGTACACATCCTTACCAAACCCAAAGGTGTCCTCATGGTTGTCAAGTCTCTGCTTTCGATTGCAAGCTGAAATTGATCATACCCTGAGTAGAGATCCCCCATTGAGTAGATTGCCCTCCCTGCAAACGCCTCTGCAAATTCATCCACAATTGGACCTGTACCTACATTTCTAATTGTCACCTTGTTCACTGGTTGCATATCTTGGATGAAGCGTAGAGAACCATTCTTCTTTGGAACTGTGAACCACCTGTTTGAGTATGGAGCACAAGAAGGCTCCAAGATTCCCATTTTGATTTTCTCATTCAGTAGCTCTACTAACTTTGGCAAATGAGCCTTTGGAACCGGAATAGGCCGCAGATTCCAAGGCACATGAGATATTGTGAAAATTACCATAGGAGCTACAATATAAGGATCAACACATCCTATCTCATGTGGCTCAAATGCAAAATCCTTACCATGCTTTGAAAGCATTTGTTTGAAGCACTTTGTCTCCTCTTGTGTTAGAAACTCCTCGCAACCAATCTGCAACTCTTGAAAAGACTCCCTTGTGAAGGTATGCCCGATCTTTTTAGGATTCCGCAAACTTGGTTGTAAAGAAGCCTGTTCAATCTTTTCCCTGTTGTTGGGTGGTAAGACGGTGAAGCTACTGGTTTTACCTTCTTTGTTACACTCTTGTATTTAGTTTCAACATGGACTTCTGGGCCAACTGTTTGGCTTTCTTTAAAGGCTTCTATTACTTGATACATTTCCATAGAGCAAACTTCCACAACTTCATTTTCAAGATGCAAACTAGACCTCATTATAGCATCAAGCTCACCCATAGTATCTACAAAAGAAACTTGTTCACACAAACCCAAAACATTTTTAGTAGGCTTTAGCAACCCACTCTTTTTCATGCCTATTTGTACATTATGCACATATTGCCTCTCATATCTCTTCAAATCTTCAAGTTTTGTAAAACATACTGATCCATTCCTTGTTACCAAGGAGCTCATCGAGAAAGTTTCACCTATTTTTGGATCAGGCGAGAGCCTTTTTCTTTCTGTACCACTGTAATCCCGCTTTACAATGGTACTTGGCCAAAACCCATCATTTCTCTATGATCATGAAACTATTTGCTTACTTTTGGTAGAGGATGTTCTCTGAGGTTGTCACGATTTCTTTCATGGTTTACACAGACTTTGAGAAATTGGACAGCTCGTTTACCATCTTTGCTACGTATTCTAGCATATGCTGAACCATCGTTCATTACCTTTGTTTTCATTCGAACTCCCACAATGTAGGGTTGTCCAAGGATGAGATGATATGAAGATGTATCCTGTACAAAGAAGTTTTGGTCAATCTTTACATCACCTATTGTTACCTTCACACCTGGACATGCTGCATACAATTCACCGGATGAATTGTTTGCCACTTTTACCATCCAGCCATGATCTGTGTCCATCGGCCATTTGCACTTGTTGTAGAGACTCTTTGACATTATTTTTATTTCTGAACCATGGTCAATCAAGGCAACAAATGGCTCTTCAAGATCACCTACCTTGACCAAAGTTTCTGTATTAGCCCTTGCCCAATGACTTCGTGAATAGTAACTCCTAGGAATATCTTTAACTTCTTCATCATCATTTGAGAAATACACTTGCTTCACCCTCCCACTAGATTGGTAGCATCCTACCACAACTCCATCATTCTCCTTATTTTGTAGTTGCATCCCTTGTGTCTTTGAGGTTTCCCCTTCAACCTGTGGACGAGAAACTTCAGCAAGGGTTTGCCTCTTCCTCTTGATGATGTCAATGATCTCCTCATGGAATTCACGCTTTGCAATGCCAAGAACTTCTCCCAGAGTAAACTCAATCTTGCTATTCAAGATCCTTTCCTCCAAGACTTTCTTTAAATCTGTAGCAACGTCAATATCAGATTGTAGTTTATAAGTTGGTCCTTTTGTCTTACCTTTCGTTGGCTCTTTCTTCTTTCTTGTTGTAGACTCCTCCATGAGTACTTCAGGTGGAGATGCTCCTTGTGTTGAGGGTGTTTGAGAAGGCATTGAGTCGCTTCTTCCCCCACTTCTAGAAGCTCTTTTTGATGGTCCTTCATCAGCATTATCACGTCTGCGCTTCTCTTCTACAATTGCCTCATTTTGTTGGCATTTTGTAATGTAGGCATGCACTGACAATGAGTCCACTGGATCATTCCATCCTGTTTCTAGACGTATGCAATCACCTGCTTCATGTAGAATCTCTTTTGTAAGCTTTCCCTTTTTAGCTAATTGCATGACATTTGGCCAAATTTGACCATGATGGTCACTCACCTCTTCATCACAAAAATGTTCAATTTTTACTCCATAAGTAGCTGCCTCAACTGAAGAGGTGGCATGCTTGGTTGCCATATCTTCAACTAAGGTTTGCATTCCCCCCTTCCCAAAGTTAGTTCTCAAGGGTAGACCTGTCTCTCTTAAGTGGATTTTACCATCCTTAAAAAAGACAACATCTTTTGACAAAGCATCACTAATATCGTCACAATCCCTTCTTACATGGTCTGTACTATCACACCAAATACATCTATTAACAAACCCTTCTTTGGGCTGTTGTCTTTGCCTAGGAAGTGGCCCTGATGGTTGGTCTTTTTCTTCAAGCTTTGCAAACTTCACCTTCAAGTCACGCATTCCCTTCACAAGCTCATCTAGCATGGAATCATCAAACTTAGGAGCCATAAAAGTAGGCTTTACCATTTTGTCAGAAGTTGAGGTGGAAGGACTTGTAGTGTTTACTACCATCTTGTCCCTTCTTCTTTGTCATTTGGCAAGCAGTGAGACAGCACCTTCAACCTCATTCCAGTCGGTCTTTAGTCCTTGCTCAGCATCTTTATCTTCAAGAAGAAGCTCCAAATTTTCTTGAAACTCTTTACCTCCAGCTTGTAAGAAAAGATCTGTCTTCTCTGCATTTAGTGTGGCCCTTTCTGTCCTAGTGAGTTGTGCATAGCGCCGCTCAAATTCCCTAAGTAGCTCTGTTATTGATAGTCCTTGCTTTGGCTTGACTACCCATTCTAAGAATGTCCTTTTGGTCACTCTCTATGAGTCCTCCATGAAATATTCCTCCTTTAAAGCTACTTTGAGTTCTTCCCAATTTCTCCCATGCCCATCTTTAATTGCCCTAACATGCTCCCTAATTTCTGGAGCAACAACTAGCTCAAAGCTTTGAATCATCTCACCTTCTGACACGCGATGCAACTCCATCTCCTTCACATACTCGCGTAAGTACTTGGTTACATCTTTGCCATTGAACTGATCCATTCTGTTGACGACCGCTTGTATGGCCTTCGTTGCTGAAATATCCCTTCTTTCAATAGCATGTTGTTGTTGCATAAACATTGCAAATGCTTGAAACATTTGCATTGTTGCTGGGTCAAAATGCATACCCTGTTGCTCAACATGATCACCCATGGTTACCCACAAACTCTCACCCTAGCAGATTCGCGTCGGGTTCACCAAAAATATGTCGAGAAATTTGCGGTCTTGCCAGGAAAGCACCGGGCTTATGGCTGTGAGAGTTTGTGAGAGAACTCAACAAAAACTATATGAAGGAGTTAAACCATAGATGCCATGAAGACTAGGGTTTGGAAAGAAGTGCAATCAAAGAAGACTCACTCTTTCTCTCTTACACTCACACACACACAAAGAAAGAACGCAAAAGAGAATGTCAAAACAATACGAAGATGAAAACATCAAGGCTATGGTCATATCGTATCATGGGTAATATGAAAGGGTTAATGGATGAGTTAATGGCATTCAATCTTGGCTGACCAAATAGGCTACGAATTGTTCTTTGGAATTGTAGTTTTATGCTTACCATAATATAGATATTTTGTCTAGTGATTGGGATTAATTGTGTGTACAATCCTCTTGGTTCATAGCAAGATAACTACGCTTACATCAAAAGAAAAATTATAGTCTATGAGAGGTAGTATGATGGGATCCGGTGATAGAAGTATTTCATTGAGCCTTTCAGGGCCGAAGAGAAATACTATACGTTGTTGAAAGTGTATTTTACGGCTAATCCATACGTTAATTCTAATAGATCGTACAGAGTGAAAGCGATAGAAATGATCATCATGTGGGTTATTCATCTAGGATAGTATGTGAGAAATGTAGATATGAGAGAAGTGAAGAGATGAGAAGTTTCCCTCCCAAGCCCTATTCTTGCCCGTAGGCAATAAGGATACTGCGGGGAGAGATGTACCTGTAGCAAAGAGAACCTAGAGAGGATGAATTACTAAGAATGAGAGAGATAGTTTTGGTTAAGGAGATGAGATTAGATACATATATATATATATATATATATATATATATATAATATATATATATATAATATATATATATATATATATATATATATATATATATATATATGTTGGATTAGAGATGAAAATGAAAACAACAAGAAATCAAGAAAACATCAATGTAGAACACATCTTACTTGAAACCCTTCGGCACCATTATTGATGGGAGAGAGAAGAAGAGTGGATAATTCCACTTTGGTTGCAACATACACCAAGTGCAAGACCTTCTTTGATTAGAGTTGATCTTCCAAGGTTAGCTTGTTGCAAGAATGGCTAGTCTCCCTCTAGGAGAAAGTGTAGGCTTGGGCTTATGTTAATGGCTAAGTACAATTAGGCATTACTACTCACTCCCTCGAGAATTCCTCTCATCAATGGCTTGAATGCTTGAGTTCCTTCCAAGGAAGAAGAGGTCCCCTTTTATAGGTGAAGAGAACCCCCAAGGGTTTACACAAGAAGAGAGGATCCAATGTGAACAAGAATTGGAAAAGTTGGAAATGAGCTGCCCCTGCATGATGTGGGCAGACTGGGGTGCAGTATTTTGATCATATCTTCTCAACCGTGGCTCCAAATAAAAAAGTTAAAATATGGGCAAAAACTTCAGTTCATTAGCTACGATTTTTGTTTTAAAATCGTTTTCCAATTCGGATTGGAACCTTGTGTAAAAAATTCATCAAAATAGGATCCATTTATGGCAGCAAAAGTCTTCATGTGGTCTCCTTAGCCTATACTTTCATTTAATTCCAAAGGACACCTCATGCCATATGAAAGCATGACATTTCTCCTTGATAAAGTTTTGTAATCATGCTTGCAATAATGCATTAAAATAAGTGTAGCTTTGAAATCATGCCACTTAATGTCCCACTAGGATTTGATTCTCTCCTAGTAGCTATTTAAAAATAAATATAAGAAAAGTATAAAAAATACATAGAATATATATATATTGGAGTTTACCCTAGATATAGAATCTAGCTAGGGTGTGAGATGATAATGAAATAGTAGAAATAAATAATCAATGCTTTTTGCCCCAAGTTAAAGAGACGGAGCTATTGATGCTTTTCCCATAGTATTTTCTTATAGTAAAGTAAGGATATGTGACCCTTGAGAAAAATAATAGGATGAGATAGAAGACTTATTATTATACTTAAATATGAATATTTACATTATAGGAAGTATAATTATGTATCTAAAAAAAATACAAGATAGATCTTGTAGCATGCGTTCCCACTATGTACGTGTCACAGCACGACAGCGGTCCTGCGGTCCTTTGGACACTACAGATCAGGAGTCAGGAGTCATGCGGTATGCGGCGGCCGGAGCGGGAGTTTTTCATAGGATATCATGGGACAGGAGTGTGCACACCGTTCTCGATCTGTGTTGGAGCAGCGGTTGTATATTGAAGGGCATACTGGGACAAGAGCCTGCTGTGGCGATGGCTCATGCTCATACACCAGAACCGCCTCTGCAAGGTCAAGCAGGAGGACGGGGTCAAGGGCGAGGACGAGGCCGCGGAAGAGGTGTCCGAGATCCAATTCGCCCCAAGACATGCCTTTTCTATTTGGGGGATGGTCATTGGCGATCTGAGTGTACTGAAGCTATGGAATACGATCGGAAAAAGCAGGAACGCGCTGCAAGGAAACAGCCTAGTGTGGCTATGGTTCATATTGAAGGATTGGAGGAGTCTGATTCAGCGGTTTCATTAATCACGCGATCGGGTAAAAATGTGGTTCCAACTCCGGATGTGAAAATTTCGGATTGAACGGCTCAGGAAGAGGTGCAGAAAAAGACTGTGTCCTGGTTGCCACAATCCGCACCACCAGTAAAGACAGTAGGACCATCGACTATGCCAACCACTATAGGCCTGGAAATAAGGGAAGGGAAAGCTAGAATTAAGGGTGATATTAAAGAACAGGAGGAGTGAAATTTAGTTTGGAAAGAGGTTCTCACGTCACCAATTCAAGTACCTCTGGGTTCATTGTTGAAATTGGTCCCGAATTTCCATAATGCATTGCTGCGACAAACGGCCACTGAGCTGAGGGAAGTCGCCATTGGGAAGGTTGAAAGCGAGAATGATGATTCAGCCCCGTTGCCGACGAATAGGATCACGGATACTCGTATTCCGAAACTTTCAGTTCGATACCATGGCACATACATTGACAAGGTACTCTTGGATGGAGGAGCGGGGGTGAACATTATTACCCATGCAGCGTGTGAGCGTTTTGGTCTCAGTGATTGGGAGCCTGCACCCTTTGTAGTCCGCATGGCAGATCAGCGAAGAGTGCAACCAGTGGGTTTACTTCGGGGTATTGTTTTGGATGTAGCGGGCTTGTCCTTTGCTATTTCCTTAGTAGTTTTCTCTATACCTTGCGGATATTTCTCTGATTTCGAAAGGGCATTCGGTGGGGGTTTCAGGAACTCCAGGAGGAATAAGGGAGCCCCAACAACAGGTGCTTCCAAGTCCTGAGTCACTGGAGGACGTGATTCAGCAAGAACGAGCGTTTGAGGTGCAAATGGAAAAAATTACAAGGGTTAAGGAAGATGAATTAGAGAAGGTTTTTCTTGGGGAGCAAGCGGAGTCGCAGCCCATATACATTAATAAGCAGTTGGAAGCAAGTTTTAGAGATGATTTGATCAAATTACTGACAGAGTTTAAGGATATTTTCGCATGGGAATATGCGGACATGCAAGGATTGGATCCTAAGTTTTATCAGCATACGATCAATCTGAAACCGGATGCGGTGCTGTGAAGCAGCATTCGCACAGGATGAATCCGAATGTGGCAAAGCAAGTTAAATTGGAAATTGATCGCCTGTTGGAAGTGGGTTTTATTACCCCTATTGATAATCCAGAATGGATTTCTCCAATTGTGGTAGTACCAAAGAAAAATAAGCAAATCCGAATTTGTGTGGATTATCGAAAATTTAATGCCGCTACTGTTCCAGATCCTTTTCCTCTCCCATTTTTGGATTCCATTTTGGATGATGTAGCAGGACATGAGATGTATACTTTTCTGGATGGCTTTAGTGGATATAATCAAATCAGAATGGCATTGCGGGATCAACCAAAAATAGCTTTTATTACCGCATGGGGAGTATTTGCCTGCACAGTAATGTGGTTTGGATTGCGGAATGCACATTCCCCTTTTCAATGGGATATGTTTCAAATCTTTGGGCCTTACTTGACGGATTTTATGCGGATTTTTCTGGATGATCTCAGTGTTTTTGGAGCACAATTGGAGCATTTGCAACAATTACGGTTATGCTTTACGAAATGTAGAGAGGTAAAATTCAGTTTGAACCTTTAAAGTGTGCATTTGCTGTTCGCAGTGGCAGGCTCTTGGGGCATATCATCTCTGAAGACGGCATTTCTGTGGATCCGGATAAAATTGCCGCAATTATGGAAGCGCCTGCACCGCGGAATTAGAAACAGTGCCAGATTTTCCTGGGTCAAGCCCAATGGCATGGGAGACATTTGTGGTTTGTCGCGCATTTGGCAATCCCGATTACTCAGGCAGCTCATGCTATAGATTTCGAATGGACACAGGAATGTGATTTGGCTTTTCGAAGATTAAAACTGCAACTCTCCAAAGCTCCGATTATGCTTGCACCGAATTGGGGGCAGGATTTTCATGTGTTCGTGGATGCTTCGGATCGCGCTATTGGCAGTGTGTTGATGCAGGAACAAAGTCAAGGATGGTTTCGACCGGTCTATTATGCTAGTAGACGATTATCATCTGCAGAAAGAAATTATTCAGTAACGGAAAAGGAATGTTTAGGGATGATTTATTCAGTGAAGATATTCCGGCACTATCTGTTGGGCCGACGGTTTTTCTTCCATGTGGACCATTCGGCTCTGTTATACCTGGTAAGGCAACAGAATTTGACGGGAAGATTGGCCCGATGGGTGCTTCTGTTATAGGAATTTGACTTTCAGGTCATACACAGGCCAGGGGCTCAGCATGTGGTGGCTGACTACCTATCCCGGCTAGACTCTAGAGAGCCGCCGCCGGGGGTCGCTGATGAATTTTCGGATGCATCTATGTTTCTAACAGGAGTCGCTACAGAAGATATTACCGTCCTGAGTCACGTAAGGGTCATTCCGAGCATTCCATGGACATGGTATGAGGAGATGTTTCATTTTCTCGACAGCGGCGACATGCCTTCCTTCTTGACCAGCCATCAGAGGAAACGTATGGCTATTAGAAGCAAGAATTTTGAGATCATTATGGGGAAGCTCTATTACCGCACGGTGGCAGAGGTGTTACTCCGATGTGTGCTACCATAGGAGCAAGAAATAGTCCTAGAGGAAGTACATACGGGTATTGTCGGAGGTCACTTTGCAGCACTAATTACAGCTAAAAAGGTTCTCCGATCATTATTATGGTGGCCCACATTGTTTGAAGATGCAAGAAACTATGTGCAACAGTGTGATGTGTGTCAGCGTTTGGGGCAACCTACCAAACGATCGAGAATGCCTTTTCAGCCAGTCTTGCCCTTGGAGCCTTTTCAAAAGTGGGGTTTGGATTTTGTTGGTCCTTTTAAACCAATGGAAGCTCACACAGGGAATAAGTATATCTTGACAGCCACGGATTATGATACCAATTGGGTGGAGGCATGGCCTTTGAGGGATAAAACTGCAATTTCTGTGATGGGATGCTTATATAAGGATATCTTTTCTAGATATGGCTGCCCTATTGAGCTGGTTAGTGATCGGGGAAGTCATTTTTTGAATAAGACGATGGAGAGAATGTTGCGGTTTTACTTTGTATTACACAGAAAATCTTCTTCATATTATCCTCAGGCGAATGGGAAAGTAGAATCAACCAATAAACAATTGATTCGAATTTTGACAAAGTTAGTGAATATGAATAGAACGGATTGGGATGTGAAACTTCCTTCTGCCTTATGGGCCTATCGGACAGCTTACAAAGTGGCAACAGGATTGACTCCTTTTAAGTTAGCATTTGGCATGGAGGCAATCACTCCGGTGGAGCATGTGATTTCGAGTTTGCGGATGTTGATTGTGGATCGGCTTCTTTCGGAGGATTCCGTGATTTATCGATTGGATGTTTTGCAGGAACTGGACGAAGAACGGCTATAGAGCTTTGCGGTGCTGCAGGATCTACAGTCTATGCGGAAAAAATGGCTGGATCGCCCGAAAGCATGACAATTTGTTCGAGGACACTGGTCCTTGTCTTCAATTCCCGTCTTGGGAAGATGCCGCCTTAATCATGATTGGGGAGTCTTTTGCATGCAATCTTGGGAAGCGGGAAAAGATCTATGATGGTTGCGACACCGTGGATCGCCCTATTTTGGGAACTGATTGTGGAAGGGTTACTATTGCATGCAGACATTTTTTATTGTGGTTCTCTAGTTTTGTGTGTCGTGCGCTCTTAGTGTTTTATTCTCTGCTCCTACATCTCATCGCCACCATGACAGCTTCTCTTCTGCAATGTGTCCCTTTCACTCCCGTGCAGCAGCTCGCGCTTCGACGAGTGGACGCATGGCTGCAAGACTTGCGGCTGCGTGTGTTCGCCAACCTGGACTGGCAAGGAATCCCAGTGCACCCGCAGGCAGCACGTTTGATCGAGCAACTCGCGGCTGGTGATATGGTGGTCCTCAACAATCAACAGATACAGTTGACAGCAGAAAGAATCTCAAGATGTTGCTGTTTACCCAACGATGGCGTGGTTCGAGCCTCCCATGTGATCCCTGCTGCAGATGTCGAGCAAGAATTTGGCTTGAAGGTCAAAGGGGAGTGTAAACTGTCAGGGTTGTCAGATGTGGCAACCAGGGATGCATATCGGTGGTTCCTTGAGGCGATTTGGCTACAGGCCAAAACGTATACTATTTCGACCCGAGCTAGAAATGTGTTGCATTCGGCTACCTTTGGGCCAGTAGCTTGGGAAGCAGTGGTCAAAGAGCGACTGCTGGCACAGTGCCAACGAGTGATGGCACAATTGGGGAGGGGTACCCCAACCAATACAAAGGTGGGCCAACTGCTCACATTGATCTTTCCTTTGAGAGAAGTGTTTCCTCTCGCCCTACGTCCTCTTTGCCACTTTGAAGATGATCGCTTGGTGGTCCAAGGCACTAATCCTCCTCTGGTGCAAACACAAAGCTTGGCAGTTCCGGCGGAGAGGGAAACACAACAGCAACAGGTGGGTACTGTGGAATTTCTTGGTTCATCGACGGCGGTGGTATCCTCTGGAGCCCAGGAGATGGCCAGTGCAGGTGTAGGATCACCAAGCCGCAAGCGCGGCCCTGAGGAGCAACAATTTTCAACACCACCTCCAGCAACTGCATCTCCTGTTGCGAAAGATTCTGCGGTGGCTCATTGGCGTTGCCGAATGCAGGAAAAATTTAGCAGTATGAGTCCCTTGAGGATGAGCTCTGTGGTTGCGGACGTCCCCGCTCAACCGGAAACGTTGGGTATTTCGAATGCGGCTGCCTCGACGGGAGGTATTCTCCCCGCAGCACTACCCTGGGAGGCTACGGCAGCAGCGACCCCTGCTGACCAATTACAGGTATGCGGCACATTTTTAAGCAAACTTGCAGAGTCTATTCGTGTGGCCTGGCCAGCCCCAGCCATAGAGGGACGAGTCAATGAGCTGGAAGCGCAGGTAGCGACTTCGCAAACTCGGATTGATGAGTTAAACACTCAGAATGAACAGCTGACTGCCACTACTCGCCAAGCAAGGGGCAGAAATACAAAGATTAAGAGGGGCTAATGCTGAGTTTGTAAGATCTATTCAACAAGAACTTCTTCAGTTGAGAACACAGCATAGCCTAGCTTCTTACTTAACCTCGCACCCTGGCGATGTAATGATCAACATGACTGATTTGGATGCATTGGCAGTGGAGATGCAAGAGGATCTGCGAACTTTTTTAGATAATCAATTACAAAGCTGGAGCACACGCTTGGCTGCTAAGGTGGGAGCACAGCCACCCGCTTAGCAGGTTGTGGTGCACCAACCCGAGTCATCCAACATTGACAGAGGTAAGAGTGTTGTTCCAGAGGGTTTTGATGTTGCTGATTGGACACAAGCTACAGAGGATTGTGCTGAAGCCCGGGCTCATGTCTCTCATTTGCAGAAAATGATTCGTCGATTTCGTAAGGAGAGACGCAGGGTCTATTTTTGGGTGGAGACCTTAGCTCATTCCTTTTCTCTCAGTCTCCCACCTTGCCCTCCCTTTTGGGCTGCTCTTAATTGCTACCTTACTCGTTATTATCCCTTGCATACACCTCTTGCTCCTCTGCCACAGCCGCCTCAATCTATCTCCTTGCCAACGCAGTTTATTCCTCGGGATGCCTGGCCGAAACAAATTGAGATAGATCCACGTCTTTTCGATGAGGTCTATCGAGCCCATACTGTAGATTTTCGGGGCTTTGGGTATATTGATGTTTCCTCTTCACCAGAGCAGGGTGCAGAGCAACCACCAGAACCTTCCAACCGGAGGGGCTGATTGTGGGTTCGCGCAATCCACCGTGAGCGCCAGGTGTTACGACATTAGCCGTACATGCGGTCATGCGGTCCTCTGGACACTACGGATCAGGAGTCAGGAGTCATGCGGTATGCGGCGGCCGGAGCGGCAGTTCTTCATAGGATATCATGGGACAGGAGTGTGTGCACCGTTCCCGATCTGCGCTGGAGCACCGGTTGTATATGGAGGGGCATACCTGACTTTTGATGTAACTTAACCAATCTCTATGATATTCATGGCATCATCTATTGTACTCTGTGTCTGGATTACACATGAATGAATCAAGGGTTGTTCTGTGTCTGTGTACTTTGTACTTCCTTCTCTTGTCATTCTGTGCGTTGATGTTCATATAATGTAGTTGCAGGTAATCATTCCCGTAATGCCTATTTCTCTTGTGTGGGCAATAGCCATTACATCTGGCGACCACTATGCGTGATGAATGGCCTGATGAATGACTCTTCTACCTGGCAACAACCACAGATAGGGCAGGGACAAGAGCCTGCTGTGGCAATGGCTCATGCTCATACACTAGAGCCGCCTCTGCAAGGTCAAGCAAGAGGACAGGGTCAAGGGGAAGGACGAGGCCGCGGAAGAGGTGGCCGAGATCCTAATCGCCCCAAGACATGCCTTTTCTGTTTGGGGGATGGTCATTGGCGATCTGAGTGTACTGAAGCTATGGAATACGATCGGAAAAAGCAGGAACGCGCTGTCGTGCTGTGATACGTACATAGTGGGAACGCATGCTACAAGATCTATCTTGTATTTTTTTAGATACATAATTATACTTCCTATAATGTACATATGCATATTTAAGTATAATAATAAGTCTTCTATCTCATCCTATTATTTTTCTCAAGGGTAATCTATCCTTACTTTACCATCAGAAAATACTATGGGGCAAAAAGAATTGATTCTTTATTTCTACTATTTCATTATCATCTCACACCCTAGCTAGATCCTATATCTAGGGTAAACTCCAATATATATATATTCTATGTATTTTTTATACTTTTCTTATATTTCTTTTTAAATAGCTACTAGTAGAGAATCAAATCCTAGTGGGACACTAGGTGGCATGATTTCAAAGATACACTTATTTTAATGCATTATTGCAAGCATGGTTACAAAACTTTGTCAAGGAGCAATGTCATGCTTTCATATGGCATGAGGTGTCCTTTGGAATTAAATGAAAGTCTAAGCTAAGCAGACCACATGAAGACTTTTGCTGCCATAAATGGACCCTATTTTCATGAATTTTTTACACAAGGTTCCAATCCGAATTGGAAAACGATTTTAAAATGAAAATCGTAGCTAATGAGCTGAAGTTTTTGCCCATATTTTTACTTTTTTATTTGGAGCCACGGTTGAGGAGATATGATCAAAATACTGGACCCTAGTCTGCCCACATCATGCAGGGACAGCTCATTTCCAACTTTCCCAATTCTTGTTCACAGTGGCTCCTCTCTTCTTGTGTAAACCCTTGGGGCTCCCTTCACCTATAAAAGGGGACCTCTTCTTCCTTGAAAAGGAACTCAAGCATTCAAGCCATTGATGAGAGGAATTCTTGAGGGAGTGAGTAGTAATGCCTAATTGTACTTAGCCATTAACATAAGCCCAAGCCTACACTTTCTCCTAGAGGGAGACTAGCCATTCTTGCAACAAGCTAACCTTGGAAGATCAACTCTAATCAAAGAAGGTCTTGCACTTGGTGTATCAATCAAAATGGAATTATCCACTCTTCTTCTCTCTCCCATCAATAATGGTGCCGAAGGGTTTCAAGTAAGATGTGTTCTACATTGATGTTTTCTTGATTTCTTGTTGTTTTCATTTTCATCTCTAATCCAGCATATATATATATATATATATATATATATATATGTATCTAATCTCATCTCCTTAACCAAACCTATCTCTCTCATTCTTAGTAATTCATCCTCTCTAGGTTCTCTTGCTACAGGTACATCTCTCCCCGCAGTATCCTTATTGCCTACGGGCAAGAATAGGGCTTGGGAGGGAAACTTCTCATCTCTTCACTTCTCTCATATCTACATTTCTCACATACTATCCTAGATGAATAACCCACATGATGATCATTTCTATGGCTTTCACTCTGTACGATCTATTAGAACTAACGTATGGACTAGCCCTAAAAATACACTTTCAACAACGTATAGTGTTTCTCTTCGGCCCTGAAAGGCTCAATGAAATACTTCTATCACCGGATCCCATCATACTACCTCTCATAGACTATAATTTTTCTTTTGATGTAAGCGTAGTTATCTTGCTATGAACCAAGAGGATTTGTACACACAATTAATCCCAATCACTAGACAAAATATATATATTATGGTAAGCACAAAACTACAATTCGAAAGAACAATTCGTAGCCTATTTGGTCAGCCAAGATTGAATGCCATTAACTCATCCATTAACCCTTTCATATTACCCATGATACGATATGACCATAGCCTTGATGTTTTCATCTTCGTATTGTTTTGACATTCTCTTTTGCGTTCTTTCTTTGTGTGTGTGAGTGCAAGAGAGAAAGAGTGAGTCTTCTTTGATTGCACTTCTTTCCAAACCCTAGTCTTCATGACATCTATGGTTTAACTCCTTCATATAGTTTTTGTTGAGTTCTCTCACAAACTCTCACAGCCATAAGCCCGGTGCTTTCCTTGCAAGACCGCAAATTTCTCGACATATTTTTGGTGAACCCAACGCGAATCTTCTAGGGTGAGAGTTTGTGGGTAACCATGGGTGATCATGTTGAGCAACAGGGTATGCATTTTGACCCAGCAACAATGCAAATGTTTCAAGCATTTGCAATGTTCATGCAACAACAACATGCTACTGAAAGAAGGGATATTTCAGCAACGAAGGCCATACAAGCGGTCGTCAACAGAATGGATCAGTTCAATGGCCAAGATGTAACCAAGTACTTACGCGAGTATGTGAAGGAGATGGAGCTGCATCGCGTGTCAGAAGGTGAGATGATTCAAAGCTTTGAGCTAGTTGTTGCTCCAGAAATTAGGGAGCATGTTAGAGCAATTAAAGATGGGCATGGGAGAAATTGGGAAGAACTCAAAGTAGCTTTAAAAGAGGAATATTTCATGGAGGACTCGGAGAGAGTGACCAAAAGGACATTCTTAGAATGTATAGTCAAGCCAAAGCAAGGGCTATCAATAACAGAGCTACTTAGGGAATTTGAGCGGCGCTATGCACAACTCACTAGGACAGAAAGGGCCACACTAGATACAGAGAAGACAGATCTTTTCTTACAAGCTGCAGGTAAAGAGTTTCAAGAAAATTTGGAGCTTCTTCTTGAAGATAAAGATGTTGAGCAAGGACTAAAGACCGACTGGAATGAGGTTGAAGGTGCTGTCTCACTGCTTGCCAAACGACAAAGAAGAAGGGACAAGATGATAGTAAACACTACAAGTCCTTCCACCTCAACACAAGGAGCATCTCCACCTGAATTACTCATGGAGGAGTCTACAACAGGAAAGAAGAAAGAGCCAACGAAAGGTAAGACAAAAGGCCCAACTTATAAACTACAATCTGATATTGAGGTTGCTACAGATTTAAAGAAAGTCTTGGAGGAAAGGATCTTGAATAGCAAGATTGA
Source organism: Adiantum capillus-veneris (assembly GCF_014529385.1). Taxonomy (NCBI): domain Eukaryota; kingdom Viridiplantae; phylum Streptophyta; class Polypodiopsida; order Polypodiales; family Pteridaceae; genus Adiantum; species Adiantum capillus-veneris. The sequence goes on along the minus strand of NC_140953.1, from coordinate 20,754,692 downwards.
GTTTACTCTGGGAGAAGTTTTTGGCATTGCAAAGCGTGAATTCCATGAGGAGATCATTGACATCATCAAGAGAAAGAGGCAAACCCTTGCTGAAGTTTCTCGTCCACAGGTTGAAGGGGAAACCTCAAAGACACAAGGGATGCAACTGCAAAATAAGGAGAATGATGGAGCTGTGGTAGGATGCTACCAATCTAGTGGGAGGGTGAAGCAAGTGTATTTCTCAAATGATGATGAACAAGTTGAAGATATTCATAGGAGTTACTATTCATGAAGTCATTGGGCAAGGGCTACTACAGAAACTTTGGTCAAGGTAGGTGATCTTGAAGAGCCATTTGTTGCCTTGATTGACCATGGTTCATAAATAAACATAATGTCAAAGAGTCTCTACAACAAGTGCAAATGGCCGATGGACACAGATCATGGTTGGATGGTAAAAGTGGCAAACAATTCATCCGGTGAATTGTATGCAGCATGTCCAGGTGTGAAGGTAACAATAGGTGATGTAAAGATTGACCAAAACTTCTTTGTACAGGATACATCTTCATATCATCTCATCCTTGGACAACCCTACATTGTGGGAGTTCGAATGGAAACAAAGGTAATGGACGATGGTTCAGCATATGCTAGAATACGTAGCAAAGATGGTAAACGAGCTGTCCAATTTCTCAAAGTCTGTGTAAACCATGAAAGAAATCGTGACAACCTCAGAGAACATCCTCTACCAAAAGTAAGCAAATAGTTTCATGATCATAGAGAAATGATGGGTTTTGGCCAAGTACCATTGTAAAGCGGGATTACAGTGGTACAGAAAGAAAAAGGCTCTCGCCTGATCCAAAAATAGGTGAAACTTTCTCGATGAGCTCCTTGGTAACAAGGAATGGATCAGTATGTTTTACAAAACTTGAAGATTTGAAGAGATATGAGAGGCAATATGTGCATAATGTACAAATAGGCATGAAAAAGAGTGGGTTGCTAAAGCCTACTGAAAATGTTTTGGGTTTGTGTGAACAAGTTTCTTTTGTAGATACTATGGGTGAGCTTGATGCTATAATGAGGTCTAGTTTGCATCTTGAAAATGAAGTTGTGGAAGTTTGCTCTATGGAAATGTATCAAGTAATAGAAGCCTTTAAAGAAAGCCAAACAGTTGGCCCAGAAGTCCATGTTGAAACTAAATACAAGAGTGTAGCAAAGAAGGTAAAACCAGTAGCTTCACCGTCTTACCACCCAACAACAGGGAAAAGATTGAACAGGCTTCTTTACAACCAAGTTTGCGGAATCCTAAAAAGATCGGGCATACCTTCACAAGGGAGTCTTTTCAAGAGTTGCAGATTGGTTGCGAGGAGTTTCTAACACAGGAGGAGACAAAGTGCTTCAAACAAATGCTTTCAAAGCATGGTAAGGATTTTGCATTTGAGCCACATGAGATAGGATGTGTTGATCCTTATATTTTAGCTCCTATGGTAATTTTCACAATACCTCATGTGCCTTGGAATCTGCGGCCTATTCCGGTTCCAAAGGCTCATTTGCCAAAGTTAGTAGAGCTACTGAATGAGAAAATCAAAATGGGAATCTTGGAGCCTTCTTGTGCTCCATACTCAAACAGGTGGTTCACAGTTCCAAAGAAGAATGGTTCTCTACGCTTCATCCAAGATATGCAACCAGTGAACAAGGTGACAATTAGAAATGTAGGTACAGGTCCAATTGTGGATGAATTTGCAGAGGCGTTTGCAGGGAGGGAAATCTACTCAATGGGGGATCTCTACTCAGGGTATGATCAATTTCAGCTTGCAATCGAAAGCAGAGACTTGACAACCATGAGGACACCTTTGGGTTTGGTAAGGATGTGTACCTTGCCACAGGGAGCAACCAACTCGGTTGCACATATGATGAAGGGGATGAATAAGGTCTTACGTGACTTTATTCCTCAAATCACAATGCCTTTCATTGATGATTTTCCTATCAAAGGATGTGAAGAAAGTGACAAAGATGAAGCTTTGGATCTCAAGGGATGTCGCAGGTTTGTGGTAAATCACATAAATGCTTGTGATAAAATTTTGTCTAGGTTGGAAGAAGTGAATCTTACATTGTCAGGGAAAAAGTCTATGTTTGGTGTCAAAGAAGTGCTCATTGTGGGGCACATGGGCGGGCCATATGGTAGGAAACCTTGTCCATCAAAGGTAGATGCCATCCTAAGAATGAAAGAAACATGCACTAGCATCACTGAGGTTAGAAGGTTTCTGGGAGCATGTGTGTTCTATGTTATTTGGATTCCACATTATGCACATGTAGCTGATCCTCTTTATCAGCTGCTTAGAAAGAATCAAAAGTTTAAATGGACAGAAGCACATGTAAAATCCATGAAAAAGCTAAAGGAGTTACTCCAATCAGCAACGACTTTGAGAAAGGTAGACTATGAGTGTCAAAGGCCAGTGATTGTGACAGTAGATACCAGTCCTACAGGGATTGGATGGGCAATAGGGCAAGATGACAAAGAAGGACACAGGTATGTGGTAAGATTTGGAGCAAAGGTACTAAGTGCTCGCCAAAGAAACTATCCACAGATAAAGAGAGAGTTATGGGGTATGGTTACAACCTTGAAAAGTGGGAAAGAGTACCTAATTGGTGCATGTGTGGTTGTAGAAACAGATTGTCTACCACTTCTTGGGATGATTACAAGCTGCTCAACACCAGACATTGCTATGTTGCAGTGGATTGCCTACATTAAGTCCTTAAATCCCGAGTTGAAGCACATTGCAGGTAAAGACAATACAGTGGCAGATATGCTATCAAGGGCAAGGTATGAAGATGAGTCACAAATGATTGATGAGGGAGATGATGTAGGCACAAAATTCTATTCTATCTCTCATGTCAAAGGTAACAATGTCTGCATGACTAATTCACTTGAATTGTTCTTGAAAGATCTTTATGAAGGTGATTGGATTTCTATTGGAAGGTACTTGAGTACTCTAACAAAACAGGATGATTGGTCTGAACAAGAATTCAAGAGGATACGCAGGAAAGCATATGGGTACTTTTTAAGGGATGGTTACTTGTGGAAGCATCCTAAACAAAAGGGTGCTACACCACAATGGGTTATATGTAAAAAAGAGACTCAAGTAAAGCTCATGCAAGAGTTTCATGAGAGTCTATGGGCTGGACACAGGGGTGTGTGGGCAACCTTCTCCAAGTTGAAAGAAAAATACTGGTGGAAGGGTATGTATAAAGATGTATCTCAGTTTGTAGAGTCATGTGTAACTTGTCAAATGTATTCAAATGTTCAACATCTCGATGGATTGCACCCTACATATCCACTAGCCATGCACTATAAATGGGTTGTGGATCTAGTCACGATGCCTTTAGGACTCTGGCAGATGAGATACTTGGTTCTTGCACGAGCGGACCTAACTAACCAGGTTGAAGGAAGAGCATTAAGAGCTAAGAACACAGAATCTGTGTGCAAATTCCTTCTTGATGAGGTGATTTGCCGTTATGGTTGTGTCGGAAAAATCACTGCAGATCGAGGTGAACTGGATGCCAAAGAAGCAAGGGAGTTCTTTTCTAGATTAGGGATCAAGATTTCTCTTACTGCATCTTACAACCCTGAAGGCAATGGAAAGAGTGAAAGAGGGCATCCTCCTATCATCAAAGCTTTGGCCAAGGCTTGCGAAGGAAGAGTTGGTGAGTGGCCAAAATTGTTACCATATGCTTTATGGGCTGATCGTACAACACATAGCTCAGTAATTGGCTACATGCCTGCGGAGCTAATGCCGATTGAGGATACAATTCCCACATGGAATGTACTACCTTGGCAAGAGGGGCTTAGTAGGGAAGATCTCCTTGCACTGCGCATAAGGCAGCTAGAGAGAAGACCTGGAGACATTGAAGCTGCAAAAGAACGACTCAAAAATTCAAGGTTGAAAAACAAGGACTATTTTGATAAGCGACATCGACTCAGGAGTAAAGCAATTGACAAAGGTGACTGGGTTTTACTGTATGATAGTAGCCTTGATAACCAGCACACAGTCATGCGTAAGTTCTCAAAAAGATGGTTTGGACCGTATGTTGTAAAGCATGTGCATGAAAATGCTACTTACAGATTGTTTGAACTAGATGGTACAGAAGTAAAGAAGAAGATGTTGATGAGGAAGAAGATAAAAACACAGGTGAAGATCAAACTGAACATGAAGCTCTGGAATCATCCAGTGAAGAAGAAGGCAAGGAAGATGTACGAGAGGTCTGATCTTACAAAGAGACAATGTGGCACATACCGGAGGATGTGCAGGTTTAGAGGGGGTGGATGTCGTGCTGTGACACGTACATAGTGGAAACGCATGCTACAAGATCTATCTTGTATTTTTTTAGATACATAATTATACTTCCTATAATGTACATATGCATATTTAAGTATAATAATAAGTCTTCTATCTCATCCTATTATTTTTCTCAAGGGTAACCTATCCTTACTTTACCATCAGAAAATACTATGGGGCAAAACGCATTGATTCTTTATTTCTACTATTTCCTTATCATCTCGCACCCTAGCTAGATCCTATATCTAGGGTAAACTCCAATATATATATATTCTATGTATTTTTTATACTTTTCTTATATTTCTTTTTAAATAGCTACTAGGAGAGAATCAAATCCTAGTGGGACACTAGGTGGCATGATTTCAAAGATACACTTATTTTAATGCATTATTGCAAGCATGATTACAAAACTTTGTCAAGGAGCAATGTCATGCTTTCATATGGCATGAGGTGTCCTTTGGAATTAAATGAAAGTCTAGGCTAAGCAGACCACATGAAGACTTTTGCTGCCATAAATGGACCCTATTTTCATGAATTTTTTACACAAGGTTCCAATCCGAATTGGAAAACGATTTTAAAATGACAATCGTAGCTAATGAGCTGAAGTTTTTGCCCATATTTTTACTTTTTTATTTGGAGCCACGGTTGAGGAGATATAATCAAAATACTGGACCCCAGTCTACCCACATCATGCAGGGACAGCTCATTTCCAACTTTCCCAATTCCTGTTCACACTGGCTCCTCTCTTCTTGTGTAAACCCTTGGGGCTCCCTTCACCTATAAAAGGGGACCTCTTCTTCCTTGAAAAGGAACTCAAGCATTCAAGCCATTGATGAGAGGAATTCTTGAGGGAGTGAGTAGTAATGCCTAATTGTACTTAGCCATTAACATAAGCCCAAGCCTACACTTTCTCCTAGAGGGAGACTAGCCATTCTTGCAACAAGCTAACCTTGAAAGATCAACTCTAATCAAAGAAGTTCTTGCACTTGGTGTATCAATAAAAGTGGAATTATCCACTCTTCTTCTCTCTCCCATCAATAATGGTGCCGAAGGGTTTCAAGTAAGATGTGTTCTACATTGATGTTTTCTTGATTTCTTGTTGTTTTCATTTTCATCTCTAATCCAGCATATATATATATATATATATATATATATATGTATCTAATCTCATCTCCTTAACCAAACCTATCTCTCTCATTCTTAGTAATTCATCCTCTCTAGGTTCTCTTGCTACAGGTACATCTCTCCCCGCAGTATCCTTATTGCCTACGGGCAAGAATAGGGCTTGGGAGGGAAACTTCTCATCTCTTCACTTCTCTCATATCTACATTTCTCACATACTATCCTAGATGAATAACCCACATGATGATCATTTCTATGGCTTTCACTCTGTACGATCTATTAGAACTAACGTATGGACTAGCCCTAAAAATACACTTTCAACAACGTATAGTGTTTCTCTTCGGCCCTGAAAGGCTCAATGAAATACTTCTATCACCGGATCCCATCATACTACCTCTCATAGACTATAATTTTTCTTTTGATGTAAGCGTAGTTATCTTGCTATGAGCCAAGAGGATTTGTACACACAATTAATCCCAATCACTAGACAAAATATATATATTATGGTAAGCACAAAACTACAGTTCCAAAGAACAATTCGTAGCCTATTTGGTCAGCCAAGATTGAATGCCATTAACTCATCCATTAACCCTTTCATATTACCCATGATACGATATGACCATAGCCTTGATGTTTTCATCTTCGTATTGTTTTGACATTCTCTTTTGCGTTCTTTCTTTGTGTGTGTGAGTGCAAGAGAGAAAGAGTGAGTCTTCTTTGATTGCACTTCTTTTTAAACCCTAGTCTTCATGACATCTATGGTTTAACTCCTTCATATAGTTTTTGTTGAGTTCTCTCACAAACTCTCACAGCCATAAGCCCAGTGCTTTCCTGGCAAGACCGCAAATTTCTCGACAGCGCTGCAGGGAAAACAGCCTAGTGTGGCTATGGTTCAGATTGAAGGATTGGAGGAGTCTGACCCAACGGTTTCATTAATCATCAGAATCTTAGATTACATCAGAAAACATAGCCTTAGATTCTGATGCAATTTTCAACACCACCTCCGCAACATTCGCAACCCACGACCATACAGGTTTCCCCTCGTCGTAATGAAGGGGAGACCATAGGATCGCCCATAAGCCATGACAAATATCTCTGCACCCGCTTTAGTGGCAGAATACGGGTTTGTGGGCAGAACCTGAGATGCTTCATGATTGCCAACGATCGCATCAGCCGCTGTTTCACCATAAACTTCCTCTGTACTCACATGGATGAAGCGTCGTATTTGCCCACTTACCTTACAGGCTTTTTGAGCAGCATGCCACATCCTCAACAGTGCTCCTCCAGGCATCCCTTTGGACCCCATCGCATAGTGCCTGTTTCGGCTGTCCGCCACAACAGTGATGCATCGCCAGTGCATGATGAATTGCCATAATACCAAGCTGCTCAGGGCCGACGGCACCCTCACTGCCTCCTTTTGCACCTCCTTCATCAGCAAAGGACAATACTTTGCAGGCAATGGTGATGGGGCTTCAGCACAGCAGCGCTCATGGCCATGGCCGGCAACCCTTTGCCGCTTCATACGACAAGGAAAAAGGCAGTTTTCCCTCAACGCCTTCCTGCTTGCAGCCAGCATTTGGTTCAGAATTTTGGCGTCAGTAGTTGGAAACACCTCCTTTGTCAACAAAGGGGAGTCCATTCCGCGCGTGGTCGCCAAGTGTAATAAGCATGGCTGCCTATTACAAGATTGTGCTCACAGAAATGCAAGAGAGAGGAGCACCGCACATCATTTGAGAGAGAGAGAATGAGAGAGAGAATAAGAATACATCAGATTCCATAGCCTTAGATTATGAGAAAGCCCGATACAGCATACAAAGGAAACCCTTCCTTATGTAGAAATAATGAGCACCCTTTCATATCCCCGTAGCCCTTTCAGATTATGCCTCTTGAGATCCCCTCCTTCTAAGAGTGCATTCCCACACGAAGGTACACGAGACATGCTTGACACTCCCAATATGATTAATGCAGTCATGTGCGGTCCGGGCTCATACATGAAGGTATTTCTAGATGAATTCAATGTTTGAAGGAAAAAGAAAAATCCTTTGAAGCATTTGAGATTGTGCTTTGAGGAATGCAGACGCTCCAGATTGTCATTGAGCAATCTCAATGGCTTACCACCAAAGACAATGAAGCAACTGATGAGGTTCATTGATTAAGTGAAGTGGCATAGTAGGGTCTCGAGATACTTGGCCCATGTATGTTTACGACTCACACATTTGACTAAAAAAGATGTTGATTTTGTGTGGACAGAAGAATATAAAACTTCTTTTGGTCTCCTCAAGAAAACACTGGTAACTCCACCAATATTGATTCCACCAAATTGGAAATTACCATTCCACCTGTTTGTAGATGCATCTCATTCAATAGTGGGAGCAGTTTTGCTGCAAGAAGTAGAAAAGAGGTGGTTCAAACCAGTTTACTATGCCAGTAGGGTGATTACACCTACAAAGAGAAACTATCCAATGGATGAAAGGAAATTATTGGGGATGTTTTTTGGACTGCAAAAATTCACGCACTACTTATTGGAAAATAAAGCAGTCATTCATGTGGACCATCAAGCTTTGGCATACCTAGTCAACAAGCCTCATCTTTTAGGAAGATTGGCTAGGTGGGTGTTGCTAATGCAAAAAATTGATTACACAGTGATACATAAACCGGGTGAAGAGAAGGTGATTACTTAATCAGGTTGGATACAAGAGACACCCCTACTGAAGAGATAGGTAAGTTTCTTGATGCAAGCTTATTCCCAATAGAGTTGGTTGATGATGAAGATTCTTGGTATGAATAAATTTTGCATTTATTGCTCTAGGGAGTTCTTCCAGAAGTAATGTCAGTAGTGAAGAGGAAAAAGTTGGCACGAAGAACCAAAACATTTATAGTTATTATGGGTTTCCTCTATAAGAGGGGGATGGATTGGATTTTGAGAAGGTGTGTTCAAAAGTTTGAACCAAAGTGATATTGTCTGAAGCACATGCAAGTGATGCAAGAGGTCACTTTTTAGGGGATATTACTAGAAAGAAGTTTTTGTAGGCCGGTTTATGGTGTCCCACAATTTTCAAGGATGCTCATGAGTGTGCAAAGACTTGTTTGACTTGCCAAAAAGATGATAGAAAATTGGATGCAAATAGACTCGCCATTGCAACCAATACTTTCACTTAAGCCATTTTAAAAGTGGGATCTTGAATTTGTGGGTCCTATTAAACCAATTGCAAAGTATACATGCAACAAATACATTTTGGTGGCTAAAATTTCTTGCATCAAATGGATGGAAGCACAAGCAACGAGGGATAATAAAGTAGAGAGTGTGGCATAGCTTTTGTACAAGAACATTAAGATAAGGTTTGGGTGTCTTGTGGAGTTGATATCTGATCAGGAGGTCATTTCATTAACAAGGTAATTAGGAAGTTGGCTGAACATTGCCTGATTATTCACAAGAAGTCTATAGTGTATTATCCTCACGAAAATGGTCAAGCAAAGTCCACAAATAAAACCTTGACTAGAATTTTGAGAAGAATGGCTTCAGAAAACATGAAGGATTAGGATACCAAATTGGATTGGAGTCTGAGGCCATTCAAGACAGCATTCAAGGTCAGCACATGGATGACACCATTTAAGATGGTGTATGGACTTGAGGCCATTGTATCAATGGATGTTTTAGTTCCAAGTTTAAGGTTTTCATTAAAGTGTAAATTGTCAAGTAATGACTCTTCAATTTTGGCATGTTAACAAGCCCTCATCACTGACCATTAATCAAGTAGGCTTCAAAGAAGCTTAGCTTGCATTTCTCTACTCTTTTTCTTATCATGGAAGCGGAGCTGCACGACAACGTCCTGTGTGCTTGTGAATGCAACTAAACCTTCAACGCTCATGCTATCAAAACTAGACCAAACTCATTTGAAAAGGTACGAAACCCATAGGAAATACTCATCAAGAGGTCATTACCCTCTGGACTCTAACTTGATATCCTACCTACAACCACCATGTGCGACATTCGTAGTATGAAGACAAGCAACAAAATGCAAGTCACCACTTTTGGATTTGTATGATCCTAATATGTAGCTCTACTCGCCGTGAACCCACAGGTGTAAAGAAATCACCAATCTGACACACAATTTTCAAGAAAACTCACTCGAAATCTTGTAAAAGATCTCTTCATGACACCAGAATCATGCAAGATTGGCATTGGATTGAAGCCCTAGCTGTTGCTAACGCGTTGGTGGTGTCAAATTTTGTAATGGAAACTCCGTAGAGTGCATAGGGAAGAGAAGAAACCTCTCTCTCTCTCTCTCTCTCTCTCTCTCTCTCTCTCTCTCTCTCCCCCGCCCCCCCCCACAGACACAACGCACAGTAAAACGTGAGATTAGATTAACTCAAAAAGCCTGTTTTATGGTTACAAAAATTGGCTTATATACAATTCCTCCTTAGAGACTTATTCTCAGAAAGAATATTGGCCGCTTAATCCATTACAAAATGTCATGTTGTTTCTACTAAATAAGTGATACAAAAAAGTTAGGAAAGGCTTCTTTTGTGTCCAACCATCAACACTCCCCCCTTTCGCGTCCATGGCCTCCCTGACATGATGGTTATTTTTCTTGCAGGCCGTCTAGTTGATTTGCCTCTAGTGAAAACCAGGTGGAGTGATCATCTTCAAGTATGACTCATACCTAGTATTGCCGATGCTGGGCCAAAACATTTGCTATCATATGTAAAAACCCTGATGTAGGAAGCTTCTTCAAAAGCTTGCATGTGATAGCTTGGAAAAAACATCACTCGCTGGTAGAAGTAATGCAGCACTTGTGGTGATGGTTGAGTGGATAGATCATAAGAGAGCTTGGCAATAGTGTCGCCCATTGACAGCATATTGGAGTCTATGGCTTTATAAGGCACGAACACTTCGATGCAAGCTAATAAGGTCTTGCAATATTTTTTGAGCATCACACAAAGTTTAATGGCGCCCGCTAGGGCTTTCATCATATAAGTGCCACTTATTCTATCTCCTACCTTGGGTGCTAGAAGTTGGGGGTAGTTTAGCAATTTAGGATGTTTTTGTATTAACATGGCATGTTATGACCATCTTCTCATTCTAGGTACTGGGCAAAAAGAGAGGTTATCTCTGATAGTCTTTGGTGCTTCAACCAGACATACAAGGTATGCTGGGAACTTTGTTAACCATCATTTTCTCCACCTTGGTTGTGAGTTTCCTATCTTTTTGGAAACTGGTTCATCTTTGATATCACCATCAAAAAGTGGCATCATCTCCTTTGTCTGTATCCTTTTCTTTATTGCTCATAATTCGAATCATAGGAGAGGGTATGGCAGGGATGGTTGCATCTGTTCCTCCCTAATCACATTTGTGTCTATTTTCATGGTTCTATGAAATGGAGCATCCTCTTTTCCTACCCGATGGCTTTCGAGAACTATCTGTAGTTGTCTTTTCTATTGATTGTTTTAATATGTCCTCTTCTTTAGTCGTGAGTACAGGCTCTGCTTATTGAGGTCATGGGGAAACATCCAACTGCATTTTCTCTTCAGCTCCTTCTAGGATTTCAAATGGCTCTTGCTAGACATTGACTCCAATGTCACTCGGACCCGGATTTGTTGGTCGGCACCCAGTCTGCTCCACTTGTTGCATGAGGCTTTCCAACTACCTCTACACTTTGTTGTCTCTTTGTGTTGCTTCTTCAGTATTGTTCAAGAAAAGTTCGTGTAGAGCTTTTGGATGCTTAGTCAGTTCCTCATTCTCATTTTGTAGCACCTGCTGCTATTCACTCAATCTTTTATCTATTGCTAGGAAGCCTTCCGCCATATGCACTCTCTCTCTCTACTCCAGCCTCAACTCTTGTTGAAGTGATGCTATTTGATCGTCCAAGGCTTGTGTAGCCTGGATTTCCGTTCCTATGCTAGCTCTTACCGCTCTTGGAGTTCCTTGCAGCCTTTGTATGGTAGGCTCTTGGAGCACTAATTTATCTTTGAGCTCCAATATCTCATCATGAGCCAACTCTACATGTTTTTCAGTTTGATCCTTGCCCTTTTGTAAATTTTTTATCTCTTTAGAGATCTCAGCTATTTGTACAGTGAGATTGTCTCTCTCCACCTATACTTCTTGTAGCGCTTTTCATTGACTTTCTTGTCCCCTCTTAGAAGCTTTAGCTTTGGGCATATATCCTTGTAACTCATTTTTTGGGTGTCATGCTCTTTGGTTAAATTTTCTTGTCTTGTGTGGAGCATACTATTTTCTTCTGCTAGAGTGAGGGTTTGAGTTTGAACTCTATCAAGGAGTTGGTGTGCCTCTTGCACATCATCTTCATTTTCCGCCACTATGCTCCTTGTTGTGGACTCTTGCACAGGTCCGACCAAAGAGATTTGGTGGTCCATGCTCAGCTAGACATCTACTGGTAGAGGTTTCCATGGCCTTTCAAGTGCTCTCCCTTGAGCTGCCTCCAGATCTGAGTCATGTATTCTGGTAATTGCAACTTGGGTTTGAAATCTCTTATCCTTTATCTCTTCTTTCTTTGTTGCTGATGGGATTGGTGTGTCATATGCTGCTTGGGAAGCTTCTGTAGGGGTGTAGCCCGCTTCAACGAGATCCTTGTAGATCTATTGTCTTCCCTCTTTCATCAATGGCACATGGTCACATGTTTTTTCAGGTTGAGATGTAAAGGGTAGGGGGTGGTGTGTAGTTTTTGTGGTGGTAGGAGGAGATAGTGGTGGCACTCATCCTCTCCACTTTCCAATTCAGTTGTCCATACTTCCCTTAGAGTTTTCTTGAGCTCTTGGTGCTTCTTTTTGCTCTCAACTTTGGTCCATTTTGGTTCTCTTATTTCGTTCGATTATGTTTTTTCTTTTTTGGGCTTAGTCTTTTTTTTTCGACTTCTGGGTTTGTTTTCTCATGTCTCTTGCTCTGTCTCGTGTCATAGTCTCAATCATCCTGAGAAAATTGGCCTGGAATTTAGTTTTTAATGCAATCTTTGACTTTCACAAGAGATAAAAATTCAGTTTGGTTCCTCATTTTAGGCATTGGGTTATCTCTTGCTTTGTGTGCCACGTTATTTTTCTTGTAGTGTGCTTGACGTCTAGGTTTTTGAATTGGGAAATCGTAAAACCTCACCCTCGGTATCATTTCCCCTTGCTCACTGGGGTTGTCAGAGCATTCATTATCTACATTATCGTCTCGTTCAAGATGCTCTTGAGAGTTGTAGAACAACTCCCCATTCACCTCTTCCTTGTGTTTAATTTTTCTTGGTTGTACCAAGATTTGTTCACCATCATCATCCTCTATTAAATCAACCATATAGTATGGAACCACATCATTCCCATCCTTGTCACAAAACTTTGTTGTCAGTTCCTCCATAATAGCACACACATCTAATGCTGCTCGATTATGCATCCATTGTAAGGGTTCTAGGGCCTTCTGTGGGAAAGGTTCCGGAACGTATTCCTTATCCTCAATAACTCTTTCTAGAATACATTCTTCTCGTTTTAAGCTTCCACAATGGGATGCCCTACATATCCATAGTTCCTTTGGTTTACCTAACTAGGTTGGAAGCTCAGATCCTACCAACGTAGCAGAGTCAAATTCCTCTACCAGGTTTGGTCCACATCTTTGTAACTATGGTCATTAAGGTTTATTCTCATAGTAGTTTCCATGTGCCTGAGGTATATATAAATATAGCCCCGATCTTGGACCATCTTTAATTTTTGCATGAATGGTCGTCCAAGTATTATCTCGTAGTTATGCTTCTTGCCAAGATCCACTATTGCAAAGGTATGCTCGTATTCAAGGCCGCAAGAGGTAACAACTACCTTTTCTAGGAGACTTATGGGTCTCTCCATATAACCATCTGTAAGTTGTAACTTCATTCTAGTGGTTCTCAAAGCGGGTTTTCCCCATTTCTTCCATACATCCTTGGTAGCAATGGCTACACCAACTCCACTCTCAAGAAATTCCTTGTTTGTGACATCTTTTAATTCAACTGGGAGTGTGGTATTTCCATCTTCTCATTCATAATATTCTTGTACCTTATTTAAGGGTACTGGTTGCATATTGAGTTGATGTTTCTCTATTTCTTTGATCCCTTCTTGCATTCGTAAAGTCGGATCCTTTACCTCAAATATTTCTAGGCATTTTTTCTACTGTAGTCCACATGTGAGGTCTTATTTGTAGAAGCTTGGTGAGAGTAATGGTGCAAGTCATTGGAGTAGACAATATGGTTATCAACCCTTGGGAGTCCATCACCTCCCTTGCGGAGAGTCTCTATGATGGTACAACTTTTACATCCGCTTTTGCTTCATACTTTCTCATATAAGATGGTAAAGCTCTCAGGGATCTCACAGACTCTTCAAAGATCTTACAGATCCCTTGTCCCCCAATACGAGTGCATCTCCAGGTCTGCTTGAGGTCCCGCCTCAAATTCTTCAATAGGAGGAAGAAGGAAATCTCTTCCCATACTGGTTTGGTTAACCCTTTGGCTCAATTCGTTGGCCTCATTAGCTTCTATTATCTGCTTCCCAATCTCATTCAATCCATCGTCCCCTCTATACATTTTCAATATGATAGGTTGAAAACCTTCAGACTCCTGATCTGTAGTGTTCATCACTATCCCAGGTCTTTTGATCCATTTCTCCGGTTCCAATTCATTTTTTGGAGCAACGGATCTCTTTTAGATTCAAGCATTGGAGAGTATTTTGGTATTGATACTGGAAGTTCTACCCAATCCTTTGGTTTTCCTACCGTTGGCTAAAGCAAGGCTTGGGTTGGTTGGATCATCTTTTGACACATTTCCAGTCTTTGTTTTTCTAGCTCTGCATAGGGGTATGTCATCTGTTGCACTTTTTTTTGTCCAAGGGCATGGGGATTTTGGATAGAGAAAGAGAACACTTGCATGAGCTATTGAGCACTTGAAGCGAGCTTGAAAGTTTGTTTTATTATCAATTTCCATTGATGATAATCTCACTTGATCTGCCATGAGAAGTTTGTTTTGACAGGCAATGAAGACACCGCACTTATTATGGCATTATCCTTAAAGAGAAGAAATTTTGAAGATGTTCAATTTGACGACATCGAGGAAATCATACCTTTTATGTTTCTCGGTGGTGCAGAGGTTCAAATGAAGAGTGCAAACAGTTCTAAAATATGAAGTTTCTTTTGAAGCGCTACGTGTGGACGATGATTGCGACAAATGAAATAAAGCCATTATGAGGAGGCACTTCGCTTTTGTACATATGTTGGAATATTTACTAGCATAGGAGGCATTGAAGAGAGAGGGAAGAGAGATTTAGAAGAGGATACATTGTGTGCGTGTGTGTATACTCTACTTGAACTGAGAGAGGGAGAGTACCTCTCTCTAGCCGAGAGACAGAGTATCCATTCGGAAAAGTTTGGACTCAAAAATGGGACTTGTAAGAAATGCCAGGTCAGCTTAGAGAGAGATAATAAAAAGTCCCTAATTTCATTTTTGATATTCACTTTCAAAAAAGCTCGGATATCAGATTTGGGGGGTACGTTTATTAAAACTCTCAAAAAGTGTTCAGACAATGATAACATACGACGGCTCCGAATTGAACGCCAATTGTCTTAATCTTTTGGATTTTTCAAACCTAAGATTTGGCTCTCAACGAGGTGCATTGAATGTTATTCTTCTCCTCAGTTTCGCGTCTCTCTTGCTTTCCGCCTGTGCGCAGTCTCTTCCCTTGAGCTCTCTTCCATTTGCTCCACTCTTGTGCTCTCCTCTGTTTTGAGCTTTCTCATTCACCAAGTCGTCTCAATGTCATTATCATCTTCACACAGAACTCAGACGAGGAGTCAAAACGATGTGTATCATATGCATATCGAACTGTCCAGAGAATACGAGCCCCTCACAAGAAGAATAAGCGAGGCATCTTTTCCGAAGCTTCAAAAGAGAACTTCAGATTTCAAGGTAAAAAAAGCATCGATGTTTGGGTGGATGGCAGGATATATCCTGAGCATCCTATCACCAACTCAACTCCACCATTCAGAAACATAACGTCATTGCTGAACTAGGTAGGAGACGGTTATTCTAGTTTATATGGCTACACCAAGCATTTGGCGGCCAGAAGTGATATTCTTAAGCTTGAGAGAGACCTTGCACACAAAGAAAACTTTTTCTTGAAGCAAACTGTGACATAGTGCGCTCAGCAACTGAAAGGCAAGGACGAAAGCATCACGCAGCTCATGCAGGATCTCAGAGAAAAAAATACTGTCTTGCGTCCTCGGTTAAGAGAACGACGCTCACAAGACATTGAACAGCTGAAGGTTGGTTCTGGGGGTTTGAAGAAGAGGGTTAAAGCAATCAAGTAAGATTATCATTCAATCAGGTTTAATTCATCTTTACATTTGTAGTTTTATATCTTACTTTTCATATTTCTGCTTAGATCGTTGCTACATCCTCAATCAAATATTGACAGCAACACACAAACTTCTTCAATTCCTTATGGTCTCATACTAAAACGCAAAGATGTCGCCGGACTTTTGGACGATAAGCGCTACTGCAAGATTGTTGCTAAGCAACTTGGCACTCTTTTGAAATAGAATCAACTCCAAACACGTGATGTTCAGTCAATTCTGGATGAAGTCGGAATATCCAACAAAGGTTATTCTGCAATTTTTAGGTATGTATGGTGTTTGAATCAATTGTCTTCACCTGTCAAATCAAATGTCTACAATTTTTAGGTATATTGGATATGTGTAGCATTTGAAAACTTGGAAATAGTCCATTTACTTAATTTTCTGTTTACAAAATTATGCAGCAACAAAGTAAGAAGTTCAATCTCAAGCACACATTGTTGCCAAATCCTTTCTCCATTCGAAAGACAAGACGAGAGGTCAACCAGGAAGTGCTTCGGACATTGGACACTCCTTTTCACATTGAAGCAATGTACAGATCGCCATCAGCAGAGGAAGTGGTCTATGACAAATACAATAATATATTTAATGATTTAGTAGCTTTGCAGACATATATTGTTCAATTGTTCGAGGTTTCTCAAGAGGAATGCAATAGAGTTTTGAAGTTTGTGCTTAAACTGGATGAGTGCAAGCTAGTGAAAGAGACAAAGGTTGAGCGTGTCACAATAACACTTATGAATAGAGCATTAGATGAAAGCATTGCTTCAGACAACCCTAGAAACTTTAGCGTGCAATCCGAAAACAATATTTTCTTATTAGCCACATTCAAGGTTTGATATCAACAAGTTTTTACTTAAAAAAATGGTTAGACATGTTTCATTTGATTGGTTTGGTTTTTCCATTTCAGGTGCCTGCAAAGAATTTCGATATTCTTAACTGGGTTTTCCATCCAACAAGTATTCCTGAAGTCATAAGCGAGCAGAGAAATGGAAAGACACTCGATGTATTAGGCATGGGTTCATACACAATAGAGTGGCATATGGCTGGAGATCTCAAAACCCTAAAGTGTATGTACAACATCTCAAAAGGAGCAACAAGTAAAAGCCCTTGTTTGTATTGCATGGGAGGAGTCATTGGTCTTGACAAAAGAAATTGGAGGAGAGCACCGGGCAGGCACTTGCAGGATCTTAACTTCCGCACACTGTTGGATATTCCACTATCCAAAGTACATATTTGCACGATGCATGCACTCTACAGAATCATTGAGAAACTTATGTTTTTGTACATTTGTTTTTTCTTGGACCACTTGGCCAGCATCAACAAAACAAAGGGCTATAATATCATTGGAAACAGTTTTCTCAGATATGGGCTTGCATGGAGGACATGTGAAAATAGAGCAGGACGAGAAGAGGTCTAAGAATGGTCGAGATGTGCCAAAGAAGTTGTCTATTGGCTGTGTGAAAGCCCGTCTCTTCTTGTTGATGCCAACAAGTGGCAGACAATGCAAAAGACAAAGTGCTCAGGAAAGGTTGACATTGAGATACAACTGGTACAGAAACCTGCACAATGCAGTGGTTGACCACGCAGACAATGGTGCAGCAAGGACTCGCAAAGCGATCGTGTGGAAAAGTTTGGATTCCATATTCAAGTTTTGTGAGCTCAATACTTGGAGAGATACTGACTATACATTTTTTCAAGACGCTCTCGAGACCTTCCACAGGTCTTTCATAGCTGCATGGACAAATCAACATGTCATAACTCATTACATGGTATATTACTTTATTTGATAAAATTGTGATTATATATTTACATATAAACAATAAGCTGGTCTTTTTTGCAGCATATCATATGCAACCACATGCCTTGGTTTGCTAGGCAGTACGGTAGCTTGGCTATACGGTCTACACAAGGTATGGAGAAAACTCACTACCAAGCCCGTACTGGCTATTTCAGCCACACTCGTCACGGAGGTGGTGCAAACAAAGCCAACAGTTTGGAGGAACTACATCAATGGACTTCAATGGACTTATCGAAAGGAATTTGTCAAAGACAGTCAGATTGGCCAATCAATGAGATTAGCAAGCAAACGACGGAAGAAGGAAATATGGGAGGCATCTTTTGCGGCATCGCGACATGTAGAGTGGCGACTTCAAAAAGAACGCATTGGAAAAACTTGGACAACTCCGACCCAAGTTGTTTGAGACTCCCTAAAGATAGCGCATTGTAACACAATATAAATTTTTGTGCCAAGAGAATACAACCAGTCACAAAAGTGAGAAACATAATGTACTCATTGTTTTGATAGAAAATGTACTATTTTTTGGCATCGACAATATACATTGGAGCTTCTCTATTCTTCATCTTCGTCAGGAAAAGTTACAAAATATTCTGGCCTTTTTGCCTGCTGTGTGTTATTGTCTTCTTCTTGACTTGGTCTTTTGCAACCTAGTCCTGCAGGTTCGTTTGTCGACAATACATTTGTCTCCACCTCCACAAACACAAGAGACATTTCTTCAGGAGGCAGATGCGCAATTGGTTGTTTATTGCGAAACATAGCATGCTTGTCATACTCTAGTAATTGCACAAGGTCAGTGATTCCGCATGCCAAACCATATGCTGCTTGGGTCAAAAAATAGCGACTACGCAAACCATACATTCCTGGCCCTTGGCCAAACATATACAATGCGGCCTTTTTTTCTAAAAGCATTATTTTATCTGCGTTCCACCTAATGCCGGCCCCTCCTAAATATCTTGAAAGTGTCTTCAACGTCATCAAGGGTAGCTCCGCGTTGTCATTGGAGAAGGACGAATGGAAGACCAAAAAACTCGGATACTTAGGATTCTTTAAGTTTTGGCCGAGAGAGGAATTCTTCCCTAGATCTCCCATGCCTCGTACACGAGGGCGAGGAATGAAGGTATCATCATAGACCACCAACTGCAACAAATTAAATTTATGAAATGAGATAAGTAGAAACCAAAAAGGTAAGGCAAATAAAAAAAGATTACCTTCTGGTTTTCATCTTCCTCAAGTAAGTCGTCATTCCATAGGTTGATGCCGCCCTGACCTCCAGTGGGCGCATTGGAGGTTGAGGCCAAAGATGATGAAGATGTGCTTGCCTTACCCATTTCTTCAATCCCTAGATTTTTTGCACTTCCATGAACTCCTTTTCTGTTGGAAGCGTGTGCTCATACCTAGCAACATCATTGTAAATCATCACAAGTGCACTTGCGGGGTCAACGAACTCATTGTCATTTACATGGGCATCTATAGCAGATACTTGTCGTGCTCACGGTCAATGATAGCATCATCCTCTTTGAGATTCTGTGCCACAATGGCAAGGCAATAGTCCTCTCAAAGGTCAAAAAGCTCCATAATGTTGTTAAGCATGACATACTGCAAATCACCAATAGGTATGGTAGGTAGAACACTAGTAGGCAAAGCACGGCAAGGCTTCCCCGAGACTTGGAATCTTGACCCTCCCTAGTCTGATCCTCTAGCGAGTCCTCTGCAGCATCAACATGCTCATCCAAAATTAAATGCAAATATAAAATAAAACCTGCATAATATTCAGCCACTCGACACTTGCGGTTATGAAGTGTATACTTGTAGTCTGTTATCCGCAAGTGCACTGGCAGCTTAAGGAAACTCCTAGAAAATATGTGTTTCTTGGAGGAGTCCGAATTGATATCCTTCATGTGAACAAAACGAGCTCCTTGTATCTCGACAGTGCCACCGGACGTTTGCTGCTGGTAGGTCTGCTCAAAACTTGATAGGTAATGTTGCACGGAGACAATCCACTCATGCAAAGAAAAATATGGATTGAACATCGGCTTGATCTCTGTTTCGCGCTGCTGAAGCCCAATGCGGTATAGAAAATGAGATAGTTTGTCTTGGGGGCCATCCTCAGAGCAAGACACTTCCTCCTCTGCTTCAACATTGAAGGGGTCCATAATGGAAATTCAAAAACGAAGATAGACAAGAGAGCACAACATCCAAACAAAGGGCAAATGGGGGAGCAAGTCATATTTGTAGGACTCTCGAGAACATTGATGACGTCGATTGACATGCATCATGGGGCCGCCGTGATGATTACGCCATGTGTTAGCCGCCGTGGGACGATCGCACCAGAACGCGAAACGGGTGCCTCCACTCCAGAAAAGCACCGCTATCGCCTTTTTGATGCGACAGCCGTGCATCATGGGGCCACCGTGATGATTACGCCACGTGACAGCCACCGTGGAACGGTCGTGCCACAACGTGAAACTGGTGCCGCCACTCCACAAAAGCACCGCTATCGCGTTTTGATGCGACAACTTGTTGTCGCGTCATAACACGATACGGCCAGTCCAGAGTACTCAGGTCCGCCTCCTCGCGTTGTGCCGCGACATACCGTTGTTGCTAGGGCAGCCCGTTGGGCACCTTCTTTCCTCGTCGTGTCACACCGCGAATAGGCAGTGCCACTAATTTTGGCACCATCAATATCGCTTGAGTCCCGATGTGCCATATGGCGCGTAATCATTATGCTCGCACGCTTCCTATCATACCTCGCAATGCCATGATTAATGCAGCCGCCTATTCTCATTATACTTATTCCGCTAATATAAACACCCCCCCCCCTCCCCCATTTTTTTCTCATCGTTTTTTCCGAAGTGTCTCTAGTCACTCAGCGTTTTTACCCACATCCAGATTTCCGTATTTCCTCGCATTCTCCTCGTTCAGGTCATGGCCCCCACAAAGCAAACAGCAAGGAAGGTTTATCCTGGCCAGTCTGGTGCGCAGGGCCAGGCTAGCTCATCTGTAGTCCAACCGTTAACATCGCAGGTGATTCCGGGAAAGACCATGCCGCAGTTACAGGCAACAATGCAAAGAAGAAGATATGAGCAGAATAGGAGTGTTCTACTTGAACTTCGGAAGCTCCAAAAGCACATTTCATTGGCAATACCTAAACAACCATTCCAGCGAGTATTTGCGAGCAACACAACCTGAATTTTCGGTGGTCTTGAAGTGCAATGGGGTGCTTGCACGAGGCCGCCGAGGATTTTTTTGTAGAGCTTTTCCAAGATAGCTACATTCTCTCGGCCCACGCCCATAGGACAACATTGATGCCGTGAGACATCAACAC
Source organism: Adiantum capillus-veneris (assembly GCF_014529385.1). Classification (NCBI taxonomy): domain Eukaryota; kingdom Viridiplantae; phylum Streptophyta; class Polypodiopsida; order Polypodiales; family Pteridaceae; genus Adiantum; species Adiantum capillus-veneris. The sequence goes on along the minus strand of NC_140953.1, from coordinate 20,733,774 downwards.
ACTTCGCCTTCTCAGGTTCAGGTATGACAAAACAATACCGCCTGCCGGTATTTCAGACCGAAAGATGGACAATATTCTTAGAATACCACCTATTGACAAGGTCAAAGTTCATGAAGTGTCTACACAAATGCATCGATACAGCACCCGTCTCAACACTGAGCAGGACACAACAAAAGACAATAGTGAAAGATTGGAGCAGTTACACCTTGAGATGATGGAGGAACAAATGGCAGATGCCATCAGCGACGCCAACTCTGATGATTTGTCATTGTTGTTTCCTTATTTCCATGTTGGCCTTCCTGTGTGGGGACTCATTCTGTATTTTCCCTATCACCCCCACGAGATTTCAATTTTACAGAACCGGACGAGGGAACTCACAGACTCAATCATCAATTGCTTGCTTTGGTGCGTGCTATTCTTTTTTTCACAATAAATTCTTTTAATATATTCAATTTTGTATGCCACAAATTTCTTTACAGATTTGTAGTTTCAAATTTGCCTTGGAATATGCAAGATGATGTCGCCGTCCTTGACTCGAACCTCTCGGTCGTTTTGATGGCCGAGGATACATCTGTAGTGGAAGTAGTTGACTGATTCTAGTCAGTGAACATGGAGACGACAAATTTTTTTGTTATGGCTTATGATGAAGGGTACACAATGTTTTCAATAGTGAAATTATTTATCTTGAACTCTAATTTGTTGTGATGACATATGTTTTGCTTATGTTTATTTGTAACACCGCTCATTGGAGTCTTGTTCTCTTACACCTTGAACGAAACCGATGGTGCAGCCAAAGTATGTCGGCTCTAGAAGATGGCATGGACAGGTGTGTGCAGGCAAGCAAAAGTATGGCAAAGTGCAGGTGCAGCTAGGAAGTTCATGGGATAGTAGGTAACAACGAAAGTGTATGCATGATGCGGCTTATAGGCCAAGAAGGGCTCCGTAATGTGCTAATTGGGGTAGCAGGTGAAGGAGATGCAAAGTGCAGCCTTTGCTTCCAAAAATGAAGAGCTTGGAGTGTTGAAGGAGCAGGTTCAGACGACTCATCAAACCGAGCTACGGAGCCCAAGTTATTGAAGGTTGAAGTTTCAGTGGTTTTGCAGATTCTTGCCAGACAGGGCAGCTGGAGACAGGTGGTCTAAGTGGAACTTAAGGTACAGGTGTGTAGAGCTTGATTTATGGAGCCTACCCATCTTTTCAAATTGTGGATCGGAGCCACGGTTTGCAAGATATGGTCATTTGAAGTTTTTCCGGGGGTCGGGTCTGAGCCCACTTGGCCGCATTGGAGTACCTGCCATCTGGCGTCTTTTGAGTACCGACGAAGTTCTAGAGCGGAGTGTACATTATATGGAGCTAGCAGGAAGTGACTGCACGCCAAACGGAGGCCGGAGCAAGGAGATATAGCCGTCGAAAAACTGAGAGTCTTTGCCCGAAGTTGGTTGCAGATGGTTTTTTCCATTTTTGAAAGCTGTGGTTCGAGGACGCCGAGAGTCAAAGTGCAGGTACAGAGAAGGTGGTTGTAGCCGCAAAGTGGGGTTTTTAGTAAGTTGTGACTCGGCAATAGCTCCAGTACAAGGAGCCAACAAAGTTAGGCCTTTTGAGCTTGCTTAAAAAAAAGTTAAGGGACCTTTTTGAAACTCAAAAGGCTTGAAGCCTCCTGGAGTTGACACATGGCGGGGGTGAAAACCCACATGCAAGGAAAAGCGGCAGGACCGCGTGGTATTTAAGCTGGGCCGTGGCCCTCCATAAGGCATCCAAGAGGAGTGAGGGGAGCTCCCCTCCCCCTAGCTATGGCGTCCGCGCGTCGGGCGCTGCTGTGGCGGTGATGCGGCGGTTTTGAGCTGCGAGCCGGCTGAGGATGGGCGGCGCAAGGTGCCCACGGTGGTGAGCTCAGTGATGATGTGGCAGGCCTTGCTAAAGGCGGGTCCCGCGGTTCTCAAAGCCCGTAAGTTTTGAATAAAGAGGAGGGGGGCAATAGCGGTATCGCTATTGCCTTCCCCTCTCAGGTAAGGGATGAGCTCCACAGCAGGGAATGAGAGAGAGAATCCGGAAACATCCAAGTGGTATAAAGCAAAGCTAAAGCCGGCCAAGGTGAGGGCCAAGTGGACAAAGCCAGATGCAAGACCAAAAGGGGGGAGATCCGGCCGGCCAAGGTGGAAGGTGCAAAGGGCAAGTGTGCACACCATGTACATGTTTCCAAAAGCAAACTAAGCCAAGTGTTAACAATGCAAGAAAATACTAAAAGAAGCTCTAAGTGAAGGCCACGGCAAGAGAAACTCACCTTTTTTTCTTTTTTTGGGCCTCTTAGAGGTACCCCTATAAAAGGTTGTTAATGAGAAAATTTAAGGGCTTTTTTGCCTATGTGGAGTAAGTGAAAGCTTGAAGCTTGTGTGATGCCAAGCTTTCCATTGAAGCTATATACATCAATTGTACTACCCTCTATGCAATAATACCAACCGTTTTGCCCAATCTTGTGTGTTGCTTCTCCCCAATCCCCTCCTTCTCTCTCACTCTTGGTGTGTTAACCATTATTTGCAGAGGGTTTGCCTGCAATTTGAAGGGTGCTATCAAGAGTGCAGGGTAGGGGTGTTTTGTGACTCGGAACTGGTGAGTTAAGCAGTGTGGGTGCATTTGTGTTGTGGGTGTTCTTGTGCAAGGAGAGAGATAGTTGCTTTGTATGCTAAAGTGGAGATGTTAGTGCAAATTAGCCAGTTTGAAGGTGTTTTTTGAGAGGTTAGGGGTGCTGTGGAATCCTTGGGCTATAGAGAGGCAAATATTGTGTGTGCTGGGTGTGTTCCCCTTTCCCCCTCTCCATCTTCTGGTGCCCCCACTGAGGAGCAACTGATTGCTCGTTGGTGTTGATCAAAGGCGGTTCTTTCCATCAAGGAGGGATGGCAGCACATAGTTATGGACCAATTTTTGTTGGAGAAGGAGATCCGGAAGAGTGGATGGCCGATTTCGAGTTGTATATGCTGTCATTGCATATGCTGGATGAAGCTAGCAAGATGGAAACGATCCCGTTTTTTATGCGGGGAAAAGCAAAGACATGGTTCTATGCGTTGGAGGGAGAGCCAAGAATTATGTGGCCGGTGTTGCGGACCCGTTTCCTACAAGACTTTCGAAAAGAGGTGTCTCCTATTGACTTGGATGCAAGGTTGAAGAATTTGAAGCAGGACGTGAATGAGGAATTCAACATCTTTCTTGCCCGCTTTGAAGAATGCTGGAGAGATTTTGCAGTGGCCATGGAGTTGGTCAATGGTGGTGAGTACTTTAAATTGGAAAAGTTTATGTCTTGTTTAAACCCCAAAGTTCGTGAAAAGGTGGATTTCGAGGGTTTAATGGTGGTGAGTACTTTAAATTGGAAAAGTTTATGTCTTGTTTAAACCCCAAAGTTCGTGAAAAGGTGGATTTCGAGGGTCCGGAGAATTACAACGGGGCAGTGGCTATTGCGTGGTCTAAAAGGCGTAAAATCAAGAAGAAGATCTAGCAAGGTGCATTGGGATATGAGGCGATGGTTCCCAATCCGACTTTAAGTCCGAGAGAAGAAGCTCAAGTGGAGAATCAGTCCAATCAAGGGGCTGCAACCGCTCCTCAGTGGGGGCACCAGAAGATGGAGAGGGGGAAAGGGGAACACACCCAACACACAAACTCGATGGCTCTATATAGCCAAGGGTATACACAACGCCCCAATCCACTAGAGTTCACCTTCAAAACTCAAAACTATCCGCAAGCAAACTATCGCTTTCACACAACCACACGCACATACGCCTTGCAATGCATTAGACAGACTCAATCACTCCGCTCCGCTCAATTCACAGCCTTCCACACTCACACAACCTCTCTCTATCTCTCTTTGCACGACAAAACTCGGGGGCACACAAGCAGAGAAGAGAAGGCTATTTGCAATTGCTAAGAAAGCGTACAAGGTGCATGCAAGCCACCGATAATGATGGCAATGTATCGTCTTAGAAAACTCTATGTCAAAGTTCTCGGTTCTCTTAGGTGCCTACTTGGCACGCCAAGGTTGATGATGCTTTCGTATTTCTTGAGTTTTGATCATTGCGTGGTTATGCTAAGTGAACATATGCGAGTTTGTATTATGTTTTTTTGAATTACTTTTTGTATAATGCGAAGATACTATTCGATATTTAGAAGTATTGTGCTCTCTCTCTCTCTCTCTCTCTCTCTCACTCTCTCTGCTGCCCCCCCCCGCCCCCCCCCCCCCCCCCCCCCCCCCCCCCACCACACACACACCTATCTATTTTTTATGAAAGAGCTCACTTGGCTAGTATTTTAAGAGGCCTCACAAATTCCTTATCAAAGTGCATATCTATATACATATTCTTTTGGAGAGAAATAAAAATAGAATTAACTGAAAGTGAAAAGAAGTATACAGGTACTAAGGTACTGCACATATATTTTTTTAATAGAAGAGCCTACTTGGATTCAACTTTAGAGACAAAAGAGCCTAAGAGGTCTCCCATTTTAACTGTGAAAGTGCATACCTCATAGAAAATGACATTTTAATATATTCAGACTCTTATTATGAAGACATCACTTTTTGACTTTCATATACACAAAAGTGCAATTGAACCATCGGGCAAGTAAAGTACAGACCTTTCATTTAACAAGACTTTCCTTCAAAAAGGGTTAAGTAGCAAAGACATAAAAGTATCTAACTGTAATATTGTAGGAGCTTAAGCTTGCATACGACCATGAATTTTTTGAAGATACATAGCCAAAAGCATCCATACTTATGGCATTCAAAGGATTCAATTCATGCACCTCAACCTCGTCGTAAATAGCAAGCGTTGGATCAATAACATCACCTATTGCTAACCCATGATCAATGGCTAAGTTGTGCAATATGCAACAAGCGGTAATTACCTTAGGTATTTTATTGATGTCGGGATTCTGGATGACACCATGAAGGATTCTCCAAGTGGTTTTGAAGCGACCAAAAGCACGTTTTACCACCATATAACCATAACGCGTAGAAGAGTCTTCTATTGTATACTTTTGTATTATCAATGAGGGAGTTTGATAGGGTATAAGCAACCATGGCAACTCTTAATAGCCTCCATCTCCAATTATGTACTCCCTTATGTTGTAGCCGCGCGCCGGTAAAACTACGACCATTCAAAATTTGCAAGCTTGAGCTAAGCGAAAGAAGGATGAGTTTTGCAAAACTCTTTTGTCATTTCCAGGCCCTGGAGATCCAACATATATATCGCAAAAACGCATGGTGCTATCCACAATTTCCTGTAGAGTCATGGAGTAGTGACCCTTTCTATCATACCAATCACTACTTAGCTCATTACCAGGGGCCTCCATTTGAATGTGCGTACAATCAATCGCACCACAACAATTAGGAAAGCCTTGAGCTCTCACCATTCCTATCTTGACGGCTTGCATTTCCATTGGTGTAGATGGCCACTTGATGAATTGATTCATGTGTTGAAGAAGCGCATCAACAAAAGCATCCACTATCTTGCCGACCGTTGACATTCCACATCCAAATAGTCCGATATATTGTTCTATAAGAAGCACCGGTAGCAAGTCGCATCAATGCAATAGCAATTTTGCGGTCAACATGAAGGCCCGCCCACGTACACGCAACAATGGTGCCGGGATATCACCTTGCACTAAAAAATCATGGAGAAGCCCTTCGAGTTGATCAAACAAAGCTTGGGGCAACCGAAAGAATTCTCGAAATTGATTGGTTTCATCCGCACACCACAATTCATAATTTGGCCACCAATGTAACGATTACGGTTTGACATACCATACACCGTGTGTGGGATCTCGCCATCGCACATTTGGAGAATTTAGTAAGCAATGAGACATAGCCGCAATGAAGCCAAGAGAAGCAATAAAAATTTCTTGTCCATCATCCATATTGAAAAAGCCGCCATTGAAATTGCAAAGGCAAGAAAGCTAGCCATAGCCCCCCGTAATCGATTCAAAGAAGTTGTAGCTTGCACTTGCAATTGAAGTAGCATCAAAAATATAATGAGAAAAACTGTGAACACATCTGAGTCAGGCATGGCAGTACACAACTTTGATTGAGACTTGAGTGGAAACAAGAGATGGAGCCAATGGTGGGCCAAAGAGTTTGGATAAAGAAAAAGAAGAGAGAGAAATAGACTCTGAGATTGAAGTAGAGTCCTATAAATAAAAAGATGAATGGCATGGCACTCTGGCAGCGATGGCTAAAGAGAGAGAGAGAGAGAGAGAGAGAGAGAGAGAGAGAGAGAGAGAAAGAGACTCAAAGGTTTCACCTTTCAGGGCACAAAGAAAAGCCTCCAAAAGGCTTGGCGTTTCAGAGCTCTGACATGTAGGATGCGAGCTGCAAGGAGATGACCTGCAGCGCTCAAAAAAGCTGCATCCTGCGACTCGCGCGCACCCATTTTGTGGGCGCCCTTCAGCTTTGTTTTCCAGTTTGGGTGGGAGCACACGCGCAGCAAGCTACCTTGATTTTTTTAAAAATGTCAATTTTAAAAGTAACCGCCCCACTCGTCGCTGCGTCTACCTCTGAGAGAGAGGGGTAAAGCCAGAGCGCAGCGCACGACAGGGGTAGCTCGTGGTCACGCAATTACATCTGACCCCCTCTCATGTGGGGGCCCTCTAAGAAACACACATACTCAACACATGCATACACTCGCATGAGAGAAAGGCAAGATTACGGTGATTATAACTGTGTCGATTTGACTAGCAAGAATAGGATGGCATACAATACAATGATGATACTGCAAGGTGACTCGATATGCTATCCACAGCATAAAAAATCCTTCATACGTTCTCTTCTTGTAGCTGCATGATAAATCCTCACGCCTGTATATACGGGATCCCTTATTCTGGCTCCTAGCGTCATTTTCATTTTGGATCTACAATCCTTTCATGTACGAAGGCTCCTGTGCAATACTGCTTCACCACCTCTGTAGCGCTCCTTGCTTTCACCTTTTTGGTGTGCAACTCTATCTTAACACTCGTATGTAATCACCTTGATGGCATGGCATGTAGCAATGCCTTCTCTCTTGATCACGAGTCACTTCTCTTATTGCATGTCCACCTTGCCTTTCGTGTCATATTCAGGCCCTCTCTTCTTGCAGTTTTCGGCCCTCACTGTAGCATCCCACCTCAGGTAGCCTTAGCGCTACTTCTTCTCTCCCCTTTCGAGCCTCCAGAGCTACTTCGCTCTATTGTGCTACAAGGTAGCCCTCCAACCTTCTCATGTGCCCAACCTCCTTTTCTAGGGAGCTGCCTCCTGAAGCAAGTGCCACCCTTTCCTCATGCACTTGGATGTCCCCCCTCCATAGTTTCTCTTCTTCACCTTCTACAGGTCACCCTTTCGTCTCTACCTACAGCGCTCTCCTCTTATAGCTTGCGGCCTTCGACTCCTCCAATTTTAATGCTTCCTTGAAGTCTTTTCTCCTTACTGTCTTGCCTTCATTTTTTTAATAGGACAAATCTCCTATAGCCAATAGTGCCACCTTTTGGCTCTGTTCTGCTAATGCCATCCATGCAGCCTCATCACGGCTAGCAGCGTAGCCCCCTTCCTTTCTTTGCAGTGTTATCAGCCAATAGTGCCACCTTATGGATGTGCTCTGCTAACGCCCTCCATGCGGCCTCATCACGGCTAGCGCAGCCCCCTCCTTTCTTTGTAGCGTTATCTCACACCATTCTTGCCTGCAGGTTATCACGGATTTTGATGCGCAGTACCAGTAGGTGTCCCCGTAAAAAACAGCACTGGTCCGATGCCCAAGAGTTGATGCCACGTGGTTGTTTGTGGGATCAAAGAACCAAAAGATGACCTTTGGCTCACCAAATAAATAGTGAAAAGCAACCTAAGAATCAGTCATTCGCTAGCATTCAAGGAGAAGATGCGAACGGTTCGAAAACACAGCAACGCAGTGAATAATAACTATGGTGCCTTCGAAGCAACTATCGTCAAAAAACACCTTAGCTTCATGGTACCTCCAAACACTGTGCTAAGGTTTTGCACAAGAGGTGAAGCTCTAAAGCCCAAGGGTGAGTTTAACCTTTACCAAAATACATCCTACTTTAGTAGGTTCTAAATTAGCAAGTAGGCTCTAGCCCGGGTCAGCTTCATAATGCCTCCAAAGGATAGTGCAAAGGTCTTGTACATGATCTAGGTAAATTAAAAGTAAAACTATGGTTTTTAATTAATGCAAGGGGAAATTGAAATGCCTTAGGTTAGATCAATTCCACCATATTGGTAAGTTGACTCTAGTCCTTCTCTTCTAAGTTTGGCTGGGCCACATGTCCAAAGCATCTTGCACTTGCTTTATGTGAAGTTGGGCAAGTGTGTGTGTGTGTGTGTGTGTGTGTGTGTGTGTGTATGTGTGTCCACTTGCCAAAGATATGTTCACTTGTCATTGGTCCATGCACTAACTTTCCATTTGAGTACTTTTGGCAAGTGGGGACGAGCAAAAAGAGAAGGGGCTCGTGGGATTCTCTCTCTCTCTCGCATTCATTTTCACACTACCAAGTTCCCCTTGTGGCAAAGCAAGTCCTCTCTCTCTCTCTCTCTCTCACACACACACACACACACACACACACACACACACACACACACACACACACACACATGAGGGCTCAAGAGTTGGTCTCTATGCTTAAGAACTTGGGTATAGAGACAAATTCAAGTAAGTGAAAGTTCTTCTTCTTCATCATCTCCTCTCTATTATGCTAATTGTGCTAAGAGCTTGCTTATGGAGTAAGCATATGAGAGTTACTAGTTCTTTGCTTAAAAATTCTTCTTTTCACCCTCATCTATCTCTTACATCGCAATTCTTCCTTCTCGATGAGGTGTTTCGGGTTTGGGGAGGAGGGTTACACTATGAAATCATGAAGTTCACCATTTTATTGGTCCAAGGAAACCTCAACAAGAGCACAATCTTGTATTATAATCAAAGCTCTCATTGATACAATTATAATACAAAGTCATTTTGGAGGGGGGACCAAATCCAAGCAAATCCAGTCCTCAACAAGTTGTCAATCTTAATTGTGTTATTCTCTCCATGATCTAATGTGTGTGTCTGTGTGTATGTGTGAGTGAATGGTGCAATGAAATCAGCCAAGCACATTTTTATTTTCTCCTTCTTAAAGGAAAACTCTCGTTCATAATCTATTTGTTGTGATTGAAAGAAAACACTAGATTCTTTGAATTGGTATTAAAGCTAAGGTTTCTCTTTTCTTTCCTAAGAACAAAGGTCCTTGAGTAATCTTTGAAAGGTTGGAGTTGTTCATTGAAATAGGATATGTGGGATTGGGGTTTAACATCTCGATTGGCATGCCTGCTTGCAAGGTACGAAGACACCATCGTCTTAATAATTGGATCTTTTTAGACTTGCATATGGCTTAACCATTATTCAGCTACTATTAGCCACTTGATAGGAACCGGTGTCAGCATGGCACTGCTAAATCCACTATGCTCTTTGCAATTATAATATTCTAAACCACGTGTGTAGTTACTTGAGTGCTTTTTCTCAAGGGTTAAGAGGAGTAGTAGCCAAGGTTTTGGAAGTACCGAGGAAAGAGTTTGCATACACATACAAAGAACTTTAATCATAGCACAACATAATCAAGAGAATATGATTAATATTGGCAACTTGGGTCTAGCACATGGTGTGACCACCGATGATAGTCGAAAAGCTGTCAACTATCTTGTTGGCAAGATCTGAGAAGTTATGGAAAACCCTACTTTGCAAGTGAGATTCAAAGCTGAATACAAGCTCTTCAAGTTTCTCCAATATCCAAGAAGAGAGTTTTTGTGAGGCCTCCTAGTGAGACCCCCAAAAGAGGAATCTCTTTGGGTAATGAGGAGGAAATACCGAAAGGGTCTCTAAGGAAAACTGTTCAAGAAGAAGCCATGCATCAAGAACTTTCAAGGGAAAGGTATGAAAGTGACACCCTCGTAACCTTCGAGAGTGATGCGGCACCAAGAAGGCGGTGGGCACGACGCTCACCCGGTCCTCCCAAGAAGAAGAAGAGAAAGTCATCAAGCACTCCCTCCACTGAAGAAGGGAGGAAACAATCCAAGAAAGAGGAAACAGAGAAAGCGGTCACCATCCTCTCCTCCTCCTCCTCCTTCTTCTTCTTCCTTTTTGTCGTCGTCATCTTCTAATAAGAAGAGCAGTGACTCACCATCCAAGAAAGCAAAAAGAAGAGGTAAACAAAAAATCTATGTGGCATGGAAGAGGTCACACAAGCTTAAAAAGTTCCAAGATGAAGGTAAGAACATCACTTTCTTTACCTACAATGGAACATTTGGAGAAATTGATAAAGTGTTGGATTTCATCCAATGATTTGATGCGAATTTTGGAGATGAAGATTTCTTGGAACCTTCAAAACTACGAAATGACTCCGTGCATTCTAAAAGTCATCCCGTCAATGGTGAGCAAGCCTACGTGCCCAAGGTGAAGCCCCAAAGACATGGAAGGCCTTGAGGATTGCTATTATGAAGCAATTCCTTGCCAGCGATGCCAAAAATAAAGTCCTTACGGAATGGTGAAGCTTGAAGATGGCAACTTATCAATCTATTCAAAAATATGTAGATAATTTTTGGGAGATACATCTCAAAGCCACTGTTTATAAGAAGATAGACTTTGTGGAGCAAAAGCAACAATTTTGTGTCGACCTATCCAAAGAGATGAGTGAGTATGTCAACTCACAACAGTCTAAAACTATCTCAACGGTTATACATCCACGATGGTCGCATCAAGGATTCACTTCCAACAAGGGAATAAGAAGGGACCCAAGCTATGAAAGCTAAGGAACCAACTACAAAAAAGGGGAAGAACAACGCAATGCCAAATTCTTCCAAAGTTAATAACAACAACAACAACAACAACAACAAAGCAAAGGCGAAGGATAAAGACTACAAAGGTAAAAAGAAACATTCATGTGAAGAGGTAGTGTGTTATCGTAAGGATAACAAGTGTTTCAAGTGTGGGGAGAAAGGACATGTTTCATGGATATGCCGTTAAAAGAGGAAGGCCATTGCAAAGGAGAACCACTCTCTTATGCTTGAAGAAAAGTAAGAGAGCAGGATGCTTTCATACTTTTTGATCTTGGCTCCACCCACAACTTTATCTCTATTGAGCTAGCTACTAAGTTAGGAATCCATGACATTAAGATGGGGTATGTGGTAAAAGCAGATGGAGTTTTCAAAGGGCAAGAGACCTCAGTCACTCTATTGATTGGAACTCTAAGGCTCCTTGTGCAAAGTTATGTAGATAGAGGATTTCTTTATCTCCCCACTCAAAGCATGAAGATGTTATCCTAGGGGCACCATGGTTTGATCGCATGGCTGCCGCTATGAAGTTTCCTGAAAGAAAAGTATTCTTTTTCTATAGGAGCAAGGATGTTGCACTTGATGTAAATAGTGTAGGTAACAATATTCCACTTGTATAGACTCAATGAAACGTTCTCTTTCTTGTTACAAGGTTTTTGTCAAATAGTCCAAGGAAGATGTATGTGTTCCTAATAAGGTCAAAAATGAAACTAAAGAGGAATCAGAATTTTCTAACTTCCTAAATGATTTTCAAGGTGTGTTTACAAATGACATTCCTAGGGAGCTACCTCCCAAAAGAAGACAAGATAATCATACCCTAGAGCTTCTACTTGGTAGTTCACCTCCTAATAGGCCTCCTTATCAAGTCTCACTAGCTCAACAAGAGGATATTATGAGATAAGTGAACGAGCTTGTGGAAAAAGGGATGGTCATGCCTAGTTCATCTCTATTTTGTTCACCAGTTCTATTAGTACAAAGAAAAGATGGTACTCATCAAATGTGTGGACTATCGAGCACTTAATAGGATAACCACAAAGAATAGATTTCATGCTCCCTGGATAGAGGATCTAGTTGATAAGCTATAGGGGTCTACCTACTTTAGTAGATCAGATCTCAAAAGTGGTTATCATCAAATAAGGAGTGTGCTTGAAGATATTCATAAGACAACCTTTTGTACAACATTTGGACAATATGAATTTCGAGTAATCCCTTTGGGCTTACCAATGCATCAGCTACCTTTAATTGAATGATGGAGAGGCTCTTTAGACCTCATCGAAGCTTCATGGGAGTGTTCTCCAAGTTTATTGAGGAACGCAAGCAACATCTTCAAGTAATATTTCAAGTTTTGAGAGATAATAAGTTTTATATTTAATGAAAGAAAAGTGATTTTTTCTTAAAAGAGATTCAATTATCTAGGTCATATTATCTCCCAAATCCAAATGGACCCTGAAAAGTTGGAGGTAATAAAAGGATGGCCTATGCCAATGAATCTATATAAATTCAGAAGCTTTATAGGAATATGTGCATACTATAGATGCTTCATACAAAGGTAAATGATGTATCAATAGTAGAGACTCACAATGATCTATCTTTCATGATAGATGAGTATGCTACAGATCCAAACTTCAAAGATGTAAAGTTAACTATTGCACTAGGTAAGAAACAGGAACCATACAATGTGCAAATGGTTATCTTCTTTATGGCAACAGGTTATGCGTTACATATATAGCTTACGTGAAAAAGTTGTGTACAAATCTCATGTTCCCCCTTATTTGGGACATAGAGGGACTCAAGCTACTCTCAAGGGAGTAGAAATGTACTTTTATTGGACAACAATGAAAATAGACATATCGGACTGTGCTGCCAAATGCATTGTATGTCAGAAGACAAAGTATGATAGAGGGAAGTAGCCTGGCTTGCTTTAGCCATTTCCTACCCATGGGTATATCAATATCTCAGATATCTTTAAGTATCATGGCTTACCAACATCTATAGTATCTGACAGAGATCCAAGAATGACTAGCAATTTTTGGAAAGATCTCTTTAAGACTTTGGGTACTAAACTTGAATTTCTCCTCAGCCTATCACCCACAAATGGATGGCCAAAGTGAGATAGAAAATTTGACTATTATTGATCTACTCAAAGCCTATATTATGAAAATAGATCAAAGAGATCAATCGAGAAAATATTTACCCTTAGTAGAGTATGCGTACAATAACATTGTCCATACTTCTATAGGAAAGGCATCCTTCGTAGAGAATGCGTACAATAACATTATCCATACTTCTGTAGGAAAGGCACCCTTCGACATAATTGAAAGAAGACCCAAAATCCCATTGATAGTCAAGGCACTTGGGAATATTTTTATTGTTGATGAGTATAAGTTTCCTGAAGCATTCCTAAGCCATACAACAAGCAAGGGGACACAAGGACGCCCAACATGTCATTAAAACTAATATGCTAAGGTAGCAAAAAGATATTTGACCCATTTTAGATCCTCAAGAAATTAATGAATTGTCTTACAAGTGGTTATCTAGCACTTGGCTCATTCATGACACTGTTTATGTAATCTTTTTCAAGCCTTACATGGGTGAGCCACCCAAAGACCTACTGATCGAAGATCCACCCAAGTTTGAAGGTCAAGAAGAGATCCTACAGCCCGAAATTATCCTACAGCAAGACAAGGTTTTAAGAAGAGGTAAGACTATGGGAATGATATCTTATTAAGAATCATTTATAAGGCAGGGGACAACGACATGCTCGTAACCACCCAACCATCCTATATATAGGCCATTGGCCCTTAAGGGTTGGATGCGGAGTGCAAGAGAGGAAGGAGAGAAGGGGGAAGGAGATGAGCATACACGATAGGTTTGGGTGGAGAATTAGAGAGTATCCACTCTTTCTCCTTATTGTCATTATAACCAAGAATGTAAAGTAAGTGGGGCGGGTGCTTAGCCACAACCCAATCACGGGGCCTGAAACCTAACAATCTCCCACTTGAAGGCCAACGTGGCCCAAGTGGCGAAAGAATGTAGGGGCTATTATGTACAACTGTACAAAACATGAAGCATGATCATAGCTTCACCCTACACCCATTATCTCAATGCAATGTGCAAACAATTTTGAAGCTAAGCTCTTTGTTAGAGCATCCGTTGGGTTTTCATATGTGTGAACTTTGACTAACTCAATGTGTTTTCTAGCCAAAATATCCCGTACCACATGATACTTGACCTCTATGTGTTTTGACTTGGAGTGAAACACGGGTTCTTTGCCAATGCAATCACACTCTGACTGTCACAATGTAGCAATGGACTTTGGTATATACCAAGGTCTCCCACTAGACAAGATAACCACATAGCTTCCTTACTGGAACTGGAAACTGCCACATACTCTGCCTCAGTGGTGGAAGATGAAGTGCAATTTTAGATACATGATCTCCAAGAAATTGCCACTCTAGCGAACAAGAAAATGTAGCCAAATGTGGATCACCTAGTGTCCACACAACCCGCATAGTCCAATTCAATGTATCCAACTATGGATGCATCACTGTTCCCAAAGCGTAAACACTTGCTAGTTGAGCCCTTGATGCATCTCAAGATGTGCTTCACTGTTTCCCAATGCTTTCTGCCTAGATTTTCCATAAACTTTCCCATAAACTTGTTGATCCACTCACTGCATCTGCATGTGCAATGTCTATTGTGTGCTAACCATGGCGAACATGAGACTGATGCATCTGCTGAAGAATACGACACATTTTCCATCTCTACCTTTTCAGCATCCGATTTGGGACAAATCATGCTCTAAGATTTTTGTATTTAGCCATTGAGGTACTCAATGCTTTCCCCCTTGCATATTAAAACGTTGCAAGACATTGTGAATATACTCTTTCTGTGAAAGTTCAAGTATACCCGTTTGCGATCTCTCTTGATACACATACCAAGAAAGTGATGTGCATCAATTTTTCATAGCAATGCTTAAGGAAACATTGAGAAGTGCAATCTCATCTTTTGACTTCTCGGCTATGAGCATATCATCCACGTACAAAATCAAAATGATGATGAGGGAACCATTGTTCGACCTCCTTGTGTATAAGCAATGATCCTCTTGGCTCCATACGTAACCCTAGGACTGAATGTACTTATCGAACTTGATGTACCATTGCCTTGAGCATTGCTTCAATCCATACAAATATTTCTTGAGTCTACACACCAGTTTTGCTTGTGTTGGCTTCTCAGGCTTTATCGCAAAACCTGTGGCTATTTCATGTAGACATCCTTTTCAAGATCCCCATGAAGAAACGCTGCCTTCACATGCATTTGGACCATTTCATGTCCTCATTGGCTACAAGACCAAGCATAAGGTGCAACGTAGTCATCTTGACCACTGGAGAAAATATTTCATCAAATCCACGCCTTTCGTTTGCTTGAATCCTTTTGCAACCAATCTAGCCTTATACTTAGGCTTGGGATCATCTGTGATATACTTCTTCTTGTACACCCATTTGCATGGCAATGCCTGTTTACCCGCAGGTAACTTTGTCAATTTCCAAGTTTCATTTGCTAAGATTGAGTTATACTCAAATTGCATAGCCTCTTCCCACTTCACGCTATCGTCTATTTGAATGGCCTCTTTGTAGCAAGTGGGTTCACCGCAATCAGTGACTAGCAAGTAGTCTAATCCTGGCTCAAAATGCTCAGGTGCACGAGATATACGAGTAGATCTCTGAAGTGCCTGACTACTGGATTTTGCTCTCTCTAGAGCAACATGTGTGTGTGTGTGTACTAGTGGAAGGTGCATCACTAGCATGTCCAACATTCTGTGTAACTGGCAGTGAGGAAACATCCTCAAACCGTACTCTCTAATACTCAATGTCTTTCACTGGCTTTTTATGCATCTTAGACTCGTTGAATATCACTTGTGAACTGCATATAACCTTCTTAGATTTTGGGTGCTAGAGACGATATCCCATCTCTCCGTCCACACCATATCCAATGAAGATGCACTTGTGTGATTTGGGGTCCAGCTTTTGTCTAAGAGCTTTTGGCACATGTGAGAATGCCTCACACCCAAATACATGTAACCTGTCATAATTGGGTTCTTTGCCCGTCCACATGTCCTATGGAACCTTGTACTTTAGTGGTGTACTAGGTGATCAATTGATCAAGTAAGCAGCCGTCGTAACAGCTTCTCCCACAAAATTCTTGAGGTAAGTTGGCCATAGACAACATAGAAGTGACCTATTCCAGAATGGTTCTATTCATCTCTCTCAACCACAAGTTTTGGTGGGTGTGTAAGGCGTGGTAAACTTTCTTCTAATGCCTCTTTTACTGCAAAAGTCCTTGAACTTGGAGGAGATATAGTCTCCATTTTCACTGTGCAAATCTTTAAGCTTTCTACCCAATTGGTTCTCTACCAATGCTAAGAACTTCTGAAAGACACTAAAGATGTCGTTGTTCTGCTTCAAGAGATAAACCCACACCTTTCTAGCAGATTCGTAATGAATGCTAGGAAGTATAATGCTCCCCCTAGAGAGTTGACTGGCATAGGTCGGCACAAGTCGCTATGAACAAGATCTAGAGGATTCCCTAACTCCTTGTCCAAAGGCACTAATGTCAACCTAGTATGTTTTTCCATAGATGCAATGCTCACATAAAGAGAAGTTAAAGTAACTTAACACAAGGATATAACCAAAACACTGCAAGACTTTCATTCCTTTTGACTCTCATATGACCTAGCCAACTATGCCACAACTCTGTATACAACTCAGCTACACAAATAGAATCCTCTTTCATAGAAGAGACATGAAGTGAGTACAATGAGTCAGACTTCTGGCCTTAATCATGACCATATTTTCCTTCTTGATAATCCCAAGACCATGACAAAATATGGTAGTGTAACCCAAATCATCTAGTTGTCCAACTAACATCAAACTCTTTTGTCAATTTGGATACATGTCTGACATTGTGCAGCATAAACTCAGTGCCATTACTCATAGAAAGCTTGATGATGCCCACACCGCATATTATAAGCTGCATAAGAATTGCCTAGCTTCCACAACATGCCATGTGGCAGCGTATGTAGAAAACCACTCCTTTTGAGGAGTCACATGAAAGTTAGCACCTGAGTTCACAATCCAATTCTACACATAACACTTGTCAAGAGCTAACAATGCATTAGGACTCAACTCCGATGTGAAAATAAACACATCATTTGGCATATCAAAAACTGTTTCAATGGTTGGATACTCAACCACATTAATCTCTTTAATTTTCACGTTGCTTTTGGGTTTGTACATACTTTGCTTTTTCTACAACCATGGCAGAAGCAAACAATGTAATGATTGACTGGAGTTCTAAATCAGTGCTTATCAAATACGAAGGTGAAAGTCAATCAGTTAAGTTCACCAAAGGAGCAGAGCCAACTCCAAAGGAAGAATCCAAGAACAAAGGTAAACAACAACCAGAGAAAAGAAGAAGCAATGGCAACCAAAAGTTTCTATACAACTGGATTGCTCTTCGACGAGGAACTCTCAACATTGGATAAGGAAGACAAGCAATAATATAACAGCTCAACCTTGGGAAAAAACGGAGTCAAAGTTGGTATGGAGACCAAAAAAGGTTGTGCCAGAGAACACAAAGGTGGAAAACAGAGTCTTCAATACTAGACAACAGAGTGATTCCAGACAATCAAGGACAGTGAAACAGATCTGGATTCCAAAGAAGTTCATGACGGCACAAAGCTATAGCAAGCAAATTTGGATCCCAAGGATTTGTAAACATGAACTCCTTTCAGTACAATCCACGGAAACTCCTAGGTATTTCAAGGCGAGGAAATCAACACAAAGAACAAAGCAGGTTTGGGTCGCAAAGAGTTTGTGGCAAGCACAAGCGAAGCGGAAGCAGATTTGGATTGTGAAAAAGAACAACAAGGTAAAGAAGAATCCATCTACTGATTCTACTACCAAAGTGCCAAAACCAACCCAAAACCCGACCACCAATCCTTCAATCAAACAAAGAGCAGCTTTATTGGAAAGATTGTTGTATCATCGCTCTACAATTGCATTGGGAACTTATGACCAAAACAACTACAATGCTTCGCCCACAGACACTTCATAGTCGTCCAGGAGGACTCAGACTAGGAGGGGGAGAGGTTTACAGGTATACAGGAGCTACAAAGCAGCTACAAGCGACAAAAACAAAGAAAAATAAAAATTATATTACAAGGGCAGTGTCTTACATGATTTCACAATTTTTATGTTTGATTGCGGATATTGATAATATTTATGCCCTTATATACCTTGTTTTGCAACAAGAAAGATCAAATGATGAATTTGGGGTCTCTAGAACGGTAAATACACTAAAAAGAGTGTTTTATTGGAGCTAAAAAGTGGAAAAAAGTGGTAATCCAAGTCCAAAATCACAAATAAGTGTAATATTCATATACACAGGGTTACCAGCTATTTATTGTGTATGTTTGGAATTTTTTTGGCTTCAATTTGCTATTTTCTTTATTTTTTATGATTTTCTTGATAAAAGTAAAAGAAAAATAAAAAAGCAGGTGAAACGAGATCAGAAAAAAGAAAAGAATAGATGGTGATGATCCTAATGACAAGGGCAACCCATGGTAAAAATTGAGTACAATTCGGGAAAAGTTGCGAAAAGCCTGAAATGACAGAATTTTGGCAAAGTGGACAGATTTCTCAGAAAAAGGTCAAACGGAGTCCAAATTGAGAAATTTCAAATCCTAAAGTGCATTTCACGACAAGATAGGAGCACATGTCAAATTTGGTAACAAATGATCCAGGAAGTCCAAAGTTAAGTATTTTTGACTTCACTTACAGGCTCATTTGCACTATTACCCACTTGGAGAGAGCAAAGAGCACACAGGAGCATCCAACCTTCTACAGCCTTCTACGACTACTACGAGAGCTCAGAGGACACCAGACATGAGAGGTAGACTCGTTGCCATAAGCTTTTGATGCTTATCATTAACTTTTGTCGCAAAAACTGAGCAAAACCAAGAAACAAGAGCAGACGGGGAATGCGGTAGAATGCTAGGTAGTGGCACAACCGCCTAACCAAACCTTGCAAGAACTTATAGGTGGGTTACCCTAGTATAGAAGATGGGTTTCTAACACTCAAAGCTCGAGAAAGAACGACTGGAAAAACCCTAGGTCAACAGAGCCTGCAAGAGGCAAACAAGAAAAAGTTGTCGAAACGACACAAAACTTCTCAGGAAGCTTAACAACATCGAGGGCAATGCAACCATGGAGTATCTCCAGGTTTGGACCACCAAAAGTGGGTCAAAACAACCGATTCGACGATAGACACACAAAGCGTCAGTTTGGCATAATGACTGAAATTGACGACCGAATGAAATGAAACTTCATAAGCAGCTTCAAGTAACTATTGATGACTTATGTTTGCAAGCAAAACCCAAAAGAAAGCTGATTCACTTACCGATGGTGAAAAAGACGCTTTCGGGCAACCAAAGGGAGAAAGATGGAGAACGGGGAGCCAAATTCAAGTTCAACCAAATAGATGGCTTCACAACATATCCAATGAGCTGGAAATGCAACTCTCGAGAAGAAAAGTTGAAGAAATTCAACTCTAAGGCAAAAAGACGACTTCGCAGACTGAAATGCCTATAAGGGGGCTTTTTAGCTAAACCGATGACTTTTTAAGTTGAAAACTAGTTAGCAGGGCTTAGGGCACTAGCACAAAGCATTCTTTGCACAAAAGGACCAACATTTCAAGAAAAGACATCATACGCGTATGATGTCTCACAGCATGAATTTCACATCCATTTCAATATTTGAGTGCATAGCCTCATTCCACATGTTAATCACATCCTATGAACCAAGTATCATGAGAATTGGAGTTAGAAAACCCAAGGAAAACCAAAAAGACGCAAAGTAGGCCATAAAATTGATTTTTGGTCCTAATTTTGTCAAAATAACTCCAAACTCATTGAAACTTTGTAGGATTGTTATTAAACACATCTACAAGCTATCTGGAACCAAAAAGCACCATTTTGACACAAAAGACATCATACGCGTATGATGTCTATTTGCACTTACAGAGCCAAAACTGCTCATTTGTCATCATACATCCATTATATATATCTAATACATGCTACATATGAAATTTGGAACCATTTGGTCAAGAGGATCACCCCATTAGCCCAATTGAGGGAAAATCCTTCACCTAAAGCCTATTTTTGGCCCAAATCCAACACACTCAAGTCCAAACCAAGATTTGAGTAGGAACAGTCCTTCACTAGTACATGGGGAGTCCACAGAACCAATCCCATGCAAAATTGATGAAAAAAACATCATACGCGTATGATGTCTCCAGAGCCATTTTTAGCCCAAAATCTATCCAAACTTCATAAATCCATTGAATAAGCCTATCTAAATCCAAATCCAAGCTTATAGAGAAATTTGGTCCAAAAATACACTAAAAGACATCATACGCATATAATGTCTCACTATGTGATTTTGGCACCTCAAGGCTTCAACCACCAAACAGAAGTGATCTACATGCCATTTGAAAGTGAACCACCAAGTTTTATCCAATTTGGATCATAAAATCCAATTCCCTTTCAAAATTTTGCCAAGAGCCGAAACTGTACTAAATTGGCCAAAACTTGACCAAATGGGATCCAAACTCAAATCCAAGCATATGATAATCATGTATACACTATCATCTACAAGCACAACCAATATGAAGTCATTTTGACACAAAAGACATCATACGCGTATGATGTCTCCAGCATGATTTTGAGCCCATTTTGCATATTTTTTCACCTACCTTGCATCCTTACGCCCTGAATAGCTCATGTTTCAATTTTCAAGTCATTTGGATAGTTAAAAGCTTCACTTCGGCTTTCAGTACTAAAAAGACGCTAACTTCTGAAATTGGAGTTACAGGATCCATGGATTCCACCAAGTCATCGGCAACGAAGAGAAAAAGACCAACAATCAAAGATGCTATGCAGAAGCGGAACCCTTTGACATTCTAGCAGAAACCCTCAAGCCAACCAAAACTTGGGTGGAGGAAGCAGTATTGGAGAAAGAGGGAATAAAGATCTACCAGGGGACTCTCAGAGATCCTCAAGGGCAAGCGGTGGATGTACCGATGATCCCACAGGAATTGGTAGATTATAGCAGGTCAGGAGACATCAGCAGGTACCTGGAAAGGGCAGACTTGCACAGTTTCTTCACCTCGAGACCATTAGGTGTGGATACAAGAAGAGTGTACGAGTTGGCAACATCCATTCAGAAGGATGGAAAAGCCACATTGACAGCCATGGATGGAGAGAAGGTAGAAGTACAGATCACTCCACAGCTAATTGCAGACGCATTGAAGCTGCACAACAAAGGGAGCTCGGTCAGGGAAAGAAGAGAGGCCATAGAGGTCTATGGGCCCAAGAAACAAAATGCGACCTATGGAGATATGGCGGACCCAAGAGCGGCAACCCTTTGCCGACTGTACAACCAATTTCTTCATGTTTGCAGTAAAAGACCGCAAAAGTATACGACACCACCCCATGCCATTGCGACCACCATCACATGGGCATTAAAGAGCAATATGCCAAAAGAGGTGAATTACGCTCAACATATCCACGAGCAAGTAATTGCCATGCACAGCGAGAAGCCAAAATACATAGGAGGAGCGGAAATTCTGACAAGAATATCTTATGAAGCTATTGGAGCTAGAGATCAGTGGCCAAAGGCTCCCTCCCAGAATGAGTGGCTTAGAGAAGCCGACGAGGAGGAAGAACAGCCCGAAGTACCCAAGAGGGCATCCACAAGAGCACGCCGGAAACTAGAAGTAGTTTCAGAACCTGAAGAGGATGTGGACGAGCCACTTAAGAAGAAATTAAAGAAGAAGGTTGAGCCCAAGCAAACCAAAAGTCAAAAAGCGGCAAGAATGGAAAGATTAGTGGAGTAGTTTAGAGCGAAAAGAGCTCTAAAGGGTGACTTTGAAGAAAAGTGGGTGCCAGACCCCACTAAAGTCGGAACTAGCTCGGCCAGGCCACATATTGATCAATACGATCAATATATTAAAGCTTATGAGGAGTCAGAGGCTATTTTGGAGCAGCAACCTGTTGAGCCATACACTGAAGAGGAGGTACAACAATTAAAAGCTGAGCTGAAAAAAGACGACAAGGGGAAAAGGAAAGTAGATGAGTCTACTAAGCCTCAAGAGAAAGATGGGCAAGCCGACAAGGGGAAAGCCAAGGAAGCTGAGGACAAACATCCCTCTATGACTGATGTACCAAGCCCAAAGAAGACGGAAAAAATTGTGGAAGAGACCACAGTAGAGGTGGACACAGATGTTTTGGAAAAGCCAGAAGCCGAGACCAAAGAAAAGAAGATAGATCCAGTTCAGCAAAAGAGAAATGATTATGAGGATCTGGTAGAGATAGGATACACCGCAGAAGAGGCCCTTGAGGCAATTTATGGGATCACCCTACAAAAACAAGATGAACGGAGAGGGACGAAGAAAAAGACAAAGAGTAAAAAAGAAAGTGAAGAGAAACTGGACGAACCGAAAATACTAGAAGAGCCAAAGCCAGTGGAGATGGTGGCGGAAAGAGCTTTAGAGTTGATAGATGATCATGAAAAAGACATGCACATGGTGCATGAACTGCTCAGCAAGATAAAAGAAAGGTCCAAGGCAAAGGAAGTAGAGATTGAGACAGCCAAACAAAGGGAAGCGGAGTTGCAGAGAAATTTAGAGAATGCTATGACTGATCTGAAAGTCATAAAGCATCACTCTATGACGCGGAAAACGAGAGAGACGTCTTGATACTCCAACTAGCCGAGGCTTCAAGAGAAGTAACAAGTGCACAGGAAGCAAGGGAGCGGATAGAGGATGAGTTGGAGGCGGCTAAGGATGAGCTCATTGAGCTAAGGGAAAGAATCGAGCTCCAAGAAAGAACAATCACTAGACTCAGGTCTACCCCTAGAGCTAGCAGAGCAGGAACCGAACAAGAGGGAGCTATCGTACCAGTTTTGGAAGACCAGGTCCGAAGCTTAAAAAGAGAGCTAAGATTAGAGCAAGTGCAAAGGTTGAACATTGCGGAGGGATCATTGGCCGCATAGGAGAGGCTCACATTAGAAAATCAAACACTACGGACAGAGAATGAGGCCCTCCGCAAATAGCTCCAAGATCTACAAGAGCAACAAAGGAGAGAGACAGAGACACCACAAGAAGAATCAGGTGGAGCAGCCATAGAGCTACCAGAAACTGGAGAGGCAACCACAATTGAAGATCCAGCCCCAAGTCAAGAGGTGGCTTCGACTTCAAGAATCTCTGAAGCAGAAGAACAAAGGCTCCATGACCAAATAGAAAAGTCAGCAGAGGAGAGTGCCAAGGCGGAAATGGAATGGGAGAGGAGACTCCTAATCTCCATTAGACTTCAGGGACTAAACACAAAATTGCTCCATGAACAGTGGATGCAACCCAGCCTGCCTTTCCCTTTGATGAAATTTGAAGTGCTAAAGACGAAAAAGAGAATAGAGGAGGAGCAGTATGTCGCTCTTTACGAAGGAGACATCACAAAGGAGGAACAATCAAAGAAGATAGTAGATTCACAACCTAGATGGAGGAAAGGTTGGCTGAACAAATACCCAGCCTACCTCATCTACTTGGTGGAGGCACCAAAGGAGATTCGGGAGGATGCAACCTTCTGCCCGGTGCCAAGAGTCAGAAACTGGAAAGAGCATGGCAGGATTGTAGAAAAGAAGCCAAATTGGCTTAGTTATCCCAGGATGCCAGGACCAAAGGCAGGAGAGAGAATAGGTAAAGCCTACATGGTGAAAACCCTAACGGGCACCATCAAGCTCTTTACTGTCTCTCCTGACCTTTCATGTCAGATGCTCAAGAAAATCTGCAGGACTCTCTTAGCTTGCATTGAAGTGTTCGCGCCAGATAAAGCCACGACCTCGAGTCTACTATCGACGGCCGACACGGTGACTGATATGATGTACGATCTTTCATTGCAGCCTTTTCCAAAAGTGTTACACCTCCTATACCAAAGGATTATGTTTTTGCCTAGCTTCCACATGCAAACATTCGAAGAAGCTTTCTACACCGGCTTTTTCACCCACGAAAGCAAAATATTCGGCCCAACCTTGACCATCGGAAACCTACGATACGAATCACATTTGCAGATGCTCAAGACGACAGGACTTTATTGACCAAGCATAAAATTCATGTCAGGGACGACATGAACGCGGAGGGGGGAGTGTTGAGCCAGCAGAGGATCACATCCACATTTTTGCTCACACTCATCATTTTGTAACCATTGATTGTAATAAATGTCTTTCCGATATTAATTTTGATTTGAGCCATTCATTAAGTAACGGGACTCAATTGAGTTTCCAGCTTGTAATCCCGAAGTAATTTCACTTGCTGATGTAATTAGTTAGAGATGTTATCACCTCCAAGGCTGAGGTATATAAGCCAAAGTTTTTGTAACCTAAGGGCGGTTTATTAATCAAAGTGAGTTTTTGAGCGCCGTGACTGTGTCTGAGAGCAAGAGAGAGAGAGAGTCTTATCAACTTGCTACGCGAGCTACGGAGCCGCCATTGGAGAAGCGACACCGCCATTGTGTTAGCAACGGCGAGAGCTACGCACAGATACCAAGAATGCGCGCTATCGGCTTCTATGTGTGGTAAGTTCCTACGAGCTTCGGTGTGAGTTTTCTTCCAACTCGTGTGTCGGAATTGAGCATGCAGCATATCTATAGAACCACAACGGGTAGAGCTACTCATTAGTACCATCGGGGTCAAGTTTCGATCACCTGTATTTTTTGGCCTGTCTTCATACGCGTTTACCGCACGGAGTGGTTATAGGTTGATTTTGCAGTTCAAGTCTTTAGGGTGTTGTTCTTACCTAGTGTATAGACTTCCCCTTGAGTTTGAGATCGATTCAATGATTCTAGATCCTGTTTCGTATAGCAATCGTTCGTAGTACGGATTTCAGTCACTTGCGTATTTTAGAACTTAGATTTGATTTCCTTAGTAGTGATTGTCATTAGAAGGTCGAGTAGGTTATTTGACACCCACCTAGTTGTTTCCATGCGCCTGTGGGTCAAGCTCCGTCCTCGTCTGCCAAATTCTGTCGTTGGTTGAGTTCTCGCTATTTAGCTTCCGCTAGCGGCGTAACCGCCTTAACAGAGGCCACAAGTTGGCATATCAAGATTTGATCTACTTAGAAACTGAATTGCCATTGCACCTCATATCGCAACACTTCAAAGTGCAGAAGCCACCAAGATATACAGAACCGTTGTTGCACATGGTAGTAGTAATGGCAATGGGGTTGGCAGAGAGAAGAGTGGTCAGTTTCAACTTTGAAAATTACCTCCTCGACAACATTGTCGAAGCAAACCTAAAGGGGAAGGAAAAAAGCAAGGCCTACATGAATGCGGGACCAATGCTGACGTGAATTGCCTACCAAGCATTAGGGATGATTGATGATCTACCACCCGTAGAAGTGCAGATAGATCTAATTCACAAGTCTAAAAGAGTAGTAAGACCTGTGGTCGGACCTTCCACCAGGCCGAAACCAAAAGCTAAGTAAACAAGGCAAAGTGAAACCATAAGGAATTTTGACAGCGAAAAGACAGAGTCGGATGCTCGCAGTAGCCACAAAGCTGGGTCCCAACAAAGAGACACTCCTTCGGAGTACCAGTCTTCAGATAAAGAGCATGACAACCAATACTCTCTGGGATATACAAGATTGAGGAAGAAAACTACCTGCATGGCAGAAGCCATCCCAATTACTCATGACAGGAGGACAATAGAAGAAGCACAGGCATTGCAGAAAAGGATCCTCCAACAGAAGCATGAAGAAAAAAGAACCCAAGGAACAGAAGTTGATGATGACAAAGAAGAAGAGGAGCAAGAAAACCTTCCGTTGCTATGCAGGCAGACAACCGCTCTAGAATGGATCAAGCATCAGAAAAGACAAGAAGCATGTGGCAATGGATCCATAACAAGCTCAAACAAAAGGTGTAGTTAAGGGAGACAAAAGAGGCAGAGAGACCACACGTCGATGATCTAGAATCATCTGATGAATCCACTTGAGCCAAAAACAAGAAATATAAATCACAAGGGAAGGAAGAGCAAGACACGATTGACCAGTGTGGTCAAGAGTTTGATTCTCCCAAGGACACTGGGGTACCTTTAGAGACCCGCCAGAGAAAGGAGTGAAAAAGGTGTAGCTAGAACAAAAGACAGATCAAGAAACTGAATCGACACAGACCAAGCATACCATAACTTCAGTAGCTTTAGAAGAACTAAAACTGAAAGAAAAAATGAGTGATGAGGCTGGGACATCAGATCAAGGTAAAAAAAGCCAACAAAAACCAAGAGCGCAAGCTGTAACGAAAGAAAGAGCGGAAATGGTCAAGTCATTTTACATTTACTGTCACTTAGAGCAGATCGAGCTCCAGTTCAATGCCAAAGGGCTCTTTACAACTTGCACGGGCTATAATTGGAAGATACTAAAAGAGAGGCATCTAGGGTAGCTGAAAACACCTTGCAGCTAAAACAAAGAGTAGAAGAATTGGAGAAGTCACAGCTACAAGTCCTATCCGAGCTTCAAAGAGAATAAGAAAATGTAGCCTACTATTACAAGGAGGTGCAACAATTTAATGAGGCCAACTCTACAGTGCAAGTTGAGCAGCAATGCCTTGAGGAGGAACTAGCCAAAGAAAGGGAACAAAATGAGAACCTGCAAGGATCATACACTGTGGTTAGCAGGACTCAGACTCAGCTCTTAGCCATATAAGAGACTCCCACCTCGTCAATCGTGACTGCAAGATCAACCTCCCTGAACCAAGAGGTTAAAGATATGAAAGAAGCCCTAGCTTAGGAAAAGTATGATAGACAAATCATGATAGCAGGACATACAGCCCTACAAAGAGCCAAATACAAAGAAATTGAAGAATTAGTTGTTTGAGGCTCGGGGGGACTTGGAGACTCTGAGGAAAAGTCAAGCAAAGCCTCACCAAATAGCCCCAGTAGACTTCGAGCAAGTAGAAGGGTTAGAACACTCCACATTCGAGGCTCACCAAACAGAGTGCCAACTACAAGCACTTGAAAAGAAACATAGGAATCTACAGATGCAGCCACGACATCCACTTTGGACTCATCCAAGGACGCAATTCAGTGCTGGATCTCAAAAGTCAAGGATAACTCACAGAAAGCATATTTGCAGTATGAATTAAAAGTGCTGGAATTGACTGCTTTCCTTATGCTCACTCCAGATGAGGTGGTAAAAAACCTCGGGCATGAGATGATCGCCCTGCGAGTGATGCAGTAAGAGGCTAGATTATGGTAGCAAAGAATGCTACCAAAACTTAAAACAAACAGCCGAGGGGATTACAGGGATGTTCCTGTCACTGCAATTCAGATTTAGACCATCATTGACAATCAACCCCTTTGGCAAAAGAAGTGGTTTGAGAAAAGACCAACATAAAAAGTCTACTACTAGAACGCTCCACAACATCTCAGGATCGACCCAACTTAGTGTCCCATCAAGAGACGACGATCTTGGGACAGCTTTTACTCTTAGCAAAGCAAAAGGCAGACGGTGATGAACTACCCAGTTATCACAAAGCCAATGAATAACAACCCACCGTCCGAGAAGTATATGGTTCAGACTCTCAAAGGGGTGATTAACATGATGAAGGAGATCCCGGATCTCGCATGCGAGATGCTTGTGAAAATTGCCAAGATGCTTATCACCTGCATAACAGCTTTCAATGATATAGAGGCAGCAAAGCATCCCTGACAGATTTTTGTGGAAGGCACAAGAGGGCTTTGCTGGAATATGGAGACAAAAATCCCAAGCAAGAATGTCATCATGGGATTGTATGCAAGAGTCATGTTTCTACCCTCCCATTACATGCAGACTTTTGAGGAGGCATTCATGACCAGCTTCTTTGAAGAGGACTCCTCCATATTCAATCCCATGACAAAATATCTGCCAACACGCCATATAGCATATCAAAGTACTCTCAACAACAACCCTTTCAGAGAGCTAGCAACAAAAGTAGAGATTGAGGCAAGAGCGCAGAAGTTCAAGCACCTCACTGCAACACTTGAGAGAAGACAGTAGACTACACTTAGAGACAGATTGCACGAGGACGTACAATGAATAGGAAGGGGGGAATGTTTGGTGGATACAGAAATCTGACACATGACAGGCAGATGTACACCAAACCTTGTAACACTCGCTCAATTTTTTGAAAGAATCCGTGTAATTTAGCTAATGATGATTTGTAATTGTAATATATTTTGACATATCCTCTCAGCCTCTCTGAGTCTACACCCTTGTAAATGGTTGCATTGCACTTATTCAATCGAACAATGAAATTTGTATTGAATAACTTGTCATTATTCACGTATTATCGTAAAATACGTGGTATTTTCAAATAATTTATAAACTATTGATAGATATCTTTATGGATCGGTATAGTATCGATCGATACGCTAGATTTATATATAAAAACATGCATCATTGCTTGATACATTTCCGATCGATTTTGATTTTGGAGCTTTCTAGTTGTCACATAGCTCACACTCTCTACCTAATACTCTCGAGATGCATTGTATTCTCTCTATGTTTATGGCAATGAATTTGTTCTGAAGTTGCTAATTGATGACTTTGTTGAGAGTCAAGCAATGTCTTTTTATTTGATTGCCAAGCAATGTCCTCAATACTTATTTTATGTGAATTCTCTTCAATACTTTACTTTGTTGCTAAACCAAAAAAGTAAGATATATAGCTCAATAGGGAGCTACAATGAGAAAAAGTGAGATACATTATCATGAAAAAATGTTTACATTTCACCATCTATCACAGGCACCATGTCATCAACCTCTTCATTGTATGAACATTCTGTAGCCACTTCCCATTCCATCTCATTGTCGCTACATCTCTATTCCGCCACAGTTTCATGAGTTTGAAGCACTCTAAAGTGTACTTCGATTGCACATGTGGCTATCTTTGTGGGTGCATGAATGAGATGCATGTTACAAAAGATGTACACAAGGGCTGCGGCACGAGCAGGACTTAAGAAATTTCTGCGCTTTGAGTGCAAAAATTCATAAGAAGACCAATTGCGCTCACAACTACCATTGGATGCCGCGACTGAAAGCATCCTGATCGCCATGTGTTGTAACTCAACTACGTCTCCTCCATATTCTTTCCACCATACTGGGCCTGAAATATTTTTTATGCTATTAAGAACCCAAGGATCTCCGAAAGTTCCATCCCTATTGGCATAATCCACCCTCTGCTAGAATGCATCCATGCCATCATTGCCTGGCAACAATTGCGAGCAAACATTTCTATAGTCTCTCATCACCTCTTTGTTGGAGGCTTTTCCGTTCATTTGGAACTTTGGATCCAAGACAAATGCACCATCATGCAATGGTATGTGCATTTGAGCCCATCGTTTTTCCACAAGATGCACGATTTGTGATCTCTCTCTTGCACCGTAGTGGTTGTATTCTTTGGTTTGACGCAATGCTTTAGACATGATCCAATAAACCTTACCAATGACAAACTTACTTGTTTCAACAACCCTTAGTAGTTCCACATAGGGCTTACAAACCCCAACAAGTTTGTCAATGTTCCGCCAAAAAAGAGAGGAAATTGCAACAAGGACACACATTTTTGAGCTGCTTCACGATGGCTTGGATACTTGCTGAACCAAGCCTCCCAATGGAAATTTGCAATAATTTCTGTAAGAGCCACTCGCACGTCAATGAGATTATTCAAAACATAGTATGATGTAGCGAACCATGTGGCACAGAAGATTTATAGTGCTTTTTTTGGAGACTTGGAAAAAATAAAGCATATGTAAACTGATGTTCCCGTATAAACTTGACTATGTGATTGGTGTCAATTAGAACCTTTTTTATGAATGATAATCTACCCATATCCTTTAGAAGTAAATTCAGGGTGTGAGCTGCACATCCAATCCATGTAATTTTTGAGTACTTTTCCATAATTTCTAAACCTGCTCCTTTGTAGTTTGAAGCATTAGCTGAGACAATAGCTGTCACATTATTCGATCCACCCAGTCGAGCAATAGCTCACTCATATACCTTTATCAAGTAGAGAGATGTCTTCTTTTTCAATGAGGTATCAAGGGCCTCCAAAAAAATTGCACCTTTGGGAAAAATTACCATGACATTAATCAATGGTTTTTCTGACAGCTGGTCCATCCATCGAGGGCTATGGTACAGCCAAACGCTGGGGCAAAGTCAAGCATTGTTCGCCTGAGAATCACTTTTGTACTGCTCTTGAATTTGTCAACATACTCTATTCACATTTTATTATAATCAGGATAGATGAATCCTTTTTTTGCAGTTGACATTAGGGCATCTTTGAAAATAGAATTTCTTATGACATTATATGGGATTCCACAAGCCATGAAGGCTTGTGTCCACTTTAGATGCAATTTGAGCATGTCTTGTTGAGTGAATGTTGCCTGTAGAGTCCCATGCGTACCGGCTCTGCTCGATGTCCCAGGAGTAGCATCTATCCCTCCCATGGCACCATTTGGAAAAGTGTAAGGACTTTGAGGTGTTCAGGTTGTTCCCATTGAAGGTCCTTGGTTAGCTCGCATGTCGTCTTGATCCACACTCACTTCTTCTATGTTGACAGATGACGCACCTATCATGCCCTTCTGTCCCTTAGGAAGAAGTCCTACTTGTTTGCATTTCTTTACATACCCTGCAAAATGGATCCATATGATGTTAGGTGGTACTCCACATTTTTTCACATTGGGACTAGTGCCGAATAAATGTTCTTTGATGCGAGTTGTGTTGCCGTGCCACTTATGTCCACAATTTTTGCATCTAAAAATGAAACTGTTTTGCTTCTCTCTTTTTCCTCCACATACGACCACTCTTTTCCTCGCACCATGCTTGCTGACTTCAACAAAATATATCCTACAATCAATAGATACAGTATGATTATAAATTTTCACCATAATAGCGCAATGAGAAAGATAAAAGGTTATAGATATGATTTGCTAAATTAAAATGATGAATGAATAGTGGTAAGATAATATTTTAGGGAAGATCACCAATGGATATATCATCCTTGGCTACTAGGTGGTAAAGAGCGTTTGCTCAAGACAACCTAGATGAGTGATGGAGTCATCTCACATTCCACTATCTATGTCTCTTGGAGGTAGGAGCTACTTCTCAAACACAACCAATCAACCCTAAAATAATTGAGGTCTCTAATTTCTATATCAACATAGAGGTAAGAGCAGGAGCTCGATAACATCCATGTGACTCCCAAGTACTATGCATGACTAATATTTACTAGGAGGTAAGAGATTTCACTCGATCAAAACCTAGTGAATTCTATAGGTAATCCACCATATTCACTTAGAGGTAAGAGCAAAAGCTCGATAACAACCAAGTGAATCCTGCTTCATACCTTAAACCTCATCTGGAAGTAAGAGAATTATCTCATAACAACCAAGAGGCACTAAGTGAAACTATTCTATGCAACCAAGTGAATCCTACTTCATACCTTAAACCTCACTTGGAAGTAAGAGAATCATCTCATAACAACCAAGAGGCACTAAGTGGACCTATTCTATGTCTATATGGAGGTAAGAACATTTGTTCATGACAACCAAAAGACCCTCCATGTATGTGTATATGTTCCAAAATGTATGAACTAACACTATTATTTGTGCACATATTATAGCTATGATAGATTTTCACCATCAAATATCACTTTTAGTATCTATTCTAAAACAAATAGAGCTAAGAGTATAGCTTCTAATGTTTAGAATTATACATTCGCACTATATCTAGAAAAGCAGCCTCTAATGCATATAATTATTTATTTATCTATTCCTAAACAATAGAGCTAAAGTATAGTCTCTAC
Organism: Adiantum capillus-veneris; assembly: GCF_014529385.1. Classification (NCBI taxonomy): domain Eukaryota; kingdom Viridiplantae; phylum Streptophyta; class Polypodiopsida; order Polypodiales; family Pteridaceae; genus Adiantum; species Adiantum capillus-veneris. Next base: position 20,702,012 of record NC_140953.1, on the reverse strand, counting down.
TGGTTAGAGTAATTTATTTAATCTTATCAATAGAGTTAAAGAATAACTTCAATTGTTAAGAATTATAAGTGATTCAAATCTATATCATTATTTTAGTTTTAATGCATAAACATTAAAAATAATATTTTTTAAAAAAATCAAAGGTTTTTTAAGTTGACAACTCAACCTTTCTATGCCGGAGGTAACCTGACACTTTGGTGAAGGGAATTGTAACTAAAATACGCAAATTTGAGATTTATATAATACTACTACTATATCGATCAAAAACATATACATCGATTTACATTATCAATTGAAAGCCTATTGATCAATTAAATATCGATCGATATGTAAGCAATAAAACGTTTTTTTGAAAAAAGCTGACGTGGCAGCAAATAATACGCATGAATAAATCTTTAGAATGTATTAATTGACCATTATTCATGAATAAAACGAATTTCAAATAATGAATCATGCAACCCAGGTAAATGGCCGAAGGGCCGTGGTAAAGCTCCCTTAGCTTTTAGGTCAAACCTCTTAGTTTTAGAAAAATGAGATATCATTAGCTTGAAGAAGTTTTTGAACGTTCATTGCGAGAGCTTCTTGCTGCTACAAATTGTAATCCTCTTTTCTCCTGGACTGGTAATCAGAATTCATTTCCAAATAGCACATTGTGTTCCTTGTCTCTTGCTCTACAATTTGAGTATAGCCATTCTCAATTTTGTTGTGGCTTTTACACATTGCTTGTGAGCTAAATGCATTGATTTGAAGGTTAAAAGGGTTGTTTTTTGATGTTTTGACCATCGATAAGTGTTTCTATGCTTTGTTAAGTCTGGAGCCTGATTTACCTTCTAATCTTCTATGGTAAAAGCGCACATTTGTAAGGCCCCCATTATGAGGAGAATCCATCGTGCGTGAAGGAAAATCACTCGCTGGAAACCAAAATTTTCATGGCCAAAATTCAGGGGCAACTTTAGGGGTAATTTTTTTTCCTTCGTCGGAATATTCATTTTTGCCAGAATATTATGGCCGGATCGCGGCCGAAAAGTGGTCAAAAAACAACCGGTCGGTTGGTCGGTGGTCGGAAGTCAATGGCCGGTGGTGGCTGGTGGCCGAATTCAATTGTCGGTGGCCGAATTCAAAAGCGGACTTGTCTTCTCAAGGGCGGCCACACATGGTGGGCGGATTGAAGGGTCCGATTTGGAATTATTATGAGAGAGGGAAACCCTTTTGGCCTATAAAAGGAGGCCATTTCTACACATATTTCATAGTGTGAAGCTGATGCAACAAGGTGGGTGTGAGGTGGTGAGAGTGAAGCAAGGCGGGAGCTCCAAAAGGGTATAAACCCTTTGTAAACTACTTCTTGTTTTGAAGTACTAAAGCCATTGCGTGGCTGCTTTCCCGTGGACGTAGCCCACATTGGGTGAACCACGTATATCGTGTGTAATCTTTCTCTCTCTCTACTCTATAATCTCGTGTATGTAAATCTGTCTCTCTCCATTAAGTAATCTACTCAATTATCTATTTAGCAACATTTTATTTCCTAACATGCTTAAGGGAGACCTTTAAGTATAACCATTCTCAAATTTTTTGTGGCTTTTACACATTGCTTGTGAGCTAAATGCATTGATTTGAAGGTTAAAATGGTTGTTTTGACCATGGATAAGTGTTTCTATGTTTCTAAGTGTTTCAGTTTCAGTTTTTTGCACATTTTTTGTGATGGATTGTGATTTATATACCTTTCTAGATGGTTGCATAACCTGGTAGAATTGTGTCCCTAGGTATTGTAATACCTCTCCTTAAGTCTTGTTGCATTCCGAATTCATTTGGATGCCGAAAAGGTGTGATGACCTAGAGCGGTGAAATTGGATACATACTGATTTTCTAACTAGGAAGTGGTTGATTTGCTTTTTTCATAGAATGAGTATCCCTTTGAGTTCGCTTTGGTGATATTGACACTCTCATTAAGTCTATGTGTCCCATCCCGAGTCGCTTTCTTTCATATTGACATTATGTTAGTACTAAAATCTTCCTATAGACTTCCATCATGGCGACCCGCTAACAATAACTTTGATTTTGCACATGAAGGTGCTAATGATGATGCCCCCATGTTTATCAGTTATCTTGTTACTAGGTTGCATCAAGCTATGGTCAACCCTACTTAACAAGCCAAAGTTACCCAACAACTTCGTGCTTATGGGATTTCCCTTCCTCTTTAAGAGGAGAGAGAGTTTAGGAGGTCTCTTGATGAGACTCCAAAAGAAGACTCTCTTGAATAAGAGAGGAGGAATCCAAAGAACAAGAAATAAGTGAATCACTACGTTTCTGATCTAAAGATGTGGCTCCAAGAAGACGACAGTTTAGACTATTGTCAAATCCTCCCAAGAGGAAATGGTTAACCCATAGTCCTTCTCCTCGTTACTTTGAAAGGGAAGAGAGGAAACAAAGGAAGAAAAAGGCAAGAAAGAGGTCACCCTCTTCTCCTTCTTCTTCACCTTCCTCCTCTTCCAACAAAAGCAATAGTTATTCTCCTAGAGAATAAAAGAGGAGAGGACATCGCAAAACTTACCAAATTGTGAAGTCCCAAAAGCTCAAGAAATTCAAAGAGGGAGGAAAGAGTATCTCTTTTCTCACCTATGATGGCACCTTTGGTGCCACCAACAAAGTATTGGCCTTCATCCAACAATTTGATTAGACCTTTGGAGACAAGGGCTTCACGAAGCTCTCCAAGTTATGCCATGTAGCTATGCACTCCCAGAAATCTACTCGTCAATGGCAGGCTAGCCTTCATGGCAACGATAATTCCCCAAAGACAAAGAAAACTCTACGAGTTTCCATCATGAAGAAATTCCTTACAAGTGATGCAAAGGAAAAAGTGCTTACCAAATGGTGGAGTTTGAAGCTACTCTTCAATGGGTCTATCCACAAACATGTAAACAAGTTTTGGGATTTACATCTAAAAGCTATAGTCTTTCAAAGGATAAAATTCATCGAGCAAAAGCAACAATTTTGTGTGGTATTACCTGAAGAAATGGCTGAGTATGTCAACTCACAACGGCCTCACCAAAGTCATTCACCAGACTATGGTTGCTTCAAGGATTGATTTCCAACAAGTGGTGAGAAGAAATTTCCAGCCCATGGAAAACAAGGATCAAAATGAAGCTAAAGGAAAGAGCAATGCTCAAAACTCTTCTCAAGGCAACACAAACACCAACAACAAAAAGGCCATGGAGAAAGGAGCTTACCAAGGTAACAATAAGCTCTCCCCTAAAGAATTGGAGGCCTTTTGTAAATACCATAAATGCTTTAAGTGTGGGGAGCAAGGACATGGTTATCATTCTTAGCCCAAAAGAAATGTACGCAATGAAACTCCTAGAGCTTCTATCGTTGAAGCTCCAAAAGATGATACTCATTGCAAAGGCTCATCCCTCTCCTATCCTTGGGGAAAAGTAAGGGAGCATGATGCCCTTATTATTTTTGACCCTGGATCTACTCACAACTTCATATCCACGGAGTTGGCCACTAAGTTGGGCATTCAAGCTTTCAAGATGGGAGATGCTATAACTGCCAATGGAGCTTTCAAGGGATAGAAAGGCTCCATTACTCCCTTGATCAGAAAGTTGAGGCTTCATGTCCAAAGCCACGTTGACAAAGAAGACTTTTTTTATCTCTCCTCTCCAGCATGAGGATGTTATCCTAGGGACACCATGGTTCAACTGCATGGTTGCCAACATGAAGCTCCCTGAAAGAAGAATCTATTTCACCTACAAAGAAAAGAGTATGTACATAAATGCTAATGATTTGGGGAGCACCACATCCTTGGTAAATAGGCTTTCTTTTTATAAGTCAATGAAAAGCTCTATTTTTACGTATATGATTTTTTTTAGAGAATCTATAAATGATTCTAATGTTTTCACAAGTAGAAATAAAGTGAATCAAGAGGAATTAGAGTTGTCTAATTTCCTACATGGATTCCAAGATGTTTTCATTGATGACAGTCCTAGTGAGCTACCTCCAAAACAAGGGGATGATGACCATGCAATAGAGCTTCTACTAGGAAGCTCACCGCCTAGTAAACCTCCTTATTGAGTTCCACAAGCTCAACAAGAGGAGATCATGAGGCAAGTGCATGAATTGGTGGAAAAGGGGATGGTGAGGCCTATCTCCTCTCCATTCTGTTCACCTGTAATTTTAGTGCAAAAGAAAGATGGCACATATCAGGTGTGTCGACTATAGAGCACTAAATACGATCACTCAAAAATGCTCCAACTGCATTCAAAGTTACAATAGACAAAAATATTCAGGCCACTCAAATTCTCTTGAGGAGTACAAGTGACACCTCCACGTAATCTTTCAAGTTGTGAGAGAGGATATGCATTTCATTGATCAAAAGAAAAGTGATTTTTTCCTACAAGAGATTCAATATTTAGGTCACATTATCTCTCAAGATGGCATTTGTATGAATCCATCAAAGTTGGAGGTAATAAAAGCATTGCATAATCCAAGAAATCTACATGAGGTAAGAAGATTTATTGGTATGAGTGCATACTATAGATGCTTCATAGAAAAATTCTCTCAAAGAGCAGGACCATTGCATGACTTAACAAGGAAGAACGTTAAGTACTCATGGACTACTAAAGAACAAAATGCTTTGACAAGCTCAAAGAGAAGCTTACCTCTCAACTAATCCTTATGCTTTTGGATCTCGCAAAACCATTTGAGGTCCAATGTGATTCTTGTGGTGATTGCCTTGAAGCAATTTTGCTTTAAGAAGGGCATGCCATAGCATATGAGAGCCGAAGGCTCAATGCCGATGAACAAGTTTTGGGCATATAGGAAAAAGAGCTTTTAGTTGTTCTACATGCCCTAGACACATGGAAGCACTATCTCTTTGGGGCTCCATTCATCCTACAAATGAATCACAAAGTCTCAAGTTCTTCATGACAAAAACCAAGCTTTTCGACAAACAAATGAAGTGGGCAAATTTTCTTTCGCAATTTAAATTTCATATTGCTCACATTACTGGCAAGCACAATCAAGTGGTTGATGCACTTTCACAACGGCCAAGGGTAAATGTGGTGTCTATAGCGACTCACAATGATCTATCTTTTATGATATATGAGTATGCTACTAACCAAGACTTTAAGTAGGTAATTACAGCCTTTGCATTAGGGAGGAAGAAAAAGAACCATTCACCTTGAAAGATGGTTATCTTCCAAACGGCAATAATCTATGTGTTACTCACCCATACAATAAGAAAGTCATGTATGAATCCCATGCTACTCCTTATATGGGGCAAAGAAGGATTCCATAATCTACTCTTCAAGGAGTAGAAATGTATTTCTGTTGGTCTACCATGGAAAGTAAACATACAAGAGTATGTTTCAAAATGCATGGTGTACCAAAAATTGAAATTTGATCAAGGAAGAAAACTGGATTGTTTCAGTCGACAGGCTTAGCAAGAAAACACACTCTATGCCTGTAAAACAATATTAGTGAATTTGGGAATCTCCCAATTCCCACATTAAAACGAGTTTGCCACATTAAGGCACATCAAATGGCAACCCTCTTTAGATATCAAATTTTCAAGTATCATGGCTTGCCAACATCCATGGTTTCAGACAAAGATCCTAGAATGACTAGTTATTTCTAGAAGGGTCTCTTTGAGAATCTAGGAAGTAGATTAAATTTGTCTTTTAGTATATCATCCACAAACGGATGACCAAAGTGAAATAACTAATCTAACGATTCTTGAATATACTAAAAGCCTATGTCATGGAAGTAAATCAACATTCTCAATGAGAGAAGTACCTACCTCTTAAAGAGTATGCATACAATGACATTCTACATACTTATATGAGGAAAGGACCTTTCAAGGTCAAAGAGGGAAGATCCAAAGTCCCTTACTTCTTAAAGTATATGGGAAGATCTTCGCTACTAATGAATATAGTCAAGACTTACAAGAATATTTTCCAAAGAGTTAAAGAGGTTATATCCATTTCAAAGCAAAGGCAAAAAGGGATACTCTAATAAGCATAGAAGAGCCTTAGCTTTTAAGAAAAATGATTGGGTCTTGCTAAAGTTTCTCAAGTCTTGTCTAAGGCATACTACGGGCAAGAATCCTACGAGCCACCAAGAGTATTATGCTAAACTAGCAAAAAGATACTATGGTCCTTTCTTTTAAAATTCTTAAGACAATCAATGAGATGGCTTATCAATTAAAGTTGCCCAACCATTGGCTTATTCACTATGTTCTTTTAAAATTCTTAAGACAATCAATGAGATGGCTTATCAATTAAAGTTGCCCAACCATTGGCTCATTCACTATGTTAACCATGTGAGCCTACTCAAGCTTTACAAAGGAGAGACACAAAAAGAACCAAAAATTGAGGACCCACCAGAGGTTGAAGATCAAGAAGAGGTGCTGCAGCCTGAATCGATTCTTTGACATGAAGACAAGGTACGAAGAAATGGTAAAGTTATCCAATGATACCTTATTAAGTCTAAGAATTATCCTTTTAAAGATTCTAGATAAATGCAAGGAACCTAGCTTAAGGATAATATGAACCTTGTCAATGCTGACAATGCTACAATAGAGTAATCAAATGAAAATGCCTTTTAAATGACAATGTTTTTGTCTTATGAGACTCGTTCTCTTTCTTTTATTGTGCACAAAATTTAAGAATTATGCATGCTTAGGATCATGTTTGTGGTGACGACGTCTCCCAAACGCCAAGTAGAACTTGTCACTCTACTTTGGAAGTATGATATTGACTAAAGAGCAGACATGCTTGTGGCAGTTAAGTCTCCCGAGCACCAAATGGATTAGTCATCCATTCTGCAATGATGTTGTAGGGTAAAAAGGGATCCTCTACCCTCTAAGAAACATGGACTAATGACTAGGCTTTATTTTCTCTACCTCATAGTCAAGGACGACTATGATTTCAAGAGAGAGTTAATGTCATTAAATATAATATCTAAATTTATCAAATCATTTTTCTTATATTAAATTGATCACTTAATATGGGAAGATAAAAGGGAAACAAGAGTTAGGATATATATATGTGCTTCTAGACCTATCTGAACACGGGACCAAAAGGAGAAATGGTTGCATCTCAATAGGGGTCCAAAAGGAGACGGTCTACCAAAGAAAAATGCAATAAGTGCTTCTAGATTTATGTTAGCAAGGGACCAAGAGGAGAGGTGGTTACATCTCAAAAGGGGTTTAAACGGAGGTAGTCTATCAAGAGTAATATGCATCTAATGGAGCCTAAAAGAGCTCAGGGTTAGCTTCATTAAAGACCTCCAAAAGATAGTGTTAAAAAGTCCTTTGACCTTAGGCAAGCTAGGACTAACTTCGAGGTGGGAATCCTACCCAAGCATGAGGTGCTAAGATGCTTAAAGTGGTTGTGGGAACCTTGCCCAAATCTTGAGGTGATTTTTATGCTTAAATGACTAAGGTTTTTGAAATGTTAAATTCAAAGATAATTCTCAAGAGGCATGAGTGTTTCCATGCTCGATTGACTTAGGCTTGAAGTATTCAATTCAAAACAAATGACTTAAGAAGCATAAAAGACACATGCTTGCTTGATTGACTAAGTCCTTGAAGTATTCAATTCAACTAGATGACTTACTAATAATAATAAAGGACACATGTTCCCTCATTATGTGTTTGATTGCTATTGGATAGGTTTTAAAGGGGTCCAATGAGAATTTAGATACATAAAAATAAATAATTAAGCTCTTTTTCTCAAAGAAGAAAAGAGGACACATGTCCAAATGAAATAATAAAATAATAAGAGAGAGAGAGAGGTGGACCAAGCATGAAAGGGGAGTATACTCTCCCACACACACACACACACACACATTCTCTCATTGTGTGGAGTGCAAAGGCAAGAGCTCCATCTCCTTCTCCAAGCTTGTTGAGAAGTGGAGAGCCTACACCAACACTCTTGGCTATGGAATGCAAATCCAACCAAGAGCCATGCTTCAATGCTTAAGATTGCCATCTTCATTACTATGCTATTATGCTATGCTAATCAAGAAGAGTGATGATAAGTGAGGAACTATTTCTTTCTCCTATGGAATGTTTCTTCTTCCTCTTCCCTACCCTCATTCCTCGCTAGCTCTCTCCACCTTCGAAGGTGTTTGAGGCCTTGGTACTGAGGCTTGGGATAGTTAATGTATTTTGAAAAGTTTATGTTAAGCTCGTGATGCATGAAGCTTTCCATATTCATAGCATCACCAAGGTCACAAGGAACACAAAGATTGTATTGTAGCAAAGGCTCTCTTGATGGGAAAATCTATAATACAAACGCCTTTTGGAGGGGGGACCGGTTTCAAGTAAATCCAGTCCTCAACTATTGTCTTGTTCTGTAATACTCTCTCTCTTGCAAAAGTATTGTTCATGCCAAGTTAATTAGGTACTATGTTTATGTTGCTACCATTAATTAAGTTCACCCTCTATGTTCTCAAAGTGATCTCACAAAAATGCTCACCTTAATTCTCTTAATTCCGCTATTCTCAAAGTTCATAGGCCATTTTCATTACACATATCATAAAAAATATTAAAAAAAACTACTTTTCACTCATTTTGCTTTTTTTTTTTGGCCAAAAAATTTAACCAAATTGGAGCAATCGGCAAAAATACGACAAAGTAAGATATTTATGCGTGTTTTGATAATTTTTGGCTTGAATTTCTTATTTTGGATTAGATTTGTAATTTTATAAAAGGTTAAAATTAATTAATAAATAAAATCAAATTCATATTGATAAATGAAAGGTACGACATGGATTAAGAATCTATGATGAACCAACATGTCAAATCTGGTCCAAATATGAGAACAATGACGGGAAGCCTAAATTAGGCCTAAGATACCTAATTTTGCAAAATCTTCAGAAATGGGGCAAATGGAGTCCAAACAAGAAATTTTTTGAAAAGAAAGTGTGATTCATGATCTACTAGGACTACTTAGTAGCATGAGAGAAAGTGAATTGCTAAGCCTAGGTGTGTATACTAGCAGGCCAAATTGAGTTTCATTTTCACTTATTTCTTTTGGAGAGATCTCTTGGAGACTTATTTCTATGTGCGGTTTCAAGATTCTAGCGGGACCTATAGTATGGATTCTTTCACAAAACATGAGGGGTGAGTTCCTAACATACTAACTAGTTTGTTTTATTGTGGGTTTGACAAATGCATAGCTTTGAAAATACCTAGGTTAGCATGACCTTTTCAGGATAGATGAATGTAGAAATGACTATAGCAACCGGCCCGGTACACCAAAGTGAACCAAACTTGAATGGGTTCATATCAAAGACTTAAATAGAACTTCCACAAGCTTAGATGACCATTTGACGTAGGTCTAGAGGGTTCTATAGATAATAATCTCTAAATTTTCCAGGTGTCAAAATTGAATTTTGGCTTCACAAGAAGCTTGAATATAGAGGTTATAGACAATCTACCTTATTGCGATCATGAGAAAACATCATGTGATGCCTGTTAGAAAATGACATAGAGGTGCACAAAGCATTATTTTTTACCTATGGCCAGAAATTGACTCTAAAGTGACCCAAAACAGACAGAGAAGATCCATGAAATCTATTTTTGACCTATGGCCACAAATCAACTCTGAAGTGATCCAAAATGTCTAGTATAGATTCGTGCAGCCTATGGGGCAAGATCTTAAACTCCAAAGTGAAAAAATGACCGCCATCAAGAGTCGGGGGCAAAACTGCCAAGATCAGAGAGTAAAGTGGGGAGAGAAAACTCAAGGAAATAAAAACAAGTTCAAAATAAGATAATTTTTTCTTACCAAGACTACTGAACATGTTTGTAGCTTCAAAAGTCAATCCTGACAAAGATTTGCAAGTATAGATAATAATCATGCTTATTATCTTTGTGTTCCAAAAATGACCCATCTTGGTACCACCCCCTCACATATTGCTTATTCATGTAGTATTGAACTCATTTACCAAGAAAAAAAGCAAAAATCCATTTTCACTTTGTCCCCATATTAATATATGCACTTGAACTTCTACTCTCTAAAATTTGGCTTAAGGGGGCACTTGAAAATCCAAATTTCACCAAAACCACGTTCAAGGCCTTATTACATTATGGTCCAACATTGTATCAAGTCAAAGCTGCAAGAAAGTTGTTAAAAATACCCTTAGATGATAAGAGCGCTTATTATGTTCTGTGCTAGATTGGGCCTATATCCACAAATTCTTGTCATCCATAGCTCAAGTATGTCATCAGAATCCCAAACATCAAATTTGGGAAACCAAAGCACTCCCACCCATAATTAGTCATTTTCAAAAGCCTTTCATTCAATAAATGACCCTAACCTAGCATTTATCTAACCAAATTCTTCAAAAAGCCAAACCTTCTCTATTTACAATGCGTATAACCCATGTACACTACCAAAGTTGATTTTTGTTCGATTTGGTTTTGCAAAGTTGCATTCTGTTTGTATGGGTTTCAATAGTAATCTACTACCATCAAAAAAAAAATTGGCATTTTCAAGCTCAAATGAGGCTTGAAAACGTTACTGGTTTTAAAATGTACTTGACTTGTCAAATCATGTGTGATGCCTACAGGCTCATTCCAATTGTTTCCAAGAATTTCTCAAAGGGAAAAGACTATGAAGCATACCCTATAGGAGATTCCACCCTACTAGCTGCAAGAAGAATCAATTAGAGTTGCCAAGAAAACATATGTAAGAGAGGCTAAATTAGAGAAACATCATGTTGTAGTCTTCCTAGAAGATTGCTAGAAATCAAGCAGTGGAACTACAACTCCTTTCCAAAGAGATTTATGATGTATCAAAAGCACTAGAGATTAAGGCGAAGTAAACCACTGGCTAGGGCTACTTCCCTCGTATGAGATGGAAACCTGTGGAGTATATTTCCAAATAGTTGTGATCCTCTCAACTCTATTCAACCAAGCAAGACACCAAAGTACACATCACCTAGGATATAGTGGCAGTGGCATCAAAGCTACCCTTTGAAGAAAAGTCAATGATATCAAAAGAGAAGAAGAGAAGTGGGACGTTCACAAAGATAATGTTGTGACCACATTCATGGATATGATCCATAAATTGGCTAAATATACAACCCAATTATGCCATCAACACCTCCACTTCTTACCAAAGAGGTAACCAGGATACACAACCCCCAATCGTTATTGGCTTCAACTTTCACTACAGCATAAAAGACAAATATACCATGCCAATTGACCACATCTCCTATGTCCTCAACACATTGAAAAGTACCAAAAAAAGAAGTGGGTTCACAAATGTTAAAAATTTAAAGGGAGAAGAAGGGGTCACCAAATCTCTTGCCACAAGTGTAAAAGACAAAATTAACTAGTTTCTTATTTTCACTCAGTAATGTAATGTAAAAACTGGTAAAAAAGCCTCTTCTAATCAGGAAACAAATTTTAATCCCAAATGGATGTAATGTTTTGGACTTAGGATGAAGGAAAAGACAAGGATTGAGACCTTGTGCCATGAATACTCTCTATTTTATCTATGTGTATATTGCTTTTAGTTTACCTGTCATGACGTGTTCTCTCCTATTTCCTGTTTTTGTATTGAGAGTGATATGTTAGTGTGTTTTATACAAGAGGTGGTTCTGAAAGATGTTTGCATACCCTTTGGAAAGTGCTAGAAGCCACTTGGTGATCCTACTAATTGTTGAGTATATTCAAAAAGGCTAATTGGGCAATGTGACTAATTGGGAATGATGACTGTAAAACCTAATGAGTTTCTGAGAGAATTATCTAATTGGGTTATATAAGAGGAAGAAATAGAAGAATATAATAGAGTCCTTTTGGAGTCAGATTTTGACTCATTTCTAGATGATTTGAGACTCAATATAGACCCAAGGATCTATCAGTACAGGATCAGTCGTGTACTCTTAGGGTTTAAAATTCTCTTGAGTACCTGTTTTTCTACTATAGAAGGCAGATTATTGAATATTTCAGAACCCAAAGAAGAAGGAAAAGAAGAAGAAGAAATGCATAAGTGGTTGAGGGGACCAACCACCAATTTCCACTTATGGCACCAGATTTGAGAAGAGAAGATGGGATAATTGGCTTGAAGCTCAAATTCAAATATTCGGTGGGTATACATGGGATGTTCTCCTTGATGTAGTAGCAATTATAGGTTTGCCACCAATTGTTGAAGGGACAAAGTCACAGGAATCTAATGAGATAAGGGCAAACCTAGAACAAGAAGAAGAGGAGAGTTTTTCACCCAAGCCAAAATAGCAGGGAAGAACCCAAGAAGATCTTGAAAGAGTTATCCACCAACTATTTAGAGTTCAAGCAGTCCATCAACTTTTGAAGGTGAGGAGGAAATTGAAGTTTCAACCACACTCATTTCAACTACCCCCATTACCAAAATTTATCCAACCCATTGGGGGGCCAAACACCCCCTCAACGTCCACCAATAAGTAGGAGCATCAAAATTGAATGGAAAAGAATCTAGGATGCTAACAGACATTTGGGGTGGTTTGAGACTAGGTGGTCTAAAAGCAGGTATGATGTGATGTATAATCATGAAATTAAGAAGGAGCATTTTGTAGCCACACTCCAGGAAAAGGACATGACATGGTTCATGCAATGGTATTAATACATTTTTAGATTATGAAAATTGTAAGATCAGATTCTTGGAAAGGTTCAAGATTGAGAAAACCCCTAAGATGTCTTAAAAAGATTAGGAAAATCAAGCAGTAGGATATATTGGTAGAAGACTATGCACAATAGTTCAAGAACCTAATAAATAGATTGCAAGCAAATTAGAGACCATTTTGGGATCAATTAGGAGATTATTTTTGCAGGGAACTAAAGAAGCAACTCAAGAGTGATGTTGTTGATCATGCACCCCTTACTCAACAACAAGATTTTGGTAATCTAGTGGATGTAGCAATGAGAGCTGAGAGGAGGTATGGAACAAGTGAATAGAAGAAAATCAAGAAGGAAAAATCTAAACAAGATTCAGATTCAGAAGTGGAAGATTCAAATGAGAATGAGGATGAAGATTAAAGTATTGATTGAAATGAGGATTCAAATGCTGATGAAGATAAAGAAGATACATGTAATGAGAAGAAGAAAAAGATGTCAAAGAAAATAAAGATGTCAAGCCAGAAGAGAAAGGAAGGAAGAAAAATGGTAAATTAAATTTTGAAGATACCTCTAATATCAACAAATTGATTTTGGAGAATCTAAAGGAGATCCAATCTTCACCATTTGCAAATCCCTCTAAACCACCATTTTGACTAGTATGTCAAAGACCTCATCATGATTATGATAATTGCTATTATAACCCTAATTTCAAGGGAAGGAGACCAACACATATTCTTGCAAAGATGGAATCCGGGGCAAATGTGGTAGCACCATAGCTCTTCAAGACCAAATTTTAGAATATAGGCCCACCAAGGACATTTCAACTAGAAGATTGGCAAAATGGGTAGAGGTGCCAGCATCAAAACAACCAATTGCAACCGTGTACTTATTGTGGAACTTTGGGACACAGATAGAGACCTACCCATGATTTATGGTGCAAGCACAAGAATGAAAGGGGCATTCCAATTGTGAACTATACAACTGTAAATACAACAACTAGTTCCTTCAATGATGGAAAAATGAAGGCACCTACCCAAGTGAATGCAGTTCTCTTGGAAGAGATTTCTCCTAAAGTTGAGATCTAAAAAGTCAAGCAAAAGGGGAGAGAAGGAACTAGCATCATGACATGGAGTCAATGGAGCTGACAAATGCAAAATGTGATAGCCTACGTTGCTTTCAATCTCAGCGGCGGGGGGGGGGGTTCACTATATGTAAAACCTATATACCACGTGTGCTCAAGGACTATTTATAAAATCCGTTAGTTGTAAAATTTTCACCAATAAAAGGAACCCTTTTCATATTCATTTTGCAAACTATTTTTCAAGATCATTTTTTAGACACCCTTTTGTATGTAAATTTGTGGAAAAATATAGAATAAATTAATCCCTACTATTGAACTCATGTGATAGGAATTTTTTTATTATAGTGATCCCCCAAGATTTCAATGTGATGGCCTTGGATGTATCAAGATTGAGGAAGTTTTGGAGGAACTTCTAGAGGTGGAAATCTTAGCAATTACAAGGTCAAATGGTAGACTGAAGAAAAAATAGGAAGACCAAGGAAGTGAATAGTCCTGAAGGACCCATTGATTGGGAAGCTCAGGATAAGATTTCAATGGGGGTATTGAAGGAAATCCAATTAGACAAGGACACTAAAGAATCTATAGATCCATGGCTAGTAGGGACAATGCAAGCATTGTGGAAAAATTTAGACTAGAAATCCCCAGAAGGGGAAAGATTAAATTCCTTTGAAAAGACAGGTAGTTCCAAGGAGTCACCTGATAAAGGACTATCAAATGATATTTTTGAAGTTTTGTTGGAATCATCCATTTCAGTGAGGAGGGACAAGTACTGAATTTAGTTCTTGATTTTGGTTTTTAAAAAAATTAGAAAATAGACAAGTCAAATTAAAATAAAGGTGGGAAATCAGAAGGGGGAAAGTAGTTAAGTTGATTTGGGCCAAGCTGATTCAGGAGATGCATCTCTAGGGGATGTAGATTACAAAGTACCTGTAATAAACATTTTCATTGGGAATTAGGTGTACCTTCTAGATGTGCTGGTGGATGGAGATTTAGGAGTTAACGTTCTCCATGAATCAGTCTGTAAGAAGCTGAATCTCATGAAATGGGAGCCAACACCCTTTGGTTAATCAAAGAAGGTTGCACTCTTTGGGGATTATTAGAAATCAGATAATAAGTGTATCAAGACTACCATTTGTGGTCAAAATTGTTGTCTTGAGGATGGAAGAGTCAACATACTCTTACCCAATGATTTTGGTAAGGCCATGGCTAAGGGAAACCAAAGTGAAACATGTATGGGGTGCAAATACAATTGTGATCAAACAAAGAAAGAAGAAAGTTAGGATCCAGATGGTTCCAAAGACGACTATCCTACCTTGATTCATACCTTTGTATGTAGAATGGATTAATATGGGAGAATTTATTGAGGAAGATGAGGAAGAGGAGTTTTTGAAGAAAAATACAACAATGGTTTTAATCTTCAAGGTAGATGTGCAAAAGATTGCAGATGAAATTGAGAATCAAGAATAGTTACCTGAAGTGAACCTAACACATAACAAGAAAAAAAGTCAAAAAAGCTAAAGAGCAAAGATTGTAGGAGGATTAGGAAGAGTTTGAAGCCATTAAACATGTAGAAAACATGCTTGAAGAACAAATATCCAAGAGTTCTAGGGTGAGAGAAGATGAATTGAAAGATATAATTTTACATTAGGGAAAATTTGGACTCTCAAATTGGCCCTATAAGGAGGTTTTCCTTTGCCTCTCAGTGTCCAAAGTGGGCAACCCAGTGAAGTACATAAACGCTTTGTCAAAACCCTATCAACCAGCATATCATTGGAATGATCTTAGAAAGTAAGTTCTAAATCCCCAAACTCTGACAAATTTAAAGTTGATTTGTAGAAGTTATGGACTCCCCACTGAAGCTAAAATGTGGGGAGAGATTCAATTTATAAGACAAAGTTGTCACATCAAAAAATAGAATCTTTTACAATATAAGGAATTTGATGGCATGCTATATAACAGTGGATAGATCTCGATGAGTACATATTAAATCCAAAATGTATGACAAGTTTTGATTTCATTTGTGAAAATTTAACCATGCACCCATTTTGGACAAGAGAGAAAATCAAAGTCCTTATAGGGCCCCTTTGAGAGTCCAGATTTTTTCTAATGGGGGATGCAAATGACCCCAAAATGGTGATAATATCTAGTAAATTGGATACTAGTTTAAAAGGGCATTGAAATATTTTCTATTAGAATTTAGGAATGTGTTTTCTTGGTCATATACTAACATGAAAGGAGCAGATCTAACTTTGTCCCAACATATCATAAATTTGGAAATAGATACAATGTCAATAAAGCAATAGAGATGCATGATGAACCCAATTATGCTAAACAGGTGAAAGAAGAGATTGATAAACTGTTGGAAATTGTATTCATTTACTCAATGGACAAGGTGACTTGGTTTTTACCAATTGTGGTTATCCCAAAGAAGAAAGGGAATATTAGGGTTTGTGTAGATTATAGAAATTAAATGCTGCAATAATTACTGATGCATCGCCTTTACCATAATATGATACAATGGTGGATGCAATAATTGATGAGAAGATGTATAGGCTTTTGGATGGTCTCAATGGATATAATCAGATCATCACAATGGAGATAAAGGATAGGAAGAAAACAACCTTTATAATTGAATGGGGATTATATGCTTCCATAATGATGATTTTTGGGTTGAAGAATGCACCACCTACTTTCTAGAAGTGGGTCATGGAGGTGTCTAGTCGTTATTTTAATACCTTCATGAAGTCTTACGGCATTAGCCGCACATGCGGTCCTGCGGTGTCGAGAAATTTGCGGTCTTGCCAGGAAAGCACCGGGCTTATGGCTGTGAGAGTTTGAGAGAGAACTCAACAAAAACTATATGAAAGAGTTATACCATAGATGCCATGAAGACTAGGGTTTGGAAAGAAGTGCAATCAAAGAAGACTCACTCTTTCTCTCTTGCACTCACACACACACAAAGAAAGAACGCAAAAGAGAATGTCAAAACAATACGAAGATGAAAACATCAAGGCTATGGTCATATCGTATCATGGGTAATATGAAAGGGTTAATGGATGAGTTAATGGCATTCAATCTTGGCTGACCAAATAGGCTACGAATTATTCTTTGGAATTGTAGTTTTGTGCTTACCATAACATAGATATTTTGTCTAGTGATTGGGATTAATTGTGTGTACAAATACTTTTGGTTCATAGCAAGATAACTACGCTTACATCAAAAGAAAAATTATAGTCTATGAGAGGTAGTATGATGGGATCCGGTGATAGAAGTATTTCATTGAGCCTTTCAGGGCCGAAGAGAAACACTATACGTTGTTGAAAGTGTATTTTACGGCTAATCCATACGTTAATTCTAATAGATCGTACAGAGTGAAAGCGATAGAAATGATCATAATGTGGGTTATTCATCTAGGATAGTATGTGAGAAATGTAGATATGAGAGAAGTGAAGAGATGAGAAGTTTCCCTCCCAAGCCCTATTCTTGCCCGTAGGCAATAAGGATACTGTGGGGAGAGATGTACCTGTAGCAAAGAGAACCTAGAGAGGATGAATTACTAAGAATGAGAGAGATAGGTTTGGTTAAGGAGATGAGATTAGATACATATATATATATATATATATATATATATATATATATATATATATATATATATATATATATATATATATATATATATTAGATTAGAGATGAAAATGAAAACAACAAGAAATCAAGAAAACATCAATGTAGAACACATCTTACTTGAAACCCTTCGGCACCATTATTGATGGGAGACAGAAGAAGAGTGGATAATTCCACTTTGATTGATACACCAAGTGCAAGACCTTCTTTGATTAGAGTTGATCTTCCAAGGTTAGCTTGTTGCAAGAATGGCTAGTCTCCCTCTAGGAGAAAGTGTAGGCTTGGGCTTATGTTAATGGCTAAGTACAATTAGGCATTACTACTCACTCCCTCGAGAATTCCTCTCATCAATGGCTTGAATGCTTGAGTTACTTCCAAGGAAGAAGAGGTCCCCTTTTATAGGTGAAGGGAACCCCCAAGGGTTTACACAAGAAGAGAGGATCCAATGTGAACGGGAATTGGAAAAGTTGGAAATAAGCTGCCCCTGCATGATGTGGGCAGACTGGGGTCCAGTATTTTGATCATATCTTCTCAACCGTGGCTCCAAATAAAAAAGTAAAAATATGGGTAAAAACTTCAGTTCATTAGCTACGATTTGTGTTTAAAAATCATTTTCCAATTCGGATTGGAACCTTGTGTAAACAATTCATCAAAATAGGGTCCATTTATGGCAGCAAAAGTCTTCATGTGGTCTCCTTAGCCTAGACTTTCATTTAATTCCAAAGGACACCTCATGCCATATGAAAGCATGACATTGCTTCTTGACAAAGTTTTGTAATAATGCATTAAAATAAATGTATCTTTGAAATCATGCCACCTTGTGTCCCACTAGGATTTGATTCTCTCCTAGTAGCTATTTAAAAAGAAATATAAGAAAACTATAAAAAATACATAGAATATATATATATTGGAGTTTACCCTAGATATAGGATCTAGCTAGGGTGTGAGATGATAATGAAATAGTAGAAATAAAGAATCAATGCTTTTTGCCCCAAGTTAAAGAGGCGGAGCTATTGATGCTTTTCCCATAGTATTTTCTGATGGTAAAGTAAGGATATGTTACCCTTGAGAAAAATAATAGGATGAGATAGAAGACTTATTATTATACTTAAATATGAATATGTACATTATAGGAAGTATAATTATGTATCTAAAAAAAATACAAGATAGATATTGTAGCATGCGTTCCCACTATGTACGTGTCACAGCACGACATCCACCCCCTCTAAACCTGCACATCCTCCGGTATGTGCCACATTGTCTCTTTGTAAGATCAGACCTCTCGTACATCTTCCTTGCCTTCTTCTTCACTGGATGATTCCAGAGCTTCATGTTCACTTTGATCTTCAACTGTGTTTTTATCTTCTTCCTCATCAACATCTTCTAGATCATTGTCTCCTCTTCTCTTAAACATTTTAATCCTTTTTCCTGCAATGGGAATCTTTACTTCTGTACCATCTAGTTCAGACAAGCTGTAAGTAGCATTTTCATGCAAATTCTTTACAACATACGGTCCAAACCATATTTTGGAGAACTTACGCATGACTGTGTGCTGGTTATCAAGGCTACTATCATACACTAAAACCCAGTCAACTTTGTCAATTGCTTTGCTCCCGAGTCGATGTCGCTTATCAAAATAGTCCTTGTTTTTCAACCTTGCATTTTTGAGTCATTCTTTTGCAGCTTCAATGTCTCCAGGTCTTCTCTCTAGCTGCCTTATACGCAGTGCAAGGAGATCTTCCCTACTAAGCCCCTCTTGCCAAGGTAGTACATTCCATGTGGGAATTGTATCCTCAATCGGCATCACTGGCTTTTGACACTCATAGTCTACCTTTCTCAAAGTCGTTGCTGACTGGAGTAACTCCTTTAGCTTTTTCATGGATTTTACATGTGCTTCTGTCCATTTAAACTTTTGATTCTTTCTAAGCAGCTGATAAAGAGGATCAGCTACATGTGCATAATGTGGAATCCAAATAACATAGAAGACACATGCTCCTAGAAACCTTCTAACCTCAGTGATGCTAGTGCATGTTTCTTTCATTTTTTGGATGGCATCTACCTTTGATGGACAAGGTTTCCTACCATATGGCCCGCACATGTGCCCCACAATGAGCACTTCTTTGACACCAAACATAGACTTTTTCCCTGACAATGTAAGATTCACTTCTTCCAACCTAGAAAAATTTTTATCAGAATCATTTATGTGATTTACCACAAACCTGCGACATCCCTTGAGATCCAAAGCTTCATCTTTGTCACTTTCTTCACATCCTTTGATAGGCAAATCATCAATGAAAGGCATTGTGATTTGAGGAATAAAGTCACGTAAGACCTTATTCATCCCATTCATCATATGTGCAACCGAGTTGGTTGCTCCCTGTGGCAAGGTACACATCCTTACCAAACCCAAAGGTGTCCTCATGGTTGTCAAGTCTCTACTTTCGATTGCAAGCTGAAATTGATCATACCCTGAGTAGAGATCCCCCATTGAGTAGATTGCCCTCCCTACAAACGCCTCTGCAAATTCATCCACAATTGGACCTGTACCTACATTTCTAATTGTCACATTGTTCACTGGTTTCATATCTTGGATGAAGCGTAGAGAACCATTCTTCTTTGGAACTGTGAACCACCTGTTTGAGTATGGAGCACAAGAAGGCTCCAAGATTCCCATTTTGATTTTCTCATTCAGTAGCTCTACTAACTTTGGCAAATGAGCCTTTGGAACCGGAATAGGCCGTAGGTTCCAAGGCACATGAGGTATTGTGAAAATTACCATAGGAGCTACAATATAAGGATCAACACATCCTATCTCATGTGGCTCAAATGCAAAAGCCTTACCATGCTTTGAAAGCATTTCTTTGAAGCACTTTGTCTTCTCCTGTGTTAGAAACTCCTCGCAACCAATCTGCAACTCTTGAAAAGACTCCTTTGTGAAGGTATGCCCGATCTTTTTAGGATTCCGCAAACTTGGTTGTAAAGAAGCCTGTTCAATCTTTTCCCTATTGTTGGGTGGTAAGGGTGAAGCTACTGGTTTCACCTTCTTTGCTACACTCTTGTATTTAGTTTCAACATGGACTTCTGGGCCAACTGTTTGGCTTTCTTTAAAAGCTTCTATTACTTGATACATTTCCATAGAGCAAACTTCCACAACTTCATTTTCAAGATGCAAACTAGACCTCATTATAGCATCAAGATCACCCATAGTATCTACAAAAGAAACTTGTTCACACAAACCCAAAACATTTTCAGTAGGCTTTAGCAACCCACTCTTTTTCATGCTTATTTGTACATTATGCACATATTGCCTCTCATATCTCTTCAAATCTTCAAGTTTTGTAAAACATACTGATCCATTCCTTGTTACGAAGGAGCTCATCGAGAAAGTTTCACCTATTTTTGGATCAGGCGAGACCCTTTTTCTTTCTGTACCACTGCAATCCCGCTTTACAATGGTACTTGGCCAAAACCCATCATTTCTCTATGATCATGAAACTCTTTGTTTACCTTTGGTAGAGGATGTTCTCTGAGGTTGTCACGATTTCTTTCATGGTTTACACAGACTTTGAGAAATTGGACAGCTCGTTTACCATCTTTGCTACGTATTCTAGCATATGCTGAACCATCGTCCATTACCTTTGTTTCCATTCGAACTCCCACAATGTAGGGTTGTCCAAGGATGAGATGATATGAAGATGTATCCTGTACAAAGAAGTTTTGGTCAATCTTTACATCACCTATTGTTACCTTCACACCTGGACATGCTGCATACAATTCACCGGATGAATTGTTTGCCACTTTTACCATCCAGCCATGATCTGTGTCCATCGGCCATTTGCACTTGTTGTAGAGACTCTTTGACATTATGTTTATTTCTGAACCATGGTCAATCAAGGCAACAAATGTCTCTTCAACATCACCTACCTTGACCAAAGTTTCTGTAGTAGCCCTTGCCCAATGACTTCGTGAATAGTAACTCCTTGGAATATCTTCAACTTCCTCATCATCATTTGAGAAATACACTTGCTTCACCCTCCCACTAGATTGGTAGCATCCTACCACAGCTCCATCATTCTCCTTATTTTGTAGTTGCATCCCTTGTGTCTTTGAGGTTTCCCCTTCAACCTGTGGACGAGAAACTTCAGCAAGGGTTTGCCTCTTCCTCTTGATGATGTCAATGATCTCCTCATGGAATTCACGCTTTGCAATGCCAAGAACTTCTCCCAGAGTAAACTCAATCTTGCTATTCAAGATCCTTTCCTCCAAGACTTTCTTTAAATCTGTAGCAACGTCAATATCAGATTGTAGTTTATAAGTTGGTCCTTTTGTCTTACCTTTTGTTGGCTCTTTCTTCTTTCCTGTTGTAGACTCCTCCATGAGTACTTCAGGTGGAGATGCTCCTTGTGTTGAGGATGTTTGAGAAGGCATTGAGTCGCTTCTTCCCCCACTTCTAGAAGCTCTTTTTGATGGTCCTTCATCAGCATTCTCATGTCTGCGCTTCTCTTCTACAATTGCCTCATTTTGTTGGCATTTTGTAATTTAGGCATGCACTGACAATGAGTCCACTGGATCATTCCATCCTGTTTCTAGACGTATGCAATCACCTGCTTCATGTAGAATCTCTTTTGTAAGCTTTCCCTTTTTAGCTAATTGCATGACATTTGGCCAAATTTGACCATGATGGTCACTCACCTCTTCATCACAAAAATGTTCAATTTTTACTCCATAAGTAGCTGCCTCAACTAAAGAGGTGGCATGCTTGGTTGCCATATCTTCAACTAAGGTTTGCATTCCCCCCTTCCCAAAGTTAGTTCTCAAGGGTAGACCTGTCTCTCTTAAGTGGATTTTACCATCCTTAAAGAAGACAACATCTTTTGACAAAGCATCACTAATATCGTCACAATCCCTTCTTACATGGTCTGTACTATCACACCAAATACATCTATTAACAAACCCTTCTTTGGGCTGTTGTCTTTGCCTAGGAAGTGGCCCTGATGGTTGGCCTTTTTCTTCAAGCTTTGCAAACTTCACCTTCAAGTCACGCATTCCCTTCACAAGCTCATCTAGCATGGACTCATCAAACTTAGGAGTGATAAAAGTAGGCTTTACCATTTTGTCAGAAGTTGAGGTGGAAGGACTTGTAGTGTTTACTACCATCTTGTCCCTTCTTCTTTGTCGTTTGGCAAGCAGTGAGACAGCACCTTCAACCTCATTCCAGTCGGTCTTTAGTCCTTGCTCAGCATCTTTATCTTCAAGAAGAAGCTCCAAATTTTCTTGAAACTCTTTACCTGCAGCTTGTAAGAAAAGATCTGTCTTCTCTGCATCTAGTGTGGCCCTTTCTGTCCTAGTGAGTTGTGCATAGCGCCGCTCAAATTCCCTAAGTAGCTCTGTTATTGATAGTCCTTTCTTTGGCTTGACTACCCATTCTAAGAATGTCCTTTTGGTCACTCTCTCCGAGTCCTCCATGAAATATTCCTCCTTTAAAGCTACTTTGAGTTCTTCCCAATTTCTCCCATGCCCATCTTTAATTGCCCTAACATGCTCCCTAATTTCTGGAGCAACAACTAGCTCAAAGCTTTGAATCATCTCACCTTCTGACACGCGATGCAGCTCCATCTCCTTCACATACTCGCATAAGTACTTGGTTAAATCTTTGCCATTGAACTGATCCATTCTGTTGACGACCGCTTGTATGGCCTTCGTTGCTGAAATCTCCCTTCTTTCAGTAGCATATTGTTGTTGCATAAACATTGCAAATGCTTGAAACATTTGCATTGTTGCTGGGTCAAAATGCATACCCTGTTGCTCAACATGATCACCCATGGTTACCCACAAACTCTCACCCTAGCAGATTCGCGTCGGGTTCACCAAAAATATGTCGAGAAATTTGCGGTCTTGCTAGGAAAGCACCGGGCTTATGGCTGTGAGAGTTTGTGAGAGAACTCAACAAAAACTATATGAAGGAGTTAAACCATAGATGCCATGAAGACTAGGGTTTGGAAAGAAGTGCAATCAAAGAAGACTCACTCTTTCTCTCTTACACTCACACACACACAAAGAAAGAACGCAAAAGAGAATGTCAAAACAATCCGACGATGAAAACATCAAGGCTATGGTCATATCATATCATGGGTAATATGAAAGGGTTAATGGATGAGTTAATGGCATTCAATCTTAGCTGACCAAATAGGCTACGAATTGTTCTTTGGAATTGTAGTTTTATGCTTACCATAATATAGATATTTTGTCTAGTGATTGGTATTAATTGTGTGTACAAATCCTCTTGGTTCATAGCAAGATAACTACGCTTACATCAAAAGAAAAATTATAGTCTATGAGAGGTAGTATGATGGGATCCGGTGATAGAAGTATTTCATTGAGCCTTTCAGGGCCGAAGAGAAACACTATACGTTGTTGAAAGTGTATTTTACGGCTAATCCATACGTTAATTCTAATAGATCGTACAGAGTGAAAGCGATAGAAATGATCATAATGTGGGTTATTCATCTAGGATAGTATGTGAGAAATGTAGATATGAGAAGTTTCCCTCCCAAGCCCTATTCTTGCCCGTAGGCAATAAGGATACTGCGGGGAGAGATGTACCTGTAGCAAAGAGAACCTAGAGAGGATGAATTACTAAGAATGAGAGAGATAGTTTTGGTTAAGGAGATGAGATTAGACATATATATATATATGTTGGATTAGAGATGAAAATGAAAACAACAAGAAATCAAGAAAACATCAATGTAGAACACATCTTACTTGAAACCCTTCGGCACCATTATTGATGGGAGAGAGAAGAAGAGTGGATAATTCCACTTTGATTGATACACCAAGTGCAAGACCTTCTTTGATTAGAGTATATCTTCCAAGGTTAGCTTGTTGCAAGAATGGCTAGTCTCCCTCTAGGAGAAAGTGTAGGCTTGGGCTTATGTTAATGGCTAAGTACAATTAGGCATTTCTACTCACTCCCTCGAGAATTCCTCTCATCAATGGCTTGAATGCTTGAGTTACTTCCAAGTAAGAAGAGGTCCCCTTTTATAGGTGAAGGGAACCCCCAAGGGTTTACACAAGAAGAGAGGATCCAATGTGAACGGGAATTGGAAAAGTTGGAAATGAGCTGCCCCTGCATGATGTGGACAGACTGGGGTCCAGTATTTTGATCATATCTCCTCAACCGTGGCTCCAAATAAAAAAGTAAAAATAATGGCAAAAACTTCAGTTCATTAGCTACGATTTTCATTTTAAAATTGTTTTCCAATTCGGATTGGAACCTTGTGTAAAAAATTCATCAAAATAGGGTCCATTTATGGCAGCAAAAGTCTTCATGTGGTCTCCTTAGCCTATACTTTCATTTAATTCCAAATGACACCTCATGCCATATGAAATCATGACATTGCTCCTTGACAAAGTTTTGTAATCATGCTTGCAATAATGCATTAAAATAAGTGTAGCTTTGAAATCATGCCACCTAGTGTCCCACTAGGATTTGATTCTCTCCTAGTAGCTATTTTAAAAGAAATATAAGAAAAGTATAAAAAATACATAGAATATATATATATTGGAGTTTACCCTAGATATAGGATCTAGCTAGGGTGTGAGATGATAATGAAATAGTAGAAATAAAGAATTAATGCTTTTTGCCCCAAGTTAAAGAGGCGGAGCTATTGATGCTTTTCCCATAGTATTTTCTGATGGTAAAGTAAAGATATGTGACCCTTGAGAAAAATAATAGGATGAGATAGAAGACTTATTATTATACTTAAATATGAATATGTACATTATAGGAAGTATAATTATGTATCTAAAAAAAATACAAGATAGATCTTGTAGCATGCGTTCCCACTATGTACGTGTCACAGCACGACAGCGGTCCTGCGGTCCTTTGGACACTGCAGATCAGGAGTCAGGAGTCATGCGGTATGCGGCGGCCGGAGCGGGAGTTCTTCATAGGATATCATGGGACAGGAGTGTGCACACCGTTCCCGATCTGCGCTGGAGCAGCGGTTGTATATGGAAGGGCATACTTGTCTTTTGATGTACCTTAACCAATCTCTATGATATTCATGGCATCATCTATTGTACTCTATGTCTGGATTACAGATGAATGAAGCAAGGGTTGTTCTGTGTCTGTGTACTTTGTACTTCCTTCTCTTGTCATTCTGTGCGTTGATGTTCATCATTCCCGTAATGCCTATTGCTCCTGTGTGGGCAATAGCCATTACATCTGGCGACCACGATGCGTGATGAACGGCCTGTGATGAATATGCATGCGCACTAGTTCGCAGGGTCCGCCTGACCCTGTGGTTTCAATTGTAGGAAGACGTCGGAGGAGAGGCGGTTCAGATGAATTTGTTTTTTCTTCACCACAGATTGAGGAATCTGTATCTCCATCACCAAGCCCGGTGCGTGGTAGGAGGTTGCTGCGAGCGAGATGTACTCCGTGCAGTCAGTCATGTCCTCCTATCATACGTTCACCCTCACCCACACAGGTTGCTCCACCACCGTCTCCGGTAAGCAGTCCGGGAGTATCTCCGCCACTGTCCCCACCTCCTAGTGCTCGTCAGCTTTTTCCGGGGGGAGGAGGAACTGTTGGGCAAGGAGTGATGGCTCATCCTCAGATTAAGTATAATCGGTTTTAAGGTCTTTCCAGTGAAGACCCGGATGCACTTTTACGCCACTTCAATAAAGCTTATGGATCGAATCATCTTGGGGTGGTGATTTCTCTCTATCAACAGTCAGTATTTGAATCTAAACTCTCATGGAAAGCTGCGAAATGGTTGTCCGAATATCTTGATGATCATTTCCAGACGTATGCTGACGGATCCATAGCGTTTCTACGAAGGTTTCGAACGGAAAAGACAGTCCCTAAACATTTGGAGAAGCTTCGAACGCTCCGGCAGAAGTCATTGCCAGTGGAGGATTACGCTGCAAAATTTCGGATGCTTTTGCAGAGGGTACCTCAGGCACAAAGACCGGCAACGGAAGTACTAAATGACCATTTTTTACGGGGGCTCAACAAGGATCTCAGAACGGCTATGGTAACAGTGGATAAGGTAACTACTCCACTAGATACTGTAATTGCTAGGGCTGTAGTAGCAGGAGAGGCTTTAGAGGATACAGAACATCCAAAGAAGCCAAAGAAGAAAGATAGAAAGAAATCTCATCAGAAGTCACAAGACAGTGGCAGTGATAGTTCGGTGTCGGAGACCGCAGGATCTGATTCCTCGGACTCAGACAACAGCGATTCGAGAAAAGAATCGCAAAAGACACCACGGAAAAAATCCCAGCGTCACGGGAAAGGTGTATCCTCCGGATCGACGGAATCAGCTGCAGTGGCTAAAAGTCTGAAGGAAATCTGGTGTACCCAATGTCGGAATCCGGGCCATGCTGCTCAAGAATGTGCAATGAATCAGAAGTGATGTGCGATTTGCACGACCAATACTCATAATACAGTGGAATGTTATTTCAATGGCCGGGGTCGTCGGAGACGAGGGGACTCTTCTACCTGGCAACAACCACAAATAGGGCAGGGACAAGAGCCTGCTGTGGCGATGGCTCATGCTCATACACCAGAACCGCCTCTACAAGGTCAAGCAGGAGGACGGGGTCAAGGGCGAGGACGAGGCCGCGGAAGTGGTGGCCGAGATCCTAATCGCCCCAAGACATGCCTTTTCTGTTTGGGGGATGGTTATTGGCGATCTGAGTGTACTGAAGCTATGGAATACGATCGGAAAAAGCAGGAACGCGCTGCAAGGAAACAGCCTAGTGTGGCTATGGTTCAGATTGAAGGATTGGAGGAGTCTGACCCAGTGGTTTCATTAATCACGCGATCGGGTAAAAATGTGGTTCCAACTCCGGATGTGAAAATTCCGGATTGAACGGCTCAGGAAGAGGTGCGGAAAAAGACTGTGCCCTGGTTGCCACAATCCGCACCACCAGTAAAGACAGCAGGACCATCGACTATGCCAACCACTATAGGCCTGGAAATAAGGGAAGGGAAAGCTAGGATTAAGGGTGATATTAAAGAACAGGAGGAGTGGAATTCAGTTTGGAAAGAGGTTCTCACGTCACCAATTCAAGTACCTCTGGGTTCATTGTTGAAATTGGTCCCGAATTTCCATAATGCATTGTTGCGACAAATGGCCACTGAGCTGAGGGAAGTCGCCATTGGGAAGGTTGAAAGCGAGAATGATGATTCAGCCCCGTTGCCGATGAATAGGATCACGGATACTCGTATTCCGAAACTTTCAGTT
Source organism: Adiantum capillus-veneris (assembly GCF_014529385.1). Classification (NCBI taxonomy): domain Eukaryota; kingdom Viridiplantae; phylum Streptophyta; class Polypodiopsida; order Polypodiales; family Pteridaceae; genus Adiantum; species Adiantum capillus-veneris. Next base: position 20,674,447 of record NC_140953.1, on the reverse strand, counting down.
CGATACCATGGCACATACATTGACAAGGTACTCTTGGATGGAGGAGCGGGGGTAAACATTATCACCCAAGCAGCGTGTGAGCGTTTTGGTCTCAGTGATTGGGAGCCTACACCCTTTGTAGTCCGCATGGCAGATCAACGAAGAGTGCAACCACTGGGTTTACTTCGGGGTATTGTTTTGGATGTAGCGGGCTTGTCCTTTGCTGTTTCCTTAGTAGTTTTGAATATTGAAGATCATAATCCGGATTATCACATTATCTTGGGGAGACCCTGGTTACGACAAGCGAGGGTAAAACATAATTGGGAAGAAAATATGCTTACAGTAAAGAAGGGTAAAAGAAAAGTGCGTGTGATGTTGGGAACATGCCGACAACCAGTTCAGCCAGCATGGCCGGTGATAGCAGAAACAGTTAATATGGTGGAAGGATTAGAAGAGGATGAAGAGGAACAATTTCTCAAAGCGAATCCGGATTTGGTTTCTCTATACCTTGCGGATATTTCTCTGATTTCGAAAGGGCATTCGATGGGGGTTTCAGGAACTCCAGGAGGAATAAGGGAGCCCCAACAACAGGTGCTTCCAAGTCCTGAGTCACTGGAGGACGTGATTCAGCAAGAACGAGCGTTTGAGGTGCAAATGGAAAAAATTACAAGGGTTAAGGAAGATGAATTAGAGAAGGTTTTCTTGGGGAGCAAGCGGAGTCACAGCCCATATACATTAATAAGCAGTTGGAAGCAAGTTTTAGAGATGATTTGATCAAATTACTGACAGAGTTTAAGGATGTTTTTGCATGGGAATATGCGGACATGCAAGGATTGGATCCTAAGTTTTATCAGCATACTATCAATCTGAAACCGGATGCGGTGCCCGTGAAGCAGCATTCGTACAGGATGAATCCGAATGTGGCAAAGCAAGTTAAATTGAAAATTGATCGCCTGTTGGAAGTGGGTTTTATTACCCCTATTGATAATTCAGAATGGATTTCTCCAATTGTGGTAGTACCAAAGAAAAATAAGCAAATCCGAATTTGTGTGGATTACCGAAAATTTAATGCCGCTACTGTTCCAGATCCTTTTCCTCTCCCGTTTTTGGATTCCATTTTGGATGATGTAGCAGGACATGAGATGTATACTTTTCTGGATGGCTTTAGTGGATATAATCAAATCAGAATGGCATTGCGGGATCAACCAAAAACAGCTTTTATTACCGCATGGGGAGTATTTGCCTACACAATAATGTGGTTTGGATTGCGGAATGCACATTCCACTTTTCAATGGGATATGTTTCAAATCTTTGGGCCTTACTTGACGGATTTTATGCGGATTTTTCTGGATGATCTCAATGTTTTTGGAGCACAATTGGAGCATTTGCAACAATTACGGTTATGCTTTACGAAATGTAGAGAGGTAAAATTCAGTTTGAATCCTTTAAAGTGTGCATTTGCTGTTCGCAGTGGCAGGCTCTTGGGGCATATCATCTCTGAAGACGGCATTTCTGTGGATCCGGATAAAATTGCCGCAATTATGGAAGCGCCTGCACCGTGGAATCAGAAACAGTGCCAGATTTTCCTGGGTCAAGCCCAATGGCATGGGAGACATTTGTGGTTGTCGCGCATTTGGCAATCCCGATTACTCAGGCAGCTCATGCTATAGATTTTGAATGGACACAGGAATGTGATTTGGCTTTTCGAAGATTAAAACTGCAACTCTCCAAAGCTCCGATTATGCTTGCACCGAATTGGGGGCAGGATTTTCATGTGTTCGTGGATGCTTCGGATCGCGCTATTGGCAGTGTGTTGATGCAGGAACAAAGTCAAGGATGGTTCCGACCGGTCTATTATGCTAGTAGACGATTATCATCTGCAGAAAGAAATTATTCAGTAACGGAAAGGGAATGTTTAGGGATGATTTATTCAGTGAAGATATTCCGGCACTATCTGTTGGGCCGACGGTTTTTCTTCCATGTGGACCATTCGGCTCTGTTATACCTGGTAAGGCAACAGAATTTGACGGGAAGATTGGCCCGATGGGTGCTTCTGTTACAGGAAGTTGACTTTTAGGTCATACACAGGCCAGGGGCTCAGCATGTGGTGGCTGACTACCTATCCCGGCTAGACTCTGGAGAGCCGTCGCCGGGGGTCGCTGATGAATTTCCGGATGCATCTATGTTTCTAACAGGAGTCGCTACAGAAGATATTACCGTCCTGAGTCACGTAAGGGTCATTCCGAGCATTCCATGGACATGGTATAAGGAGATGTTTCATTTTCTCGACAGCAGCGACATGCCTTCCTTCTTGACCAGCCATCAGAGGAAACGTATGGCTATTAGAAGCAAGAATTTCGAGATCATTATGGGGAAGCTCTATTACTGCACGGTGGCAGAGGTGTTACTCCGATGTGTGCTACCACAGGAGCAGGAAATAGTCCTAGAGGAAGTACATACGGGTATTGTCGGAGGTCACTTTGCAGCACTAATTATAGCTAGAAAGGTTCTCCAATCATTATTATGGTGGCCCACATTGTTTCAAGATGCAAGAAACTATGTGTAACAGTGTGATGTGTGTCAGCGTTTGGGGCAACCTACCAACCGGTCGAGAATGCCTTTTCAACCAGTCTTGCCCTTGGAGCCTTTTCAAAAGTGGGGTTTGGATTTTGTTGGTCCTTTTAAACCAATGGAAGCTCACACAGGGAATAAGTATATCTTGACAGCCACGGATTATGCTACCAAATGGGTGGAGGCATGGCCTTTGAGGGATAACACTGCAATTTCTGTGATGGGATGCTTATATAAGGATATCTTTTCTAGATATGGCTACCCTATTGAGCTGGTTAGTGACCGGGGAAGTCATTTTTTGAATAAGACGATGGAGAGAATGCTGCGGTTTTACTTTGTATTGCACAGAAAATCTTCTTCATATTATCCTCAGGCGAATGGGAAAGTAGAATCAACCAATAAACAATTGATTCGAATTTTGACAAAGTTAGTGAATATGAATAGAACGGATTGGGATGTGAAACTTCCTTCTGCCTTATGGGCCTATCGGACAGCTTACAAAGTGGCAACAGGATTGACTCCTTTTAAGTTAGCATTTGGCGTGGAGGCAATCACTCCGGTGGAGCGAGTTTGCGGATGTTGATTGCGGATCGGCTTCTTTCGGAGGATTCCGTGATTTATCGATTGGATGTTTTGCAGGAACTGGACGAAGAGCGGCTATAGAGCTTTGCGGGGCTGCAAGATCTACAGTCTATGCGGAAAAAATGGCAGGATCGCCCGAAAGCACGACAATTTGTTCGAGGACACTGGTCCTTGTCTTCAATTCCCGTCTTGGGAAGATGCCGCGGAAGCTTAAATTAAGGTGGTCAGGACCATTTTGGATTTTTCAAGCATGCGGGCCTATTTCTTTTTATTTGGCGGATTTGCGGGGGGAGGTTATTTCTGTGCCGGTCAATGGTTTCAGACTGCGCCATTATGTTTCACCTACCACGATTCAGTGCCCCTTTGCTGTGGTACAAGAGCCGGAAGCTGCCTTAATCATGATTGGGGAGTCTTTTGCATGCAATCTTGGGAAGCGGGAAAAGATCTATGATGGTTGCGACACCGTGGATCGCCCTATTTTGGGAATTGATTGTGGAAGGGTTACTATTGCATGCAGACGTTTTTTATTGTGGTTCTCTAGTTTTGTGTGTCGTGCGCTCTTAGTGTTTTATTCTCTGCTCCTACATCTCATCGCCACCATGACAGCTTCTCTTCTGCAATGTGTCCCTTCCACTCCCGTGCAGTAGCTCGCGCTTCGACGAGTGGACGCATGGCTGCAAGACTTGCGGCTACGTGTGTTCGCCAACCTGGACTGGCAAGGAATCCCAGTGCACCCGCAGGCAGCACGTTTGATCGAGCAACTCGCGACTGGTGATATGGTGGTCCTCAACAATCAACAGATACAGTTGACAGCAGAAAGAATCTCAAGATGTTGCTGTTTACCCAACGATGGCGTGGTTCGAGCCTCCCATGTGATCCCTGCTGCAGATGTCGAGCAAGAATTTGGCTTGAAGGTCAAAGGGGAGTGTAAACTGTCAGGGTTGTCAGATGTGGCAACCAGGGATGCATATCGATGGTTCCTTGAGGCGATTTGGCTACAGGTCAAAACGTATACTATTTCGACCCGAGCTAGAAATGTGTTGCATTCGGCCAACTTTGGGCTAGTAGCTTGGGCAGCAGTGGTCAAAGAGCGACTGCTGGCACAGTGCCAACGAGTGATGGCACATTTGGGGAGGGGTACCCCAACCAATACAAAGGTGGGCCAACTGCTCACATTGATCTTTCCTTTGAGAGAAGTGTTTCCTCTCGCCCTACGTCCTCTTTGCCACTATGAAGATCATCGCTTGGTGGTCCAAGGCACTAATCCTCCTCTGGTGCAAACACAAAGCTTGGCAGTGCCGGCGGAGAGGGAAACACAACAGCAACAGGTGGGTACTGTGGAATTGCTTGGTTCATCGACGGCGGTGGTATCCTCTGGAGCCCAGGAGATGGCCAGTGCAGGTGTAGGATCACCAAGCCGCAAGTGCGGCCATGAGGAGCAACAATTTTCAACACCACCTCCAGCAACTGCATCTCCTGTTGCGAAAGATTCTACGGTGGCTCGTTGGCGCTACCGAATGCAGGAAAAAGTTAGCAGTACGAGTCCCTTGAGGATGAGCTCTGTGGTTGCGGACGTCCCCGCTCAACCGAAAACATTGGGTATTACGAATGCGGCTGCCTCGACGGGAGGTATTCTCCCCGCAGCACTACCCTGGGAGGCTACGACAGCAGAGACCCCTGCTGACCAATTACAGGTATGCGGCACATTTTTGAGCAGACTTGCAGAGTCTATTCGTGCGGCCTGGCCAATCCCAGCCATAGAGGGACGAGTCAATGAGCTGGAAGCGCAGGTAGCGACTTCGCAAACTCGGATTGATGAGTTAAACACTCAGAATGAACAGCTGACTGCCACTACTCGCCAGCAAGGGGCAGAAATACAAAGATTAAGAGGGGCTAATGCTGAGTTTGTAAGGTCTATTCAACAAGAACTTCTTCAGTTGAGAACACAGCATAGCCTAGCTTCTTACTTAACCTCGCACCCTGGCGATTTAATGATCAACATGAGTGATTTGGATGCATTGGCAGTGGAGATGCAAGAGGATCTCCGAACTTTTTTAGATAATCAATTACAAAGCTGGAGCACATGCTTGGCTGCTGAGGTGGGAGCACAGCCACCCGCTTAGCAGGTTGTGGTGCACCAACCCGAGTCATCCAACATTGACAGAGGTAAGAGTGTTGTTCCAGAGGGTTTTGATGTTGTTGATTGGACACAAGCTACAGAGGATTGTGCTGAAGCCCGGGCTCATGTCTCTCGTTTGCAGAAAATGATTCGTCGATTTCGTAAGAAGAGGCGCAGGGTCTGTTTTTGGGTGGAGACCTTAGCTCATTCCTTTTCTCTCAGTCTCCCACCTTGCCCTCCCTTTTGGGCTACTCTTAATTGCTACCTTACTCGTTATTATCCCTTGCATACACCTCTTGCTCCTCTACCACAGCCGCCTCAATCTATCTCCTTGCCAACGCAGTTTATTCCTCGGGCTGCCTGGCCGAAACAAATTGAGATAGATCCACGTCTTTTGGATGAGGTCTATCGAGCCCATATTGTAGATTTTTGGGGCTTTGGGTATATTGATGTTTCCTCTTCACCAGAGCAGGGTGCAGAGCAACCACCGGAACCTTCCAACCGGAGGGGCTGATTGTGGGTTCGCGCAATCCACCGTGCACGCCAGGTGTTACGGCATTAGCCGCACATGCGGTCATGCGGTCCTCTGGACACTACGGATCACGAGTCAGGAGTCATGCGGTATGCGGCGGCCGGAGAGGTAGTTCTTCATAGGATATCATGGGACAGGAGTGTGTGCACCGTTCCCGATCTGCGCTGGAGCACCGGTTGTATATGGAGGGGCATACCTGACTTTTGATGTAGCTTAACCAATCTCTATGATATTCATGGCATCATCTATTGTACTCTGTGTCTGGATTACAGATGAATGAATCAAGGGTTGTTCTGTGTCTATGTACTTTGTACTTCCTTCTCTTGTCATTCTGTGCGTTGATGTTCATATAATGTAGTTGCGGGTAATCATTCCCATAATGCCTATTGCTCTTGTGTGGGCAATAGCCATTACATCTGGCGACCACGATGCGTGATGAATGGCCTGCGATGAATATGCATGTGCACTAGGTCGCAGGGTCCGCCTGACCCTGTGGTTCCAATTGTAGGAAGACGTCGGAGGAGAGGCGGTTCAGATGAATTTGTTTTTTCTTCACCACAGATTGAGGAATCTGTATCTCCATCACCAAACCCGGTGCGTGGTAGGAGGTTGCGGCGAGCGAGACGTACTCCGCGCAGTCAGTCATGTCCTCCTGTCGTACGTTCACCCTCACCCACACAGGTTGCTCCACCACCGTCTCCGGTAAGCAGTCCGGGAGTATCTCCGCCACTGTCCCCACCTCCTAGTGCTCGTCAGCGTTTTCCGGGGGGGAGGAGGAACAGTTGGGCAAGGAGTGATGGCTCATCCTCAGATTAAGTATAGTCGGTTTCGGGGTCTTTTGAGTGAAGACCCGGATGCACATTTACGCCAATTCAATAAAGCTTATGGATTGAATCATCCTGGGGTTGTGATTTCTTTCCATCAACAGTCAGTATTTGAATCTACACTCTCAGGGAAAGCTGCGAAATGGTTGTCCGAATATCTTGACGTATGCTAACGGATCCATAGCGTTTCTACGAAGGTTTCGAACGTAAAAGACAATCCCTCAACATTTGGAGAAGCTTCGAGCGCTCCGGCAAAAGTCATTGCTAGTGGAGGATTACGTTGCAAAATTTCGGATGCTTTTGCAGAGGGTACCTCAGGCACAAAGATCGACAGCGGAAGTACTGAATGACTATTTTTTAAAGGGGCTCAACAAGGATCTCAGAATGGCTATGGCAACAGTGGATAAGGTAACTACTCCACTGGATACTGTAATTGCTAGGGCTGTAGTAGCAGGAGAGGCTTTAGAGGATACGGAACATCCAATGAAGTCAAAGAAGAAAGATAGAAAGAAATCTCATCGGAAGTCACAGGACAGTGGCAGTGATAGTTCGGTGTCGGAGACCGCAGGATCTGATTCCTCGGACTCAGGCAACAGCGATTCGAGAAAAGAATCGCAAAAGACACCACGGAAAAAATCCCAGCGTCACGAGAAAGGTGTATCCTCCGGATCGACGGAATCGGCTGCAGTGGCTAAAAGTCTAAAGGAAATCTGGTGTACCCAATGTCAGAATCCGGGCCATGCTGCTCAGGAATGTGCAATGAATCAGAAGTGGTGTGCGATTCGCACGACCAATACTCATAATACAGTGGAATGTTATTTCAATGGCCGGGGTCGTCGGAGACGAGGGGACTCTTCTACCTGGCAACAACCACAGATAGGGCAGGGACAAGAGCCTGCTATGGCAATGGCTCATGCTCATACACTAGAGCCGCCTCTGCAAGGTCAAGCAAGAGGACGGGGTCAAGGGGAAGGACGAGGCCGAGGAAGAGGTGGCCGAGATCCTAATCGCCCCAAGACATGCCTTTTCTGTTTGGGGGATGGTCATTGGCGATCTGAGTGTACTGAAGCTATGGAATACGATCGGAAAAAGCAGGAACGCGGTGTCGTGCTGTGACACGTACATAGTGGGAACGCATGCTACAAGATCTATCTTGTATTTTTTCAGATACATAATTATACTTCCTATAATGTACATATGCATATTTAAGTATAATAATAAGTCTTCTATCTCATCCTATTTTTTTAGATACATAATTATACTTCCTATAATGCACATATGCATATTTAAGTATAATAATAAGTCTTCTATCTCATCCTATTATTTTTCTCAAGGGTAATCTATCCTTACTTTACCGTCAGAAAATACTATGGGGCAAAAAGCATTGATTCTTTATTTCTACTATTTCATTATCATCTCACACCCTAGCTAGATCCTATATCTAGGGTAAACTCCAATATATATATATTCTATGTATTTTTTATACTTTTCTTATATTTCTTTTTAAATAGCTACTAGTAGAGAATCAGATCCTAGTGGGACACTAGGTGGCATGATTTCAAAGATACACTTATTTTAATGCATTATTGCAAGCATGATTACAAAACTTTGTCAAGGAGCAATGTCATGCTTTCATATGGCATGAGGTGTCCTTTGGAATTAAATGAAAGTCTATGCTAAGGAGACCACATGAAGACTTTTGCTGCCATAAATGGACCCTATTTTGATGAATTTTTTACACAAGGTTCCAATCCGAATTGGAAAACGATTTTAAAATGAAAATCGTAGCTAATGAGCTGAAGTTTTTTCCCATATGTTTACTTTTTTATTTGGAGCCATGGTTGAGGAGATATGATCAAAATACTGGACCCTAGTCTGCCCACATCATGCAGGGATAGCTCATTTCCAACTTTCCCAATTCTTGTTCACACTGGCTCCTCTCTTCTTGTGTAAACGCTTGGGGATCCCTTCACCTATAAAAAGGGACCTCTTCTTCCTTGAAAAGGAACTCAAGCATTCAAGCCATTGATGAGAGGAATTCTTGAGGGAGTGAGTAGTAATGCCTAATTGTACTTAGCCATTAACATAAGCCCAAGCCTACACTTTCTCCTAGAGGGAGACTAGCCATTCTTTCAACAAGCTAACCTTGGAAGATCAACTCTAATCAAAGAAGGTCTTGCACTTGGTGTATCAATCAAAATGGAATTATCCACTCTTCTTCTCTCTCCCATCAATATTGGTGCCGAAGGGTTTCAAGTAAGATGTGTTCTACATTGATGTTTTCTTGATTTCTTGTTGTTTTCATTTTCATCTCTAATCCAATATATATATATATATGTGTGTATCTAATCTCATCTCCTTAACCAAACCTATCTCTCTCATTCTTAGTAATTCATCCTCTCTAGGTTCTCTTGCTACAGGTACATCTCTCCCCGCAGTATCCTTATTGCCTACGGGCAAGAATAGGGCTTGGGAGGGAAACTTCTCATCTCTTCAGTTCTCTCATATCTTCATTTATCACATACTATCCTAGATGAATAACCCACATGATGATCATTTCTATCGCTTTCACTCTGTACGATCTATTAGAATTAACGTATGGACTAGCCGTAAAATACACTTTCAACAACGTATAGTGTTTCTCTTCGGCCCTGAAAGGCTCAATGAAATACTTCTATCACCGGATCCCATCATACTACCTCTCATAGACTATAATTTTTCTTTTGATGTAAGCGTAGTTATCTTGCTATGAACCAAGAGGATTTGTACACACAATTAATCCCAATCACTAGACAAAATATATATATTATGGTAAGCACAAAACTACAATTCCAAAGAACAATTCATAGCCTATTTGGTCAGCCAAGATTGAATGCCATTAACTCATCCATTAACCCTTTCATATTACCCATGATACGATATGACCATAGCCTTGATGTTTTCATCTTCGTATTGTTTTGACATTCTCTTTTGCGTTCTTTCTTTGTGTGTGTGAGTGCAAGAGAGAAAGAGTGAGTATTCTTTGATTGCACTTCTTTCCAAACCCTAGTCTTCATGACATCTATGGTTTAACTCCTTCATATAGTTTTTGTTGAGTTCTCTCACAAACTCTCACAGCCATAAGCCCGCTGCTTTCCTGGCAAGACCGCAAATTTCTCGACATATTTTTGGTGAACCTGACGCGAATCTTCTAGGGTGAGAGTTTGTGGGTAACCATGGGTGATCATGTTGAGCAACAGGGTATGCATTTTGACCCAACAACAATACAAATGTTTCAAGCATTTGCAATGTTCATGCAACAACAACATGCTACTGAAAGAAGGGATATTTCAGCAACGAAGGCCATACAAGCGGTCGTCAACAGAATGGATCAGTTCAATGGCAAAGATGTAACCAAGTACTTACGCGTGTATGTGAAGGAGATGGAGCTGCATTGCGTGTCAGAAGGTGAGATGATTCAAAGCTTTGAGCTAGTTGTTGCTCCAGAAATTAGGGAGCATGTTAGGGAAATTAAAGATGGGCATGGGAGAAATTGGGAAGAACTCAAAGTAGCTTTAAAAGAGGAATATTTCATGGAGGACTCGGAGAGAGTGACCAAAAGGACATTCTTAGAATGTATAGTCAAGCCAAAGCAAGGACTATCAATAACAGAGCTACTTAGAGAATTTGAGCGGCGCTATGCACAACTCACTAGGATAGAAAGGGCCACACTAGATACAGAGAAGACAGATCTTTTCTTACAAGCTGCAGGTAAAGAGTTTCAAGAAAATTTGGAGCTTCTTCTTGAAGATAAAGATGCTGAGCAAGGACTAAAGACCGACTGGAATGAGGTTGAAGGTGCTGTCTCACTACTTGCCAAATGACAAAGAAGAAGGGACAAGATGATAGTAAACACTACAAGTCCTTCCACCTCAACACAAGGAACATCTCCACCTAAAGTACTCATGGAGGAGTCTACAACAGGAAAGAAGAAAGAGCCAACGAAAGGTAAGACAAAAGGCCCAACTTATAAACTACAATCTGATATTGAGGTTGCTACAGATTTAAAGAAAGTCTTGGAGGAAAGGATCTTGAATAGCAAGATCGAGTTTACTCTGGGAGAAGTTCTCGGCATTGCAAAGCGTGAATTCCATGAGGAGATCATTGACATCATCAAGAGAAAGAGGAAAACCCTTGCTGAAGTTTCTCGTCCACGGGTTGAAGGGGAAACCTCAAAGACACAAGGGATGCAACTGCAAAATAAGGAGAATGATGGAGCTGTGGTAGGATGCTACCAATCTAGTGGGAGGGTGAAGCAAGTGTATTTCTCAAATGATGATGAAGAAGTTGAAGATATTCCTAGGAGTTACTATTCACGAAGTCATTGGGCAAGGGCTACTACAGAAACTTTGGTCAAGGTAGGTGATCTTGAAGAGCCATTTGTTGCCTTGATTGACCATGGTTCATAAATAAACATAATGTCAAAGAGTCTCTACAACAAGTGCAAATGGCCGATGGACACAGATCATGGCTGGATGGTAAAAGTGGCAAACAATTCATCCGGTGAATTGTATGCAGCATGTCCAGGTGTGAAGGTAACAATAGGTGATGTAAAGATTGACCAAAACTTCTTTGTACAGGATACATCTTCATATCATCTCATCCTTGGACAACCCTACATTGTGGGAGTTCGAATGGAAACAAAGGTAATGGACGATGGTTAGCATATGCTAGAATACGTCGCAAAGATGGTAAACGAGATGTCCAATTTCTCAAAGTCTGTGTAAACCATGAAAGAAATCGTGACAACCTCAGAGAACATCCTCTACCAAAAGTAAGCAAATAGTTTCATGATCATAGAGAAATGATGGGTTTTGGCCAAGTACCATTGTAAAGCGGGATTACAGTGGTACAGAAAGAAAAAGGCTCTCGCCTGATCCAAAAATAGGTGAAACTTTCTCGATGAGCTCCTTGGTAACAAGGAATGGATCAGTATGTTTTACAAAACTTGAAGATTTGAAGAGATATGAGAGGCAATATGTGCATAATGTACAAATAGGCATGAAAAAGAGTGGGTTGCTAAAGCCTACTGAAAATGTTTTGGGTTTGTGTGAACAAGTTTCTTTTGTAGATACTATGGGTGAGCTTGATGCTATAATGAGGTCTAGTTTGCATCTTGAAAATGAAGTTGTGGAAGTTTGCTCTATGGAAATGTATCAAGTAATAGAAGCCTTTAAAGAAAGCCAAACAATTGGCCCAGAAGTCCATGTTGAAACAAAATACAAGAGTGTAGCAAAGAAGGTAAAACCAGTAGCTTCACCGTCTTACCACCCAACAACAGGGAAAATATTGAACAGGCTTCTTTACAACCAAGTTTGCGGAATCCTAAAAAGATCGGGCATACCTTCACAAGGGAGTCTTTTCAAGAGTTGCAGATTGTTTGCGAGGAGTTTCTAACACAGGAGGAGACAAAGTGCTTCAAAGAAATGCTTTCAAAGCATGGTAAGGATTTTGCATTTGAGCCACATGAGATAGGATGTGTTGATCCTTATATTGTAGCTCCTATGGTAATTTTCACAATACCTCATGTACCTTGGAATCTGCGGCCTATTCCGGTTCCAAAGGCTCATTTGCCAAAGTTAGTAGAGCTACTGAATGAGAAAATCAAAATGGGAATCTTGGAGCCTTCTTGTGCTCCATACTCAAACAGGTGGTTCACAGTTCCAAAGAAGAATGGTTCTCTACGCTTCATCCAAGATATGCAACCAGTGAACAAGGTGACAATTAGAAATGTAGGTACAGGTCCAGTTGTGGATGAATCTGCAGAGGCGTTTGTAGGGAGGGCAATCTACTCAATGGGGGATCTCTACTCAGGGTATGATCAATTTCAGCTTGCAATCCAAAGCAGAGAGTTGACAACCATGAGGACACCTTTGGGTTTGGTAAGGATGTGTACCTTGCCACAGGGAGCAACCAACTCGGTTGCACATATGATGAATGGGATGAATAAGGTCTTACGTGACTTTATTCCTCAAATCACAATGCCTTTCATTGATGATTTGCCTATCAAAGGATGTGAAGAAAGTGACAAAGATGAAGCTTTGGATCTCAAAGGATGTCGCAGGTTTGTAGTAAATCACATAAATGATTGTGATAAAATTTTGTCTAGGTTGGAAGAAGTGAATCTTACATTGTCAGGGAAAAAGTCTATGTTTGGTGTCAAAGAAGTGCTCATTGTGGGGCACGTGTGCGGGCCATATGGTAGGAAACCTTGTCCATCAAAGGTAGATGCCATCCAAAGAATGAAAGAAACATGCACTAGCATCACTGAGGTTAGAAGGTTTCTGGGAGCATGTGTGTTCTATGTTATTTGGATTCCACATTATGCACATGTAGCTGATCCTCTTTATCAGCTGCTTAGAAAGAATCAAAAGTTTAAATGGACAGAAGCACATGTAAAATCCATGAAAAAGCTAAAGGAGTTACTCCAATCAGCAACGACTTTGAGAAAGGTAGACTATGAGTGTCAAAGGCCAGTGATTGTGACAGTAGATACCAGTCCTACAGGTATTGGATGGGCAATAGGGCAAGATGACAAAGAAGGACACAAGTATGTGGTAAGATTTGGAGCAAAGGTACTAAGTGCTCGCCAAAGAAACTATCCACAGATAAAGAGAGAGTTATGGGGTATGGTTACAGCCTTGAAAAGTGGGAAAGAGTACCTAATTGGTGCATGTGTGGTTGTAGAAACAGATTGTCTACCACTTCTTGGGATGATTATAAGCTGCTCAACACCAGACATTGCTATGTTGCGGTGGATTGCCTACATTAAGTCCTTAAATCCCGAGTTTAAGCACATTGCAGGTAAAGACAATACAGTGGCAGATATGCTATCAAGGGCAAGGTATGAAGATGAGTCACAAGTGATTGATGAGGGAGATGATGTAGGCACAAAATTCTATTCTATCTCTCATGTCAAAGGTAACAATGTCTGCATGACTAATTCACTTGAATTGTTCTTGAAAGATCTTTATGAAGGTGATTGGCTTTCTATTGGAAGGTACTTGAGTACTCTAACAAAACAGGATGATTGGTCTGAACAAGAATTCAAGAGGATACGCAAGAAATCATATGGGTACTTTTTAAGGGATGGTTACTTGTGGAAGCATCCTAAACAAAAGGGTGCTACACCACAACGGGTTATATGTAAAAAAGAGACTCAAGTAAAGCTCATGCAAGAGTTTCATGAGAGTCTATGGGCTGGACACAGGGGTGTGTGGGCAACCTTCTCCAAGTTCAAAGAAAAATACTGGTGGAAGGGTATGTATAAAGATGTATCTCAGTTTGTAGAGTCATGTGTAACTTGTCAAATTTATTCAAATGTTCGACATCTCGATGGATTGCACCCTACATATCCACTAGCCATGTACTATAAATGGGTTGTGGATCTAGTCACGATGCCTTTAGGACTCTGGCAGATGAGATACTTGGTTCTTGCACGAGTGGACCTAACTAACCAGGTTGAAGGAAGAGCATTAAGAGCTAAGACCACAGAATCTGTGTGCAAATTCCTTCTTGATGAGGTGATTTGCCGTTATGGTTGTGTGGGAAAAATCACTGCAGATCGAGGTGAACTGGATGCCAAAGAAGCAAGGGAGTTCTTTTCTAGATTAGGGATCAAGCTTTCTCTTAGTGCATCTTACAACCCTGAAGGCAATGGAAAGAGTGAAAGAGGGCATTCTCCTATCATCAAAGCTTTGGCCAAGGCTTGCAAAGGAAGAGTTGGTGAGTGGCCAAAATTGTTACCATATGCTTTATGGGCTGATCGTACAACACATAGCTCAGTAACTGGCTACATGCCTGCGGAGCTAATGCATGGTCAAAAGCCAGTGATGCCGATTGAGGATACAATTCCCACATGGAATGTACTACCTTGGCAAGAGGGGCTTAGTAGGGAAGATCTCCTTGCACTGCGCATAAGGCAGCTAGAGAGAAGACCTGGAGACATTGAAGCTACAAAAGAACGACTCAAAAATGCAAGGTTGAAAAACAAGGACTATTTTGATAAGCAACATCGACTCAGGAGCAAAGCAATTGACAAAGGTGACTGGGTTTTACTGTATGATAGTAGCCTTGATAACTAGCACACAGTCATGCGTAAGTTCTCAAAAAGATGGTTTGGACCGTATGTTGTAAAGCATGTGCAAGAAAATGCTACTTACAGTTTTTTTGAACTAGATGGTACACAAGTAAAGAAGAAGATGTTGATGAGGAAGAAGATAAAAACACAGGTGAAGATCAAAGTGAACATGAAGCTCTGGAATCATCCAGTGAAGAAGAAGGCAAGGAAGATGTACGAGAGGTCTGATCTTACAAAGAGACAATGTGGCACATACCGGAGGATGTGCAGGTTTAGAGGGGGTGGATGTCGTGCTGTGACACGTACATAGTGCAAACGCATGCTACAAGATCTATCTTGTATTTTTTTAGATACATAATTATACTTCCTATAATGTACATATGCATATTTAAGTATAATAATAAGTCTTCTATCTCATCCTATTATTTTTCTCAAGGGTAACCTATCCTTACTTTACCATCAGAAAATACTATGGGGCGAAAAGCATTGATTCTTTATTTCTACTATTTCATTATCATCTCACACCCTAGCTAGATCCTATATCTAGGGTAAACTCCAATATATATATATTCTATGTATTTTTTATACTTTTCTTATATTTCTTTTTAAATAGCTACTAGGAGAGAATCAGATCCTAGTGGGACACTATGTGGCATGATTTCAAAGATACACTTATTTTAATGCATTATTGCAAGCATGATTACAAAACTTTGTCAAGGAGCAATGTCATGCTTTCATATGGCATGAGGTGTCCTTTGGAATTAAATGAAAGTCTAGGCTAAGCAGACCACATGAAGACTTTTTCTGCCATAAATGGATCCTATTTTGATGAATTTTTTACACAAGGTTCCAATCTGAATTGGAAAACGATTTTAAAATGACAATCGTAGCTAATGAGCTGAAGTTTTTGCCCATATTTTTACTTTTTTATTTGGAGCCACGGTTGAGGAGATATGATCAAAATACTGGACCCCAGTCTGCCCACATCATGCAGGGACAACTCATTTCCAACTTTCCCAATTCCTGTTCACACTGGCTCCTCTCTTCTTGTGTAAACCCTTGGGGCTCCCTTCACCTATAAAAGGGGACCTCTTCTTCCTTGAAAAGGATCTCAAGCATTCAAGCCATTGATGAGAGGAATTCTTGAGGGAGTGAGTAGTAATGCCTAATCGTACTTGGCTATTAACATAAGCCCAAGCTTACACTTTCTCCTAGAGGGAGACTAGCCATTCTTGCAACAAGCTAACCTTGAAAGATCAACTCTAATCAAAGAAGGTCTTGCACTTGGTGTATCAATCAAAGTGGAATTATCCACTCTTCTTCTCTCTCCCATCAATAATGGTGCCGAAGGGTTTCAAGTAAGATGTGTTCTACATTGATGTTTTCTTGATTTCTTGTTGTTTTCATTTTCATCTCTAATCCAACATATATATATATATATATATATATATATATATATATATATATATATGTATCTAATCTCATCTCCTTAACCAAATCTATCTCTCTCATTCTTAGTAATAATTCATCCTCTCTAGGTTCTCTTGCTACAGGTACATCTCTCCCCGCAGTATCCTTATGGCCTACGGGCAAGAATAGGGCTTGGGAGGGAAACTTCTCATCTCTTCACTTCTCTCATATCTACATTTCTCACATACTATCCTAGATGAATAACCCACATGATGATCATTTCTATCGCTTTCACTCTGTACGATCTATTAGAATTAACGTATGGATTAGCCGTAAAATACACTTTCAACAACGTATAGTGTTTCTCTTCGGCCCTGAAAGGCTCAATGAAATACTTCTATCACCGGATCCCATCATACTACCTCTCATAGACTATAATTTTTCTTTTGATATAAGCGTAGTTATCTTGCTATGAACCAAGAGGATTTGTACACACAATTAATCCCAATCACTAGACAAAATATATATATTATGGTAAGCACAAAACTATAATTCCAAAGAACAATTCGTAGCCTATTTGGTCAGCCAAGATTGAATGCCATTAAATCATCCATTAACCCTTTCATATTACCCATGATACGATATGACCATAGCCTTGATGTTTTCATCTTCGTATTGTTTTGACATTCTCTTTTGCGTTCTTTCTTTGTGTGTGTGAGTGCAAGAGAGAAAGAGTGAGTCTTCTTTGATTTCACTTCTTTCCAAACCCTAGTCTTCATGACATCTATGGTTTAACTCCTTCATATAGTTTTTGTTGAGTTCTCTCACAAACTCTCACAGCCATAAGCCCAGTGCTTTCCTGGCAAGACCGCAAATTTCTCAACAGCGCTGCAGAGAAACAGTCTAGTGTGGCTATGGTTGAGATTGAAGGATTGGAGGAGTCTGACCCAACGGTTTCATTAATCATCAGAATCTTAGATTACATCAGAAAACATAGCCTTAGATTCTGATGCAATTTTCAACACCACTTCCGCAACATCCGCAACCCACAACCATACACGTTTCCCCTCGTCGTAATGAAGGGGAGACCATAGGATCGCCCATAAGCCATGACAAATATCTCTGCACCCGCTTTAGTGGCAGAATACGGGTTTGTGGGCAGCAACTGAGATGCTTCATGATTGCCAACGATCGCATCAGCCGCTGTTTCTCCATAATCTTCCTCTGTACTCACATGGATGAAGCGTCGTATTTGCCCACTTACCTTATTGGCTTTTTGAGCAGCATGCCACATCCTCAACAGTGCTTCTCCAGGCATCCCTTTGGACCCCATCGCATGGTGCCCGTTTAGGCTGTCCACCACAACAGTGATGCATCGCCAGTGCATGATGAATTGCCATAATACCAAGCTGCTCAGGGCCGACGGCACCCTCACTGCCTCCTTTTGCACCTCCTTCATCAGCAAAGGACAATACTTTGCAGGCGATGGTGATGGGGCTTCAGCACAGCAGCGCTCATGGCCATGGCCGGCAACCCTTTGCCGCTTCATACGACAAGGAAAAAGGCAGTTTTCCCTCAACGCCTTCCTGCTTGCAGCTAGCATTTGGTTCAGAATTTTGGCGTCAGTAGTTGGAAACACCTCCTTCGTCAACAAAGGGGAGTCCATTCTGCGCGTGGTCGCCAAGTGTAATAAGCATGGCTGCCTATTACGAGATTGTGCTCACAGAAATGCAAGAGAGAGGATCACCGCACATCATTTGAGAGAGAGAGAATGAGAGAGAGAATAAGAATACATCAGATTCCATAGCCTTAGATTATGAGAAAGCCCGATACAGCATACAAAGGAAACCCTTCCTTATGTAGAAATAATGAGCACCCTTTCATATCCCCGTAGCCCTTTCAGATTATGTCTCTTGAGATCCCCTCCTTCTAAGAGTGCATTCCCACACGAAGGTACACGAGACATGCTTGACACTCCCAATATGATTAATGCGGTCATGTGCGGTCCGGGCTCATACATGAAGGTATTTCTAGATGAATTCAATGTTTGAAGGAAAAAGAAAAATCCTTTGAAGCATTTGAGATTGTGCTTTGAGGAATGCAGACGCTCCAGATTGTCATTGAGCCTTGCAAAATGTGCCTTTATTGTGAAAAGGGGAATTTTTTTGGACATATCATCAGTAAAGAGGAAATAGAAATTTATTCAAGAAAATTTGGAGGCAATCTCAATGGCTTACCACCAAATACAATGAAGCAACTGATGAGGTTCATTGATTAAGTGAAGTGGCATACCAGGTTCTCGAGATACTTGGCCCATGTATGTTTACGACTCACACATTTGACTAAATAAAATGTTGATTTTGTGTGGACAGAAGAATATAAAACTTCTTTTGGTCTCCTCAAGAAAACACTGGTAACTCCACCAATATTGATTCCACCAAATTGGAAATTACCATTCCACCTGTTTGTAGATGCATCTCATTCAATAGTGGGAGCAGTTTTGCTGCAAGAAGTAGAAAAGAGGTGGTTCAAACCAGTTTACTATGCCAGTAGGGTGATTACACCTACAAAGAGAAACTATCCAATGGATGAAAGGAAATTATTGGGGATGTTTTTTGGACTGCAAAAATTCACGCACTACTTATTGGAAAATAAAGCAGTCATTCATGTGGACCATCAAGCTTTGGCATACCTAGTCAACAAGACTCATCTTTTAGGAAGATTGGCTAGGTGGGTGTTGCTAATGCAAAAAATTGATTACACAGTGATACATAAACCGGGTCAAGAGAAGGTGATTACTTAATCAGGTTGAATACAAGAGACGCCCCTACTGAAGAGATAGATAAGTTTCCTGATGCAAGCTTATTCCCAATAGAGTGGGTTGATGATGAAGATTCTTGGTATGAATAAATTTTTCATTTATTGCTCTAGGGAGTTCTTCCAGAAGTAATGTCAGTAGTGAAGAGGAAAAAGTTGGCACGAAGAACCAAAACATTTATAGTTATTATGGGTTTCCTCTATAAGAGGGGGATGGATTGGATTTTGAGAAGGTGTGTTCAAAAGTTTGAACCAAAGTGATATTGTCTGAAGCACATGCAAGTGATGCAAGAGGTCACTTTTTAGGGGATAGTACTAGAAAGAAGTTTTTGCAGGTCGGTTTATGGTGTCCCACAATTTTCAAGGATGCTCATGAGTGTGCAAAGACTTGTCTGACTTGCCAAAAAGATGATAGAAAATTGGATGCAAATAGACTCGCCATTGCAACCAATACTTTCACTTAAGCCATTTTAAAAGTGGGATCTTGAATTTGTGGGTCCTATTAAACCAATTGCAAAGTATACACGCAACAAATACATTTTGGTGGCTAAAATTTCTTGCATCAAATGGATGGAAGCACAAGCAACGAGGGATAATAAAGTAGAGAGTGTGGCATAGCTTTTGTACAAGAACATTAAGATAAGGTTTGGGTGTCTTGTGGAGTTGATATCTGATCAGGAGGTCATTTCATTAACAAGGTAATTAGGAAGTTGGCTGAACATTGCCTGATTATTCACAAGAAGTCTATAGTGTATTATCCTCACAAAAATGGTCAAGCAAAGTCCACAAATAAAACCTTGACTAGAATTTTGAGAACAATGGCTTCAGAAAACATGAAGGATTAGGATACCAAATTGGATTGGAGTCTGAGGCCATTCAAGACAGCATTCAAGGTCAGCACATGGATGACACCATTTAAGATGGTGTATGGACTTGAGGCCATTGTATCAATGGATGTTTTAGTTCCAAGTTTAAGGTTTTCATTAAAGTGTAAATTGTCAAGTAATGACTCTTCAATTTTCAAGCAGGAATAAAACTAAAAGTTTAAAGAGGCTAGAATTAAGGCAGCCTATATTACTGAATCAATTCAGAGAAGGAGGCAAGCATGGGTAGATAGAAATTTAAAGCACAATTTTTTTTCAAAAAGAGATTGGGTATTGATGCATAACAATGGGTTGGGAAAGAGGCCAATAAAATTAAAGCTGAGATGTTTAGGTCCTTTTCAGATTATAGAGGAAATAGGACCTTACTTACTTGCTAACTAACCTTTAGAGGGTAGGATTTTTCCTTAAGCTAATAACAAATTTTCCTTAAAGCCTTTTGCCAGTGGTGGTTCTCATTTTTAAAGAAAGTGGGACAAGAACCTTAAATATAGGAGAATCCCTGGCAGAAGTTTATGCCATTAGTGGGGCGGGATCACATCCAAATATTTCAAATTTGGAAGTGAAAGAGTGTTTAAACATACCCACACTCCAAAACCTCTCATTTCTCTCGCACATCCGTGTCCTGTTTCAAGATCTACCCATCTTATTTCTCTCAAGCAATGTGTAAGAAGCCACTAGCAATTGAGGTGGGAGATTCTGTAGTAATTCCCATGAAGGTGGAAGAAACATAGACCATGATGAGAATGTGGTCTACACACAACACAAAATCTGATGTTCAAGTTGTACCAATGATTACTGGGTGTGGGGATAGAGGAGGACCTTTCAATACTCATTGAGGAGTCACTTTTAGCAATAAAGATGGTGCTGATAGACTAAAAATTTGTCGACATACAATAGAAGATAGACTTCATTATACCTATGCATAAGGAGTCGGTTGAAAAATATTGGTTTGTTGGACTATGGAATGTTACCATAGAAGCATTGGAAACATAACCTCACAGTGGTAGACACACTTACCCAAATTTTGAACACAAAAGGAAACATCTTTGGAAGGTTTTGAATGAGTCTTAGAATAACAGGCATGGGTTTTTAACTTCATGTGGAGCAGGACAACCAAGTGGGTAAAACCTCTGATGACTTGATGGAATCAAAATCTGGACAGGCTCAAGGTGATATAAACTGTTACCAAATTTAAAAACTGCAAAATCCTTTCAAGCATCAAAAAACCAAATGGTATTTGGAAAGAGTTTTTGTCAAGTTGGAGTATATCTCCAAAGAAAATTATGCAATACTCCATGATGCAGTGTGGGATGAAAATTAGATAGGTTAACTTGTTTTTTCAAAGATTGAAGACATAGCTCTATCATAAGAAAAAAAGAAATAATAGAATCACAAACATTGCACAATTCATAACATGTTTGCAAATTTATGCTATGAGAATGAACTCATTTGGGGGTGGTACTCCAAGAAAGATGGATATGTAAATACTAGAAGGGAGAGGCTCCCCAATATCTGAGAGTCAAGCTCTCAGGGGTGCGCACCCCCTATATAACGTAGCTTTGCGGGGTAATTAGAGAACCCCTTTTTTAAACATATTTGAATGAATAAAATAATCCCTTATTTTAGGATTTTTTCCCAAAATTGAATATAAAACTCCCTTATTTTAATGTATCTCTATTAAATTACCTACAAATTTTGCATTTTAAAACCCCTCTTGATGAACTCACATGGTACAATAGCACGATTACATAGTGCATCCCCCAAGGTCAAGCTGGGGGGAGCAAAGATGCAGAAGTAGAAAAGATGAGGAAGGAGCACATAACAAAGGCCTTGCAAGAAAGAAAACAGGATCACGGAGCATCCTCAATGACCTAGCAATATCAAGAGGACAATTGGAAAACTTTGGGGATGGAGTTTGATGCTGACATGGATACTCTATTGGCAACCCAAAAAGCAACCCCAAAGAAAACACCATGCAATATTGTTTCCACTAAATTGTCTTTGAAGTTGAAGAGAAAGAAGCTAGATGAATAGGACAAAGGAGAGATCGTACACCTGTATTTGACAAAGGGGAGAAAAATACCAAAACATTTGTTAGCCAACTCAATATTGTAGATGCTTATAAATCTTTGGACCTGGTGAAAAACTTTGTTGGTTAGGGGAAACTCAATTTCAATATCCTATAAAGAGAGAAGTTTTATTTACAGGGTCAGATTTGAGAGTTATAGAAGGTATCAAGGAGATCATAAGAGAATGCTAAGCTGATCAAGGACTTGGAGGGATCTATTGAAGTGTTTGAAGCAAGAGGTACAAAAGATCAAATATATTGCATAGTTTTACAAGTCCCATTGTATAGGAGAGCGAGTATCAAATGGAGTCTGTAGGAGTGGAGCGACAAATGGTTTCAAGCTTTTAATGAGAATATTCTATTGAACAGAGTGTAGGCTTGCTCAAGGAGTTGGAAGGGGAGATATGTCTGAAAATGACTTAGATCTTGATGGTTGGTACATGTCAGCCCAAGATGTGAAAGTGCTCAAATCTAAATTGAGGAAATAGGGTGAAGGGGTGTGGATGGATCTAAGAAGAAGGCTATTTTGTTTGATGAACATTCCTTGTCAAGTATTTGGTAAAGAAGGGGCAAATGCCGAGTATTTGCTGCTTCAAAGACAGTTTGAGGACTTTGAGTTGGGAGATGACAGAATTGAGAGAAAAAAGTATTTCAGGGAATATTCAGGTGCTTTTTCAAGGACAAGAGATAGTGGTTGGTGAAATGCAAGCATCTACAAGTGGATCAAGATTTCTTTACTCTAGTAAAAGCTACAAAATTACAAGTTTTATTGAGAAAGGACCTGAAGTACAAGAAGTAGAGAGACATGCTTACGAGATAAGCAGATATGAGACAAAGGTTGCAAAGATGGTTTAGGAAGTACTAGAGGAAAATCCAAGGAAAGAGCAGCTTGAAGAGATACATGGTAAGGTAGAAGATGCTTTAGAAAAAAATCAACCTGAAGTGACAAGAAAGTTGCAAGAGACTCATGTGGAGATGTCAGATTGTGATAATACTTTGGAGGTTCCCTCAAGAGAGTTACCAAAGTCAAAATTTGAGATTACTGATTAGAAAAAGTGTTTTTAAACACCAAGGGGGGCTTGTTTTGTCAAGGGTAGAGGAAATGATTTTCACATGTGACTGCATCTTGGATTTGGTTCCAAGCACTGCAATCCATGAGGAATTACTTACGAAAACCTTACTTTTAGGGGTCAAGGGATATATGGGTTTGCATAAAAAGTTTTTTCCTCCAAAAAACTTATTACCAATGGCCCGTTCTAGGTGTTAAAGTCAAAATAAACTAGTTTCTTATTTCTAGTCAGTAGTCAGTAATGTAATGTAAAAAATGGTCAAAAAACCTCTTCAGTTGAAGAAACGGGGTTTAATCCCGAATGGATGTAACTTCTTGAACATACAAATAAGGGGAAGACAAGGATTGAGACCCTGTGCCATGAGTACTCTCTATATTCTCTATGTTTACTACTTTTAGTTTGCTTGCAGTGACGTGTTCTCTTTCTGATTTCTATTTCTATACTGAAAATGGTCTTTGAGTGTGTTATATACAAGAGATGGTTGTGAAATATGTTTGGCTACCTTATGGAAAGTGCTAGAAGCCCCACTAGTAGCAAGATCCAAAAGGGAACTTATGAAGCCTTTAGAAGATGAGGATGAAGAAAGTGATGAAGTCCCAAAAGATGAGCTAGGTCTTGAAGATCAACCACAAAAGGATATTAGCCAAAGGTGCAGAAGGAACCTCTAATATGGAGGAGGAAAGGAAGAGAGATTGAAAGGCTAAACAAAATGTGGGAAAGTAAAGCTCCAAGTGCATCAGAGTGCCGCCACCCACTATCATAGAGGAACTATCTCAAAGAGATGTCAAATTGCAAAAGGGAAAAGCAGGCCTTTGAGAGAGAAAGAGACCTTCAAGGTGACTTTTAAGAATACTAGCAACCAAACCCTTGGAAGGTTAGCACTAGAAACCCTATATATAGACAAAAAGACAACCCTCGAGCTAACTCAAAATTTATATATGGCCAAGAAGAGAAGGAAAGAACTAAAGAAGGTAAAGCTAAAGAAGATACAACCCAAAATGGTAGAGAGGCAAAGGGAGCCACTTCAATAACTAGATAAGGTGACACTAAAGGATATACAACTCAAGATGGAAGAGAGGAAAATGGAGCCACATCTATTGTGCCAGATCTGATAGTATCAAAATCCATTTCCATAATACAAGAAGAATTCCAAGAAGAAAACATCCTCAAGGTAGCATCACTATTGGTAAATTAAGCATTGGAAAAGAGAAGCAAAGACCTAGAGATAGAGCTCAAGTTGGAGTAGATAAAAGAAAGGGTGCTATTAGTAAGTTTCATGCATAAAGAACAAGATTACCAAGAGATGATAGCAAATCTCCAAATAGATTTGTAGAATGTCCAAGCACAAATCAAAGGAAATAAAACAATGAGAGAGGAGGACACTTAGCACCATCCACCAAAGACTATGGGGCTTTACAATTTCTCTAATTCGAAGAAGAGATAGAGGGAACCACTTCCTTTCTAGAAATTACACCGCTTGTACATAAAGACATAGAGCCAATTGAGAGCTTCACTGAGGAAGTGGAAAGGGCTTGAGGATCAACATTGTATAAGAGACACAAGAGATATGGAAAGAGGCCATGGTATGGGAAGACTGTATTTTCATTCAATAAATGCGTCTCAACTCACTTCTAAGCAGAGTATAAATACCTAGCATCACTAGTTTCTACCATACCCTCTAATCAAATTTGAAGTGCTCAAAGTCAAAGAGAGAGTACTCAAGGATCAGGTAGTAGATGGAATAGAGCCACATCCAATATGGAGAAAGATCTAGTTGGGGAGGCACCTGAGGTGTTTCATTCTCTATATACAAGACCCTCTAGAAATTAGGAAAGATCGTACCATCTAAGCAACATTCAGAGCTAGACAATGGGGTAGACATCAAATAGTTCTCAAGAAACATCTAACATGGCTCAACTACCCCAGGCTATTTCCACCTTTCAACAAGCCTATAGAGGATTATGTCATCATCAAGACACTGACAAATGCCATATATATTTTCAAAAGAATACAATGTTCGGCATGCATTATATTCATAAAGATAGCCATAATGATTTTGACATGCATCCAAAATTTCCACCAAGCAGAGCAAACAGACGTTCCTTGGATGTCCTTCATCAAAGGTGATCAAGAACTATGATATGGTTTGTTAGATCAAATGCATGACAAATTCATCTATGGATTCTATGCGAGATTAATGTCCTTGGCTTTATTACATGAAAACCTTCAAAGCAGCATTTTATATAGGGTTCTTCACTTTTAGAACCAAATTTTTTGGCCTTGTGATAGCGAACCTCTGAACAAGGTTTATTGGCTTCTCTGCCATCGAGCTCAAAAATAAAATTGATCTTCTCTTCCTCAAAATAGGAGAAAAAACATATGCATCAAATACCAAGAAGCCTTGAAGGCTCTACACAAACAAGGGAAACCCCACAAGCCACAAGATTACATCACCATCAAGTAGCTATGTCACTGATTACCAAAATTAGGAGGGGGAAAATGTTAGCATCAGGCAAGAAAGAATCCTTGTGTGCGCCGTGTGCGAGCCACAAATGGCTCCAAGCACACAACAAGCCTAAACTAGCAAGCTCAAGAGAGCAAAGGGTGTGTCACTCACCGCTCTACGCTCGCCTTCGTGGTGGATTCCTCGCCGCGATGAAGAAGAAGACTCCGCTACGCCGCGCTCAATCGCCGCGCCGCCGTCGTGCCGCCGCAACGCTCGATCGCACACACACTCTCACTCTCTCTCTCTCTCTCTCTCTCTCTCTCTCTCTCTCTCTCTCTCTCTCTCTCTCTCTCTCTCACACACACACACACACACACACACACACACACACACACACACACGCACACACACACAAGGAGATGGTGAAGGAGAAGGTGGAGATGGAGCAAGAGCAGCTTCTATTGCACAATGAGAGAATGACTCAATTTTAGGTTTAATTGGATTTTATGTGAGCTCACCCCATTCACACTTGGGCGCCCATGCTTAGCCAACTAACCCTAGCATGTTCGTGTTAGAGTGCGCCTCTCATCGGCGATCACTCTACCTTTCCCTATTGGACCGACAAGCCCGGTGCCTGACTCTACTTAAATAAATAATACGATTACGGTGTCCGTCGTAGGCGATAGGGTGTCCGTGAGCCACGAGGGTTAACATTGCCCCCCTTCCTGATGTAGATTCCGTCCTCGGAAGCTATTGAGTTGAAGCTTGGTATGTCCATGTTGTAGAGCATCTAGATTTGAATCTGCAAGGCAAAGTCACTGTTTTAGCAAGCGGAATTATATTGCCATAAATCATGAGGGGAATGTAAAGTACATGTGGAAATGAGTAAATGCAAGATTTATGAAATGTTAGACTGCCATTAAGGACAAATAAATTGCACTTTGAGTAAATTAATTAATCAAGAGTTTTGAGCTTATGGGTGAGTCTATCAATTAGTTAGCTATGACTAAGGTTAAAACAACTACTCTAACTAGCTAAGCTAAGAATATTATCTAAATGCAAGATTCCCTAATTATGCTTTTCAGCTTTAATTAGCCAACTCGCTCTCACAACTGCAAACAAAAGCTTGAAATGTTAATTGTAAGCTCAATGGAAGTCTTTTAATTTTTTATTTTTATTTTTTTATTATTATTTTTTTAATACTTTTTTACTTTGGGTCACAATCATGTGACGTGTGTGCTTATTTTGTATGTCCGGGGTTTTCTACTTCTCAAGGAAAAGCGCCCACACTAGGAACCTCTAGGGCTCTAGTACCATAGACAATACATGTGAGTGAAGTACCAATTCAAGCCAGGATTTCTCTTCTAGCGTAAGATTTTTCATTTGTGGCACTTATGTTTTTTTTTTTTTTTTTGCTTCCATTTCCTTGGTATTTGCACTAGTGTTTTTTGTTGTTTAAGTGAGCAAGCCTTTCTTTGCCTAAAACATTCCTAAGGTCTCAAATACTCGGATAATTTTATTACCTAGGCCTAGTGGTCAAGTAAATGAGTTAACCTAAAGTCACGGTCTCCTAATCTCCAGGCTCATCCATAAGATTAAATTGGTGTTCAATCAACTTAAGCAAAGACAAATTTATACATCTATAATGACAGATAACAATCATAACTATTGCACTCAAACAAAGCATGAAAAATCATTATTAGCAATTACACATATCCACCAACATGAATCATGGAAAGTAGTACACCTAGAGGTATGGAGTGGCTCATTTCGTTGAAGCAGATGTCCTCAGCCATGTGGATGGAGATCCATATAAGTCCTACCTAACACATCCAAAAACAGGCACTATACCTCTAGGAGGCATGTTAGTGTGAAAAATTAAAACTCCTAAAAAACAAACTCAAAACACAATCTAGACCCCTAACCTACCTATCTGTCACCCCTTTTAGAATCAAGGAAAGAGGATATTATATAAACCGGGTGGCCACCCTAAGGCTAGGCCTCTATCCTCATCATCTAGATAAATAAAATCGTTGTCCGTGAGGCCATAGTCTTCCTCGGTCTCTATTAGTTCCTCTTCATCATCCTCTTGTGCAAGCATGCTAATCAAGAACCTCGCGATGCGTGGATACTCATCTGGTGCAAAAGAATAAGCATGTGCCACTGGAGACACATTCGCTACTGGGTAGGGATCACTAGTTAGCCATAGACGTATCAGCCATTCTAACTCCTCAAAATTTCTCTCACATGCAAGGCTCTCTATCAAATCCCATTCGCAAGAAATTATAGGGTAGCATACGTAGAACACTTGAGGAAAAGACAAAGGGTACCTTTCATCAAAAATAGAAGTGCATGCCTCTGGTGAAGTAGCCATTTCTGACAAGACAGATAGATTTGGTTAGGCCTTTAAAACATAAGAGTTGTTTTTGTGTGTTGCTTGAATTGACACGGTGAATTTGGACTTATATGTAAGATCTGATAGGGTGCTCTCTCGTTGCTAGTCGCTCTTGCTCTTTACTATTTTTGTTTTTTGTGAGTATAAGGCTATATATATACATTCCCTAAGATTGGAATTGAGAGGTCAGGGAGGTAGGTTGAGAGGGGAGCGAGTGAATGATTGATGTTAGCAAACACTCCCCCCTTCCTTGGGTAGATCATACCTTTTGGAATGAGGTCGTCACCTTTTGAAACCAATTGTTCCAAGTTGTTATAGGTGAAGGATTTAACCAATAGGTTTCGACTGCCCTATGCGTTTCATCTAGTTGCAAGGGTGGTAAGGTACTCTCCCATGATTTTATTTGCAACATTGTTGTAGGTGGTGAACTTACCCCGGGAGGTGCAAACTCTTTCGTGCTTGTATGGATATGTACAGTGGTAGGTGGAGGTTGTGTCGAAGCTTCTATTTGCGTATAGGAACTACATGAAGAGCAAGAAGCTTCATTTGATTTCCCTGTTCCTGAGCTAGGTGGAACAAATCGTTCTTTCTTTGGTACCCAAACTAGCTCTAGAGAGGGTGTGTAACATTCCATGATTTTTTCCTTTCCGCGATTTTCAATTTGTTTTGGAGCCACAGGATTGGGTTTACATGGGCCAGGTGACAGGTAAGAGTACACTTTACGTTTGGGCACCCAGATTTGATCATTTCCTTCATAGTATCCTTGGGTTTCCAATAGTCGTTTAGGAATCCAATGCAACGTTTCTTTACATTTCTTGGAGTGAGTGGGACGGTTCTTATGAGGTTTTCGTTTTTTTGCATCAACCATGCTCACTACAGAAGCTTTAGGGACCCACTTGTATGTTTTCTCTGTTATATTAGGATGGTTCTTGTGTGTCTCAAGCTTTCCTTCAACTACATCAGTTGAAGCTCTAGAGAGTTGGGCTATGGGGACGTATGGTTCAACCTCCTGGACATGCAATGTCTTGGGTTTTATTTCCTTAGGCAATATCTCAGGGACTATGGCTTGAGTGGTAGGGCTAAGAGTTGGTTTTTGCGTTGTAACACCTCCAGTCCCCCAATCAATAGTGCATTTGGTGGCTATCATCCACGTGCGGCCTAGGTTTATATTACCCTCCATAGTTCCACTAGGCATGACCAAAAAGTCTTGAGCTACAATTCCATTGTCATAACTGACAGAAGTGTGCCAGATTCCAAAAACCGTAGTTTTTTTCTTGTTGACACCCTGGACTTGGATAATACTCTCAGATAGAGGTGGCTTCCCTAGCTGACACCACATCCCATAGGATAGCAGATTATATTTAGCACCCGTGTCCAATAAGGCGTTATATAGCACTTTTCCATAGGCACTATTTAACTCAATAGGGTATCGTAAAGGGGTGTTAGAGTCCAACCAATCCTCTTCGATTTCCACGTGGAATGCATTTGTGACTCCAAGGTTAGCCTCTCGTTTTTGTCTTATACGTTGTTGTCGCTCCTTAGCCTCAGCTTGAGCTTGTATCTTGTTTAACTCGGTTTGTGCTTTGGCGGCCTTCTTTTGATGAATGGCCCGTAGTTCTTCTTGGCTTAAAGGATCATAATATCTTTTGAATTTACTCCCATTGAGGAATCCAATGGTTTCAACTCCATCAAGAGTTTCCACACGAAGGGTACCTTGTGGGGTAATTTCACATACTCTATATGGTCCTTTACCAGCATATTTCAACTTTTTCTTCTCTTTACGTACTCCATACATAAGGACTTTATCACCAACTTTGATGTCCTTATCCTTCACATGGCGATCAAACCACTTCTTTCTCCTATCCTTTTCCACAAGAGCATTTTGCACAGCCAACTGTCTCTCTTCGTCTAGTTTTTCTAAGATATACAAACGCTCGGTTAAGGGGTTACCATTCCATCCTTCGTGGGAAGATACCCTAAGACTAGTAATAACAAACTCCCAAGGCATAACCGCTTCTTGGCCGCATACCATTTTGAATGGCGTACAGTTAATAGCCACTTTATAAGCAGTACGATAAGCCCATAGAGCAGATGTCAACTTCAAATCCCAATCAGTGCGATGAGCTTCTACCGTCTTGGTTAAAATAGAGATTAGAGTCTTGTTGGTGCTCTCGGCTTGTCCATTAGCTTGCGGGTAATAAGGTGTAGACTTATGGTGGGATATCATAAAGGTCGTGGTAAGCTCTCTTATTACCTCATTTATAAAATGGGTACCATTATCACTAACAATTTCAAAAGTGCAACCAAATCTTGTGATAATGTTCTCAAAAAGAAACTTAGCTGTTATTCTCGCGTCAGCTTTTTGTGAAGCCTTAGCTTCAGCCCACTTTGTTACATAGTCCGTAGAAACTAGAATATATCGAGATTGAGTGTTGCGAGCTGCGGGACTAATTGGACCTACAAAGTCTAAGCCCCATTTTTCAAATGTTTGGGTTACTTTAATAGGATGTAAGGGCATTCTGTCTTTGCGCTGTGTGGTCTTGTAACGTTGGCACTCATCACACCCTTTTGTAAAAAGTGATGCATCCTTAAATAAAGTTGGCCACCAATAGCCTGATTGCAGCACCTTTCTAGCGGTCAGGTCTCCTGAAAAATGTCCTCCTGCTATGCCCATATGTGCTTCTTGCAAGATATACAAATATTCATCCTCGCGGGCACAACGCCTAAGAATATCGTCCTTGCCTAGTCTATACAGAGTTCCGGCAATCAAACAATAGGGTTCACATTCTTTTACTAGCCTTCGAGCGATATCCTTACGAAGTTCCTTGGGTGGAAAACAATTAACTAAAAAGTTAACAATGTTCTCACTCCATTCAGGCATAGTCTCAACTATGAATAGGGAAGTATAGGGTAATTCATCATCAACTCCTGTAGGGGCTTCACCATTGGGTATGTAAGACAAATGATCAGCCATGACGTGCCTTTTACCGGGTCTCACTACAATCGTGAAATCAAACTCCAGAAGAATTAACAACCATCGTGTGATTCTTCCTGTGGAGCATGGATTGTTTACCAGATACAGCAACGCTTGATGATCCACATAAAATACAAACTTGTTTGCCAGAAGGTAGTAGCGAAATTTCTTTACTGCATAAACCATTGCTAAACCTTCTCGCTCTGTAGTGGTGTAGTTCCTTTCAGCATCATTCAATTGACGGCTTGCAAAGCTAATGGGATAGTCCAATTTATGTTCTCCTAGTTGAGTGAGAACACACCCAATAGCAAAGTTTGATGCATCAATATGCACATGGAAAATGACATCCCAGTTAGGTGTCCTTAAAATCTGAGCACTTGCTAGTGTTTTCTTCAATTGTTCATAGGCCTGGTCACACTCTTTAGTCCATTTAAATTCAATGAGAAGCTTGTACAAAGGACGTGCTATCTCAACGAAAAATAAAATAAACCGTCAATAATAACCCACGTGTCCCATGAACCTTTGAACTCCCTTGTAATTGGTTGGTGGTGGTAACTCTAGAATCACTTTAATTTTGCTCTCATCGGTTGAGATACCATTCTTAGATACTTTATGCCCTAAAATAACTCCATGCTTGACCCAAAATTGGCATTTGAGCGGGTTCAATGAGATACGATATAACCTACACTTTTCAAACACCTTCCGCAAACATGATAGATGTTCTTTCCAAGAAGAGTAAACACAAAGGTCGTCTAAGAAAGCTTCACAAAACTCTCTCAAATATTCTTTAAAAGCAGTGTTTATTAATCGTTGGAATGTAGCAGGGGCATTTGTTAAGCCAAAAGCCATCACACGAAATGCAAACACGCCAAATTCCGTGATGAAGGCAGTTTTAGCTTGGTCCTCTAGCGCTATCGTGATTTGGTTGTAGCCTGAGTACCCATATAGAAAGCTATAAGCTTCCTTGCCTGCAACTCCCTCGAGTACATGTTCGGAATATGGTAGGGGGTAATGGTCTCTTCTAGTAGCTGCATTAAATTTTTTGAGGTCCACGCACACCCTGAGTTTCCCATTCTTTTTTGGCACGATAACTATTGGAGACACCCATTCAGAGTGTTCAATAGGATATATGAACCCACATTTGATAAGCTTTTCTAGTTCTTCTTGAATGATCTTTGCGTACTTAGGATTCATCGGGTAGGGTCTTTGTTGTACGGGCTTCGCAGTGCTAATCATAGGGATTGTATGTTGGACCACAGAAGGTGGAACACCTTTCATATCATGGTATGTCCAAGCGAATATGTCCTTGAATTCCTTGAGAAGCTCTTTGAGGACCGCCTCTTCAACTTCTGTGAGGTCTTGGGCAATAAAAACAGGTTTTGATTCTTCACCGGGGTCGGCTAATTCTATTTCTTTAACTATTGCCGGACCATCATAGATTCCATTATTCCCATAGATAGGTATTCTTTGGGCTTTTGTGTACACAACCTTTGCTTCCCATGTGGTGTAAGATTTGAAATGTTCTGGTGCAGGATGCAAGTCTGTGGATTCTGGTTGTGCTTTGGTCTGTGCTTCCATTTCTGCTTTCTTGTGTTGTTGAGCTAACTCTTGGTTTTGACGCCTCCTTGCAGTGCGGCTCAACTTTGGCTTGTCTATGATCTCTAATTGGGCTATGTCATGGGGTCGTGGTCTACACCACATAACATTTTGGAGATATTCACCCCAATCGTCTACCAATTTTTGATGAGCATCACATGCTCCTATATAACTGAGCCATTCTGCTGAGGATCTCTTCTTTTTTATCCTAGCACGTACATTGGCTCGATATCGACGCCTCTTAAGGTTTTTCTTTTTCTTATTTGAGACCTGCTTTTGATTTGCATTTAGATCTGGCTCACTAAAGGAGTCCTCGTTGGTGTCCTCTTCACTCTCGGAGGAGCTATCATGGGTTGATGTGCTTGGTCCTTCCGAAAGTTTTGACTCTGAACTTGCTCCACTCTTTAATTCATGAGATTCAGAATCCGTTTCACTGTGGAAGTCAGTGTCTAAGTCGTGTTGGTTAAAGTCTTGTATTGAGCTATCGGTGTCACTGTTAGATTGGTCCACAATTGCCTTGCCCTTAGAAGATGCATGTATGGCACTTATCATGTTCAGAGGTGCAATTTGTGGTACCTCTTCCCCCTCTGGTGTGACCCAAGTGGTACCTCTATTTCCCCAGGTATCTATGGTTGCAGCTAGGTGTACCCAGTCTACGTTGTCTGATTCCGTCATACCCGGTAACACATCCATGTAAGAAGAATCTTGGCCAATGTCTGTATCCTTCTTACAAGTGTAACAATATTGTAGTGGGGCTGAGTGAACTGTGGTGTCAGAGCGATGATCACTAATGGTTTTACTCCCTAAGGGGTGTACCTTACCAGTCACCAAATCCACTCTAAGGACAGAGTCTTGGAATTGCAAATAGACATGATTTTTAGACCAATCATGAACCATTTGTGCTTCCCTCATGAATGGTCGTCCTAAAATCATTTCATATGACATAGGGTGTTTAGAGAAATCCATTACAATGAGCGTATGTTGTACCTTGTGTCCTAGAACTTTGATCTTAAGATCCTTGAGCATCCCCATAGGTTTGGCTATGGTACCATTTGCCATCTTTACCACAATGTTAGTAACACTGAAGCGGGGTTTTCCCATGGATTCCCAAAAATCTTTTGTAACGATGCTAACTCCCGCACCACCATCAAGAAACTCCCTTTATAGTTAATCCCTTGGTAGTGATGGGTAGGGTCGCATTAGACTCGTCGCCTTCAAAATACTGCCCTAATTCGTTAATGGGTACCTCGATCACGGACTCGTGTCCATCTAAGTCAAGTGATTGCACATGATTTTCCTCATCAATCATAATCGAGTCAGGCCTATTTGGTTGCGCAAACTGCGGTAATCCCGTTCGTAGCTCTCCGTTAAGGAATGCTCGAAGTGCAAGGAATAACTCAGGATCTCCATACAGCTTTGCTATGATCGTGGTTCGGACCTCAGAAGACATGAAGTCCACTAGTTTGGCAACATTCATTGGCATTTTGCAGGGTGTAGGTCCTTGACTAGGAACTGGTGAGGATGGAATCTCATATTCCTCAATGGGATCAGGTATTCCTTCGTTAAACATCCTTTCCAACAAGAAGGGTGTATGCTCACTTTCTGATGTCCCGTCCTCACTCCCTTCTTGGATGATACTAGATATGGCTAACGGTCTACGGTTCATGTGGGGTGGATGAACTTGCGTGGGAAACACTGTGTCATGAATTTTGACATGCATGGGTTCTGGTTCTACTTTCCTTTGAGTCTCCTCCACTAAACCTCTTAGATGTTTCACGTGCTCAATCTCGTCTACTGGGTTTGGGTATGTCCCAATCTTCTTTTTACGATTCTTCCCTTTTTGCCCCTGCGGTTTATCTTGGGGGTCTTGGATTGGATTTGGAAACACTTGAGGTGTTTTCAGAGGCTCTTTATGGTTTTCTCTTATTCGGTTTTCATTTGGTTCCATGTTACGGTTTTCTTTGTCGGTCTTTCCCTTTGTGGTATTGGTTCTAGTCTCCATTGTCTCGATTGAATCTGAATCATCCTCGAGGTCATTCATATACACGGGGTCATCTCCTGTCCCTATGTTTGTTTTGGAACTTGGCTTTGAATTTCCCATATTCTATGACCTCTTCCTTCGTGTCTTCTTTTTCTTTGCTTGGATAACTGAAGCGGTGTCTCTCTCTTCGAGGATATGGCTTGGCCCTTGAAGCATGGACCGTGTAATCGCATAAGCGGGTGCGACGGGTGGTATTGGCGATGTCACACTAGTAATTTGGACCAAATTTAGGGGTGTGATTTTAGGCGCATTTGGGTTATAGGGGCATTGGGCAATCAAGTGATCTATGCCACAACGATTACATGTGAGTATTGGCATTGCAGACGTGCTCCCTTGATTCATTTGCATCTGTGCAGCATTCTTTTGCAGCCTAATAGGGCACTCCGCTGCCCGATGTGGTCCACCACACTCGTAGCATTGAAGAGGTGGCCTCCTAGCCTGGGTGTTGATATTTTGACCTCTGGATGCGAGAGCAGCAGCTTGATAAACCGGCTTGACTTGCCCCCAACAATCTTCCATGTAGTATATAGGACACTCTTCCAATGTATCATGTCCGTAGGCAATACTAGTGTCTATTTTCTCCTCACAGCCATCTGCATAAGCATTAGATGGCTCGCAACCCACTTGGTTCATAGGGGCGACTCTTGGATGCGGGGGCTGCGGTCCTAGCACAGGAGGTGGTAGCGGTGTAGCTTGTACAACATTTTGAGATCTAGGGACCATGTGTTGCGGTAGTTGCTCAACAGGTGGAGCAGGCATCAATACAGGAGCTCGAGGTGCATCCGTCCAGGCTACAGGTGGTCTATTTGCCATCATACGTTTGATCATTAAACAATCCTTAGCTTGGTGACCATACCTACCACATGCGTTGCAAGTTCCATTAAATTTTACTCTAAACGTAGGGCACTCACTAGTGCTATGTGGACCTAAGCAAATGGAACACCATTGTTGCTCCCTTCTTGGATACATGTGACTATTTTGAGGGGGTCGATTATCCTTAAGAGACTCTTGGATTGCCTTGGTGAGGTCTGTCAAGAATGTCTCAAATACCTTTGGCTCATTGGAAATGGGCTTTGCAGTCATGGGTTCATACTCAATGGCTTGTGAGCTAGTGGATCTCGTGTCAGTAGACACCCTCATGCCTGCTATCATCAAGTTGTCCTCTAATTGGATTGCATTGGCAATGACATCTTCCCAGGTTGTGATACCTCTAATCACTAGTCCATTATAGATTCCTTCATTCCTCAACCCTCGGATGAATCGATCAAGCAGTTGGTTATTGTTGAAGCGCTCATTTACTAGGCAGCGAGAGTTTAAGTGCTTTAGACGACTAATGAAGTCCCTTACTGACTCTCCTTCCTTACGTTCGGCCTTCTGTAGCTGAGATGCTACACCCCAAAGCACACCTTCTCGTATGTACTCCTTTAGAAACAACCTTCGAAGGGTAGGGTAGATTGTTTTCTCGTCCACCCTTAGGGTTCTATACCAATCTTCAGCCTTCCCACTTAATGTCAAGCTTAAGGCATTGCACTTATGTAGTTCGTTGCGTTCCCCTAAGGAATCACATACTTGTTCAAACACTTCAATGTGTTTTCTAGCATCTTCGTCCCCATTGAATTTTTGCGTGAGTTTGGCAATTTGTACTGCCTTACTTCTAGGCTCTCTATCAGATGCATGACGCATATTTTCCGCGATAGATCGACCTATGGTTTGAGAAAACGCTGCCAAGTCACCTATGTGAGGAGGCAGGGCCGGTGGAGGTACTCTTGGAATCATATGTGGGAGAGGGATGGGTACCGGTCTTGGCATATGTGTGGATGATGCAGGATATGGAACATAACCGGGCATAGGTCCACTCGGATAAGGGCTAGGGAGCGGCACTCGAGGAGCATAAGCAAGTGGTACAATTGGAGGTGTGGGGGCCATGTGTGCATAAGGGGCTAGAGGCACATACAGTCGAGGCCCCATATTAGGTACTACGACACTAGGTAGTGGCACTGCGCTAACCGTAGATGTCATCGGTACATTCTCTGTCAGGCCTATCCCTGGAGTGAGCACTGTGTTTTCCTTAATAGAGGTTTGAGCCAAGTTAGGGAAGCTAAAGTTTTCGCTCAGAGGCTCAGATTGCATAGAGACCCCAGGTGAAATGACGTAAGATGGGTCCATGGGACTCATTAGAGGAGTCTCCATTTGTGATAGAGTAGGCTGTTGAGCCTTGCTCATATCCAGAAATCTCATGGGGCCAGTTGAGAGTATATTTACCCCTCGGTTTTGCCTTTCCGATTGAATAATGCCATGGATAACATTACAGATCATTTTCTGTTGATCTTCGATGCTCGTGGCACTAGAGGTGGATTGTACAATCTCTATCCATCCTACATGGTAGGCGTGGCCAGAGTGTAGATCCATCAACACCTCTGTGTGGAGGTCGTATGTCCAATGATCATTAATGAACAATCCTTCTAGAGTCGACGTGTTAACGGTTTCTTGTGAGGTAGAAGCAATGTTGCTCCCCGTGGTTTTACTTGTCACCAACGGTACTCTAGAGGGAACTTCTGAAGGAGGTAGCTCAACAGGGACTTCTTGGTAAGAAGCTGGCAGGATATCCACATGGACACTCTTTGGGGGTGTGGGGTCCACGTGCGATGTGAAAGGAGAGTCCACTTCCCCGCCCCCTTCGTGTGCTTCATTTGCATTAGGTTTCGAGCGAGTAGCTCTACCTAATGTTTCCATGAAACGGCTAAACATACTAGTACTAGGCTGTGGAGCTTCGGGAGGTGCATGGCCTTCTCTCTCAGTGTTTTGGGTAGGGTATGCTTCCATGATTTCTGAGTCGGAGGAGGAATCACTAGCGGCTATTTTAGGGTCTTGGGTGGTGCTACCTTGTGTCCCCGCTGCGGGTCTAGAGCCTATCGTGGATGGGTAATGGGTGTCCGTATGAACAGAGGCACCCTCAATATGCTCGTGTTCTAGCACCCGCTCAGAGCGTAAGTGCATGTGCTTTTGATACCCTAAGGTGTCAAAAAGCTGCTCGAGGAGGCCTTGTGACTAGTTTTTTGCGTGTTTTTTTGCTAGATTTTTTAGAGCGTGTCGTGGAATGGGCCGTGTGATAGCTCGAAACGAGCGTATCGCTAGGAGGGACGCGCTGTGCTTTACAGCCCACCGTTTGGTTCTATTTTGCTCCAGAAAAGCCCGAAACAGTCTTTTCCTAGCTGGGGAACTAGACTCCAAATAGCAAGTCTAAGGGTGCAAGTGCGAAGAGAAGGGAGGGGAGTGGAGGACTTGCCCCACATGCTCTCATTCCCTCTTGAGGGAGTAGGGTATATATATAAGAGTGAGTCTAGTATATATCATAAGACTGAGGCCTGAGCTTGGGCTTGGGCAAATGATCCCGATCCCGATCTAACTTTTATACAAACCAACCCGTCCGTTTTTATAACCTCCGGTTTTATTTTTCGAAAATTTAACCTCCCCCTCACTTACATTTTTATTTTTCAAAAAAGAAACGATTTTATTTATTTATTTATTTATAGTTTTTTTTATTATTTTTTTTAAAGTCGACGTAGCCGCGCCGCGCACGTGCGCACACACACACTTAACCTACACCTAACTTATCTACTTACAGCTAATGGAGATACTGCCACACACACTCTAACACTGTTTACACAGTACTACAGTAGCTAACAGATCTACAAAACTAACCTTACAGAACTAACATTGAACCTTACAGAACTGACATTCCATAGCTAATACCTCAATTCTAACAGTACATTGCAAAAAAAATGTAACTCCTTCTTTAACAGAAAACAAAAAAGACAGTACAGTGTAACAAAAAACCTTCTCCACACAACCACACGCCTTCCTTCTTCACAAATCCTTCTCCACACAACTACACACACTCATTCCCTACCTTTCCTATGATAGAAATTGCACCACAAGAAAGCGTAAAGTGCTTAACCGAGCTTAGTGTAGGGCATTTCCCCGGCAGCGGCGACAAAAATGTGCGCTCCTTGCCGCACTGTCGAAGCAAAGGACTTGCTGATACACCGTGTACGAGCCACAAATGGCTCCAAGCACACAACAAGCCTAAACTAGCAAGCTCAAGAGAGCAAAGGGTGTGTCACTCACCGCTCTACGCTCACCTTCGTGGTGGATTCCTCGCCGCGATGAAGACCCCAAAGTTGAGCCAGCCTGTTATTTTAAAACCTTGGCTAAGGAATAAAGGCCACGGTTTGTAAAATAAATACAAGTCTCTGGATAATGAATCGTATGTGTTGTCTCTAAATGTTGCATTTGTCCTTCTTTCTTCCAATGCTCGTATCTCCCTTGTGGATTGTCCGTTTAAAATGATGTCTGCTTCTTCTACATGTTCATAGGTGAAACTAGAGCTATATAATGATGTAATTTTCTTGGGAAATTTTTTATTGTTAATCCTCTTGCTAATTAGCTCATAACTCACAAAACAAGCATAAAAACTGCATTTTAGCTATAAGAGGGGTATAGGGGCATCAATGCTAAGATTTTGAGTGCATTTTGAGCCAAAATGGGCTATGTAAATCAAGCCTATAGATAACAATAATCATTTGGGGAAGTAGATGAAGTGTGGATTGTCCACATGTACATAGGGTTAGATGTGCACGTGACAGAAAGCCTAAGGAGAACAAGTCTTCTCACAGTATCTCTCAGACTCCTCAGAACCCACAGAATGGTAAGAACGGTAAGAATGGTAACTCTTCTAGCCCATATTTCTCTAATCCTTCAGAAAAGGACTCTCAAATGAATCTGAGGGTAAAGCTAAAACACCTGCTAAACCTAAGCTAACCCAGATGCAAAAGCTGCACAAGGAAGTATAGGAGGATACATAACGCCAGAAGAACAAATCATTTATGATAAGGAAGGTCGATGTTATTAATGTCACATCAAGGGGCATATAAGGAAGTCATGCCCTAAGATAGCACCACCTAAAGAACCGACAGCTACCACAAGAACTTTAGTGAACCAATCTGATTCTCCACATGTTTCTGACATCCCATAAGCCTGCCCGACAAAGTTGCCACCCGACGGTAGTTGTAGGCCATGAAGACAACCAGTGGATCTCAAATGGTCCATATGCATCAACAAAATGTGTGGCAATAGCATACAACAATGCACCAAGGGGACATCCTTGTCTAACTGGGAAACCAAGGGGCCAAGAGTCTGTCAGCTCACCATGAAGGATCCCCGAAGAGGAACTGCAAGCATACAAGAAATAAACGATATTGGCGAATTTAGGACCAAATCCAAGACAACGCATCGTGGTTGCAATGTAGTGCCACTACATCAAAAGCCTTTTCAATATCAACCTGCATGACAAACACATCCTGCTGCGTGTACTTTACGTATTCCATGCCAATCATCACGTTAGCCAAGTTTTAATTAATTTGCCGACATGGTATGAAACCATATTGAGCTTAATGTATCCCTGCAAAAAGGTGATCCTTAATTTTGTTCACCAACAACTTAGCCAAAATCTTGTACACGACAGGCATCAACGTAATTGGTCTCCAATGCGAGAAATGCTCACAAAGTGCCTGTTTGGGCAACAATTTAAGCAACCCTCTTTCCAAGAAATGGGCAAGTCTTGCTTTTCCCATGCTGCATTCATCATGAAAATCAAGGGCTCTATCAAAGTCTCCCAAAAAGAGATAAAAAACACCACAATAAGCCCATCCCACTTGATTAAGGCTTGTTGACGTAGATGATGACGTGTACGTAACTCATGATAATCAAGAACGTGTTCAGGTTCATGCGGTAAGGTAGGAGGTTCAATGAAATCAACCAAAATATGTTGGTCAATGACATTGTCATCCCCATGTAATTGCTTACATAAATTTCTTACATGAAACAACGGATGAATACGAGAATGTGTAGGTAGCAGTAATTTGTAGGCATGATCAGCTACTTGCTTGAGTATTTTGAAAGGCCCACAATATCAGGGAGATAATTTAGGTGTTGGCCCAGTTTTCAGAATTTCTGAATGTTTTGGCACATGTAAAAATACTTCCTCCCCTTCTTCAAAGGTAACTTGCCGACGTTTCTCATCATCATACTTCTTATACCGATCCTGCACTTGTCGAACATTTTGACGAGCGAGTTTCAGCATATCCATGTGGTCTTGGAGAAAATCCTTAACCTGTTGGTCAACCGGTCTACTACCACCCATACCAAGTCATGACCTCATACAGTGGTTGATAAACCCACAATAAAGTCCATAGAGATACTTTCCCATTTTCCATTGGAATCTCCAAAAGATGTAAGAGTCCTCCCACTTTCAGGCGCTCTGCTTTGTTAACTTGATATTTTTGGCAATGTAAGACATAAGCTTGAACAAAGCCATGTATACCTGGCCAGTAAAACCGTCGTCGAATGAGAGCATAAGTTTTTCTAATACCGGGGTGCCCTGCACTTGGACTATCATGACATTCATAAAGAATTTGGCGCTAAATGTATGTGTCTGTCGATACACAAACTCTCCCCTTATGGAGTAGGTACCCATTGTCGATGGTGAAAGGCTTCCATCGATGTAGTTCATCACTCGATAGAGGAGAACTAGGTGTGGAGGTTAACGTTACACTACCAGTATTGGAGTGAGAAGGATCCCTCATTTGTACATGGCTCCACACTTTGGAATATGCTTCATCATGCTCATATTTTCCTTTGAGAGAATCCAAAAATTCACTACGAAGTTCCATGAACAAGAGAGGATTGATCTCCGGTAAACGGCTTAGAGCGTCAGCCACCACATTGTATCGACCTTTACAATACCCGAGCTTGGCATCATATTCCTGAAGAATCTCAGCCCAGCTGGATTTCCGACCCTTCAAATCCGTTTGTTGTGTAAACCATTTGATGCTTTCATGGTCAAACACAATCTCAAACTGAGCACCATACAGATAATTCTGCCATGTTTTTAAACAGGACACTTTTGCATAGAGTTTCGTGCTCATAAGCAGAGTAGTTCTGCTGAGCTGAATCAAGCTTCTCGCTTTCAAATGCAATTGGCCATTCGTCTTGTAACAGGACTACTCCAATAGCACGGTTATTGGCATCCGTTTCCAAACAAATGGTTTCAAAGGATGTACAATAGCTAGTATGGGAGCTATTGCTAATGCATCCTTGAGCGTATTGAAACTGTGTTGTTGAGCGAGTCCCCACTGAAAATATTTGCCTTTGCATTTCAATTGATCCGTCATAGGAACAACAATATTAGCATAGTTTTTAATGAACCTGCGGTAAAAACCTGCAAATCCTAAAAAAAATAGTAACTCTTCTAGATTTTTAGGAAAAGGCCATTGCCGGATCATATCGACTTTGGATTGATCCATATATAGCCCATTTGATGAAATAACTTGCCTCATATAGTGAATTTCTTCTTTCAAAAAATCACAGCTAGATTCCTTGGCATATTTGTTCGTAACAACTCGAGCAACTGCCTGAGATGTTGTAAGTGTTCTTCTTCATAAGCACTGTAGACTGGAATGTCATCGAGGAAAACAATGACAAATTTATCCAAGTACGGCTTCAAGACACTATCCATTAGTGTCATGAACGTTGCAGGCACATTGGTTAACCCAAAGGGCATCACCAAGAACTCATAGTGTCCAAACCGTTTTCGAAATGCAGTTTTGGGTATATCAACAAGTGGAATACCCAAACTTGGTGATAACCTGACTGCAAGTCTATGCTAAGGTGGATCAGTGGTACATATCAATGGTATATCAACAAGTTGGAATACCCAACAAGTGGAATACAAACTTGGTGATAACCTGACTGCAAGTCTATGCTAAGGTGGATCAGTGGTACATATCAATGGTGAAGAAGGTACATCCTTCTCTCCTAATAACAATACATGTGAGCCATGGGATTCAAACATCAAGATGTTGTGTTCATAGCTACGCTTTAGTGATGGTCCTAGGCTATGCAACCACTCCCTACCAAGGACCACGTATGCCCTCTCCTTGTTCATAACCTGAAAATCCAAGGATATGCAGTAACCTTGTACTTCCAACGGAACAGCTCAGACTTGAGTATCCTACATTTTGGTATCATTTCCATTCATAATTGCTACCTGTAGCAGTGGGTACTTGAAGTTTGAGGCAATTTGATTTTTTTCACCAATTCATAATTAATGATTGTGAGTAGCATCGTCATCTACCAAGATGCACACCTTGTGCCCTTGAAGATATCTGTGCATACGTACTAACTCATGTGGTCCGAAGGTCTGTTGCCACATGGAAGCTGTGAGACAACATTCATGCACCACCTCGGTGTGTGTTACTTCCACTATAGAGAATCATGAGGAAGACTCAAGAGGCAGCAGTTGCACCGTGTGCACTGCTTTCTCCTTGCCATGAGCAGCATATTTTCCCTTGGGACAATTCTTTTTTCCATGACTCCTTCCTAAACATTGAAAACATAATTTCTCTTTCTTAGCTTTATCAAAGTCCTCAGGAGAGAGAGGACCTCTGGACCCCTTGGGTTTTTTAGATGCTTCTGAATTAGCTACTATAAATTTTCTTTTATTGTGCCCATATTGTGTGTGTGTATTACTGTGTTTATTAGCAGGCATGTGAGTATTATGTGCTTTCTTTTCATCTGGATCATCGTGAATATGTGCTTTCACTATGGATTCCTCAAGTGTTTTAGGGTCTTGGGTCTTGACGTGCTTCTTAAGCTCCAGTATCAGACCATGTATAAATCCCCGTACTTGCTGAAAGTTATCTAATCCTTCCAACTTGAGGATAACATCCTGATAGTGAGATATATATTCAAGTAATGATGGGTATTGGTGCATGGAACACGTGCCCCAAGCCGTCCACTTCCGATCGGTCTCATTTGTAGGCAAAAATTCTTTGCAAAACATAGCTTCAAAAGCTTCCCAACTTTGTGGTATGATATTCTTCTCCTTGAGAGACATCCACCATTTGTAGGCCTTGCCTTCCAGAGTTAGGCTTGTTTTCAGTGCTCTGACTGCATCTGGAGTACGCCGCAGGGCGTGAGTTCCATCCCACTTGCTGAGAAAGATTTTCACTGCACCCTTGTTGTGGTCTCGTTCTTCTCCCTTAAAAGTCGGTGGTTTGGTGTTTTTCAACAACTCATCTACCTCTTTTGCAGTGAGAGTGTGCAAAGTATCAACAGTTGGGCCTTGCCCTTGATTAGAAGGGCCTTGCCCTTGTGTAGCAACGTGATCATGCATGTGCATGTCAACAGGACCCTTGGACTACTATTGCATTAATTGAATCACTAATGTGGATACTTTTGTGACATATTCATTTAAAGATTTAAAATTTCCTTCCACAACGGACATGCGTGTCTCAAGTGCACGAAATTCTTCAATGTCAAGAAATTCATAAGTATCATTACCTACCGTAGCGTCGCGGGTACTCTCCTTGAGAGGATCCAGCCGTGGTCCATCATGGGCAGGATTAGGCATACTTTGCTCAAAATCAAAAGTCATATTGATATCTGAATCCATGGTGACACAGTGCGGTGCAAGGAATAGTCAAAAAAATACCTGAGATTGAGAGCACTTGCAAAGTTTAATTAGCCTTGCTAATTTTGTCAAAGTGGATATTATCCAGGTGGAAATCGATCTGAA
This sequence comes from Adiantum capillus-veneris, assembly GCF_014529385.1. NCBI lineage: Eukaryota > Viridiplantae > Streptophyta > Polypodiopsida > Polypodiales > Pteridaceae > Adiantum > Adiantum capillus-veneris. The sequence continues at coordinate 20,630,383 of NC_140953.1, read as the reverse complement.
ATGTCCGCCTTGTAGGGAATTACTTAATCCTTTGTAGCCGAATCAATTATGCGTTCGATCGTAATTGATTTTTAAAGATAATGTCACTTTGAACTCCCCTCGATATGTTTTTATTAAATTTCTAAGTTTCTGCCGATATTACGCAGAAAATGTGTGTGTCAAAGTACTTGCCGGCCCTGTCGATATGCCAAGCCTTTCCGAAACCGCACAAGAGGGAGGGGGGGGTACCCCACTGTGGGTACCGTCCCTTGTGTTGAAAAAAAAACTTTGGCCGCTAACCCCCAAGGGGTTGGGCGCCCGTTGGGTGTGTAATTAGAGATGCTCACCGGCTATGGCCGCTTGCAGACAGCACGAGGGGTTGATCCAAGCTCCCCCCGCCTCGTATGGTGCTTGTCTCCGCTTGCTTCAGGCACGTGAAAGGGTCCCCACACCGGCGTGATGCCGTAGAGCCCGCAAGGGTGTGCTTTGGTGCAGGTCGCTGACATGCGGAATCTCCTTGCAAGGGCTTTTTCCCACGCTATCGGTCTTGTTGTCCTCCTCACAGTGGGTGAGTTCCATGCCTCCTTGAACCCAACATGCAAAAAATCATGCAAAATTGTGTGGCTCCCCTCCTCCACAACTGTGTCTTCCCCAAACAAGGAACCTTGCTCTTGATACCAATGTTAGACAAGGGGAACTAGAACCTAGGAGTCCGCCTCCCAACCACCCACTATATAGCATGGCTCCTAGCCTTTGCCCTAGTTGGACTCCCTTTCCACACTGCCTAGCCCGGTCTTGCCCTTTCTAGTCCGGCCTTGCTGTTGTCATGACAATTAGTTTATCAATGTGATTATGAGCTTTTTGTTTTGACATACAATAAAGTGTTGCATTGAGTTGATAGAGAATGTATGTGTTTTATAAGATATTGACAAATCCTTGTAGCCTCCATACACTAATCGTGCCAACTACATCCCATGGATTGACATATATGTATGTGGTTCTTGCTATGTATACAATAAGATACAGTGAAGCTTAGCAGCCCCATACAAGGGTTAATGAAGCTTAGTTTCACTTAAAAGAATCAAGGTGTAGGCTAGAAGGTTTGATTTGATCTTTTCATCCAACAAGCTTGAGCATAGGCATTGAATTCCATATGTGATTTTTAAACTGATTATTAGCTTTGCTCGTAGGGTTGCAATTTTTCCTTACTTCTCCACTAGATTTACAGTAGCTTGCATTGCATCATGGGTCTTTAATAGCCCTTGTTTGACATATGATGAAACTCCAACTTGAATTTATTTTGGCTCTAGAGTTGTCTCTTGATTGTTTTTGCTTTTCGATGGATAGCTTGATCCACTTAATGTTTCCTTGTGTGCTCACAAAGTTCAATTTGTGGCTTCATAGTTTGAATTACATCAAGCTTGTTGGGTACACCTTCTTCACTTGCTATAAAGTCATTCTCAAATTGATCCTCCCCAAATCTAAGATACTTATAGAGTCAGTGTCGATGAGCTCAAGTGTGGATTGGTTCCTCCTTTTCCTATTCAAAAACTTCTATGGAAATAATTTTTTAAATGAGATCTTACCCTTTTTAGTACTAGATGGAAAATCTAGGTTCAAAAGATTGTTGTAAAGAGTAAGCATGTTCATTAAAATTTTCTTAACTCTTTTTATAAGAGTTTCACTTGAACCTTGCACTTTGTTCTTGGTAAATTTTGACATTATCTTTTGATGGGCTTGGATGAAAGAAGACCCATGTTGCTTGATGAAAAGATTTCCATTTTTGGAGTGAATTGGGAGGTGATGCGTTAGAACAAAGACTAGAATCTAGCATGTTCTCTCGGGTTTGATTTGAGCTTGCTTGATCAAGGTTTAGATGACCAAGCACTTACTTTGGACTCGCCAGCAAGGAGGATTGATTGCCCCTTATTGTTGGCCACATATGATTTTACATTTAACTAATTGGTTGGATGATAGGACTTAGACACATTTCCCGCTGTTGTATCCTTGTATTTTTAGGATAGATTCATCACATGCAATAACATGAACATAATCAGACCTTTTGGAGTAGTGTCTTTTCTTAGAAGGGTAGACACTTTTGAGACAAAGAAGCTATTTTGTAAGCAGTTTACCCTATGAACAACCTCTTACCATATTCAAATTGACATTACATGACATGATACCTCATTTACATGCAACCCAATGTAGTTGCACGCATATTTGTACTAGATTCCAAAGAGTTTGCTCCACTTTTAGGGTCGAACCACTTGCCAAGGAGCCTCTTCACACGGATTTTGGCCTCTTCATGAGATGTTGCTTACACCAATTGAACCTAATTATATGCCAAGATCTAGGGTATAAATTGATCTCTTTTATATAGTTTTATTTAGTTTAGTAATCAAGGTTTTATTCCATCATAGCTCTACACTCTAATCTCTTCCTTGGTTTTCAAAGTGCAACTATGCACAAGTGTTCAATTCTCTTTTGCCATAAATCACCTTGTTGGTTGGGAACTCTGTGTATTGCTCTTTTACACAATTAAATCTCTACCTAATCTCTCCCTCTATCCAATTGGACAACTTTGAAGCACTTCAATACTTAAGTAGTTGGAACTTAGAGTGCTTGAGTAAGTCAAGGCTGATTGCATTTCTTGTTTGTGTGTATTTTGATTGTATCAAATTTCACCTTTTTTGTGAGTGAGTGAGTGAATGTGTCTGTGTGTGTGTGTGTGTGTGCGCGTGTGTGCGTGTGTGTATGTGAGCTCTCTACGAGATTCTACATTTAAAAGCTTTATTTTAGGCTACCTTGACACATAGAGCCCCTTGGAGTCACTTGGCTAGCATGTGGAGCATATTCTTGGGTGGAGGGTATGGGTTCAAGGTCCTTTGCCTATTTTTAGATTGTAGATCATGGCCATATATAAAGATTAATTCAAATTGAGGCGTGGAGGTAATGAGGTAGTCCATAGGTAGGTGTTAGCAGCTTCACAACCTTTTGAAGGAAACTTAATCCTAAATGCACCTTGATTTATTCTATTGGGCTAATAATCCAAGCTGCATTCAAAAATAGTGATTTCCTTGAGTAGAAGTCCTATCTAAGGGCCTTATAGAAGGACGCCAAGAGCCATCCTTCTTAGGGAAAGATTCTCGTACCCTTTCTTTATCTAGAGGGAATTCTATAAACTAAGCCAACATTAGCTAATAGGATTTGCTAAATTCCCAAGCCTAGTAGATGCACATCAACGATGGACACACCAAAGCAATGAATATTGGATTTACACATTTTATTAATATGGTTTTGTATTGTAAATTCTTGATTTATTTCAAGCCATTGTAGTAATTGTAATGTGTTACGGGCTCAATGAGACCTAAAACATATAAAGAACATATTTATTGCTATGCCTAGGCTACAAATACAAATACAACAAGTTGTGGAGCCCTAAAGTCCTTGGGCACCCAAACATTGTACATTTTAACCATAGGTATATAAGGTAGTTTGTAAATGGAATTAGGGTTCTTAGCCTCATTTTTTGAGACCACCTCTAGTGAGAGCTCATGACATGTGTGGATATGGAGTCCATAAGCTTCTCCTTTTTCATGTGACTTGATTAACATTAATCAATTCTCTTAATTCTCTTTCACTATGCCTCTTCCACTCTCTTATGATTTTCTTAGATTCTTTGATTAGCTAGATCCTGGCTAGATCTTACCTAATTAATGGTTGCTCACGCTCTAATCTTGTGTAATCTTCCTCTATTGTTTGTGTGCACATGTAGGTTTGATTGGAGTGTGTATGATTGATAGATCTTTCAGTGTGTTCCATGTTGTGATTAATGATCTATGTGTTAGTATAATTTCTAGTGTGAGTGCTTGAGTTGATTGATCCCTTGAGATCCATGGGAACGGTTCCTTCATTTGGCTTGCTTAGCCTCTCTACATTGAGAATGAGTAGAATACATAGATTCCCTTGATTATTTAATTGTGTATGGTCTTGGTCTCACATCTGTCTCATTTCGAGGTTTTTGGTCCACTGCAAACCTTTAATTTGATTCGGGTTGACATGAATAGGTTCCTCCATGAATCTAGTGTTTGGCCTTCGCCCTCTTCTAGGTGGAATGTTTGTTGCTATGTGTTTGCTCTAACACCTTCGGGAGATAATTCACCTATCTAGAGAAATTTAGCTCAAGCCATTGTGACAAACAAAATGGAATGAATTGGATGTGTTCGTAAATCTATTTAGGAGTGGTGGTTAGAGGTAGTTAATATCATACTTAAGACTTCAAAACAAACTTTAGAGTATTGAAAGACAGAATCAGAACTAGAGATGAAATGACACTGGAAACAATGATTCAAAGTGGAATTGCATTACTTAACAGTCAATTAGAGCATAAGTGGAAGTAGCATCGAAAGAGATTCAACTCAATGGGGTTACAAGGTACATCAATCATTAGCTCAAGATACAATTACAAGGCTTGGGGTTATATCTAGATTACAGAGTATTGGGTTATAAGAGGTCAAGATATCTAAATGATCTACTTCAAGAGATATCAAGAGAGAGATCTTAAAATGCAATAGTGGGTCCTATTTATAGTATTTGACTAACTGTGTATTATCAACTACCATGGTAACTCTCTAGTTACTACTTCTAGAAGTTTTTTGGTGCATTTTCATGTGAATCACATTGTCATAAAATATGATATGTAACCAACCCAAATGATTTTCTCATATTAAATTGACCATTTAATGTAGGATAATAGACGGGAACAAGGTTTAGAATATAGACATGTGTTTACGGGTCTATCTCAACGCCTGGCCAATGGTAAAGGGATCCAAATGAGAGATGATTTGTCAAAGGGCAAGGTTAGCTAATGGAGGTTAAAGACCTTTGGGTTAGATTTATTAAAGACCTCCAAAGGTTAGTGTTAAAAGTCCTTTAACCTTAGGTAAGCTAGGGCTGTTCTTGAGGTGGGAACCCGGTGAAGCTTGAGGTACTTTTCGTGCTTGCTAACTAAGGTGATTGAGGTGCTTGTCGTGCTTGCTAACTAAGGTGCTTGAGGTGCTTAATGACTAAGCTGCTAAGGTCATCCATGACTAAGGTGCTTGAAGGGGTAAGGGCTAAAAAAGTCAATGCATGATCCCTACTCATGAGGGGGTGAGCCCTCTTTGTAGGGGCTAGAGAGAGAACACATACACCCTCACAAAAGGCATCCTTGGTACAAAGAAAGAAGCAATGACACTTGTCAACCTTCTTTTCATGTTGCCCACATAATGTGCCTAAAGCCTATTCGTTAGCCTCCCAAGGGGTCCACTGATAATTTAGTTGATTTAATAATTGTTTGTGCATTTATCAAGACCTCTCTCTGAAAGGGGAAAGGGGGACAGTTTTCACAAGGATGCCCTTGTTGCTTGATATGCACTAAGCTTGTGATTGGCCAAGCTTGAGGAGGTCCAATCAGGTGCTAGGGATTTCTAGAAGAGGGGGTCAACCAAAGCAAGAAGGGGGCTAGCTTTGGGGTATAGTCTTCCCCCCCCCCCCCCCCCCCCCCCCCCCCCCCACACACACACACACACACACACATACACATTGTCATTGTGTGAAGTGCAAATGCAAGAGCTCCATCTCCTTCTTCAAGCTTGTAGAGAAGTTGAGAGCCTACACCAACACTCTTGGCTATGGAATGAAAGTCCAACCAAGAGCCATGCTTCAATGCTTCAGCTTGACATATTCTCCATCTTCATTACCATGATATTATGTATGCTAGCAAGAAGAGTGATGATAAGTGAGGAACTATTTCTTTCTCATATGAATGTTTCTTCTTCCTCTTCTCTACCCTCATTCCCCGCTAGCTCTCTCCACCTTTGAAGGCGTTTGAGGCCTTGGGACTGAAGCTGGGGATAATTAATGATTTTTGCAAAGTCTATGTTATGCTTCTAGATGCATGAAGCTTTCCATCTTCATTGCATCACCTAGGTCATAAGGAACACAAATATTGTATTGTACCAAGTCTCTCTTGATGGGAGAATTTATAATACAAAAGCCTATTGGAGGGGGGACTGGATCCACATAAATCCGGTCCTAAATTCTTTTCAAGCTCTCTAAACTCTCTCTCTTGCAAAAGTATTGTTCATGACAAGTTAATTAAGTACTAAATTATGTTGCTACCATCAATTAAGTTACCCTCTATGTTCTCAAATTAGTCTCACAAAAATAATCTCTCTAACTCTCTTAATTCCGTTATTCTCAAAGTTCATAGGCCATTTCCATTACATTGGTATCAGAGCTATTGGTTTCTCTTTATTGCTTAAGGAGAGAGGTCCTTAAGTTGTACATGAAAGGTTGGGCTTGTTTAATGCAATAGGGTAAGTGGGACATGTATCTATTGTCTTGGTTAAGAAGGACTTAGTTTGAGGTACACCGCTCTGAACAATAGTCTTAATAATGGAGCCTCTCGGGGCTTTCCTTTGGCTTTACCATTATTGAGCTACGAGAAATCTCAATAGGAACCATAATCAATCAAGCAATGTTAGACCCTCCCTCCACTATTCTTTGCAATCAAAAATGTCTAAACCACGGGTTTGTCTCCTGAGAAGAATTGATTTTCAAAGATAAAGAAGAGTAGAGACTAAGGTTTTGAGGCTACCAAAGGACAAAGTACTATATAGGTACATAAGTATAGCTAGCATGCTAGCAATAACCAAGAGACTAGAATGACCATTGATAACTCTATTTTTTCACATGAAGGTGCTAATGATGATTCCCCCATGTTTGTCAATTATCTTGTTACTAGGTTGTAGCAAGCTATGGGAAACCCTGCTTTGTAAGTCGAAGTTACTCAACAACTTCGTGCTTATGGGATTTCCCATCCTCTCCAAGAGAAAAGAGAGCTTAGGAGGACTCTTGATGAGACCCCCAAAAGAACACTCTCTCCCATACTAGAGGAGGAATCCAAAGAGAAGAAAGTAATGAGTCCCTAAGTTCCTTTGAAGATATGGCTTCACAAAGACGACAGTCTAGACGATTTTCAACTCCTCCGAGAGGAAACGGTTGTTAGAATCTGGACACACCCTACGAAAACTGACTACTCGGCAGATTATCATTTTTTGTAATTATTCATTTATTGAGAAAACTCGACATTTCACCTTGTAAATATTGGGGCTTACAGAAGTTTCCAGATTGTATCCCAGTTTTGGCAGTTAGATAGAGTAGATGGTTGATTTGTAACTTTAGGGTTTGAGAATTGTAAGGTATTTATACCACTTTTTGACCTTAATGAAGGACCTTTTGTCATTTTTTAAAAAGTTTGAAGTCTATGAGTGAGCGTACTGTGTATGAGAGAGAGTGTGAGCTTCATCTTGACGCTACGTGTGCACCGGTGGTTGGAATCGAGTGAGGAGAACTGTAGCATGTTGCCCCCGACGAGAGCTACGCGCCGATACCTACATTGTGCGCATACGGTCTGGTTTTGCGAGCTCCATCTACGAGATTCATCTAGTGATTTGATGAGCATACATTGTCCGATTTTGCATTGCATCATATGCACGCGTTCACATTGAGTAGAGCTACACATTAGGCACTTTAGATTTTGGAAGCGAAGACCTGCAAATTTTGGCCAGACATCCTACATGATTTTTCACCGGGTGTTTTGGGTTGGGGTTTTGGTTCATAGACCTTAGGGAGAGTGACTTATTGGTGTTAGTAGGATCTCCTTCAAGTTCTGTGGTGTTTCGAGATTGTTTGATGGGTGTTTGGCTCTAGAAAGCATTGTAGGAAGTTTCGTCTTATGCACTCTTGAAGGCTGTGACTTAGACATCGGGTAGAGACCTCTGTAGGAATTAGTTAGGAGTCGGTCAAGTGTAGGTTGACACCCTATGCTTGCTTCCATGCGCTTGCGGGTCGAGCTTCGTTCTTAGCTGACAAATCTTGTTAGGTGAGTTCTCGCTGTGCTGACGTCCGTCGTGGCGTATCCCTCCAACATTGGCGCCATTGCCGGGGACGAAAACCTTAGGTAAGTGACCGAGACTAGTCCTTGAGGATAGGGATTCTTTGGCTTGCCAAGAGTCTCGTTTTACATTTAGATAGGACCAAAGGGTGGAGGACTCTCTAGGTCTTAGAGGGAGTCTAGGAAGTGTGTGTCTGGCCTAGATCCTTCGACTTAGGTAGATTTAGGTAGACTGAGATAGTTTTAGGTATTAGTTGAGTTCTTGAGTACGAGTTGGAGTGGTAGAAGCGGTGAGAGGAGAGCTTGAGAGTCCGTAGAGGCCAGAGAGCAACCAAAAGACCATTATCACCATTTCACATGATGAGTAGGAGTAGAGTAAGTAGGACATCATGATTCAGGATCTAGAGCACTTCATATATGTATACTTGCTTGGTAAATTCATCACAAGGTTGTAAAAGATGCAAAAAGACGCAAAAGTGTGTTTGAAAGCTGAAGTAAAGTCCAAAAGTTACTATGAGTGTTTTTGATAGAGCTGCAGAGCATCAGGAGCATTTTTGTCAGGAAAAAATTTTAGGCCAGATAGACTGAAATTGCCAGACATCCTACCCAAATTGTGCCAAAGCATTATTTTAAGACCAAAACCATAGGATGGCTGCATGAGCATGATCTGCATGATATATTGAGTGACTGAGAGGGGTTTCATGTCATTTGGGTGAGAAAATTGGGTTCAAAGCAGACTTTAGCATTTTTAATTGAAAAAGGCAAGAACAACTAAAATTGGGGACTTTTGAAATCCAAACCAAAATCTAAGCATACCACTGGGTTGCTGACATCAAGGGAAGCTGTGGGTCAAGTCTGGGGTCAAATAGGCCAAAAAGACATCCTACGCGTAGGATGTCTTCTCTGTGATTTTGCACTCCAAACCTAATTTTGAGCATACCAAAGTGATCAGCATCTCAAGCGGAACTTGTGCTTTGAATTTGAATCCATTCTGATGAAAAAGACATCCTACGTGTAGGATGTCTAAAGCAAGAAATTGAAGCCAGATACTGACTGTGGGCATAGCAAGGTGTTGTATAGCCTGAGGCAAGCCTCCTAGTCAATTTTGGTCCAAATTGGAGCTGATTAGACTGATCAAGACCAGCAACAGGTTGTCGGAACAAATTTTTGATCCATTGACCAGCTTATAGGTGTCCAAATCAAAAAGTAAAAACAGCTGTGGACTCAGCACATCAAGGGGAATCCATAGTGCAAAAATCCAAGCAACACAGAGCAGGAGACATCCTACGCGTAGGATGTCTACTGGGGCCTATTGAAGAGAAAATTTGACTGGGCTTAGACATTGAGGTTCCATTTGGCTTAAGGATCCAGAACTTCTTTCAAAAGTGAATTTGGACCTTGTTTGTCCATTTGACGGAGCAAAGACTGAATTCAGACTTTTTCATGTAAATTGACCAGCATCCGAGGGAAGTACAGTTCCAGATTAGAAGACCTGATCCAAAACATCAGCAGTGTATAAAATATAGTAGTGGTTGAGATTAACTCTCCAGTTATACCAATCATTACTAAGATAACTTCTAGCAGTTAAATGCTTTGATTCGATTGCCGAAATGAAACGCTTGTGTACATGTATATTCAGCAGCAAAGCAAGAAGTTGTGCGAAAACTGATCCTTGCCAGGTGAGTGGTTGGATTTGTGATAAATTGCATTGATAAGTTTTATGAATTTAAGATCAGGAAGATACATTTTTAGAGACTAGAAGGTGGCAGGTGACCAAGGTAGCTTAGTGTCCACCGAGGAGAGTGTAACTCAGGCAAGGCTAGATCCCCTAGCACCGATTATTGAGGAAGGTAGTGATACTGACACATCATCAGACAAATCTGTCTTCATGATGGGTAGTCAACAGCCAGGAGGTTTCACCTATGATGGACCAATGCCAAGAGGAAGCACCTCCCTAAATCCTTTGAATGATTCCAAGCTCACTGTGATCTTCTTAGAAGGAACAAACTTGAGGGGAGCCCTAGTCTATTCTGATTATCGAGGACGCAAGTGCATTTGTATTGAAGAAAGACCGCCTCAGAGATTGGAGATATTTCGAGTCTATGATGATGGAGATAGATTCCGAGACAAAAAGGGGAACCACTATCTGATAGTTAGCCTTGAAGATTACAACAGATATGGAGATAACGTGGCGAAAGGGAAAATGGTTTCAAAAGCTCAAGAACCACCACCAAACATTGATCGACCTGGAGCAATTTTCATGTATGATAAGAAAACAACCAGGGTTTCAACTTATAATGAGAACGTGGGAATAAACAAGCATGAGAGTGAGGGAATAGTCGCTTACTTTTTCTGCAAAGAACCATAATTAACCGAATTAAGCAAAGACAAGGTTCTTTACTTATTCTCTTATGAAACTGCTATGGGGAAGGATATAGTTTTTGTTGATAGGTACGGGCGAGAATACCAACGTATTCTTCCAGAGGAGGTAGAAAAGGCAACAGTTCTAGGAGCATCAACATATGCCCCAGATGAAGTGCCAAGAGCCACCTACACCCCTAGCAAGTCGACAAATCCCTTTTCAAAGGAGTATGACACTACCTCATATTCTACCCGACCGTAGACATTCAACAATCAAAACCAACCAGCAACTCAGCCATCATTGCAAGCATGGCTTTGTTAGAGTGCAACATTGGAACAAGACCAAAACTGAGATGGTTATCAAGCCGCATGAGGGCTAAGGGATTTGCAAGAACCACCACTCTATTCAAGGTATCAAGGAGAGAGTAAGCCAAAGACTCAAGGGTCAACAGAGCCTGGAAGACCACCCATAGAACGAGTTCAAAGAGATGAACCATCTTTAGCAAGAACTATTAGAAATTATGGCTTAGGAGCACCACTGGGAGAGGAACCAGCCTACTACAAAAGACCAGAGGAGGTATATCGATTAGGACGCGGAGATCCAATGATGAGGTTTGTAGACCATCGTAGAATTAGACCTTCTCAAGTGCAAAAATGGGTAAACAAGAAATACACAAGAAACAGAGATCCAAGAGATCATGTAGCAGCCTTTGTGCGCGTAATTAGAGCTGAAGAGGTGTTAGACTTCCCTACCCAATTTGCAGGGTTTGGACTAACCCTAGAGGATGATGCTGCTACTTGGTTTGACTCTATAGAGCGTAGAGACTTTGAGTCTATGGAGGAAGTGTTTGATGAGTTTATGGAGGAATTCTCACAAAGGGGGATAGCTCATAATACCGTCTCACAAATCCATAAATTCAAACAGAAAGATGGGGAATCTGTACGAAAGGAAGCCCTAAGACTAAAAAGATATGTTAAGTTTTGTCCTGTGGAAGAACTGCCAACTCAGTCCAGACTTATGCTTATATTCATCTAAGGACTAAGGAATACAGATCTCCAGAAGGACTTACATATGAAGAGGAGCACGACGTTGAATGAGTTGACCAAGGAGGCTCTTTACCTTGTGGACAATTTTGCGGTCTACAAAGAGGGAGAGTTCAAGGACCTTGACGATGATTCATCCTCACAACAAAGTGGAAGCAAGTCTTCTAAGACGGCACCAAAAGAAGAAGTAGCTGTAAACCAAGAGTAGCTTGTAGAGGAAGTGCTAAAAAAGATTAAGTTGTACGCCAAACCCCAGGCTAAACAGCCCAAATGGTGTGCTATTGAACAAAAATGGACAAACCATGGGACAAAGGAATGTTATTATAACAAGGGATATGTGAGAGAGAGACCTTACGCTCCCCAAGCTCAGGTAGCTTCTCCTCAAGTTCCACCAATGCCTAGGTATCAAGCAGGCAACCTACTAGGACCTGTAGGTGTAGAAAGACCACAACTAGTGTTGGGGCAACAACCACCCCTACCAGGATTACGACCAGTCGGTATAAGATACACACCAACCATAACTGAATCAGAGCAGAAGTCTTTGGTGCCTATGCATGCATATTATGAAGATCCCAATAGATATGCGGAAAACTCTGTCTATTATCCACCGGAAGAACCCTCGACACCAAAACCATGGAGCATGATTGGAAGTACAGGACCACCAATAGCTGCACAGGCAGCATGAGAAGGAAGATGTAGCTTAGATGAACGAACATTGTTGTTCATAGACAATGGAGGCATGGGCCGACAGAGACATGCATACTAACAAAGAGGAGCTCAAGGAGCACCTCAACAACCCAAGGGACCCTGCTACAAGTGTGGTGGAGACCATTGGCTAAGAGACTGTCTTCATGATGAGATCATTAGAGTCAACGCATATTGCACCGAGTGTGGAGTTACTCATTTGATTCTTGATTGCCCAAAAAACCCGAGCAAAGGAGCAAAAACTACCTTGAACATGCTAAAAATAGTACCTTCCAGTGGAGGGTCAGAAAATGAAACAATCGTATCTATTCAGGTGGTGACACGAGCACAAGCTCAAAGAATGACGAACGAACCCATAATTGAAGAGCCAAAAACTGATGCCCCAAGTTCAAAAACAAGAAATCAAAGAAGCACTTGGAAAGCTAGAAAGGCGCGTATGAAAGCCAGGAAAGAACAAAAGAAAACAGCTCTATCCTAGAGTTAGAAAATACCAAGGATAGATTAGAGCGGTTAGAGGATCTAGCTAGCTTAAGCTCACACACCACGGAAACCATAGCACCCAAGGAAATAGCAGAGCGCAAAAGTGCAGGATCAGGAGGATCAGTACTGGCAGACAAGGTAAATGAGCAGTTGGATGCACTTATGAAGCCAGACTCAAAAAGAACCAAACCCAGGAGCAAAGATGGATGACTTATCCATATGTTGAAATAGAAAAACAAAGGTTGGAAATGTGTAGAAAGATGATTGAAACAGCTCAATCATTGATGGAAGACCCGCTTGGTGAACCTGCAAATTGGCATGAAGTATCAGCTTAAACCCCTATCCAACCAACTTTAGAAGAACAAGTACAAACGAAGGAAAGACTCACGAATGCCTATGAGTCTACAGGAGAGCCTACCATAGTGCCAAATATACAACAGATGAGGCAAGTGACGAGTTCCAGCCTAAAACATTGACAAAAATGGGTAAGGACTATAACGGTCTAGATGATCTATGGAAGCAAATACGTGAGACCAACGAGGCTAACAGGGTGAGTAACCACATGAATAGCACGAGAAAAGAGAAGAATGAGATAGTACCTCCTATTGAAGAATTTGAGGCAAGGTCGCAAATGAACTTTGATATACATTCACAAGGGGGAGACCAGGGATCAATTAGTTTGGGGCACAGCCAACCAGACTCGCTAAAAACTTTACCCTCTTACCTAGGAGAGTATGAAGCCAAGTCTGAAGTGAGAGCAATCCCATCTCAAAGACTTTCTTCTAACAAAGTGATGGATTCACAAGGATTGATTGAGTTATTGTCCACCCCGGTGGCATGCACAATCACATTAACCGAACTCCTAAGGTTACGACCAAACATGTGGACCACAGTAGATAAATGCCTAGAAAAAATTGGAGTGAAAGACCCCACCTCGAAGCTTTAGGAAGGGATCAGAGAATTGGACAGGCCTCAACTAAACAGTAGACCAGTACCATTAAACAAGGTTGGAGAGTATTGTGAGGGAGAAGATGGAAACACCAGGCTACCAGTAGAATTCCAAGGAGTAGTTTCCAAAGCTATTCTTGACAATGGAACAGGTTTCTATCGCCACCAAGGAAATCTTGGAAAAATGGGGAAATCCAGCTTTAAGAGCTACCATAATAAAATTGCAATTGGTAGATGGGTTCATGGAGAAGCCTCTAGGACTCTTAGAAAAAGTTATTGTCACTTCGTGCAAAATCGAGTATGAGCTTACATTTGCAATAGTCGATTTCGACAAAAAGAACAATTATGAGATCATCTTGGGAAGACCATTCATGCGACAATTAAAGATGGTCCAAGATTGGGGTTACGACTACATATACCTTAGACATGGCGAGACAACAACTAAAATACACCTGAAAGACCATAGTTACAAGGATGTGAACCAGACACCAGTGGAAGAATTTGATTCTGCCACCTAGAGTGAGCGAAAATCCCAGCATGGTTAGGGCAACGAAAAGAGCTATGGATGTGCGGAGCTTCACATTGTGGAAGCTTAAGAAGAGAGGAATGCGTCTTAAAAAGAGCGATTGAGGACAAGGAGTATATTCCGGAACCTTTCCCAGAAGATGCTTTGGAACCTCTAGAATGGGAACACATACTAGCAACATTGGATGTCTGTACCATTACAGATAGTCCAACAACAAAATTTTGCGATAAGGATGGCTATGATGTGCTACCCTACTACATGGTAAGCATTATACCAAGAGGAGATGAGACGATAGAACCACCAAAACAAGAAGAGTTTTATAACTCCTCTGAACATCTGGAAATAAATAATGATGCAGATAATGAGTATTCAGACAACTCAAGTGAGCGTGGGGGGAAAACAGAGAATATCAAGTTTTGTGATTTTGCTAATCATCACCCTAGATGCCAAGAACGCTATAGGAGAAAACGAGCAGAAAACAAAGCGAGAGAGAACCTGATGCCTAGGATAAAAGGTAAAACTTACTATTTAATGTTTTTAAAAGCAGAGGATTGTGTAAAAGATCAAATATCAGGAAGATTCTCAAAAGTCAGGGAAAGAATGAGAGAGGAAATAAGACAAGTACGAAAAGCTAAAACAGAAACAAAATCACAAAAATCTCAAAAATAAAAAAAAGAAACAACAAAAGACCAAGAGTGGACCAAACTGGAGCGTAAATAGAAATACCAAGAACTGAAACGGTCTTTACGAGAGGTACGGACTACTGAGGAAGATAGTGACGGTAAAGGGGAGTCAGAAAAGGGAAACATGAATGTACCATCACACTATCAGAAATTCACCATCCAGGACAAAAAAATCATAATGACACCACCAGTCAGGGAAAGAACCAACCAAGAATCTTACGATGGGCCAGAAAATGCAAAAAGGATAGACCTCGCGAAACCAGGTGAGAAGCCTCATCCGGTCTATATAGCAACCGATTTAGAGCCTGAAGAAGAAGAACGGCTAACACAACTTCTCAAGCAGTATAAAGATGTGTTTACATGGTCCTGCAAAGACCTCAAAGGAGTTGATCCAGCGATATGCCAACATACAATTCCTTTGAAATCAGATGCAAAACCTAGCAAACAACGTCCTTATACATATAATGACACATTTGCTAAACGAATCAAAGAGGAGATTGACAAGCTGATGGAAGCTGAATTCATCTATGAAATCGAACATACAAATTGGGTGTCACCCATTGTGGTAGTCCCCAAAAAGAACGAAAAACTGCGAGTGTGTGTAAACCTTAAAAAGGTAAATGCAGCCACCATAAGGGATAATTATCCCTTGCCAATCACAGAAAATGTACTTGAGAGGGTGGCCGGGAAACGGGCTTATTCCTTTCTGGATGGGTTTTCAGGATACAACCAACTGGCAATTGCAATAGAGGATCAACACAAAACAGCGTTTGCCACAGAATGGAGAATATATGCGTATCGAGTTATGCCATTTGGATTAACTAAGGCCCCAGCTACCTTCCAAAGGTTAATGACGCACGCATTCAAAGAATACCTGAGAATATTCGTAGAAATATACATGGATGATCTTTAAGTACACTCTCTTCTATGAGAGGAACATATTGACCATTTACAAAAGGTATTTGAAAAATGCAGGACATATCAAATCTGTCTTAACCCGGAAAAGTGTGTTTTTATGGTTAGGCAAGGCCGCATCTTAGGACACATTGTCTCAAGAAATGGCATAACCACTGACCTAGACAAAGTCAAAGCCATAGTAGACCTACCCAGGCCTACTAATGCAAAACAAGTGCAATCCTTCATGGGACACTGCGGATATTATCGAAGATTCATATATATGTATGCCGTCATTGCACAACCTCTGTATCATTTGCTAGTCAATTTTGATTGGACTAAGGAGTGTGAAACTTCATTCCAAAAGTTGAAGGAAAACCTTGTATCAGCATCTGTACTTAAAGCACCAGATTGGGAAAAGATTTTCCATGTTCACATTGATGCTTCTGCCTATGCAATCGGGAGTATTCTAGCTCACGGAACAATGGATTTTCCAGTTTGTTATGCAAGTCGACAGTTAAACAGTGCGGAAAAGAACTACACAACCACCGAAAGAGAGTGGTTAGGAATGATTTATGCTGTAAAGAAATTTCGGCATTATTTGCTCGCAGACAAATTTGTGTTCTTCACAGATCATCAAGCTCTTTTGTATCTGGTAAATAAACCTTGCAATACAGGGAGAATTGTATGCTGGTTTATTATATTGCTAGAGTTTGATTTCATAGTGGTGGTCAAAAAGGGTAGAACCCATCTACGAGCGGATCATCTTTCAAGGATACACAACGGAGAAGCTCCTGAAGGAGTAGATGATGACATACCAAATGCTTATCTTTTCAAGGTTGAAATGATACCCAAATGGTCTCAGGAAATTGTTAGAATTCTTTCTTTTGGGGGTAGGTTTGATAATACGGAATACAGATCCAAACAACAAACAATTCGACAAACAAAAAACTTCCAGTTGATTGCAGGACGGCTGTATCATCTAGGATCGGACCAAATTCTACAATTATGTATAAATCTGGAAGAATTCGAGTGTTACCTTGAAGAAGCACATGTCCAGGATTGTGCATTTCATTGTTCAACAGTGAAAACACACCAGAGCCTGAAACAGTTAGGGGTTTATTGGCCAACTATGTATGCGGACACACATTCTTATGTTACCAATTGTACTATATGTAGTGCCAAACGACCAGTGGATCACGCGACATTGTTTCAGGTAAACATTGCACCTGCATGGAGTCAATATATCATTGATTTCTTAACTACGACGTTTCCTGAAAACAAAACAAGAGCACGGAAAAGGGCTATAGAGCTGGATGCTCGCAACTTTCAGTTAATTGGGAACCAACTCTATAAGAGAGGAAAGGACAATCAAATTAGATCTGTGCAAGTGAAAGTGAATACCTGCTGATTCTAGAACATGCACACAGCGGAATAAGTGGAGGCCATTTTTTGGGCGATAAGACGAAAAAAATTATCTTAACTGCAGGAATATGGTGGCCTACATTGCATATGGATGTTGAAGAGTTTGTAAAGCGTTGTGACACATGTCAGCGCACCAAGGTGCCGATAAAGAGAGATGAGATGCCACTACGGCCAATGATGGGAGCAAGGGCATTTTCAAAATGGGGCATTGATTTTGTGGGACCTATTTCACCCCCTGCATATGGCACCCATACCCAATATATCATTGTGGGTACAGACTATCTCACAAAATGGGCGGAAGCCAAGGCAACACAAAAAGCAGATGCACGGACCACTGCACAATTTTTAAATGAGAATGTTTTTGTATGATACGGTTTACCAATAGAAATTGTTAGTGATTGTGGAATACATTTTCATAATGAAATCATTGAAAATCTGCTAGAGGAATTCATGGTTATACATAGAAAATCTGCTCCATACCATCCACAGGCAAATGGACAAGCTGAGGCCACAAATAAAACACTATGGACGGTTCTCAGTAAAATTGTGTCAGAGTTAAGAACAGATTGGGATCAACATCTACACTCAACACTATGGGCATACAGGGTAGCTTAGAAAACATCGATAGGAAGGACACCGTTGTCGTGCAGCTCCGCTCCCATGCTAAGAAAGATGCCATAAAAATACATATCGAGCTTATTTAAAGGTTACTTGATTAATTGTCAGTGACCAGGACTTGTTAAACAGGGCAGTAATGATTAATGTATGCCAGATTCGGCTTAAAAGGGCCAACAAATGCCTCAATGATGCCAAAAATGAGTATGCTTGCACTGACCAAAGATGAGAGATTATGATCCAGAACTGCAGTGCTTGAAGTGCTCTACCGGACTGTCTTTACGGCTCGTTGATTGGAGCTACGGTGAAGAAGTTATGTCAGTTTGAAGTTGGAGTTAATGCAGATCCACACCGGATTGGGCAACTGCAACTGAGGTGACAGAAGTGAAGTGAATGCATCAGGCTGAAGTGCTCAAATCACTGATCGGGGTCCCGGTTGCCAAGATATGAGCCATTAAAGATTCACCGTGGGCCGGCTCCATACCAGTTAGGTCGGCTTGGGCAGTGTGTCATCTGGGAATTTTACAGCCCAACAGGTTTTGTATGTGTTCTATGCAGTTCAAGACATCTAAAGGAATTTACGGCTTGTTAGATACAGTTCGGGTTGATCGGATAATTTGGATTAAGGTCGGTGTCAGTTGCCGAAGCGGCTGAATTGGGCAACTTTTGGCGTTATTTGCAATGCTGTTATGAGCAGTAGAATTCACAAGAAGCTACCATGCCTCTTCTAGGTGATGACCTTCTGCTTTCTTGAGACTCTTGCTGTAGCCTGTGTCGATATGCTACTAAATAAAAGTCGAGGTTAAGAAAAGAGAGTTGGCCGCCCAATATTAAAAGGGCATGAGGGCCATCCAAGGGCCGCCTAAACAAAACAAATTGGGTGTGAACTAAGGAAGAGAAGCATGACGAAGAGAAGCAGGCAGTGCCAAGATCCGTAGGCAGGAGGAGATGGACTCGTAGTGCGTGCAGTAGTGCTCTGTTGAGGGCGGTGAAGAGACGTGAAGCGCACAACTCGACGAGGCGCTGCATTTTGGTGCCGCTCACAGAGATTTTAAACAAGGTCGAAATCCTGGGTGCCACATCACCAGCGGCAGTTTTTTATGCCTCCTTAGCAACGACGGCGCCGCCGTTGCTAAGGGAGGGAGGCAAGCTATTTATAGGGGATCTTTTGCATGAGGCAAACGAAGGGAATTACAAGCAAGGGAGGAGAGGAAGCTTGGACGGGGAGCATGAAGGTAGAGAAGGAGAGAGAAACCAAAGCCTCTCTCTCTCCATTGTATACTCGAGAAGAGTTATTACTCTCTCTCTCCCACTCTCTTTCTCTCTCTCGGCTTGTCCTCGGCTTTGGTAACGAAGGAACGACTCTCTCTCTCGGCCCTTGAGAAGAAAAGGGAGATGGAGAAGGGCAACGAGCAAGGAAAGAGGGTGATCAAAGCTGGAAAGGAATCACGAGCTCTCTCTCTCTCGGAGCTTGGACAAAGAGAACTCTCGCTCTCATCCTCGAAGCTAGCTAAGTGGAGAGCAAGCTCGAGGCTTGAATCCGGTGAAGCACTAGGTAAGGAAAAGGATGCTTGGCAAGAGCAGGTAAGGCAGATCTCGGCAAGGGAAAGGATGCTTGGCAAGAGCAGATAAGCAGATTGCGACAAGATAAGGTACTCAAGAAAAGAGAGTCGGAGCACCAAAGGCGATCAGAGCAAGTGGATTAGAGGAGACGTAAAATTTATAAACGGCAGATAAGTAAGTGCAAGCGCACAAAGCAGGATAATTAATAACTAATGAAGCTTGATGATTGATGTAGTGAGCAGAGTCGAAGCTTGCAGAATCCATGAGGTATTTGAAGCAGATAAAGCGAATGTAGGAAATTTCCATAACCATCATTAGATAGAGATTGAATTAACATTCTTTTAAGTCCGGTGTCGTTAATGGCCCGGTTAATCCTGTAAACGGGAGCTTAAGCTCTTAGTTAGCAGATAATCCAAGTGACGGTGCTGTTAACAGTCCGCCTTGGCTCAAGATTAAGTTGTACTCAAAGTATTGAATTGATCAATTGATGATTATGGTGATTTCCAGATTGAGTTACATCTGTTGTTCTTGTTCTCTCTCTTTCACACCTCCCACAGCCAGAGGCCCGGTGCCTGCCCGGCTCACGTAGGGAACACATATCCCCCGACATCTTTGGTGAACCCGACGTGAAACGAGCCGGGGTGGGAGGTAAAGATGGAGAATCTAGAGCGGATGATGAAGATGATTGCAGAGTTAAGTGCGAATGGTTTTGATGATAAGTCAACACTTCCAGATTTTTCAAAGATGCTTCAATTGGTTCAAGGATCTCTGCTTGAAATAGAGATCGTAAAGAGGAAAAATCAATTGGATGAAGCTTTGGATGTAGCTCTAGATGCGTATACGATGAAAGACGACTCTTTGAAGAGCAGTTTACTACAGTTGCGTTTAGTGTGCATGTCATATATGAAAATCCTCGTTTATTGCAGCAACCTGAGATGTGCAGGATTGAGGAACCTTCTGAAGCAGTGGACCTAGACCTTATGTGCTTACTGGTCGAAGCTTTGGAAGGGTTCTCAAACACAGATGCTAAGGATACCGATCAATCTATATTCATGCATGAGAAAGTTTGTTCAGATTCAGCAGATAATGAACTTATGCAGCTGTTAGATGATGCACTACTTGATTTTGAGCCTCTACGAGATAGAGAATTGTTTTCAGATGCATCTTTTGAGCCTAATGAAGAGGATTTTATCAGAGACTTGATGTATTCAGATATGCATGATCGGAATTTCAATACTAGTGAGAGTGTAGGTGTACTGCCAATGCTTCTACCTGTGATTGATGATCGACAATTGGCTGAGCCAATTGCACACGGGATATGGCAGTATCTGATGCTATATGGAATCTGATGTTACTCTATGATGTAGGGGATTTTGAGCTAGCTTTTGACCCAGGAGGTGACAGATATATGCATGATCCTGGGCAATTGACTTATATTCCATATGATCCAGGCGGTTTGTATGAATATTTGTGGGCTAATTTATGTTTATGCTGTAATGATTGGAAATTCTTGTATTTTCCCTATGATCTTGGAAGATGGTGCAAAATTTTTAAAGGAATGCTCACAGTGTGGCAAATGATTGGTTTCCCGTTTGATCCCGGGGGCTACTAAAGTGCCAGTTGCAGATTTGAAGAGTACCAGCTATCTAATGTAGCGGGCTGCATGGTACAAGGTTTTGTTTTCTAGATTATGCTAAGTCAGAAGAGTGTTTGGTTATGCAGTCAATAAGATTACATGGCAGGCTTTTAGATGACTTCTTTGGACAATTGTTGAAGTATCTTCACATCTATTGAGTTGGTTCTACTAATAGAACTTGAAGTAAAGGACTAGACGGCCATTTCGTGTGCAGACAGAGTAACGCATACTTGAGCTTGACAAGGTTCCTTAAAGAGATCTTAATGGTCAAGCCTTGTGCATCATTAACTGGAGTACTTGAGTTTGATGGGGTTCACTAAACAGGTTTTTCATAATTAAATGCTTTGAAGTTACGGCAGATACAGTTAAGAGATTTTTGATGGATAGCCCTGATGATTAAGCTAGAACATTGACGATAGGGTATAAGCCTTATTTAATTTTTCATATTGATAGCCGTTTTTTCGGCTCTTTGTAATTGCCACAGTGAGTTACCTCACCCTACCAAAATCACCCAAACACTGTGGCTATCCCTACCATTTCACTGTACATAGGCGTGCGTGAGTCACGGGACTTTTCCCTTATCTTCTTAAAAACCCTCAGCTAGCTAGTCACTGGGCTAGGTGAGCCAAAAAAAATAAAAAAATAAAAGTATATTATGGCCTCTTTGTGTGTAAATATTTCATTGTATATATGGCCTAAATATAGGGATTTTTTATAATTATTTTGGTATTTTATTTAAATATTTTTACTTAGGTGTGTGTTTTATTAAACCTATGTACACCTTCTTTCATCCTCTTACACCATAATTATATTTTTTTTGCCAATATGTACATACTCTAACCTCATATTTTTCCTTTATACAAATCACTCCCACATTTTCACCCTCACCCTCGTGAAAACAAAAAATTGATTTCTACTCATTGGTTACTTTTATTATATTATTTACTTGCATACATTTTCCTCTTTCACCCAAAATAATTCAAGGAGGGACCATATCATATGATTCCAATATCTTTCCATATCCATAACTCCTCCATATTTTTATTATTATTTTTACTCATTATTCTAACACCATGTGCTCATTGAGCTAAAGTCCATGAATAGTCCATACACTAGTCCCACCATGTATATATTTCTTATTTCACCAATAATCCTCCTCCATTCATGGGTCAAGGGCAACTTGAATGCTTTGTATTATAATATGACAAAGGAGGGGCTCACTCTTGGATGCATTGTACAAATTCAACAAAGGAGGGGACCACTAAAAGACTTTTGCAGGCCTAAAAAACAGGCTTTTTGGTGAGAATTTTGGCACCTATCACCACTCCGAATTTGGAGCGGTGATCAAAAGAGAAAATGTAGCCCACGCTCTGAATAATCACCCCAAATTTTTTCATGATTTTTGGAGCTACCAGCTGTGAGCTATGACTTTTTTAGTGGACCCCAGTTTTCCCATGCTATGCAGCCACACTCTCTCTTCCACTTTATCATTTTCCTCTTTCACACACACTTCTCCACTCATCATCCCCATCTCTCTCACCACTCCTCTCTGCACACTACTCACCTTCTCCTCAACCTTGAAGAATAAGAGAAACCATGGTGAACTCATACCTCCCACACACAATTCCATTCCAAAATTGACCACATAGTCTCATTTTTCCTCCTCCAAATTACCCATATCTATCAAAAAACCACAAAATTCAGCCTCTTCTCTTAAAAGACAGCATCATGGTGGTTGATTACTCAGCTTCAATTAACTTGTCTCTCAAGGAAGGTCAAGAGTGGAGAAAAAATGTACCGTCAAAGCTAGTGGACCGTCAACAAGCGTCAAAATTGGCCCTACTCAAGACACTTGGAGCATCAACCTTGTAAGAAATCCACCTTTTCTTACCTCTTAAGAGTTTTTCTTCCTTATTTGTATCCTACATGGATACTCCCATTGCAAATATTCAATTCCATTTGTAAATTAATACTAACTCTACTAACACTAATCCACTATGAAAAGTCCTATCACCTCCATTTCTCTCCTCTCTCTTTCCCCACCAACTTCTTGATAATTCCAAGCAAAAGAAATTAGATAAATTGCTGAAAATCTAACCCAACCATGGTTAGAGGAGTAACCCTAGCCTTCAAAATTGCTATAAAAGGAGGGTGTAGCTAGCATAAAAGGGGGAGCCATAAGCAAGAGCACTATGCTATAGCTTGAGAAGCCAAGCTCAACCTCTCTAGAAGGAGCTCTTGAGTGGAAGCTCATTGTCTTATGCATGTGCATGTGTTGTAATAGGGGATTAGCAAGGGAAATTTATGCCATTGTAAGAGAGAGAGTGATCATTCAATTGAGAGTAGGAAATCTATCATTTCTCCTACTAGTGTAAGCCCAACATTCGCTGAATCAAGGAGGGTGGATTTGGACTAAGCTTGGATACTTTGTCTCCCTTCCAACGTGAAGTAATGGACAACAATGATGCGTAAGTGTCTTGGTGTTTTTTTTGGTTAAGTTCTTGATAGCTTGTCTCTGGTGTTGTCATCAATCTAGCCATAAATCCCACATACTGTAAGAGGGCGACAGGGTGGAGAGGACTCCCCTGGCCTTAAGACAGTGATTGGGGTAGCTTTTCTTGTGATGTTTTGTGGTGAAATTTACGCAAGCTATGTTGAACAAGTACTAATCTCACTTTGATTTGTCATGACAGATTTGTAAGAAGGTATTAATGCAACAAGCACCCCCTCCCCCTTTCTCTCTCTTTCTTAAATATATAGTTGTGTTTGCTTGATCATCGCCGATACGTTTCAAAGCAGCCCGAGCACTATCTCTCTCTCTCTCTCTCTCTCTCTCTCTCTCTCTCTCTCTCTCTATCTATCTCACTATCTCTCTCTCTCTCTCTCTCTCTCTCTCTCGTGTTTTAGTGTGTGAGAGTATTCCATTGGTGTTAGGGTTAGTGTAAATTCCTTGCTTGTTTGTGGGTTGCTCTAACGATTCTCCTCTTTTGCGTCCTAGTTCGCTCTTAAACTAGGTGGTGCCCCTTGTGTAGTTGGGATTTGGCGGTGGGTTTGTTGTTTTGGTTTGTGTTGTGTTGTTCCCCAGCCCCATTGAGCAGCACGGGAGCCTTGAAGGGTGTCTAGAGGCCACTCTTCTTGTTGCCCGCCCCGGACTGCCTCAAATTGGTGCCCCCACTGAGGACGGCTTGTGTATTTTTGTGTAGAATCAACCTTTAGCATAGTCAAGTAGTTTGCATGAATCACGAAGATTTGTATGATCCCTTCATTCCCATTGCAAGGCAAAAGGTACACATAATTGTTAGTACTAAGTTGCAATTTCAACGTGTCATTCGTAGAATTTTAGGTCCTCTTAGGTTGGCCGAGATAAACGCTTCAGTAAATCCTTTTATTTTGCCTCTCATTAGGTACGACCTTAGTTTGGACGTCTATATTTTTGTTTTGTTTTAAGCATTAGGACATTCATAGGCCATGGATAATGGCCCAGGAATAGAGGTTTTTCCCTTTCATTTTACTCCACACATTAGAATAAACGTTGCAATTAGTAGAAAGATCCATTTTCAACAACGAATGGTGTTCATGTTTGGTGCCCAAAGAGCAGGAGAAATTCTTGCATCACCAAACCCTGTCATTCTACCTCTCATCAACTACCACACTTCTTTTGATGTACATGTGTTCATTTTATTTTAAAATGAAGTGCAACCCGGCAAAGTAGTGTGTATGTTTGTTTTTTCTTTGTCCAAGTTGTTACAAGAAACAAAAAAACGATCATTTGTTCTAACTGGGAATGTGTGTGCAGTGAAAGTTCAATCCTTAGAGATCTAGCTCTATTACCAATTGAGTTGCAGGAGCAAGTAGTAAGGCGTCTCCCTCATAACAAGAGAGTGGTGAAGTTAAGACGGAAGGTCCTACGCGTGGATTCCATTTTCCTCTTGTTGTTGGGCACTAAGGAAGACCGCGCATTCATCCAACTAGTGTGTGCCCTAAGATTGGTAAATAGAGTGAAATTTGGCGTTTGGCGAGTGCATTTCACCATTGAGGAAGACTCTTCAGGAAACTTGCGGCCAGAGTTCATGCTTCATAGACTCACATTTGGTGAATTTTTCCCTCATTTGCGTCTTATTAATAGTCTTCCTTTCGCTTTCAACAAAGGAGATAGGGAGCTATTCAGAGCTTGTCTTAATAAAGAGAGCATAGAGAAGATTGCAAATTTGTATAAATTCTCATCCTTCTCTACTTTCTATGACACTTTGTTCATAGAGACATTGTAAATCTCTTTATGCTTTTGAATGATTTAACCATAACCCTAAGGAGTTTTTGTCCAGGAATTTTGTAGCACAAGTGGAGTCTTTAAATCTTGCAAACTTGATTGGACTTGATGAGGATGTTCTTTATGAAATTGTGAGAAGGTTGCCTCACTCCGACTGTGTGGAACTCGAAGGAAAGGAGCTCCTAGTCAATTGCTACTTTCTCACGGCCTTCGACGAGCATGAAGATCTAGTTTTTATACAAACCACTTGTGCGTTGGAAATTGTAGAGCAAGTGCAATTTATCACTTGGGACGTGGTTGCTCTTTTGGATCCAGAAAATGAAGTTCTAGAGATTTCTATTTATCGCCTTAGCTTTGAAGAATTTCAACCCTTCTTAGAGCTCATCAATAGTCTACCCTTTTGTTTTGATCAAACAAATCGAAACCTTATTGAAGCTTGGATAGCTGAAGAAGAAAACCTAGAGTGGTATTTTCTCACTTCTTCATTTGCAGGCGAGTGGTTCTAGATCTCTATTGTATCCCTTATTGTAACTCGTGTTGTAATCTTTCATAATAATGGAGAGCCAACGCCAAATGTCTGGATATCCTCTTTTCTTTGGAGAGCCTGGAGAGGATGTAGAATTATTTTTAGCAAATTTCAAGATGTCTTGCCGTATCAAGAGGATAGTAACCGATCAAGAACGTGTAGAAATGTTTGAGGTGGTCCTTAGGAAAGATGCTAGTACTTGGTTTGACTCTTTGCCTGAGGAAGTTAAGGGGAATTACACAGAAGTTTTGAATCGTTTTAAGAGATACTTCTTTGATCCCCAAAACACTCAAAAACTATGGCAAGACATTGTTTCTCATAAGCAAAAAGACTTAGATGACTACTACTTGTACAAGCAAGAGTTTCTACGTCTTTGGGCTCTATGGATACGAAATGTTGCTAACCCTGGTGATGGTGCAGAATTTTTAAAGAAGGAGAGGTTCATAGCCGGACTCTTTCCTGACCTTAAGGTAAAAGTTGAGGCGGGTGCACCTGCTACTTTTGATGCAGCTGAAACTAGGGCTGCTGAGAAGTATAGGAAACTCAAGTGCTTAAGGGGAGAGGTTCCAATAGAAGGTCTTAGACCCAAAGGTAAGTCACAAGCATCAACATCGAGGGAGCTTCTTGAGGTAACGGACGGAAGTAATTGAGAAGTTAAACGAATCTTTAAGCAGCCTGTCAATTCACCTTGCACAAGCTGTAGGTCCAAAGGGACAAGCAAAGAAGTCTGAAGAGCGAGATCCACGACCTAGGAGAGTCTTGCAATGTTGGAATTGCGGAGAGTCTGGACATGGGATGTATAATTTTCCTTGGCCCCGTGGGGAGCCAGGGAGGCCTAACTTGAATTACCCAGTGATGAATGCAGGTGAAGGAACTGGTCAACAACCAAGGCTTCTACAAAGGCCAAATGGACCAAGACCACCTCCACAGGGGTAGAAGGAGTTCCACCTTTGCCAGATCCAAATGTGCATGTGGTAGAGGTGACAAATTCAAATGAGGTTGACATGGAAGCCAATGGAATTAAGCGTGGCCGAGGAAAAGGTAAAGAGAAAGAAGGAGTCACATCACAGAGTGACCATGGACAAGGCAAGAAGGCAAAGGGAACCAAGGAAACCAAGAGGACTCGACGTCGTATCAACCTCCAAGACTTCCCTCTTGGACATGGTATGGCTCCGTACAACTTGTTGGAAGACATGAGAGGTAAGGGTCCTGATATTTCATGGCCTCAATTTCTTGCATTATGTCCACAAGTTAGGAGGGATTTAACAAGGGCAGTTAGCACTAGGAGAAAGGTAAAAGAGAGTGTGCCTGTTGTAAAAATTGCACAAGCTGAAATGAATGAGGACATTACACCGGTGCTAGACTGTTACATCAAAGGAAGATTGGTTAGGAAAGGTCTAGTGGATGGGGGTGCACAAATTTGCATCATGACAGAGGGACTCATGCAAAAACTAGGCATGCACATCCATGAGACACCTGAAATTAGGGTCAAGATGGCAAACAATAGCAAGGCTAGGTGCGTAGGCATTTGTAAAAATGTTTTTGTGGAGGCCTTTGGCATTAAGAAGGCAGTGGATTTCTATGTCATGTCTACCAAGGGAAATGGTTACCCATTTATCCTAGGAAGACCATGGCTAATGAAAATGCGAGCTTTGCAGGATTGGGAGAGTGGAAAGCTAATTTGCAGGAATGACAATCACAAGAAGGTTGTCTTTGACATGAAGGAGCAACGCCAAGAGGAGCTCCATGAAGAATCATCTCAAAGTGAGACGGAAGAAGGTTGGACCGATAGCACTTCAGAAGAAGAAAGTAGCGGCAGCATTGCTGAAGAGGAGTCTTCCATCGAAGTCATGGGGGTAAGGTTTAAGCCAAGCAACCAAGAGACCTCTTGTCAAGGCTTGGAGGAGGTAGGTCCTCAAGAGAACGAAGGTGAATATCAAGATGAAGGGATGCTGGAAGGTATGCTATCAACAACACTTACAAAGGATGAAAGAGAGGAGTTCAAATGTGTGCTAAGTTTCCTAGGATTTTTGCTAAAGACTACACCGATGTGCGTGGAGTAGATGTTGTTCAACACAAAATTGAGTTGAAGCCAGAGGCCACACCTAAGGCTCAGAAGCTACGAAGGCTAGGAGTCATCAAGGAGCAGGCTTTACTCAAGGAGGTAAGAAAGCTTCTAGCAGCAGGGTTCATTTATCCAGTGGAGAATTCGGAGTGGGTCTCTCCTGTTGTTGTCACTCCTAAGAAGAACGGCAAGTGGAGGGTGTGTGTGGATTACCGTCCCCTCAATGAGGCAACAAAGAGAGATCACTTTCCCCTCCCATTCCAGGATGAGATACTAAATGAGGTAGCTGGTCATGAGAAGTACATTGTGTGCGATGGTTACTCAGGATACTTTCAAATAGGGATTGCACTGGAGGATCAATTGAAAACAACCTTTATCACTCCTTGGGGTTGTTATGCTTTTAGAGTCATGCCATTTGGTCTGACAAATGCTCCTGCAACATTCCAACGTTTCATGAATATGGTGTTTCAAGCATTCTTTGGAAAGTCAATTAGGGTGTTCATTGATGATTTCTGTATTTATAGCTCAAAATCATTGCATCTACAAAGGGTAGAAGAAGGTTTAAAGAAGCTCTACGACATGGGAGGTCAACTCAACCCCGACAAGTGCCATATAGGTGAGGATGAAGTAATCTTGCTTGGTCATAAAGTTTCTTACAAAGGCATTGAAGTGGATCCTTCGAAGGCAAAGGCTCTTATTGAGCTACCATCACCCAAGAGTCTTAAGGAGGTCATCTCATTCATTCAAAAGGTGAAGTATATGTCACGCTTCATTCACTTAGCCTCGGAGTTACTTCACCCTTTGCAAAAGTTGACACAACAAGTAGAATTTGCATGGTCTGATGACCTGAAGAGTACTTTTGTAAAATTAAAGTCATTTTGTCAGAGCTACCAACACTCATGCCTCCTTGTTGGGAGTACACATTCTTTGTTAGCTCTAGTGTTGGAAGGGAAACAATTGGTGCTGTGTTGCTACAACAAGATCCCCACAGTACAAGGATGCGACCCATCTACTTTGCTAGTAGGGTCATGAATGCTTTGGAGAGAGACTACACAGAAGCAGAACTCATGATGCTTTCTCTCATGTTTGCGGTGAGAAAGTTTAGATCCTACCTGCTACCAAAACCTTTTGTAATTCTCACTGCAAAAAATTTGTTCCCTTGGGTGTCATCTCAAATGAATCTTAGTACTAGGATCTCAAAGTGGATTATGGAGTTGCAAGAGTTTCAATACTCTTTCAAGGTAGAAGATAGTGTGCGTGCACAATTGGCAGGGATTCTCACTTATAGGGTGCACGAAAAGGAGATTAAGGTGCCTGAAGTAAAGACCCTACCATTGCCACCACCAAAAAGTATTCCTAATGCTTTTACTTTGTTCTTTGATGGAGCTTTTCGTCGAGCCACAGGAAAAGCAGGGGGAGGGCTAGTGTTGCTCAACCCAAGTGGAGAGGTGGTCATGAAAGAGAAGTTCAATCTACCAAGTTCAGCTAGCAACAATGAAGCAGAATATGACACTCTACTTCATGGTTTGAAGATGTGCATTGGCCAAGGGATACAACGCCTCATGGTAAAGGGAGATGCACTTCTCATTGTTAAACAGATTTTAGGCATTTGGGCATGCAAGAATGAGAGCTTACGGACAAAAGTTCATGCCATTCGTAGATTGTTTAATCAATTTGAAGAAGTGCAACTATATCATATTCCTAGGAAACAGAATGAAGATGCTGATTTACTTGCACAACAAGCCGTTGCATGTGTAAAGAAAGAAGTGCAGGTCATCATGGTGGCGGCTGCTGTGAAGCAACCGAGGTACCAGGGATTGGAGTCATTGGCTCCCATCATTGGCTACATTTTGGAGGGTGAGTTTCCACCAGACTTCACAAAAGCTCAGAAGAGGAGACTCATGAAGAAGGCAAGCATATATCTCTTCCTAGAAGGCTCCCTCTATCAAAGAGGGAAGGATCAAGTGTGCAGACGAGTACCAACTATCAAGGAAATTCCAGCCATTCTAAAAGGTTTGCATGAAGAGGCATGTGGTGGTCATTTTGCCCAAGAATTAACTGTGAAGAAGATTTTGCTTTCGGGGTATGTTTGGCCAAGTTTGCATGTGGATGTTCAACATTGGTGTAAAAGCTGTCACACTTGTCAGATAAATGGAAATAGAAGGTTGGTGCATGGCCCGAGGCAAATAGTGCTTGCAAATGGACCCTTTGAAAAGTGGGGCATTGATGCTATGGGTCCTCTTCCTAGGACAAAAAATGGTAAACTCTACATTCTAGTGGCTGTAGACTATATGACTAGGTGGGTGGAAGCACAAAGTGTGGCAAAGGTAAATGAGAAGACAGTGAGCAAATTCGTCTACACTCACATTTGTTGTAGATTTGGCACACCTTTGGAGATTGTTTGTGAAGAGCTTCACATTCTACATCGTCATAGCACACCATACTACCCACAGTCAAATGGTTTGGTGGAGAAGGCTAATGGTGTCATTGCAGGAATCATTAGAAAGATGGTGCAAAACAAGACAAAATTATGGGATGACTTCTTGGATGGTGCCTTGTGGGCATATCGAACCACATATAGGGAAGCCACGGAGTTCACACCATTTCACTTGGTCTATGGTCAAGAGGCTTTGCAGCCTATCGAGCTCAACATTCCAACAATGCGACTTCATGGAAAAGGAGCACAAGATGATCAAGAGGTATGGATGGATCGACTTCTTACGTTAGTGGAGCTTGAGTGGAAAAGAGAAGCAGCATATGAGTGCTACAAGAGGAAAGCCACACAAGCGAAAGAAACGCACGACAAGAAACTGAAGGACAAAGGCATCAAGGAAGGAGAGCTTGTGCTAAGGTATGACAATCGACTTGACAATCGTTTTCATGCCAAGTTTGAAACAAGATGGCAAGGGCCATACATAGTCAAGAAGGCTTTCAATTCAAGTTACTATCAGCTTATGGACTTGAATGGTAAAGAGCACTCCAGGAAAGTAAACGGGTATCGCTTGAAGCCCTATTTGAGTCGCCTTCTACCAAAGGATCTACCAAAGATCTGTCCAAAGGCCGCTGTCTTATGTAAGTATTGTTACATGAAGCATGAGTGTAACTCCAGCCAAAATTCTGAGGGGCCAAACAATGAAGATCTCGTCAAGGACTCTGAAGCACTCTCTTTGGAAAAGATGCTCTATGATGGTACATGAATATACCATCATCCAGGGGGAGGGCTAATGATAGCCGTTTTTTCGGCTCTTTGTAATTGCCACAGTGAGTTACCTCACCCTACCAAAATCACCCAAACACTGTGGCTATCCCTACCATTTCACTGTACATAGGCGTGCGTGAGTCACGGGACTTTTCCCTTATCTTCTTAAAAACCCTCAGCTAGCTAGTCACTGGGCTAGGTGAGCCAAAAAAAATAAAAAAATAAAAGTATATTATGGCCTCTTTGTGTGTAAATATTTCATTGTATATATGGCCTAAATATAGGGATTTTTTATAATTATTTTGGTATTTTATTTAAATATTTCTACTTAGGTGTGTGTTTTATTAAACCTATGTACACCTTCTTTCATCCTCTTACACCATAATTATATTTTTTTGCCAATATGTACATACTCTAACCTCATATTTTTCCTTTATACAAATCACTCCCACATTTTCACCCTCACCCTCGTGAAAACAAAAAATTGATTTCTACTCATTGGTTACTTTTATTATATTATTTACTTGCATACATTTTCCTCTTTCACCCAAAATAATTCAAGGAGGGACCATATCATATGATTCCAATATCTTTCCATATCCATAACTCCTCCATATTTTTATTATTATTTTTACTCATTATTCTAACACCATGTGCTCATTGAGCTAAAGTCCATGAATAGTCCATACACTAGTCCCACCATGTATATATTTCTTATTTCACCAATAATCCTCCTCCATTCATGGGTCAAGGGCAACTTGAATGCTTTGTATTATAATATGACAAAGGAGGGGCTCACTCTTGGATGCATTGTACAAATTCAACAAAGGAGGGGACCACTAAAAGACTTTTGCAGGCCTAAAAAACAGGCTTTTTGGTGAGAATTTTGGCACCTATCACCACTCCGAATTTGGAGCGGTGGTCAAAAGAGAAAATGTAGCCCACGCTCTGAATAATCACCCCAAATTTTTTCATGATTTTTGGAGCTACCAGCTGTGAGCTATGATTTTTTTAGTGGACCCCAGTTTTCCCATGCTATGCAGCCACACTCTCTCTTCCACTTTATCATTTTCCTCTTTCACACACACTTCTCCACTCATCATCCCCATCTCTCTCACCACTCCTCTCTGCACACTACTCACCTTCTCCTCAACCTTGAAGAATAAGAGAAACCATGGTGAACTCATACCTCCCACACACAATTCCATTCCAAAATTGACCACCTAGTCTCATTTTTCCTCCTCCAAATTACCCATATCTATCAAAAAACCACAAAATTCAGCCTCTTCTCTTAAAAGACAGCATCATGGTGGTTGATTACTCAGCTTCAATTAACTTGTCTCTCAAGGAAGGTCAAGAGTGGGGAAAAAATGTACCGTCAAAGCTAGTGGACCGTCAACAAGCGTCAAAATTGGCCCTACTCAAGACACTTGGAGCATCAACCTTGTAAGAAATCCACCTTTTCTTACCTCTTAAGAGTTTTTCTTCCTTATTTGTATCCTACATGGATACTCCCATTGTAAATATTCAATTCCATTTGTAAATTAATACTAAGTCTACTAACACTAACCCACTATGAAAAGTCCTATCACCTCCATTTCTCTCCTCTCTCTTTCCCCACCAACTTCTTGATAATTCCAAGCAAAAGAAATTAGATAAATTGCTGAAAATCTAACCCAACCATGGTTAGAGGAGTAACCCTAGCCTTCAAAATTGCTATAAAAGGAGGGTGTAGCTAGCATAAAAGGGGGGAGCCATAAGCAAGAGCACTATGCTATAGCTTGAGAAGCCAAGCTCAACCTCTCTAGAAGGAGCTCTTGAGTGGAAGCTCATTGTCTTATGCATGTGCATGTGTTGTAATAGGGGATTAGCAAGGGAAATCTATGCCATTGTAAGAGAGAGAGTGATCATTCAATTGAGAGTAGGAAATCTATCATTTCTCCTACTAGTGTAAGCCCAACATTCGCTGAATCAAGGAGGGTGGATTTGGACTAAGCTTGGATACTTTGTCTCCCTTCCAACGTGAAGTAATGGACAACAATGATGCGTAAGTGTCTTGGTGTTTTTTTTGGTTAAGTTCTTGATAGCTTGTCTCTGGTGTTGTCATCAATCTAGCCATAAATCCCACATACTGTAAGAGGGCGACAGGGTGGAGAGGACTCCCCTGGCCTTAAGACAGTGATTGGGGTAGCTTTTCTTGTGATGTTTTGTGGTGAAATTTACGCAAGCTATGTTGAACAAGTACTAATCTCACTTTGATTTGTCATGACAGATTTGTAAGAAGGTATTAATGCAACAAGCACCCCCTCCCCCTTTCTCTCTCTTTCTTAAATATATAGTTGTGTTTGCTTGATCATCGCCGATACGTTTCAAAGCAGCCCGAGCACTATCTCTCTCTCTCTCTCTCTCTCTCTCTCTCTCTCTCTCTCTATCTATCTCACTATCTCTCTCTCTCTCTCTCTCTCTCTCTCTCTCTCTCTCTCTCTCTCTCTCTCTCTCGTGTTTTAGTGTGTGAGAGTATTCCATTGGTGTTAGGGTTAGTGTAAATTCCTTGCTTGTTTGTGGGTTGCTCTAACGATTCTCCTCTTTTGCGTCCTAGTTCGCTCTTAAACTAGGTGGTGCCCCTTGTGTAGTTGGGATTTGGCGGTGGGTTTGTTGTTTTGGTTTGTGTTGTGTTGTGCCCCAGCCCCATTGAGCAGCACGGGAGCGTTGAAGGGTGTCTAGAGGCCACTCTTCTTGTTGCCCGCCCCGGACCGCCTCAATATGTTTACCAGTTATGTGAGTCTGATGATGGAAAAGAGCTTAAGGTACCTGTAGCAGATGCAGATTGAAGTGCTATTGGCACAGACCAGAGGTTGTGCAGGTTCAAAGGGGGTGGATGTCGTGCAGCTCCGCTCCCATGCTAAGAAAGATGCCATAAAAATACATATCGAGCTTATTTAAAGCTTACTTGATTAATTGTCAGTGACCAGGACTTGTTAAACATGGCAGTAATGATTAATGTATGCTAGATGTGGCTTAAAAGGGCCAACAAATGCCTCAATGATGCCAAAAATGAGTATGCTTGCACTGACCAAAGATGAGAGATTACGATCCAGAACTGCAGTGCTTGAAGTGCTCTACCGGTCTGTCTTTACGGCTCGTTGATTGGAGCTATGGTGAAGAAGTTATGTCAGTTTGAAGTTGGAGTTAATGCAGATCCGCACCGGATTGGGCAACTGCAACTGAGGTGACAGAAGTGAAGTGAATGCATTAGGCTGAAGTGCTCAATTTCTGGAGCGCGTTGGTCTTTTCAAATCACTGATCGGGGTCCCGGTTGCCAAGATATGAGCCATTAAAGATTCACCGGGGGCCGGCTCCATACCAGTTAGGTCGGCTTGGGCAGTGTGTCATCTGGGAATTTTACAGCCCAACAGGTTTTGTATGTGTTCTATGCAGTTCAAGACATCTAAAGGAATTTACGGCTTGTTAGATACAGTTCGGGTTGATCGGATAATTTGGATTAAGGTCGGTGTCAGTTGCCGAAGCGGCTGAATTGGGCAACTTTTGGCGTTATTTGCAATGCTGTTATGAGCAGTAGAATTCACAAGAAGCTACCATGCCTCTTCTAGGTGATGACCTTCTGCTTTCTTGAGACTCTTGCTGTAGCCTGTGTCGATATGCTACTAAATAAAAGTCGAGGTTAAGAAAAGAGAGTTGGCCGCCCAAAATGGGCTAGGCCGCCCAATATTAGAAGGGCATGAGGGCTGTCCAAGGGCCACCTAAACAAAACAAATTGGGTGTGAACTAAGGAGGAGAAGCATGGCGAAGAGAAGCAGGCAGCACCGAGATCCGCAGGTAGGAGGAGATGGACTTGTAGTGCGCGCGGTACCACTCTGTTGAGGGCGGTGAAGAGACATGAAGCGCACAGCTCGGCGAGGTGCTGCGTTTTGGTGCCGCTCGTAGAGATTTTGGAGAAGGTCGAAATCCCGGGTGCACGAAGGTAAACAAAGGGAATTACAAGCAAGGGAGGAGAGCAAGCTTGAGAAGGAGCACGAAGGTAGAGAAGGAGAGAGAAACCAAAGCCTCTCTCTCTCCATCGTATACTTGAGAAGAGTTCTTACTCTCTCTCCCACTCTCTTTCTCTCTCTCCGCTCGTCCTCGGCTTTGCTAACGAATGAACGACTCTCTCTCTCGGCCCTTGAGAAGAAAAGGGAGATGGAGAAGGGCAACGAGCAAGGAAAGAGTGTGCTCAAAGCTGGAAAGGAATCACGAGCTCTCTCTCTCTCGGAGCTTGGACAAAGAGAACTCTCTCTCTCACTCGCTCTCATCCTCGAAGCTAGCTAAGTGGAGAGCAAGCTCGAGGCTTGAATCCGGTGAAGCACTAGGTAAGGCAAAGGATGCTTGGCAAGAGCAGGTAAGGCAGATCTCGGCAAGGGAAAGGATGCTTGGCAAGAGCAGATAAGCAGATTCCGACAAGATAAGGTACTCAAGAAAAGAGAGTCGGAGCACCAAAGGCGATCAGAGCAAGTGGATTAGAGGAGAGGTAAAAATTCACAAATGGCAGATAAGTAAGTGCAAGCGCACAAAGCAGGATAATTAATAACTAATGAAGCTTGATGATTGATGTAGTGAGCAGAGTCGAAGCTTGCAGAATCCATCAGGTATTTGAAGCAGATAAAGCGACAGTAGGAAATTTCCATAACCGTAATCAGATAGAGATTGAATTAACATCTTTTTAAGTCCTGTGTTGTTAACGGCCCGGCTAATCCTGTAAACGGGAGCTTAAGCTCTTAGTTAGCAGATAATCCAAGTGATGGTGCTGTTAACAGTCCGCCTTGGCTCAAGATTAAGCTGTACTCAAAGTATTGAATTGATCAATTGATGATTATGGTGATTTCCAGATTCAGTTACATTTGTTGTTCTTGTTCTCTCTCTTTCACACCTCCCACAGCCAGAGACCCGGCGCCTGCCCGGCTCACGTAGCGAACACATATCCCCCGACACCGTACAACATGGTGTTTGGCCTAAATGCTATGTTACCCATAGAGTTTTTAATTCCAACTCTACGAGTAGTGAAATGCTTAGAGTGGACAGGGCATGAGCTCTCTTCAAGAATAGATGGTCTTAAAAATCTAGATGAACTCCGCTTGAGAGCTGTAGCTTCGATCTATGCTAAAAAGAGAAGACAAAAAAAGTTTTTTGGCAAGCATGTGCGCACGAAAGAGTTCAAAACAGGTGATTATGTACTTGTTTATACTTTGAAGCAACAGGCCAAGAAACTTAAAAAGCGAGGGATGGGACCCTTTGTGATTAGTGATCTATCACAAAGCGGAGCTGTCAAGCTTGCTACATTAGCAAGTGAAGAAATGCCAAACTAGATTAGTGGATGTCGATTGAAGAAATATCATTAACCACTTACACAGGATATGCTTCAACAAATTCATCAAGGAAAACAACGAAGGAAAGAGAAACAGAGAGTACGAGAAGAAGCTCAAGCAAAAGCAAAATAATGCATTGCAAAAAGAAGACTTCTGTGACAACAACAACAAAGTGGATCACCATTGCGAATCAATGCCACTCGACTAACGAAGTTGGATGAAGACACAGTGGAGCCAATAATTGCAATCAAAAAGGGTAGCAATCAAGTTGAATCGACGGCATTGCTTGATTCGGGAGCTCAAGCAAATCTGATCTCTTACAGATTATACCAACATCTCAAGTCCACAGGTCAACTTCATCCTACTCCACAAGTGCTGGAAAGTAGTACATCACACTTGTTGAAAACATTGGGCTGGACTATATTGTATGTACAAGTACATCAATATTTTTACCCACACAAATTTTATGTAGTCGAGGATGAAAGCACACAACACCCAATGTTGTTGGGACAACCTTGGCAAAAAGAGTACAATGTGCAGATAGATTGGAATGCGAATGCAGTAAAAATTCAGCATGCACAAGAACAACAGGTAATAGCCTTTGCTCAGCAATATCGGAATAATCAGCTACCAGCAATGCAATCACTGGAAAAAGAGCCAAAAGCAAGAGTGCCACCAAAGAACAACATGATACCCAAGG
This sequence comes from Adiantum capillus-veneris, assembly GCF_014529385.1. Lineage (NCBI taxonomy): Eukaryota > Viridiplantae > Streptophyta > Polypodiopsida > Polypodiales > Pteridaceae > Adiantum > Adiantum capillus-veneris. The sequence goes on along the minus strand of NC_140953.1, from coordinate 20,593,468 downwards.
CTAACAAACAGGTAAAAGCCATCCATGCTAACTACATACATACGAAGTCACCGACCGTAGTGCAAAGATCTAGGTTACCAAAACAAGGGAAACAAGTATGGATGCGGAAGGATAGAAACAACATGGCAGACCAAAATCAATACAACAGAAGAATTCAACCGAAGCAGATAGTTCAACCAAAAACCAAGGGCATAAAACAGATATGGATTCCAAAGCAAATGCTCAACAATAACCCAAATGTTACTCGCATTTAGATACCGAAACAAAAGAAAAAGGAACTCCCTTCAGTACAAGCAACATCGGAAGGCAGACAGTTGCATTTGCAACCGAAAAACCGACTTATATGGATGCCAATAAACAACAAAACGGTGGCAACAAAGGAAGTAGCAAAAAACCTACAAAAACTAGCAAAAACAAGCTACCAATGGAAAGAAAAAGAGATACGGTCTACGGCCATTCCGGCCAAGCCAATCCTCTCCAAAGGGACAACTATGGCCATATCAACAATAGCGGCAAAGCGACTGCCTTTTGCAAGAAAGACAATTAAACAGAGAGTAGTAGAGTTACAGCTGTTACTTTCAAACAAAACAGGAAACCTCGCCGGCGAATGCCCATAAGCATCTTGGTTATACCTTCTCTTGCACATCATTAATTTTTCCATGCATTGACTGAGTATGCATAAAATAGGGCCACATTAATCAGCCAAGCATTAGCACAAATTTTTCAACCTATGCACGGCACATACTCTTAGGCGATACCTTGTTGTCCGAGAGGACTCCAGCTAGGAGGGGGGGAGGCATTGTCAAATGCGGAACCAATAGCAAAAAGAGCAAAAAAGGGCATGATTTTCAACTATTTTTAAGGGTTGTTGTTTGATTGCAATTTTTTTTGGACTAACCCAAGTACATATGCCCTTATATAGCATGTATCTATAGGTATATGGGGCCAAACGCCGAATCAAGCCCCTAGATGTGTGTATATAAGTAGAAATAGCCATTCTTCAGGCAAAATATTGGTAAAAAAGAGAAATCCGGCCATGAAAGTGAGTGTATATAATGTTTTGCGGTGATGTTTTTATTTATTGTGATTTTTGGGGATTTTCTAAGTTTGATTTGCTATTTTCCTTTTAAGTTTGCTAATTTTCGGCAGAAAAACTTCAAAAATACAAAAAGCAGGTGAAAAACGGTCGTAATGAAAAACAAAAAAAATGGGGATGATCAGTGACTATAGGAAAACCTATGGTACAGTGGGGGTGCAATTATGAGACTAGAGCGGAAAGCGTGTTTTGGCCAGATTTTGACCGAAATGCCAAATTTTTGGTAAACAGGGCAAATTGAGTCCAAATCAAGAATTTTTTGAGCATAAACCGCATCTCGCAAGAAGTTGGGAGCACATGTCAAATATCATGAAAAGTGGTTCAGGGAACTCCATTATAAGAAATTTCACCTCATTTTTAGCTCATTTTCACTATTGTCCTTTGAGAGAGAGCTTCTGCCACCTAGAGTGAGCGGAACTTCCAGCAGCTTCTACGATGCACACGACTACCCGACGGGCTTCAAACATGAGAGGTAGGCTCACCACCTTGAGCGTTTTGCGCATGTTTGTTGTTTTGTCACGAAAACTAGCGTAGGGTTCACACACAAAGCAGGCAGTAGAGACCTACAAGTAGAAGCGGCCACCTAACGGCTAACCCAAAAGCAATGAGACTTCATCAGAAACTTACCCTAGCATAGGAGACCAGTATTGGATGTCCAAAGGCAGTAGAAAACCATTGGGAAAAACCCTAATTCCTAGAATCCAGCACGAGGCCACCAAATGGGAAATCAGCGTAAAGGCGCCCAAATGCTACCAAAATTCATGGGTAGGAGCATCTCGACATGCTCGACAAGTCTATGTAGCCCACATTACCAAAAGGTGACCCGAAGCGGCACTAAACTTCAGAAACGGCATCAGACACACAAATCGTCAAATAGCTCTCGCGGCCAAACCGCATGTCCGTTTGCCACCAGACTTCACGAGCGACTTTCCTAGACCATCAACAACCAAGTCCTATGGTGGTAGACCACCACAAATCATCGAAGACTTGTCAACGCAACCACGGGTGCTTCTAGAGCGACAAATTGCCAAATGGAGCTCCGGTGAAGCCAAAGTCAACAAAAACCATACGGCAAGGATCCCCAAGGGATAAGGAAGCTATGGAGACCAATATCAAGAAATTTCATCGCCGAAAAGCACTCCAAAAGTCAGAAAACGGTTCGGAGGCTCTGAAATCAACACAGGGAGTTACTTTCTATCCATTTGACTTTTTGGTTGAAATTAGGCTTAAAAGGGACTCAGGGGGACTAAGGGCAGGCACTAGTGACAGATTCCATGAAAAAATCATTAGGAGACATCCTACGCGTAAATGTCTCAAGGGCATTTCTGGGCACAGAACCCAACATTTTTCATCACACACATTTTCTGAATAGCCTTTACATGCTAGCCACCAAGTTTCATCCCATTTGGACCAACATTGACCTCATATGCATCAAAAAACGCAAAGTTAGGACTTAGAGGCAATAATGGGCCATAGACCTACCAAAACTTAACCAAATCACATGAAACTTTCACAACACATTCACAAGCACATAACCAACCAATATGTGTGGTTACCTGCAAAAATTGATGAAGTAGACATCCTATGTGTAGGATGTCTATTTGACATTTTTGGCCTACAAGGGGTATTTTTACATTCCAGATCTTTTCTTATCATCTTCAAGAGCTCATATACCAAGTTTGAAGCCATTCTAATCATTTTTTAACCCCCAACACCTTCAAGATACACTTTTTGAGCCCAAAAACACTACACAAGGTCTTACCAACATCAATTCTTGATCAAACCAAAATCCCAGAGCATGGCCATGTTCCACATGCCAAGGACTATCCACAGAACAAATCCCAAGCCATTTTGATGAAATAGTAGGATGTCTCAAGCATATTTTTGACCTTCTGTGCAAAGAGTGACATCATGGGAGCCAATACCATGGTGCAATGAGCCCATATATCAATCTTCAACCCATTTGGACATCACTTGCTACCTGTTGTGGACTTTCTACCCAATTTGTGACCTAAAGCCTGAATCAGCCCAAAAATCCACTTTTTGATGCCCAAATCCAAATCCAAGCACATAGCCAGGTTGTACAGGCCAAGGACCACCAGCATGTCAAGTATCACCCAAATATGATGAAAAAGACATCCTATGCGTAGGATGTCTAAATGAAATTTTTTAGCCAGAATTGCACTGTGAGCACATGCACAGTTTCACAAGTTGCTTTTAAGCTTTATTTTCAATTTTCAAGTCATTTGGATAGTTAAAACTCAGTTTCTCAGCTGATATGGAAAGAAAAAACGCTAACTTCGGACTACTGAGTGCAACAGGATCTATGGTAGCCGCAAAGTCACCGAAAAAGAAGAAAAGGATGACCATAAAAGATTACCTAGAAGAGGTAGAGCCCTTCGTCATACCAGAAGGAACTCTAAAGCCAACAAGCACATGGATACAAGAAGATCTGCTAGAGTCCAATGATCTAAATATTTACCAAGGCGTGTTCAAAGACATCGAAGGAAACGCGATAGAGATACCAATGCTACCGCGGAAACTCAATGAGTTCGTCAGAAGCAAGATGGCAGAGTATCTGGAGAAGATTGATCTCCACAATTACTTTGAAGCGGTGCCGGTAGGTATTGACATAAAAAGAGCATGGGAATTTGTGACAACAATAAAAGAAGATGGAGTGGCCCGAGTTACAGATCTGCAGGGCAAGGCAGGCACTAAGATTCTAATCACAGAAAGAGTAGTGGCAACTGCACTAGATCTCTCCAACAAGGGGGGTAGTGTAACCAAAAGAAGAGACGAAGTAAAGGTGTACACTGAAAAGAAAGCCAACTATACCTTTGAAGATATTGCCAACCTCAAAGTGGCAATCATGAGTCAGCTGTACAATCAATATTTCCATATGTGTACAAAGCGGCCACAAAAGTACAGGATGTCACCTGCAGCAATTGCCACAACATTCACCTGGGCAATGCAGAAAAGCAAGCCAAAGATCATCAATTATGGAGCTTATGTACATGATAATCTGGTGAAGATGGGCAACAAGAACCCCACATACATCGTGTCGGGTGAGCTAATCACGAAGGTGATCTCTCCAACAAGGGGGGTAGTGTAACCAAAAGAAGAGACGAAGTAAAGGTGTACACTGAAAAGAAAGCCAACTATACCTTTGAAGATATTGCCAACCCCAAAGTGGCAATCATGAGTCAGCTGTACAATCAATATTTCCATATGTGTACAAAGCGGCCACAAAAGTACAGGATGTCGCCTGCAGCAATTGCCACAACATTCACCTGGGCAATGCAAAAAAGCAAGCCAAAGATCATCAATTATGCAGCTTATGTACATGATAATCTGGTGAAGATGGGCAACAAGAACCCCACATACATCGTGTCGGGTGAGCTAATCACGAAGGTGATTTATGGGGCATTGCACGGTGATGCATGGTTTTTAGGACCCCTTCTGAAGATGCAATAAAGGCACAGTCAGTTGTTGGGGAGATGAGGATACTCTAGTCCAAGGGATCTCGAAAGAGAAGAAAAATCTACTTCACAAGCACCAAAGAGTAAAAAGCGCCATGGACAGAAGATACGTGGGAACGACCTCTTATGCATGCCTACAACCTATATCTTACAGAATAGCCCATTCTAGGTGTGAATTTCTAGTGAAATTTACACGAGGATGTTCGTGTGGACTCATAGCACAGCATACTCCGTTTTCACTTTTTTACCGACATTAAATATTTTTTACCACAGTAAATATTTTTTACCTATAGTAAATATTTTTCACCTACATGGTAAATACAAATCACTTTTTACCTACAGTAACTTTTTTTACCCATGGTAAATATTTTTTACTGCACCAAAAGTATTTGGTAGGTAAAAGTTCACTGTTACTAGAAGCACTGATTGGGCATCAACAATGCAGTTACAGGAGGAGAAAAGGGGGAAATCTTATGGTAAAGGTGAGTCAACAGGGATAAAGACTTTTGAGTTGAAAAGAGACATGCTGATTTTTTCAAAGTACACATGTCAAAAGAAGCCATGGTTGAGGATTTTTTGAGAATTTGATATTCAGGAGGACCCAGCAGGTCCCCCCCTGACATGTGCACAACCTCCAGTTTCAACAGCCACCTACCTGCTCTTAAATGCTGGTCAAGGCCTTATCCCCATGTGTCACAATCAAAAAAATCAGCATTTACCCTCCCCTCTCACATCACTCTAGAGAATATCTTGATGGTGACATATCAGGTGACCTCAATCTGTTGACCACCCTAAGCAAAAAGTAACCCCAATCAGCGGATTTAAGCATGTTTATCCCTAATCCTAAACCCTCTCAGAAACCTATATAAGGAGGCCTTCTCTCACTCAAAACAACAACACTTCACCCCCTTCACCAAGCAATGAAGCTATGACGACATTGCTCACAACGAGGAGCTATGGAGGGAGCTCTACTCTCTCTCCCTCTCGCTCTCTCCCTCTAGTATGCTACATTACTAGCCCTAAAACCTAAATAAGGAGTCTTCTTTCATGCTCCATGGCCACCATCCTCGCCATCATTCTCTAAGGTATTGATGTGTTGCTAGTAGGATCATACCTACTTGTTGGGTTGATTGTTTTTGACAAGGGATTATGCCATCCTTGGCTTGCTTCTCCCTATCATTGTTATGTATGATCAGATGCCGTTGTATTGTTAAGCTGATGTCTTGTGTATATATATGCTACATAAGGTCCCTAAGCTTCGTTTCTATGTGTTTTGCCATATGTTTTGATGCCATCATAATGCCAGAAGTCTCACTTGCCTATGTGCACTATGTGTGAGGTCCCTAAACCTGTTAATTTAGGGTGGTGCCCCCTTTGTTTTGTTCTTTTCTTGTTTGCATGAGGCGTGGTTTGTGGAGTGTGCACGAGTACAGAGGCCACCCGATTGCATTGCTCTTTTTCCCGCTATCATTTTGGTGCCCCCACTCAGGAGGGCTACAAAGACCTTCAGTCCACAAGCAATGAAGATGTGCAATCTACAACATGGACGAATGGCGTGAGGAGTTTGCAAATTGGAGAATAGAAGAGGAGGAGGCTTTAGAGGCCTTAAAATCTTTCATCGAGGTCTTGTTACCAGGTTGCAGTGTCATTGAAATTCATGAATTAAGTTCTTCTACATGCCTTGTTCGTGATCGTCGCCAACGAAGGAGAGTGAGAAGAAGAGCTTGATATACCTCTCCTCTCAACCTATGAGTTCTCCAGAAACCTCCAACGCACACGAGCTTGAAATATTCTACATCAACATACACGAAGGTACTGTGACACACATTAAGGGAAGAGAAAGCATCCCCAGACCTCTCTTTCCTGAGGAGCCGACTAAGAGGAGGAAGATCACCTCTACACCTAAGTGGCCCAAGGCCGCAGCGCGTGCGCAAGTGTAAGGTAACATTTGGCTTAATCTCATTAATAAGGGATTACATGACCACTACAGGCAAGAAAAAGGCTAGTGAGCAACCAACTTCAACCTCCAACTTGCAACCACGACTCTCACCCCTAAATCCTCCTGAAGCAAAGAGATAAAGGCTTGCCTACAAGATTGCCGCCCGTCTGCGAGTGCTCCCAGTGCACTTTGTGAATACAGACACCACCAATCCCAAGCCAACCTCTTGTCCGCATGAAGATCACTTTGGTCATTGTCCAAAGTGCTTTGGAGACCGGGTGAAAAGCCTCCCTGCCCTACCTTTGCTGCTAATTTTCAAGAAGTTATCTCAATCTAAGGAAACTATCTTAGTTGATGATGTGCTGCACATTAATGGTGTCACTTTCATTCTTCATGGTGATTATGGTAATAGCATCCAATTGTTGCTTGCTAAAAGGCTCAGCATTGTACAAAGTGTTGCCATCACGCCTTACGTCTTCACAGATGCATCAGGAAGAGTCGAAGTGATCCGAGGTGCTGACCTTCTGTGGCTGATCAGGCTCATTGGTCCCAAGGTGGTGCAACTAAGCTAGGCTCTTGTGTGTAAGTATGGATGCCAATAATGAGAGTGATGATCCCCGCATGTTTCCTTTCCATTTTGTGCGTCATATCCGTGTGAATATTTGTATTGATAGAAAAAAAATTTATCAACAAAGAATAGCCCTGTTGTTTGGAGCTGAGAGACTTGGGGAAATCTTGCACTCTCCTCATCCTGTCATTCTACCCTTACTAGACTATTACCATTCCTTTGATGTGTCGATCTTCATCCTATTTTGAGCTAAGTTGTGCTAAAGCTCCACATTGTAATTACCATACTCTATTTTAAAATAAATTGGAGCTGTTTGTGTAATTGTTTACTCTCTCACTTATGGCCTTCCCTAATTTGTATGGTAAGCCTGGGGAGGTTGCTCCAGACTTTTTGGATAATTTGGAAATGTCCTTTCTGGTATCGGGAAGGGATGACGAAGCTACTAAGTTAAGGGCCTTTCCTTTGGTCTTGAGGGAAGGTGCAAAATTATGGTATCAAACTTTGGCACCTGAAGAAAGAAGAGACTGGGAGTCCTTAAAGATGGCCTTCATCGAAGAATTTCGCCGCCATGAGCCTCCAGAGGAGATATGGAGATAGCTCTTAGAGCTACGCCAAACATTCCCCAATGACTATAGAAGCTATGAAGGAAAGTTTTCCAACCTGTGGGAGAAATGGTGTGCATCACTAGGTGAAGGAGAAAGGGCGCCAGAATGCCTAAAGAAGGACTGTTTCCTGGCAGGGCTTTACCCCATCCTTCGAGAAAAGGTAAAAGGTAAATTCCCAGATACCTTCAACATGCAAGTATTTATCGTCTAAAATTTCCTTTGGAAGGGTTGATCCCCTGTATATGTTATTATCACTAAGTGGACTAGTAAAAGGTGTTGTCATAGCTAAGTGGATTACCTAGCAGGCTCAAGCTACTCAGTCTGCTAAAATCTAGTTGTCAGACATTATATGCGTATAAAGACTATTAATAAAAAATGGCAATATTTCTTCACCAGATATTCTCTACCATTCATGTAATTCACAGAAACTTTCAAAATGACAATTGTACCCCTTTAGTGTGAGTTACAATGTGATTCAGATTGATTTTGGATCTTTTTCTATTTTTTGACACTTGCAGACTCAAATTCTTTCCAACTTGACTATAATATTGGCTATTGGCTTCTAAGGTCCCTTAGAATGCAATGATATGCTCCACTTCAACTTTGGAAGTCAACAGGGTCAGAAAGACTTTATATGCATATGAAGTCGTTTTGACCAGCTTGACTAGATTTTTGCAGGTTTGTGCTTATCGTTGTGTGCTGACACTTCCTGTATGGTATGAAGTTCAAATAATGGTCAATAGCATCAAAAACACTTTATAATCATATAAAGTCTTTAATGACTAATTGACATGAAACTTGCTCCAGAGGTAGTCCAGCACTCAAGGACTTCATAGATATTCTCTGACTTGAGTTTGGAATCAAGTTTGTTCAAGTTGTGGCCAAAAAGGGGTATGTACAGTGTTTGTATTGTTTCTTGGTCTTTTTAAGCTCAGTTTTGATCCAAATGCAATAAATTATGAGTTATCGACTTTCCCGACGCTTTAGGAAGCTTTGGGCATATACCTTTGTACAGTTTGAGTCTATTCTGGGTTGCTAGACGTGTATGAAGTCTATTCAACCAAGATGAACTTAAACCTCAGCCCAAGGTTCTCTTTGGTGTGTACTCCAAGTGTATGTGCTCAAAATCAAGTTTTGATGCCAATGATTCACCAACTCACCACTTTTCTTTGTTTTCGGTTAGAATTTTCAAAATACTCTTTAGATGTAAAGTTAGCTGACCAAATGATATGAATTATTGTAGTCAAGCTTATATAACCCTCTCAAATGGCTTAGTGCTGACAACATGCAGGATATTGCCCAAATTTACCTTGGAGACTTCATACGCATATAAAGTTCCCTGTCTCAGAATTCAGATTTGTTTCTACCTTAAGTTCCCCTACTTATCAGCATCGTGTACGTGTGTTCACAAAAAAATTTAGAGCTTAAAAGTGCCTTCAAGCACAAGTTTCTAACTTTTCTTGCTACAACCACTCCGTCTTTTGACTTTTGGTCCCGAAATCTATGTCATAACTCCCCACTCAATGTGTTCCTAGGTATAGCTACTCATTCGAACACTCTGGTATAGTCAGTCTCCACAAGTTTGGTTTCTTTTTAGCCTTGGAGACTTTATACACGTATGAAGTCTAACCTTAAAAAATTCAATTTTTGATATGCAAGGTCCTTTCTGATGCCTTCTTTTGTCCTCAACAATCCTCAGTCATGTAGAACATTTTTATGAACCTTGTTTCAACTTAGAATCACTCTCTTTTCAAGATTTCAATGCAACCAATCAACTCGAGAAAATTTTCATTGATGGGCAACTCTAGATCAAGATCAATTTACCTACCTAAAGCTACTCCTAAACATAAAAATTTGGCTTTTGCAATTGTGAGTAAATAAGCACTTAGCTGACACAGACAAACTAGCCAATGCTTTTATCACCTCCTGATCCACTCAAGCTCCCAAACCAATACAATTTTAAACTAAAACCATCAACACGGGTGATCAAGGCAAGACACATGCTTCCTAGCACCTCTCTATAGGTCCTAACTAAATTAAGATATAAGGAATACTCTGGTAAACCGGAGGAACTCTCACCTCATAGGATTAGTCTAAGCTTACCTACCTAGGGCTTCGTTCCGCAGTAGTGGCGCCAATGTTGGCTGATACTCCGTGAGCGGACGTTCGCATAGTGAGAACAAAACCAATAACTCTATGTCAGTCGAGGGTGAAGCTTAACCCGTAGATGGTTGTGAAACTACTTCTTGACCTTCTAAGACAATCTCTAATCAAGAAAATCAAATCCATGAATGCACTAGTGAAGGCAATCCAACCTACAATGCTAATGCTAACCAAATCTAAGTCAAATGCATTCAAAATGTCACGAAACTCACACGATACACTCTCTTTACCATGAGATCAATATCCAATGGACCGTGACTTGATAACCCACCTCAAACTACCTCTTGCAACAATCAGGTATACAGACAGGCAACAAAATAAAAGTTACCTTGTTTTGTGGCATATGATCCTAATGTGTAGTTCTATTCGGCATGAACCCATAGGTGCAAAGAATGACACTTGGTTTGCAAGAAAACTCACCCGGAAGCTTGTAGGAGCTCACTTCGCGTCGTAGTCGGAATCACACACTCTTGGCATTGAATGGAATTCCTTACCGTTGCTAACATAACGGTGGTGTTGCTTTAGCAATGGACCTTACGTAGTGCACGTAGGGAAGAGAAGAAATCTCTCTCTCTCTCTCTCTCTCTCTCTCTCTCTCTCTCTCTCTCTCTCTCTCTCTCTCTCTCTCTCTCTCTCTCTCTCTCTCTTAGACACCACGCAGAGTGATAATCGGATTTGATTAATTCAAAAGTTGGGTTTAGGGTTACAAAAATTGACTTATATATATTCCTCCACAGAGGCTCATTCCCACAAAGTCTAATGGCTACTTAAATATTACAAGGGTATCATTTCGCTTCAAAAAGATAATAGTACAATGTATTGGGGAACCTCTTCTGTATTTCGTTGTCAACATAAGGTCAAAGTAATTTTAACACTAACCTTTGGAGGTCTTTAATGAAGCCGCAACCCTAAGGTCTTTAAGCTCCATTATCTAGCCTTTCTCTTTAACATATCATCTATCATTTGGACCCCTTTACCATTGGTCCCGTGTTGAGATAGACCCGTAAGCACATGTCTATATTCGAACCCTTGCTCCCTTCTATTCACCCACATTTAATGATCAATTTAATATGAGAAAATAATTTGGGTTCGTTAGATAATAGATTTTATGACATTACCTCTCTCTTGAAATCATAGTCGTCCTCGAATATGAGGTAGAAGAGATAAAGTCTTAGTCATTAGTCAATGTGTCTTAGCGGTTAGAGGATCCCTTTTTACCTTACAACATCATTCCAAGATTGATGACTGATCCATTCGGTGCTTGGGAGACGTAGCTACTGCAAGCATGTCTGTTATTTAGTCCATTTTGTTTTCACAAAGTAGAGTGACAAATTCTACTTGGTGTTTGAGAGACGTCGTTATCACAAACATGATTGAAAGCAATCATACTATTTAAATTTGTGCACAATAAAATGAGAAGTAGTCTTATAAGACAAAAACACTGACCATTTAAAAGAAACATGTGTATTTGCTTATTCTAATGTAGCATTGACAAGGTTCATACTATCCTTAAGATGTATTCATTGTATCCATATAGCATCTTCAAAAGGATAATTTTTGAACTTAAAAAGATACTGTCGGATAATCTTACCATGTCGTAGTACCTTGTCTTCATGCCGAAGGATAGCTTTGGGTTGTAGCACCTCTTCTTGGTCTTTGATTCTGGGAGGGTCTTTAATAACTGGTTCACTTGGTGGCTCTCCTTTGTAGGGCTTAAGTAGGCTCACATGAAAATAATTGTGTATGAGTCAATGTTTTGGGCAACTTGAGTTGATAATCCATTTGATTGATTGGCTTCAAAACTTGAAAAGGACCATAGTATCTTTCTGCTAGTTTAGCATAATACTTTTGATGTCCCGTAGGATTTTTCCCCATCGTTTGTCTAAATCGATCCTTGGGAAACTTAAGTAAGACCCAATCATTTTCTTTGAATGTTAAGGCACATCTGTGCTTGTCAATAACATCTTTTTTCCTTTCTTGAGAGATGAATCATTAGGAGGAGGATGGGGTGTAGGAGGGACTCTTTATTTTCCATGAGATTATGGAGTTGATTAATATTCTGATGAATAGGTGTACGCTATGTGGGCAAGAATGGTGGGTGTGTAAGAGGTGTAAGAGTGGTCAACGGTTGCACTTTTTTCCCCAAAAAAGATGTGGAATTTTTTATGATTTTAGGCCTTCCATAACTCCCACATATGATCTCCGATTTGAGTGGAGACCATAGATCTCCAATCTACACATTGAGATCTTTCCATAGATATGCTACATGATATGGTTTTATCGGCTAGATTGTAAAGTCCATTTTGGGCAAAAATGTTTTTGCCTGTTTGAATATAAAAACTTTCCTTTGATTACTTTCTTAATACTTAAGGTTTGACTTCCTTAAACTGCCAAATAAAGAGGCCCTCCTAGACCCCATTCTCTTCCTAATGTATATCCTCCTTAATCTTTTCAAAAGATTCTTGTAGATCACGACTATACTCATCGGCAGCAAAGATATTCCCATGTACTTTAAGTAGCAAGGGACTTTTAGGTCTTCCCTCAATGATTTCAAAAGGTGCTTTTCTCGTAGAAGTATGGACATTATTAATTTATGCATACTCTACAAGAGGTAAGTACTTTTCCCATTGTGAGGATTGATCTACTTTTGTAACATAAGTCTTTAGTAGATCAAGAATTGTAGGATTGGCTATCTCACTTTGGCCATCTGTTTGTGGGTGATAGGCCGAAGAGAAATTCAATCTTTTACCTAGATTTTCAAAGAGACCTTTCCAAAAATTACTGATCATTCTAGGATCTCTATTTGACGATGGATGTTGGCAATCCATGGTGTTTTAAAATCTGGGATATGAAGAGAGTTGCCAATTGGTGTGCCTTAATAGTCTTTTTGATAGGAATAAAGTGTGCTTGCTTGCTAAACCTGTCGACTATTGTCCATATTCCCGTATTCCCATGATAGAATTGGATAAAATCCATGGATATACTCTCCCATGGTGAATTATGGATTGGCAATGGCTGGAGTAATCCAGGTTGCTTCTCTCTATCATACTTAGTCTTTTGGCATACCACACATTTTGAAACATACTCTTGTATGTCCACTTCCAATAGAAATACGTCTCTACTCCACATAGAGTAGGTTGATTGCCTCTATGCCCCGTATAGGGAGGAGCATGGGATTCATACATGACTATCTCATGAAGGGAGTGGGTAACACATAGCCTATTTCCATGGAGAATATAACCATATTGCAAGGTGAATGGTTCCTCTTTCTCTTCCAAAGCAAGGGCTGAAATTATGTCTTTAAAGTCATGGTCAGTGGCATACTCATCTATCATAGAAAATAGATCGTTGTGAGTAGTTATAGACACCGCATTAATTTTTGGTTGTCGTCGTGAAAGTGCATGGGCCACTTGATTGTGCTTAGTACTTACCAGCAATGTGAGCAATATGAAAATAAAATTGTGAAAAAAAATTTGCCCACCTCATTTGTTTTTCGGAAATCTTGGTTTGTGTGATGTAGTACTTGAGACTTTGGTGGTCAGTTCACAAATTAAACGGAGTCCCCACTAGATAGTACTTCGATGTGTATAGGGCTTGTAGAACATCTAAAAGCTCTTTCTCGTAAATTCCCAATACCCATTCATCTGAATTGAGCCTTCGGCTCTCATATGCTATGGCATGCCCTTCTTGAATCAAGATTGCTCCAAGGCAATCACCACAAGAATCACATTGGACCTCAAATGTCTTTGAGAGATCTGGAAACATAAGGACTGGTTGGGAGGTAAGCTTCTCTTTGAGGTTACCTCCTTAGAACTTCATGAATACTTAACATTCTTCTTTGTTAAGTCATGTAGTGGTCCTGATAGTTGAGAGAATTTTGATATTATAGTATGCACACATACCAATAAAGCTTCTTAGCTCATGTAGATTCCTTGGATTAGGCCTTGCTTTTATTACCTCTGGCTTCGATGAATCCATATGGGTACCATCTTGAGAGATAATATGACCTAAGTATTGAGTCTCTTGAAGGAAAAATTCACTTTTCTTTTTGATTGACAAAAAGCTTGTTCTTCCTCAATGCTTGAAAAATCACTTAGAGATGTTGCTGGTGTTCCTCCAGGACTTGGAGTGGACGATGATATCATCAAAGAACACTCCAGTGAATTTGTGGTATGGTCTAAATATTTTCTCCATCATACGATTGAACATGGCTGGTGCATTAGTCAAGACAAAAGGCATCACTATATATTCATAAAGACCAAACGTTGTACGAAACACTATCCTTATTTGATGATAGCCACTTTTAAGGTCAATCCTACTAAAGTAGATAGAGCCTTGTAGCTTATCAAACAAATCTTCTACATGAGACACAGGAAATATGTTTTTGATAGTGATATGGTTTAGTGCTCGATAGTCCACACACGTACGGTATGTACCATGTTTATTTTGCACTAAAAGGACTGGAGAACAAAAGGCAGAGGATCTAGGCATCACCATCCCTTTGTCTATCAATTCTTGTATTTGCCTCATGATCTCCTCTTGTTGAGCTTGGGAAACTCAATAAGGAAGCTTGTTGGGTGGTGAGCTTCTTGGTAGGAGCTCAATTTGATGGTCATCGTCCCCTTGTTTTGGAGGTAATTCCATAGGGATATCATTGATGAACACATCTTGGAATCCTTTTAGAGAATTAGACAAGCCTAACTCTTCTTGATTCCTACCATTTACATTTGATGAGACATTAGGATATTTTAGGGACTCTTTGACAAAAATCATGTATGCAAAAGTGAGCTCTTCATTAATTTATCAAAAGCACGAGGATCTACAAGTGGTATAGTACAAACAGACTCACTAGCATCTATATACGTGCTCTTTTCCATGTAGGTGAAGTAGATTCTCCTTTCAAGGAACTTCATGTTGGCAACCATGCGGTTGAACCATTGTGCCCCTAGGATAGCATTCTCATGTTTGAGAGGAGAGATGAAAAAGTCTTCTTTGTCGATATATCTTTGGAGATGAAGCCTCAAATTCCCAAATCAAGGGAGTAACAAAGGCTTGTTGTCCCTTGAAAGTGGTATTGGCAGTTACAGTATCTCCCATCTCAAAATCTTGAATGCCCAACTTGGTGGCCAACTACATTGATATGAATTTGTGAGTAGAGCCAGGGTCGAGCAAGATGAAGGCATCATGCTGGCTTACCTTTCCCCAAGCATAGGAGAGAGGTGATCCTTTGCAGTGAGCATACTCTTTTGGAGATTCAATGGTGGAAGCTCTAGGAGTCTCATTGCAGGCATTTCTCTTTGGCAAGAATGATAGCCATGTCCTTGCTCCCCACACATAAAACATTTATGGTCCTTACAAAAGCTTTAATCTCTTCAAGAGAGATTCTTTTTCTACCTTTGTAAACTCCCTTCTCCTTGGACCGATTGTTGTTTTTGTTGTTGTTGGAATTTCCTTGGGAAGAATTTTAGGTATTAGTTTTTCCCTTTGCATCACTTTTATCTTTTCTTTCCATGGGCTTCGCATTCCTTCTAGACCCTTGTTGTAAATTGAGGCACAAATCAACCATAGTGTGCTTGACTACTTTGGGGATAGAACCAAGCCATTGGGGGTTGAGGTACTCGGCCATCTCTTCAAGTAATTTCACACAAAATTGTTTCTTTTGCTCGATGAAGTCTATCTTTTGAAAGACAGTAGCCATGAGATGTAAATCCCAAAACTTGTCCACGTATTTGTGGATAGACGCACAAGAGATAAGCTTCAAACTCCACCATTTGGTAAGCACTTTGTCCTTTGCATCACTTGCAACGAATTGCTTCATGATCAAAACTCATAGAGTTTTCCATGTCTTTGGGGCTTCATCATTTCCATGAAGGCTAGACCACCATTGATGAGCCGATTTTTGGAATTTCATAGCTACATGGCATAGCTTGGAGGACTCTGTGAAGCCCTCATCTCCAAAGGAGGCCGCATCAAATTGTTGGATGAAGTCCAATACTTTGTGAGTAGCACCAAAGGTGCCATCATAGATGAGAAAAGAGATACTCTTTCCTCCCTCTTTGAACTTCTTGAGCTTTTGTGAACTTTGCCATGTAGGGTAATATGTCCCCTCACTTGTATTCTTGAGAAGGAATGTGGGTTGACCGTTGTTGGACGGATACGCCGCGACAGGCGTCAGCTAAGCGAGAACTCACCTAACAAGATTTGTCAGCTAAGGACGAAGTTCGAGCCGCAGGCACGTGGAAGCAAGCATAGGGCGTCAACCTACACTCGACCGACTCCTAATTAATTCCTACAAAGGTCTCTACCCAATGTCTAAGTCATAGCCTTCAAGAGTGCATAAGAGGAAACTTCCTACAATGCATTCTAGAGCCGAACACCCATCAAATAATCTCAAAACACCACAGAACTTGAAGGAGATCCTACTAACACCAATAAGTCACTCTCCCTAAGGTCTATGAACCAAAACCCTAACCCAAAACACCCTGTGCAAAATCACGTAGGATGTCTTGTAGGTCTTTGTTTCCAAAATCTAAAGTGCCTAATGTGTAGCTCTACTCAATGTGAATGCGTGGATATGCTGCAATGAAAAATCGGACAACGTATGCTCACCGAATCACCAGATGAAGCTCATAGATGGAGCTCACAAAACTGGACCGTATGCGCACAATGTAGGTATCGGCACGTAGCTCTCGTCGGGGGCAACACGCTGCACTTCTCATCACTCAATTCCGACCACCGGTGCACATGTAGTGTCAAGATGAAGCTCACACTCTCTCTCGTACACAATACACTCACTCACAGACTTCAAACTTTTTTAAAAATGACAAAAGGTCCTTCATTAAGGTCAAAACGTGGTATAAATACCTTACAATTCTCAAACCCTAAAGTTCCAAATCAACCATCTACTCAATCTAACTGTCAAAACTGGGATACAATTTGGAAACTTCTGTAAGCCCCAATATTTACAAGGTGAAATGTCGAGTTTTCTCAATAAATGAATAATTACAAAAAATTATAATCTGTCGGGTAGTCAGTTTCCGTAGGGTGTGTCTCTCATGTCGTCCCCGACATGGCTATTGAGCTGCTTCTTCATCTTATGGTTTCGCACATCTTGAGCACCGACTCATATCTTGCATGTAAATCCAGCAGTGTTGGGCCAAATATATCAGTGTTGATGGTGAAGAAGCCGGTGTAGAACGCTTCTTCAAAGGCCTGGAGGTGATAGGATGGCAGAAACATTATCCTTTGATACAATGCATGTATCACCTCCTTGGAAGGCTGACCAGACAAATCAAATGCACATCTGTAAGTATCTTGAAAGAAGAAGATATTGTCTGTCACCTGGCCCGGTTTGAATGTCTCGAAGGCTGCCAAAAGGGTTTTGCAGATCTTCCTCATCATTATGCAAGAAAGGTTAGGTGAGCCAATGAACAATTTGATGGCGCCCGTTAGGGTTTTCACCATGTATTGAACACTTATTCTCTCGCCTGCCTTCAAGCCTAGCAGCTTCGGATAGTTCAGCTAAGTGAGTTGGCTTCTTTGTAGTATCTCCTAGGCCTTCCACATCCGTATCCTTGGTAGAGGGCAGAAGCTTAGGTTATCTCTTATGATTTTGGGTGCCTCTACCAAATGGATTAGGTACTGTGGATACTTTGTCAGCCACGCCTTTCTCCACCTGGGCTGGGAGTCAACTATCAACTTGGCCCCTTCAGGCTGGGAGATATCTGTTGTGTAGAGTGGCACTGTCGGCTCTTCTCTGATCCTCTTGTTGATGGTGGCGGCTTCGTACTTTAGCAAAGGATATGGGAGAGAGGGCTGTAGCCATTCACGCTGGAGGTTGCTGGCGTCAATCTTCTGAATGTTCATGGATTTAAAAACCCTCTGCTCTCATTCCAAGGCTTCCTTGGCCGTTTCTCTGATTTCTGCCTCTATGGCCTTGCGCAGTTTCTCTTCCTCTTCTTGTGTCAGATCTTGTGTCTCTTGAGAGGGTCCTACTACGATTTCCTCTTGCATGGGTGTGTCCACAGGATCTGCCACATTCTCTAGGTCTATGCCTTCCATGGCTGTTGCACCTGCCTGCTGTCCTCTCAGCTCTTCTATTTGCTTTAGGAGTGTCTGTTTCTTTGCTTCAGCTTCTTCTCCCATGTTCACGAGGAGATCGTTCAACTCGATGTTTATCTTCTCTGCCTCCTCGAGCTTTCTCTTGATAATTTCTAGCTCATCTTGCATTGATTTCTGCTCTTCTTCCATGCATGTTTGCATAACCACCGACCCTTCCACCATCATCAACCTTTGCTTTTTCTCTAAAGTCAACTCTTTCTGAAGCTCTTTCATCTGTTCTTCATAGATCTGGATTTTTGTAGTGGTGTGAGTCGAGCTAGTAGCTCCGACTCTAGCAAGAGATGCCTGTAGCCGTTGGATGGTTTGAGCTTTAACTTTAAGCTGGTCCTTGGTCTCAAGGACCTCATCTTGGCTAGCCTCCTGGTCTATTTCTGCCTTTTCTTTGGCATTTCGCATGGACTCATCTTCCTTGGACTCCTCAGCGAGTTGTAGGGTTAGGTTAAGCTGAATGGTCATGGATTTAAAAACCCTCTCTGCATCTGTCTTGCTGAGTTGTCTATACTCCTCTTCGGCTCCTTGCAATCTTTGAGCTGCTGCCTGATTTTCTCTTTCCATTTTTTGGCATCTTTGCAATGCCTTTGCCAGATTGGCTTGCAGCTCTGATTCTCTCTCTATCTGCCTTTGGCTTTGTTTTTGTAAAGTGTCAACTTCCAGCTTTATTTGCACTTAAGTGGCTTTGAGAGTTGCCATTTCACTTTCTGAGGCCATTGACTGTGCTCTTAGCCCGGTTAGCTTTGTCATCACCACATCCCAATCATTGGTGGACGGGTGCAGGTCCACTGTATCAGTGGCCATCTCCTTTAGCTCTACTAACCGTAGGCTTTGCATTTTCTCTTTGGGCCCCATGCTTGCCAAGTCGAATGCGACCGTGGCACCCTCTTCTTTTGTATATCCGGCAGCTAGCAGGTCTGGAAATGTGTTGTATGATTCATTTGGCTCTAGCTGCGTACTTTTAGGCTTAGCCTCTTCCTTTGGTTCTTGCTCCTGGCTTTGTTCTTGCTTGGAGTCTTCTTGGTCTTCTGGTTTGTCTTGCTCCTCTTTCTCTTCTTGTGGAGGGCTACGAGGAGGTGGTCAGGGTGGTGGGTTGGATTCAGGGCTAGCCGGTGGAGTTGTCTGCTTTTTCTTGAAATCTCTGTCCGCCTTTGTCTTCCTTTCTCTCCCTTGGCCTTCCTGCTCTTCTAGCAGTTTTTGTTGGACCTGCTCCACTTCCTCTTCTGTAAAGGGTACATGTGGGATATTCTCTGCTGTGGCATCAAGAATCTCAAAATTCTTAATGTAATCATCGAATATGTCTCTGTGCACCCTTCGGGATGATCCCGACATTGTTTCTAGAGATGGCTTCCATAGCTCGTCTAAATCTCCTCTGAGGGCTCTTTCTGCCCTAAAGCTTTCCATCAACCGCTCTAGACGTTCCGCTTTCTGTGATTTCGTATCTTTTACTGGCACTCGGGCAAATTCCTTCTTTCCCTTCTTCAGCTCTGGCTGCTCTTCTTGCATGGTTTCTAACCGGCGTTTCAAACGGGTTGCCACCCTTGGTGCTTTGGGTTGTTCATCTTCCTTATCCTCCTTGAGCCTCAGGCAGTCGTTTTGTGATAGAGGGTCGGGCCATTTTCCTTTTCCGTGTGATGGCAGGAAAAAGAGCAGTGCAATCGGGTGGCCTCTGTACTCGTGCACACTCCACAAACCACGCCTCATGCAAACAAGCAAAGAACAAAACAAAGGGGGCACCACCCTAAATTAAGAGGTTTAGGGACCTCACACATAGTGCACATAGGCAAGTGAGACTTCTGGCATTATGATGGCATCAAAACATATGGCAAAACACATAGAAACGAAGCTTAGGGACCTTATGTAGCATATATATACACAAGACATCAGCTTAACAATACAACGGCATCTGATCATACATAACAATGATAGGGAGAAGCAAGCCAAGGATGGCATAATCCCTTGTCAAAAACAATCAACCCAACAAGTAGGTATGATCCTACTAGCAACACATCAATACCTTAGAGAATGATGGCGAGGATGGTGGCCATGGAGCATGAAAGAAGACTCCTTATTTAGGTTTTAGGGCTAGTAATGTAGCATACTAGAGGGAGAGAGCGAGAGGGAGAGAGAGTAGAGCTCCCTCCATAGCTCCTCGTTGTGAGCAATGTCGTCATAGCTTCATTGCTTGGTGAAGGGGGTGAAGTGTTGTTGTTTTGAGTGAGAGAAGGCCTCCTTATATAGGTTTCTGAGAGGGTTTAGGATTAGGGATAAACATGCTTAAATCCGCTGATTGGGGTTACTTTTTGCTTAGAGTGGTCAACAGATTGAGGTCACCTGATATGTCACCATCAAGATATTCTCTAGAGTGATGTGAGAGGGGAGGGTAAATGCTGATTTTTCTGATTGTGACACATGGGGATAAGGCCTTGACCAGCATTTAAGAGCAGGTAGGTGGCTGTTGAAACTGGAGGTTCTGCACATGACAGGGGGGGACATGGTGGGTCCTCCTGAATATCAAATTGTCAAAAAATCCTCAACCATGGCTTCTTTTGACATGTGTACTTTGAAAAAATCAGCATGTCTCTTTTCAACTCAAAAGTCTTTATCCCTGTTGACTCACCTTTACCATAAGATTTCCCCCTTTTCTCCTCCTGTAACTGCATTGTTGATGCCCAATCACTGCTTCTAGTAACAGTGAACTGTTACCTACCAAATACTTTTGGTGCAGTAAAAAATATTTACCATGGGCAAAAAAAGTTACTGTAGGTAAAAAGTGATTTGTATTTACCATGTAGGTAAAAAATATTTACTGTCGGTAAAAAAGTGAAAACGGAGTATGCTGTGCTGTGAGTCCACACAAACATCCTCGTGTAAATCTCACTAGAAATTCACACCTAGAATGGGCTATTCTGTAAGATATAGGTTGTAGGCATGCATAAGAGCTCGTTCCCATGTATCTTCTGTCCATGGCGCTTTTTACTCTTTGGTGCTTGTGAAGTAGATTTTTCTTCTCTTTCGAGATCCCTTGGACTAGAGTATCCTCATCTCCCCAACAACTGACTGTTCCTTTATTGCATCTTCAGAAGGGGTCCTAAAAACCATGCATCATATAGCCCTCCCCCTTAAGCTAGAGGTATTTGATGCCTCTAGCTGTAGGTTGTGCTACAATAGGGTTCTCTTGAATACTTACCCACCTGGTACCAATTGAATTTGCCATGTTACTGCTTTCTTGGCTGATGCACCCTGTTTAGTGCTTTTTGATGAATAATTGTATCCATCCATGACTAACAACTGGTCTCCTAGACCCTTGAAAGCCATACCCCATCCATTGTCAATATCCGCTTTGACTGGTAGCATTCTCTTTTTTTCTTTTTTTCTTCTCTTTTTTTCCTTTTTCCTTCTTTTTTTTTTTCTTTGCCCAACCCCTTGTTGAGAATTCATGCTCAACCATAGTATTATTTAGGTAAAAGATGACTGTATAGAGAGAATTATATAACATAGAGCTATAGACTGTATAAGAAAAATGATAGTATAGTGGCTATATAGATAGGATAGAGATAGAGAAAAAAGCATCTGCTACTGCATCACCCTCCAGGGTCAAATGGAAAGCTCAAAGGTCCCCCACGCATGGTGTAGAATCCACCTGGATCAAAAGTAAAGCATTGCTCATTGCCATCAACCTGTAAAACATGTACATCCAAGCCTTCCTTTGCACTTGTAGGCCAATAGACATGCCACCCTTCCAGCTCTTTATAGCACGGAGCTTCGTCACCCTGCATCCATAATCCTTCGTGTCCACTATAAGCATACTTGCCATCACTTGAGAAACCTGAATCATAAGCAGCTATCCTACCATCTTCTACAGAACCCTCCATGGTATAGTCCACTTCAAAAAAACCTCGCCATTGACACAAAAATATATGTAAAGCAACCTCCAATAACACATGTATCCATAGCATCACATAACATAGCAAGACCCTGCCATTTGCCTCCACTTGCTGCATAGCCAAGCAAACCTGATCACTTTTCAAACCTGTATCCAAACCCTCTGTAAACATCTCCACAACCATCTCTTTATACTCAGAAACATGACCTACTAGAGCTTCAACCTGTGCAAATACCTCATCACCCATAAGGTTGACGGCACCTTCCTTTAATTGGATATGGTGTTGGGTTACCTTCACTCCTTTAATGTGCTCGTAATCAGTTATAAAGAGGCCAGCATGCTTCTTTAGTACCTGCAAATAGGGTTCTCTCTCTTCTTCTAGTAGGTCCTTAGCTAGCATCTCCTCTACGCCTGTGGCTTCTTCCTTGTTTAGAGAGTCTTGACCACCTTCTCCTTCTGGGTTTCGCAGTATTATACCCATGACTTCCAAAGAGCTAGCATCCTCCTCAGATGACTCATCCTTAGATGAAGAGCAACTGCTTGTGCTCCATTCATCCATAGAAGTCTCCATCTCTAGGTCTTGTTGTCTACCCTGCTTCATGTCATACACAATTTTTTGTTGCTTGCCACTTACCTTATGATTTGGTCGCAACTCAAGGGAACCTGTCTCCCAATCTTGCCTAGCTTTCATAGCCATAAGCCAAGGTCTTCCAAGGATTAGCGGATAGCCCTCCCCCTTAGTTGGGATCACATAAGCATCAATTGAGATTGCCACACCAAAAGCTGAAACCTTCACTCCATTAACCTTTCCCACACAAGCCACCCTTACATTATTTGGAATGCATCACTACACTTTTTTGACTAAAAGTCTTTGCAAAGCCCTCCTCTGTGTGTGCACCAAATGAGATATGGAAGCAAAAAAAGTACTTGGCTGCCTCTCACCAAGACTGTGCACAATAGCCTCATTATGGGAGCTACACAATAGGGGCACCACCTAGCTTGGAATGCGGCTAGGATGCATGGTAGGGGGTTGGCACATAGCACAAGGAAGATGTGTGAGAGAGAGAGAGAGAGAGGAAGATATCATTAGAGCTTTAGTAATATAGGCTTCATAGACACCATTCAAGCATTTACAAGAGAAATTTCACATAATCAACATCTCACAAACTCATGTATGCATGGCAAATTAAACCCATTGGCCATTAAGAAACCAAAACAAAGGACCATAGACAATACTATGCCATAGTAGAACTATGTGTGTGTAAAGGTGCATACATAAGGGTGCTAGGGCTTGATTGTCTCTGTTCATTTACAAAAGAGAAGGCCTCCTTTTATAGGCCAAGAGAGTGATTAGGGAAGAGATTATGAGCAAGAGGAGTTATGACAAAGCAATCTCAGCTAGAGGCATTCCCCCAATGAGAGTGCTCCATGTGACATGGTTATTGACCAATTTCCTCTTAATCACCTTCATCATGGCGAGCTTTTTCTCCATGCCTCCTTCCATAGCTTGAGTTCAAGAGCTTCTTTATGATATTTGAGAGAATCTTCATAAAATAAGATAAAATCAAGCAATAACAGAGAGAAACCTCCAAGAAATTATGTGTGTGGAGTTGGATAACCACGTTCTTCCCATGTGAACAGATAGGCTTTACCATTTTGGCCATATCTCCCAAACCGTAGCTTCAAAAATGATAAAATAAATAGGGACATAAATATCAGTGAAACACTTACAAATTTTTTGTTGAATTTTTTTTCAATTTTCAATGGAAAAAATAGAGAAAAATCCACAAAACATATGTGTCCATCTTTTCCCTTCCAAAAGTCTTTCAGGTGGTCCCCTCGTGACTCCAAGTGCAAGCCTTGTGTCCACAAGTGAATTATTCTTGAATTTGATAATATTTTGCTAACTCAAACTCCATAATGCATTAGATTCTCCTCCCTTTCACTAATGACTCTTATTCTTCACCTGTAGTGATTGTCAAGTAGTGACCACTAGGTAGAATCAGCATCCAGTGAATTTTTTGTTTTCATAGGGTTTGTTCCTACCTCTCCTTATTTTCAAGATCCAAGTGTGTCAAAACCATAGCTATGTACAAAATAAAACATAGAGTTTTTTTTTTACTTTAATCCATCAGGTCCCTCCTCCTCAATGAATCCTTGAAGCCTTGCCATCAAGTGCATAGCAAGAGAGAGGTGGTCCAAAATTTGAGAAGCGACCCTCAACAGCAAGTGCCATGAGGGCCCAACATATCATATCAACAAAGACAACCCTACAACACATCATCACCATACTCGCCATAACTTTGTAGCTAATAGGGTGCCACCCCATCTACCCAATCCAAAATCCAAAAATAGACATACCAAGACAGAAGGATAATGCCACAGATAGGCGGAGCCCACAAGTCTCCATCACCAAAGGCTCATCACCAAGAGACCACACGAGCTGCCACCAACAGGCCACCTCTACCATTGATGAACATGTTGCCTTGGAAAGTACTCAACTGAGCAAAAAAGAATAGCCAAACACAGCCGTCATGGCCATGTGGAGCTCTATGGAGAAGCAACACCGACACCCGAACAACAACTCCACC
Source organism: Adiantum capillus-veneris (assembly GCF_014529385.1). Classification (NCBI taxonomy): domain Eukaryota; kingdom Viridiplantae; phylum Streptophyta; class Polypodiopsida; order Polypodiales; family Pteridaceae; genus Adiantum; species Adiantum capillus-veneris. The sequence goes on along the minus strand of NC_140953.1, from coordinate 20,569,029 downwards.
ACACAAAGACGACTAGAACCTATCAAAAACCACATGCTATCCAGGGGAGCCTCACCCCTTCCTCCTTGATCAGTGCTACCACAAGCAAAAAACATCCACCATGCCGAATTGCATCATCAACCCAGCCGTGCAAACTCCACCTTGACTATTGCACCCTCGCAAGCTACAGAGCAGACGCTTCAAGCTCCCCATGCAAACCCTAAGTTAGCTTGTATTGTGAAAGATAATGTCCTAAATTCTCTAAATCCTTTCTTGCCTTGATGCATTTTTCATTTTTTTATTTTGCAAAACTCAAAATTGTGAGTGAATGTATTAGAAATGCCATCAAGAATTATACGGTGGACCTCAATGTCATGCCCAACCTTGAGGGGCATATGGTTACAACAAAGTCTCTCGTCTTGGTGCATGTTAAAATGGCATCTCCTGTGGGGAACTCTTATAGTCCTTAAACACTTAGTGAGTTTCTTCGAAGACTATCTACATATAAATCCCGATGGGAATTGAGGTGGGTAATTTGGCTTTCATTGATTTACTAAATGTAAACCAAAACATTGTGGATGATATAGTGCTTCTAGCAAACACTTTAGAAGATGCAAAAAAGCTTATGGTTGTCCTTGGGAACATTTTCTTGCACAGTGGACTGATTGAATTCAAAACAAAGGCTATGCTTGTGAAAACCAACCATAGGGAGAATCCATGCATTGTGTACAACAATGAGACACTTGAAGTTGTTGAGAGCTTTAAGTTGGAGTACATGATAAAGATGCGTCAAAACCCCTCACATCGACCTCCTATAGTTGCATGGGAAGCAAGAAAAAAAATGTTCAAAAGATGCAGAAAAGCAAGATCTTGAGCATGTGATGGATGCAAGACATAAAGAAGTGGTTTGGGAGATGGGATGCATTACACTTGCTACATGATGCTTCAATTGCCTCCCAAATAAATGAACCTTTTCTACAACGCCAATGTATGCGGCTTGGGAGAAATCTGGTGGGTCACATTCATACATTAGAGCACCCATATTTCCCCCAACTACAAAACCATGTTGTTTGTTGAAAGAGAAAACCGTACTCACACTTACGTTCTTGAGCCTATCCCCCTGTCGGCGGTACGCACTATCGCAACCATCGGGCTTAGCTCCCATTCCCTTCGATGCGAGACAGGGCGATGGGGAAAAGTAAAATCAAATGTGCACATTATGCTCATTGCAAGTTTGAGAGTCTGAGAACCACACACTACTAGCGTGCTCAGCTTTTGGTCACATTTGAACTTGCTTCTCTCACATTTTCAGCCACATGATTTAGACCTACACAATTTCCTCTCCCATCCACAATGTGGGATCTCTATTTTGACTCTCATCGCCACAATTTTGGAGCATCGAGAGTCACTCATTAGTCATACACATACTACATCACATGTGACTTTGGTCCCATAGGTCATATTTGACCTCCGAGGATGATAATAAAATCTCTCTCTCTCTCTCTCTCTCTCTCTCTCTCTCTCTCTCTCTCTCTCTCTCTCTCTCTCTCTCTCTCTCTCTCTCTCTCTCTCTCTCTCTCTCTCACACACACACACACACACACACACACCTTCCACTCTATTGTATTAATTTACGTGTACACCTTTTCACTAAAAATGTAATCACTTCATTTTTTTCTTCTATTCTTACCCAGAATAAAAAAATTAATCTTTTTATTTAATTATTTTTTCAATTAATATAGGTAGTATTTTTAATTGATTCGTTTAATTTTTTATTATTGTTCTTTCTTGTTCTATTTTACTCCCTTTTTAAAATTACTCCCACCAACCCGCCGCTTGAATCTCGCATTTACAATTGCTTGGATGCTTGGGTTGTTCATAGTTTACATTCCCTTGCTATATTTCAGCTCTAGGATCTCGCTTGAGCTTCCGAATGTTCAGTTAGAGAAGTTTTGAGAGCATTTGAGAAGGTTTGAGAGCATAACAAAATCCGACAGGATTCAAAGCAGCAGATGATGGGAAATTGCTTTTAGTATCCAAGAAGACCTTGCTCCCCTCTACCTACATATTGTAAGAGTGAAGCAATGCTATTGAATGTTGGATACATTTGATGGTTGGATCATTAGGGTAGAGGTACCCATGCACCCAAAGGTCCACATTGGTGTGACCTGCACCATGGCGTTGTTGTGCATTTTGCAAGTAATGACGATGTCGTGCCGCTCCGCTTCCAGGATGGAAAAAAGAGCAAAGAGAAGCAGAAAAAGTCTATTTGAAGCTCACACATTTATTGAGCAGTGACCAGGGCTCGAGAACAAGTAACGAGATCCAGAAAGTGTATGCTTTATGTGGTTATGAATGCCTAATCGTAGAGATTTTATGCTTGAAGAAAAGGTTTTACATGTGAAAAGGCTCTTAGGACATATAAGGCAACTTGGGTAGATGAAGACATGTGGTCAGTGGTAAAAAGGAAAGTGTGTGAGAGACTTCACATCTCTGCATGAGGGAGGCTGAATAAGTCCTATTCTAGAAATGTTTTATAAAACAGGTTTCTGGACAAAACGGACTGCTGTAGAAGAAGGAAAAGGGCGTTTTGAGCATTTTTTTCTCTCACGCACAGAGGCTAATTCTGTACCGATTAGGAGATATTCAAGTTTTTGTGCTCTATTGTATTAGCGGGGAGGAAGCCATAAGCTTTGAGCACTCTAATCCTAAGCCAAGCTTCCATAGCCCTCTCTCATCCAATCTTCCATAGCCAATCTAATCAAAGACACCATAAGCCACTCTAATCCAAGCTTCCAAACCACTCTAATCATGGAAGGAGTTTAAATAATGTAAGCAACGGTACTGTTAATGATAATCAAGCTTCAGGATCTTGTTCAAGCTGTTAATTTCAAGCTTAGTCTACATTCATTGTGTCTGCTGCAACTGTCTTCCTCACACCTCTCATAGCCAGAGGCCCCGCGCCTTCCCGGCTCACCTTTCGAACACAAATCCCCCGACGTTGCTTTGAGGGTGCGAAGTCCTTTGGTAACCGAGCATAAAGAAAAAACATTTTTGAACTTGACGATCTTGTTGTGGATGGAAGGTTTGTAATGTTGCCTAGCTCTATGTCAAGGGGAATAAAACTGGCCTCAAGCAAGATTGAAGAGCTGCACAGAGCCTCTACTGGAGAGGTGAGCTATGGAATGAAGAGCTATGGGATGGAGAGTTGCAGGAGAGCTACGGAGTGGAGAGGAGAGATATGGGATGGAGATTTGTAGGAGATCTACAGAGTGGAGAGGAGGGCTATGGGAGAGAGAGCTGCAACAAAGCTTATGAGTGGACCTGCAACAAGGAAAGGTAAGGAGGAAGAGTGTGTGCTGAAAACTAGGAGAAAGAAGAAATAAGGAGAGGAGGGAGAGAGAGGGGAGGAGAAAGAGTGTGTGCTGAAGAGAGAAAAGAGACAGAGAGAAGTGAGAGAGAGAAGTTAGAGGGAGAGGAGTGATTTTGGAGGAGGAAATAAAGAAAGGTGGGAAGTTTAACATTTTGCATGTCTAATAGTGAGATTTTGAGAAAGAAAACTGATTTTTGGGTATACATATAGGTTGGGGAGAAGTTTTGAGTAAAAGTGAGGTGTTTTTGAATTGTTTTGAAAAAAGTGCTTTTTTGAGCTAAGGCTATGGAGGCCCTTGATGATGTGGCAAAAGAACAGAGGGAGGGTAGTTATTGTCATAAGGACCACCAATCTTTGGGTAGAGAGAGAATGTATCTATCCTCCCTCCCTAGCCTCTTTTTCAACCTTCAAAAAGACTATGACAGCCTTAAAAAAGCCTATGAGAATACCCTGATTCAATGGCCGTGTCTCCTAAATCACACACATTTTTAGCCTTAATCCCTTAAAATCAAGGATCCTTACAAGGCCCTTTTGGGGTTCATATATTTCCTAATGTTATTGGTATGGACATTTTCCAAATCATAAACCTTTGAAAAAATCACTTTGCCATGTGGATTCTGTATCACCACACCTCCACTTGCTTTCTGTATCACCCTCCTATACGCTCCATCAAACCACATGGTAAAAACTATGACTAAATTAGGATCCTCTTTAGCTTCATCTCGCACCACCCTGGGATAGACCGACAGATCAACGACCTTGCTAACCAAAATGTCTGCCAGGTGAGATTGACTAGTATGGTCGATCTTAAACTCAAACTCGAACTCTTACAGTTCTATCATCCATTTCATGATTCGATTACCTGGCTTCAAATGGAGCATTACGTCCAGCAACAAATTGTTGGCCGTCAACACAAAAACTTCCTCACAATGAAATACACCTTTAACATATTGCAAGAAAAAACCAAGGCCATGACTCACTGCTCCACTTTGGTGTAGGTCGCCTCTCTACCTCGCTTTCAAAATAGATGGGCTTTTATCTCCTTCCCACCTTTTACAGCAATACCGCCCCAATAGCCACCATACCTACCTTCATGGCAACATAAAAATCATCTTCTTGATTGGGTGGACAAATTGTAGGCAACCGACACAAGATTTCCTTTACCCTGTCAAAATCTTCATGAGCTTCTTCGTCCCATTTAAAACCATGCACCTGTTGCGTCCTCTTTTGAGAGGGATATACATACTGCGACAGCATCCAAAAAAACTTTGATAGATACTTCAACATATTCATGAATGATGCCAAACATTGAGCACTAGAAGGAGGCTCCATCAAGACTAGAGGCTTCACCTTTTTTGGATCCACCTCAGTTCCATTCTCCAACAACACATGGCCTAATAATGACTCTCAAGGCTGTGCCAACTTACACTTCTTGGGGTTCAATTGACCTCCTTCTTCATCGAGCCTTTGAAAGCATATCCATAACTTTGACAAATGATCCTCCCTTGAGCTATGGTACCCAATGTCATTTATGAAAGCCCTAATGAGCCTGCCGAGGTATGAGCCAAACACCTTGTTCATCCAATCTTGAAAGGTGGCATAGGCATTCACCAACCCAAATGGCATCCTGCGGTAGGCAAAACACACCCATGGAGAGATAAATGTCATCTTCATCTCGTCTCCGAAGCAATCCTTATTTGAAAGTAACCAAAAAACACATCCATGATGGAATACCTCTCATGATTAGCTACCTGGTTTAGGATTTCATCCTCAAATGGCAATGCGTAGTGGTTTCTCTTGGTCATCGCATTCAACGGCTTGTAGTCAGCACACACTCACCATTTCCCATTCTTTTAAGAGTGATAATCATCGGGGAAACCCACTCAGACTCCTTCATAGGTTATATAATGCATGCATCCAACAGCTGATTGATCTTCTACCAAAGGGCTTCCTTTTGCATTTCAGCCAATCTCCTTAGCTTTTGCGGCTTAGGCTTGTACTCTTCCTTGAGAATTATCTTATGCTCAACACCCTTGGCTCCCCGCAAATCCTTATACTATGGCTCTAACAATTTGAAAAGGATGCACACAACTGGACCTAGATTTTTTTCTCTTGCTTGGTCAAATCTCCACTTAACATATTGACCACCTCCACCGTACCTATGCCATGCACTTGTGGTTGTGTAATGGAATTGGCCTATTTAACTTGAGAGTAGCGGAAATTAATGAGATTACTTTTGAGAAATGGCTTTGTGAGCATAGCGGGTGAACATAATTGAAGATAGCAACATAATCATAGCAATTAGTTAACTTGGCATGAACAATACTTTTGCAAGAGAGAGAATTTAGAGAGCATGACAACATTTGAGGACCGGATTTATGTGGATCCGGTCCCCCCTCCAATAGGCATTTGTATTATGATTTCTCCCATTAAGAGAGACTTGTTACAATACAATCATTGTGTTCCTTGTGACCTAGGTGATTCAATGAAGATGCAAAGCTTCATGCATCACAAGCATAACATAAACTTGAAGAAATATTTAACTATCCCAAGCCTCAGTCCCAAGACCTCAAACACCTTCGAAGGTAGAGAGAGCAAGCAGGGAATGAGGGTAGGGGAGAGGAAGAAGAAACATTTCATAGCAGAAATAATTAGTTCCTCACTTATCATAACTCTTCCTGCTAGCATACATAATATCATATTAATGAAGAATAAGGAGATGGTAAGATTAAGCAATTGAAGCATGGCTCTTGGTTGGATTTTCACTCCATAGCCAAGAGTATTGGTGTAGGCTCTCAACCTCTACTTTCTTGAAGAAGGAGAGGGAGCTCTTGTACTTTGCATTAGCACACATTGAGAGTGTTTGTGACTGTGTGTGGGTGAGTATACCCCCTAAGTAACCCCCTAGCTTTCTTGGGTTGACCCCCCCTTGTAGCTCATGCTTGAAGCTCATTGGACCCCTCCAGGCCTAGCCAATCACAAGCGGGAGGCATTACAAGCAGCAAGGGTAGCCTTGGGACAAGTGTCCCCCTGTCCCCTTTGAGAGACAAGACTTGATAAATGAAAAATCAATTAATTAAATACCCTAAATTATCATTGGACCCCTTGGGTGGCCAACCAATAGGCTTTAGGCACACCATTAGGGCAACATGAGGAGGAACTTGACAAGTGTCCCTTTTGCTTTCTTTGTACCATGCATGCCTTGTGTGAGTGTGTGGGGGTTCTCTCTCATCCCCCCTCATGTAGGGCTCGCCCCCTCCTTGTAGGGATTGAATATTTGACTTTTTGACACCTCAAGCCCCTCATGCATAGGCCCAGTTCCCACCACAAGCTTGGCCCTTAAGCACTTTAAGCTTGGGATGGGTTCTCACCTCAAGTACATCCCTAGCATCTCAAGCATGTCAAGCATATCAATCATCAAGCACCTCAAGCATCTCAAGCACCTCAATCATCAATCACCTTAGTCACGAAGCATGACAAGCAGGAGAAGCACCTGGAGTTGGGTCGGGTTCCTGCCTCAAGCTCAGCCCTAGCTTATTTACCTAAGGTCAAAGGACTTTTACACACATTATTGGAGGTCTTCAATGAAGCTAACCCTAAGGTATTATGCTCCATTGGTTAGCCTTTCTCTTTGATAGACCATCTCTCATTGCCCCCCTTGTTGAGATAGATCTCTAAGCACACGTCTATGTCTTAACCCTTGTTCCCATTTATTCTCCCACATTGTGATCAGTTTAATGCGAGAAAATCATTTGGGTTGGTTATATATGGGATATTAGATTTTATGACATTACCTCTCTCTTGAAATCATGATTGTCCTTGACTATGAGGTAGAAGAGATAAAGCCTTAGTCATTAGTCAATTTTACTTAACGGGTAGAGGATCCCTTTTTACCCTACGGTATCTTTCCAAGATGGATGACTAATCCATTTGGTGCATGTGAGACATAGCTGCCGCAAGCATGTCTTCTCTTTAGTCTATTTCATTCTCCCAAAGTAGACTTGCAAATTCTACTTGGTGTTTGAGAGATGTCATCATCACAAACATGATTCTAAGCATGCATACTAGTTAAATTTTTGTACAATTAAATAGAGGACTAGTATTATAAGACAAAAACATGAGTCGTTTAAAAGAGATTTGTACATTTGCTTACTCTAATGTAGCATTGTAATCATTGACAAGGTTCATACTATCGTTAAGTTGTATTCCTTGCATCCATCTAGCATCTTCAAAAGGATAATTTTTGAACTTAATAAGATACTGTCAGATAATCTTACCATGTCGTAGTACCTTGTCTTCATGCCAAAGGATAGCTTTGGGTTGTAGCACCTCTTCTTGATCTTCAACTTCGGGAGGGTCTTCAATAATTGGTTCACTTGGTGGCTCTCCTTTGTAGGGCTTAAGTAGGCTTACATGAAAGGCATTGTGTATGAGCCAATGGTTGGGCAACTTGAGTTGATAAGCTGTTTCATTGATGGGCTTCAAAATTTGGAAAGGATGATAGTATCTTTTTGCTAGTTTAGCATAATACTTTTGATGGCCCGTAGGATTTTCGCCCATCGTTTGCCTTAATCAAGCCGTAGGAAACTTGAGCAAGACCCAAGCATTCTCTTTAAGAATTAAGGCCCTTCTGTGCTTATCAACAACAGCTTTTTGCCTTTGTTGAGAGATGGATATAGCCTCCTTAATCCTTTAAAAAGATTCTTGTAGGTCATGGCTATACTCATCGGCAGTGAAGATCTTCCCATGCACTTTGAGTAGCAAGGGACCTTTAGGTCTTCCCTCAATGATCTCAAAAGGTGCTTTTCCCATAGAAGTATGTTCAGTATTATTGTAGGCATACTCTACAAGAGGTAAGTAATTTTCCCATTGTGAGCGGCATGGATCTACTTCTGTAACATAAGTCTTGAGTAGATCGAATATCGTAAGATTGGCTATCTCACTTTGGCCATCCGTTTGTGGGTGATAGGTCAAAGAGAAATTCAATCTTGATTTTCAAAGAGACCTTTCCAGAAATTACTAGTCATTCTATTATCTCTATCTCTGACACGATGGATGTTGGTAATCCATGGTGCTTGAAAATCTCAGATATGAAGAGAGTTGCCATTTGATGTACCTTAATAGTCTTTTTGACAGGAATAAAATATGCTTACTTGCTAAGCTAGATGAAGGCCAACACTTTGTCGGTAGCACCAAAGGTTCCATCATAGGTGAGAAAAGAGATACTCTTTTCTCACTCCTTGAACTTCTTTAGCTTTTGTGACCTTCGCCATGTAGGAAATGATTTGCGATGTCCTCCCCTCTTGTATTCTCTAGGAGAATAGCCATAGCTTTCATTTGAAAAGGAGAAAGGTGAAGAAGAAGGAGAAGAGAGTGACCTCTTCTTAGCCCTTTTCTTCCTTTGTTTCCTCTCTTCCCTTTCGGAGTGACGAGGACAAGGACTATGTGTTGATCTTTTCCTCTTGGGAGGAGTGGGTGATTGTCTAGCACTACAAGAGGTTGTGTGCTCTTGTGACGCTGTTAGCGACGGAAATACACTGGGTTTTTATAACCCCCGGCATCGCTAAAACCGTCGCTAAGAGCGTCGCTACGAGAGCGTCGCTATCAGCGACGCTAATAGCGACGCTCATAGCGACGGTTATAGCGACGTTTACACTGAAGACTATAGCGACGCTCATAGCAACGCTACAGAGCCATAAATAGCGACGGTTATAGCGACGCCCGAGAGAATTTTTTTTTGGTGGCAGGGCATTCACCCATCAACCATATTGTACTTGATTCACTTTTTGAAAAAAGTGCAAGGGTAGATAATAGACCCAAAATAGTCACCCACAAGACGCATTGTTTGCAAAATTGACAATTGTACACATCATAGGCAAAATGAATTGATTGGCAAATGTAATAATGACAATTGTACAACATCATAGGCATAAAGAATTGATTGGCAAAAGGAATTGCGGTGACAAATGTAATAATATACATGGTTCAAAAAGACGTAAGCTATGAGAAACCCTAAACTAATGCTATCTAGCTACGGCTAAACTGACGTCGTCTAGTCAGACGTCTCATCGCGTCCAAGCGGCGTATCTGTCGGATTCTGCAAAAAAAGACAATAAGACCGCTTTCAGTAAGTATAAACATATAACAACATTTACAAAACAATACAAAAAATAAAAAAGAGTAAACCCTAATACTAACCATGCCGCCGCGAGAACTGAGAATGTCCATCAGGGCGTTTAAGCCCTTCCTGCCTGCGTACTCGCGCTCGTACGGTGTGGGATCACGTCCTGTCATCGACCACTGTCAAAACATACAAAGATTTCATTATGTTAGAATTAAAAAACTCATAAACCCTAAACTATCGAACATAAAGAGCAATGTGAAAACACTTACAAAATCGGCCTCAAATGATGCCCATCCACCGCTCCCCAAGTGGTGCGAGCTCCCTGCCTCTACTCGCGCTCTGGCTGCATCCTTTTGTTGCTTCCACTTGTCGGGATTCTCGCGCGCTGCTTTCTTTGCATTCTTCCAATCTTCTTTCGCCAGCCAATCTGGCCTGTTCCACCCATTCTTGATTGCTTTTTGCACTTCGGAACACTTGTGTTTGCAGTATTCGCGCATTCGAATCTTCATCAGGTCTTCATTGAAGCGCTGATCCAGTGTTGGAACGGGAAAATCATCATGAAGTATGCTGATGACTCTGTTTTTTAAATCACTTGGTACTTCACTCCATTTGTTTAGTATGTAGTGTCTAAATAGCTGAGAGCAAAGACCACGCATGCGCGAGATCACCTTCTTGCCGTCATCATCCATGATGATGCCACCGCTGAAGTCGATGGAGTAAGACAAGCCCTCTGGCTGGTGACGCGTGAACCTGGGTGTCCCGGCAGGGGTCTCTAGCGGCGTGTCGATGGGGGTACGGACGTCAGGTGTCTCCACCGGCGTCTGGGCCCCGAAGCGAGGAGTGTCGAGAGGGGTGGCTCCTGGCGGAGTAGGTAGAGGTGTGTAGCTTCTAGGAACAGTCAGCCGTGCAAAACCTGGCGTAGATGGCGATGCTGTGGCTGGTGTGGGGGCGGGCAAAGAAGGGGAGGGTAAAGAGCCTCGTCGAACACGAGGCGGTGTGGAGGCATCGGTGGCGGAATCCCCACAACAACCGCCACCGCCACCACTAGAGCGCCGGTGTCTAGACGAGTGTGAAGCTCGTCTCGTCGACGCCGAAGCTTCGGAGCGCGCCGAATGCTCCGAAAGAGAGGGAGATGCGGATGGAGTAGGAACGCGCGATGATGCGCCAGAGCGATGACGCTCCACGTACCACTGTCTCTGCTGCGGTGACAAAGAAGAAAGAAACTCGTCATCATCCATACCTGCATTAAACACACGAATATTTAAACTTAATATTGAATGAATAGAGTAGACAATGACGCAAAGACCATTAAATACAATGACGTAATGAGGCATATAAATACAATGACGCAATGAATCGAGTTATAGAAGAGGCAAGTCGAAAACTCAGAATTTTCAATCAAAAGATGTGAGCGCGAGTAGAAAAGAGCGTTATACACCATGGAAGGTACTTAGAGAGCCAGAGCTTTTACAACACGGAGCAAAATTGTTCAAATACAATATTTGTGGCTTTAAGAGATCTCTCTCTCATCCTCGCATAACTCAACATAACTTCCTATATCTATATAGAGCTCTCCATTTAAAAACATATCCTCTGTTTCATTTTGTAGCTCCTCTGCATGCACCCCATATAGAGTAGTAGCATCTTGATGCTCGTCTGGCACCACCGCAGCGGCTTCTGATTGAGCATCTTCTCTGATCTCCTCCATTGATGCCGTTGTGATTGGCACATGGTAGCCTTCATATGTCCTTGCACTACGAGGGGCTACCTCTATGACGTACCACCAGTTTGATGTAGACTTTGTAGGATGAAATATTACCTGCCAGAGCCACATAACTTACATGAGAGCTTTCAAGCACATAACTTGTAAAAGGGGGATGTTAACTATTTACATACTTACTTGTTCACAATGCTCGGGTAGTACGAAAGTGTCTCTTAGGTCAGTCCATTTCTTAGTAGAATCCACCTCAAGAAAACCAGACTCTCCTCTACGCACAGTAGCGTTGCGACCCTCCATGATTATCTTGAACCATTGCACGTCGAACAAGTCGACAAAAAATCCTCTATAATCGATCCTCAAAATCTCTTGCAGCGTGCCGAAGTAAGTGAGTTCCGCCACCACAGAGAGTGCCGAAGTAAGTAAGTAAGTAAGTGCATTGGATCGAGCAAGTGATTGATCATGAGTTGGGGCCAGTATGGTAACTCGTACCATAGAGATAGTCTCTTCATCCCTGGAGGCAATCCGTCATCGCACATCTCCTTCTGCTCTAACCATGCTTGTGCAGACATCCTTGGTGGCTCTCTTCCCAAAAAGCCGTTGCGTAACACATGATTCTCTGGAAGATACGCTTGATGACCTTCGTAGATTTGCTTCTTCAGTGAGGTTGCCCTACGTGCATTCAGTCTAGGTCCACATGTGACACATGCTCTGTATCCGCTTGTTTGAAGCCCTGCATGTATACACATGATAATAGATCAACTATGGGAAAAAACAAGATTTACAGTGTCTGAGTGAGGAGTGTCAATAGATCACCTGAGCATTCTGTTAGCCCGGGATAGTCATGCATGGTCCACATTAGAATGCCTCTGATCAAAGCATTCCGTCGTCCTGTGTGTCGGCTCATATCCACCACCTCTATGCCAATCCACAATTGTTGTAGCTCTTCCAATAGTGGACGAAGATACACATCCATATTCCCCACTTTATATCGCCCTGGCACAATCAAGCTTAGCCATAGGTGCCCCTTCTTCGTAGTCAACCATGGGGGAATGTTGTAGTTGACGATGACAACGGGCCATACACTGTAAGATGTTGATCTTTGACCAAATGGATTTACGCCATCCATAGCCAGGCCTAAGCGCAAATTTCGAGCTTCCCTGGCAAAATCCGACCATGTTCCATCTATATGTTTCCACGCTACGCAATCTGCAGGAATTCGTAGCACACCATCCGAAGATTTATTCTCCTCATGCCATGATGCTAGGGCGGCCATGGACTTACATTCGAAGAAATGCTTGATGCGAGGAAGCAGAGGGAAATGTCGCAAAACCTTTTGTGGAATTTTTGTCCCGTGGAGATCTACTCGATATCCTTCGGAATCACATTTCGGACACTTCTCCATGTCTATGTATTCCCCTCTGAAAAGAATGCAGTCATTAGGACAAGCATGGATAGAATTGTAATCCATCCCCAAGTTTCGCAAAATCTTTCTTGCTTCATCTCGGGAATCTGGCATCACATTGTCAGCTGGTAGTATGTGCTCTTTCAGCAATCTACACAACATAAAAATATGATACAGTCGTGTAAAAATCTATCAGATCATTATACATTTAGAGTTTTATTAAAGTAAACTAATTGTAATAGATCACCTAAAAAGCGCTTTGACGCTAGTGTCACTCCATCCAAACTTTGCCTGCATGTTGAGAAGAACTAGGAGTGCTTTCAATCTAGACATACGTGCTCCATTATACAATGGCGTATCGGCTTCACTTTTCATATCATCATAGATAAGCCTTTCTGAATCCATGATCAGCTCGATCATTTCATCAATCTTGGGCTCAAACATTGCCTCGTTGGGAATGTGCTCTGCATGATCATCCCCCGAGCTGCCAGAGGCTACATCTTGTGGCCTCACATATGCTGCTTGACCAAAGCGCCTGCAAACACGTCTATTGGGTTGCAAGATTGCTGCTTGTTGGCCAGCGTCAGAGTCCGACGAGTTATAATTGGCAACAACTCGATCTATAATAGATGGATCGAACTCGCCAAATTCGCGAACGTGCTGCAAAGAAACACGTCTTGTCCGTCGCACAGCATGCTTGCATTGATTACAAGGACATAAGACCCTCGTTGAGAGATAGGTGTTTCGGTTGGACGGTCCCACATCCTCATCACTACTCATAATGACGATAAAAAACTTATAACCTGGACAACAAATTTAATATTCTATTGGCATTCTTCGTCTTATCTCTCTCTCTCTCTCTCTCTCTCTCTCTCTCTCTCTCTCTCTCTCTCTCTCTCTCTCTCTCTCTCTACCTCACATTCTCTAGTCATGTCCAATCCCCGCACACCTCGGTCTAGAGGTGCACGGAGATCAGAACCACCGGGTTATAATCTCGTCTTTATTGGTCAATACCTATATTTGTGGGTACAAGAAATCTACACACCCACGTCTACATGATACTGCATGTAGTGGAACCCCTTTGCCTCTTCTCTAGCTGTAGCACTTCACAGCATCTTAACATCTTTTCACAGTAGATCTTTTCACTGTTCGTCTAACCCTAAACCCTAAACCGTAAGTAATTCTTGCTTGGACTCGATCTAACGTAAATAAGCGTAAATCTAAATAAACGTAAATCTAACTAAAAATAAACCTAAATCTAATTTAACGTAAGTCTACATCTAACCTAATCTTTAACGTCTTTTGGGATAGTTTCCTACGACGTTAAAACTCTCTTCTTCTTGTGTGTGTGTGTGTGTGTGTGTGTGTGTGTGTGTGGGTAAACCTAAATAAACCTAAGTCTTATCTAATATAACATAAATCTAAATCTAACGTAAATTATGTTATATTAAAAACAAAGAACTAAACTAACAAGGATTATAAGAACCTTAAAACTGATTTAACACATAATTTTTCACATAACTCGGCAAGAGTTGGCATTCTCATCACTAAAGATGTGAGAGTTAACTTCCGGCGGTGACGCTGCCTCATCTCCATCCACATCTGACGACAGCAATTGGCCCTTTAGACCGCTCTTGCTCTTGTTACTAACTTTGAAGTTGTTGTTGAATGACTAGAGGTTGTCTAGATGGTCATTGTGTCGGGGATGTAGTGACTCTTGCCGGCCTGAAGATCCACCTTCTTCCCTATCTTCTGAAGACATTTCACCAGTACTTTTGGATCGATGGAGCCCACCATGAGTGAAGGCAGCAATACCCTATATTCCATTGAGGGCTTTCTTCACCCGATTCATGCAGGCATCGCAGTGTATGGAGACCTAAATCTAATCTAATATAACGTAAATCTAAATCTAGCGTAAATAAACGTAAATCTAGTTAAAAATAAACCTAAATCTAATTTAATGTAAGTCTACATATAACCTAATCTTTAACGTCTTTTAAGATAGTTTCCTACGACGTTATAACTCTCTTCTTCTTGTGTGTGTGCGTGTGTGTGGATGTGTGTGCCAATAAAAAGAGATAAATGGTATAACCTTTCTATCACCCATGCCAAGTATGATAGATTGATTATGCCATTTTCCTCTTGAATAATAGGTCTTGAGTTCAACTCCTCGTCGGCTAGATCTTTAGGTCTTTTAATTTTAATTAGTTTCCTACGACGTTAAATTAGTTTCTCTCTCTTTCTCTCTCAATGTGTGTGCGTTTTTTTGGATCGTATGCATGTTTTCTCTCTCTTTTCCTCTCTCAATGTGTGCGTTTTTTGTTTATGCATGTTCTCTCTCTCTTTTCCTCTTTCAATGCGTGCGTTTTTTGTTTATGCATGCTCTCTCTCTCTTTTCCTCTCTCAATGTGTGTGTGCATTCTTTGTTTATGTATGTGTGTGTGCGTTTTTGTTTATGTGTGTGTGCATTCTTTGTTTATGTGTGTGTGCGTTTTTGTTTATGCATGCTCTCTCTCTCTTTTCCTCTCTCAATGTGTGTGTGCATTCTTTGTTTATGCATGCTCTCTCTCTCTCTCTCTCTCTCTCTCTCTCTCTCTCTCTCTCTCTCTCTCTCTTTCAAAAACACTATGTGTGTGTGTGTGTATGTGTGTGTGTGAGAGAGAGAGAGAGGGAGAGAGAAAGAGGGGAAGGGAACATGAGAATGAGGAGAGGGAAGGAGCATACCTGGCTCTCCTTCCTCTCCTCGTGTGTGTGTGTGTGTGTGTGTGGAGAAGAAAAAGAGAGAGAGAGAGAGAGAGAGAGAGAGAGGGGGAGAGCGTTACCTGCTCCTTGCTTGAGGGCGCTGAAAAACTCAGATCTGAGATCTGAGTTTTTGGGCACGCTCGGTTATTGTTTTAGCCCAGCCGGCGTCGCTATGAGCGTCACAAATTAACAAAGAAATTTGCGACGCTCATAGCAACGCCGATATTTTTTTTTTTGAGCGTCGCTGTGTGAGCGTCGCTAATATGAATAGCCTCTTGTAGTGTAGACCGTCGTCTTTGTGGAGCCACATCTTTAGAGAAACTTAAACTTTCATTGCTTTCTTGCTCTTTGGATTCCTCCTCTCGAATGGGAGAGAGTCTTCTTTTGGGGGTCTCTTCAAGAGGCCTCCTAAGCTCTCTCTCCTCTTGAAGAGGAAGGGAAATTCCATAATCACGAAGTTGTTGAGTAACTTCGGCTTGCAAAGCAGGGTTGCCCATATCTTGCTGCAACCTAGTGACAAGATAATTCACAAACATGGGAGCATGATCATTAGCACCTTCATGTGCAAAATCAAAGCTATCAATGTTCGTTCTACTCTCTTGATTATTATCAGCCATGTTAACAAAATTTATGTATGTACTTAGTGTATGCTTTGGCAGTTCAAAACCTTAGTTTCCACTCCTCTTAGCCTTTGAGAATCAGTAGAGGAGTAGTTCTAACATAGCAGAGTTGCCGAGGGCTAGCTCCTTTCGGGCAACTTATGGCTCAATAATGGTACAGCCGTAGTCAAGTCTAAAAAGACTCCATTATTAAGTCCAGAGCTTCTGAGGTGTGCACCATATCACACATAGTGGGCTCAACAAAACTGATAATAGATCCCAATTCTACTTACCCTAATATAATTAACAACATCAACCATTTATAGGCTACTTAAGGACCTCTCTTCTTAAGCAAGAAAAGAGAAACCAAATGCTCTGATATCAATGTAATGGAATTGACCTATTTAACTTGAGAGTAACAGAAATTAATGAGAGTACTATTGAGAAATGACTTTGTGAGCATAGCGGGTGAACATAATTGAAGATAGCAACATAATCATAGCAATTAGTTAACCTAGCATAAAAAATACTTTTGCAACAGAGAGAGAATTTAGACAACATGGAAACATTTGAGGACTGGATTTATGTGGAGCCGGTCCCCCATACGATAGGAATTTGTATTATGATTTCTCTCTTTAAGAGAGACTACAATCTTTGTGTTCCTTGTGACCTAGGTGATGCAATGAAGATGGAAAGCTTCATGCATCACAAGCATAACATAAACTTGAAGAAATCTTTAAATATTCCAAGCCTCAGTCCCAAGACCTCAAACACCTTCGAAGGTGGAGAGAGCTAGCTAGAAAGAGGGTAGGGAAGAGGAAGAAGAAACATTTCATAGAAGAAAGAATTAGTTCCTCACTTAACATATTGACCACCTCCACCGTACCTATGCCATGCACTTGTGGTTGTGTAATGGAATTGGCCTATTTAACTTGAGAGTAGCGGAAATTAATGAGATTACTTTTGAGAAATGGCTTTGTGAGCATAGCGGGTGAACATAATTGAAGATAGCAACATAATCATAGCAATTAGTTAACTTGGCATGAACAATACTTTTGCAAGAGAGAGAATTTAGAGAACATGACAACATTTGAGGACCGGATTTATGTGGAGCCGGTCCCCCCTCCAATAGGCATTTGTATTATGATTTCTCCCATTAAGAGAGACTTGTTACAATACAATCATTGTGTTCCTTGTGACCTAGGTGATTCAATGAAGATGGAAAGCTTCATGCATCACAAGCATAACATAAACTTGAAGAAAGATTTAACTATCCCAAGCCTCAGTCCCAAGACCTGAAACACCTTCGAAGGTAGAGAGAGCTAGCAGGGAATGAGGGTAGGGAGGAGGAAGAAGAAACATTTCATAGCAGAAAGAATTAGTTCCTCACTTATCATAACTCTTCTTGCTAGCATACATAATAGCATAGTAACGAAGGAGAAGGAGATGGTAATCCTAAGCATTGAAGCATGGCTCCTTGTTGGTTTTGCACTCCATAGCCAAGAGTGTTGGTGTAGGCTCTCAACCTCTACTTGCTTGGAGAAAGAGAGGGAGCTCTTGCACTTTGCATTAGCACACATTGAGAGTGTTTGTGAGTGTGTGTGGGTGAGTATACCACCTAAGAAACCCCCTAGATTTCTT
This sequence comes from Adiantum capillus-veneris, assembly GCF_014529385.1. NCBI lineage: Eukaryota > Viridiplantae > Streptophyta > Polypodiopsida > Polypodiales > Pteridaceae > Adiantum > Adiantum capillus-veneris. Next base: position 20,551,449 of record NC_140953.1, on the reverse strand, counting down.
GGGTCCCCCCCCCCCCCCCCCCCCCCCCCCCCCCCCTTGTAGCTCATGCTTGAAGCTCTTTGGACCCCTCCAAGCCTAGCCAATCACAAACAGGAGGCATTACAAGCAGCAAGGGTAGCCTTGGGACAATTGTCCCCCTTTCCCCTTTGAGAGGGAGGACTTGATAAATGAAAAATCAATCAATTAAATCTCCTAGATTATCATTGGACCCCTTGGGTGTCTAACCAATAGGCTTCAGGCACACCATGAGGGCAACATGAGGGGGAACTTGACAAGTATCCCTTTTGATTTCTTTGTATCATGCATGCCTTGTGTGAGTGTGTGGGTGTTCTCTCTCATCCCCCCTCATGTAGGGCTAGCCCCCTCCTTGTAGGGATTGAATATTTTACTTTTTGAGACCTCGGACCCTCATGCATAGGCCCAATTCCCACCACAATCTTGGCCCTTAAGCACTTTAAGCTTGGGCTGGGTTCTCACCTCAAGTACAGCCATAGCATCTCAAGCATGTCAAGCACCTCAAGCATCTCAATCATCAAGCACCTTAGTCACCAAGCATGAGAAGCAGTTTAAGCACTTCAAGTTGGGTCGGTTCCCGCCTCAAGCTCAACCCTAGCTTACCTAAGGTCAAAGGACTTTTACGCACATTATTGGAGGTCTTCAATGAAGCTCACCCTAAGGTCTCATGCTCCATTGGTTAGACTTTCTCTTTGATAGACCATCTCTCATTTGGGCCCCTTTAACATTGGCCACGTGTTGAGATAGATCTATAACAACATGTCTATATCTTAACCCTCGTTCCCATTATTCTCCCACATTAAGTGGTCAGTTTAATACGAGAAAATCATTTGGGTTGGTTAGATATTAGATATTAGATTTTATGATAGGTTGCACCTCCTCTTTTCCACAAGAGTCTTTCACAATGACCCCAAAAAATCATCATCAATCTTGAGCATACTCATCCTCCCTTTCCTCTTCCTTTGTATCCATATAGCCTTTATCATAGGCAGTCTCCATCTTGTACTCATAGCTCGTGGTGTCATCCTCGTCTCTTGCCGCCATTGGAATAAAATAAATCTCTTTGGTATTCAGGTCTAGCACCACCTGCCTTCTTTCTCCCAATCATGTTTGGCACCTATTGCCAGCAACCACTACCTACCCAAGATGATAGGGTACAAATTTTCACTTTCTTTCATTACAAAAATATCAAGTAGGCACTCAATTCCCATAACTTTCACTCCTACATTCTGGGCCATGCACAAACACCTAGTTTTAGCATGGTTAGCCATCCTCATGTGCATATTCGACTTGGCTACCGCCTGAACACCTGTCTCCCTCATTGCAATTTTTGTCATGATGAAAACTTGTGATCCACTATCTATATAGGCTTGAACCTACATCCTTTTCTAGATGACAACATCCACCAAAGGAATAACATCCTTCGGCTACCTACCCTAAGTACAATATTTGTACCGCTTGCACATTTCCCTTGGCTTTCAATAGCCTCGTGCTCACACTTATAGAACATTGTCTTCTCAATTTAGGATTCAAAGCCAATAGCTGACCAAAAGTTATGTTAGCCTTTTGGTTCTTCACATCACTTACCAAATCATATTCAGGGTAACCGTACCCTACTTGAAAATCTTCTTGCTTGATCTTGCAACGTCTTCTCTTCTTGCTAGTTTGCGGCTACTCCCTACCCTTGTACACTTTCTCTTTGCCTTTATCGGCTCTAGTTTCCCGCTTGATTTTTGTATTCCTTTCCATTCTTGCCCTTATGTTGGCAAAAAATTTGACATCTGCTTATCCACACCAATAATGTTCACCCTAGGGACTTCTTGTCCATCAGGAGGAGTTGGTTGCATTAGATTCTCAACCACCTACTCTCTTGAGCCATTAAGTTGTGCTTGACCTCCCTCTATCAAAAAATGGGTAGATACCACCTCTTTCACTCAGCGGATGAGGAAAATCTGGCGCGTAATTCCCTTCTTCATTGCAATTATAGCACCTACCTTGCTAGGGAAAATTCTGCATAGTTCACACCCAATTCTGTAGCACGACCGCCACACCTCAGTTCCCATGGTTCTCCTCATGAGAAGCATCCCTAGGACCCTGTGGTTTAGTCGGAACCACCGCTTCATAGCCTGACACGCCTTGCTCAATTTTATTTTTTATTTTCTTGCTCTTTGGCTTTGCAATTTCTACTACACCATTACAACTCTCTAGAGTTTCAAAATCTTTCTTTTCCTTGACTTTAGGATGTAGGCAGACCAAGAATTTATCCAGCTTAAAGTAGTTGCCATTAGCCAAATGCATGGTTGCCGCTAACTCTGCCCAACAAGCTTCAAAGAGATTCAAAAATAGACCAAACTCGTCGCCTACATCTTGCTTTAGTGCCTTCAGTTTGGCATCCATTTCAAGTGGGGACACTTCTTTACCAAATTCATGTAAGAACCATGCCCATAGAGCCAGCGAAACAAGCCTCGACTCACCTTCCAACGCTTTTTATCACACTTTTTCTTTGGCACGCATCACCAATGGAAAATTCGGCATCTTGTTGTCCTCATTCGGCATATGTAGCAACAACATATACAATTCAAAATGCGCAATCCATTTGTCAGGACTCTCATCACCTGTGAAAATCGAACCATAGCTCTGAGACGCCATCTTTACCAAAATACCTGTTTTCTATTCACCAAAGGGAGCAATTAGTGTGTTCCTTAGTGGTGGCACTAGAGGATGGAAAGGGGGAAGGAGGTACACACCTAGAAAACAAAATGTGCACTTCTCTATAGCTTAGGGTGAACACAATACCCCAATCCACTGGGATTTACCTTCAAAAACTATAAAAATTCACCTGTTCGTGCTCAGTTTGCCACACCAATATGCACACACACGCTTTACAAAATCTTTAGCACCCGTTACATTCCCAACACTTCAATTCCCCACAACAGACTCGCACACCCCCCTCCCTCCCGCCCACCCTCTCTCTCTCTCTAAGTGCACATAATAAAAAATTGACAATTGTTGTGGATATTTTATTGTTTAATAATAATCTAAATTTTGGTTTTCTAAAAGAAGCCTTAGAGGAGTGTTGTGATAGGCATACTTTAAATGCTTTGAGTGAACTTTAAATGTCCTTTTAGATTTACTATATTAAATGGGTCTTTTTTGCCTGCTCAAAAAGGCCTTAAAGAACAAGAAAGTAAGGAGTGCATTTATAGGAGTTTGATCCTAAGAATCATGGTGTGAAGTATCGACTCAATGACTCAATGAAATCTGTTTTAATATTTTTACTTGTGAAAGAATGCTTTCATTTAAGGACATCATATATATCAAAATCATTAAATTATTTTATTACTTTCTATTCTTGTAGACCTACCTTTTATTATGCACTCAATTAAATGTTCTTTTGTTTCAGAGTTTATCAGTAGATCCTTTTATTTTGTTGTTTCTAGTTGATTTCCTTTTCATTCTATTTTGTTATACAATGCCAATGTGCATATTTTTTATTGTTTAAGTGGGACCCTTTGTAATATTTAAAAAACAAGTGAAAGGGTCACAACGGCTTTCAAGAACAATAAGAAAGTGATAAAATTGTTAGGTTGAATTAAATTGGTCTCCGTGTTTAGGAAAGGATTGCCTCAGCTTAGTCAACTAGCTGCAAACCATGGTAAACGAAAGAAAAACCGATGAAATATGTGAAAAAGTCGTCTTAAAATTTCACAAATCTCAAAATTTATGCTAGTATTTCCGGTTTTTTTCTTTGTGAGAAGGAAACTCTACTAGCAGCCGTTTAATAAAAGAGATTTTCTCGAACGTTAACACTGACCAGAATCAAGCTATAGAATGCAAGAAACATAAAGCCATGTGAAGTTGTGAAATGAAAGGTGAAATAAAAAGAACTAACTAATATGTGTGTGTGTGTATAGAATTCAATAGAATTATGCAAGGTGAAGTTTCACTTTAGCATTCTAAAACAATAGAATGCAAAACAAAACATATGTGTGTAAAATTTACTAAAATTATTCAAGGTGAAGCTTCACTTTAATATTCTAAAACAATAGAATGCAAGAAAAATAAAGACATGTCAGCATGTGAAATGAAAGGTAAGTCTCCTACATGCACTGAAAACAATGAAATTCTCCCTAACCCAACAGAACACTAAGGGTTTTTTTTAGAAAGCCAAAAATTAATTGTTTAAGTGGGACCCTTCATAATATATAAGAAATTTATGATTTATGTATATAATGGACAATATGATTTTATATTAAAACACAACAAAAATGACATGTGATTGTAGACATTGATTTTAACATAGTCATGAGATGAACCTCTTGCCCTCTTAACTTCCACATCCGTCGTAACTCTAATCACCTTGTTATTTCACCTTTCATTTGACAACTTGTTATGGATTGACCTTTCTTGCACTCTATTATTTTAGATAAACTTGGCTTTCTCTTTCAAAGGGTCTTTTAGCCTAAGAAGGCCATAGAGGAGCGCCGCCACAGACAACGTGAAAATCTCTCACCATCAAAAGTATCACTATCACATTAAATGTAATATAACCTTTGTTTCCACTTTAGTCTTTTTATCACCATCTCTGGCTTGATACAATATGATTTTTTTCTTCATTTTAGTGTTTTCAAAAGGTGTCTCTATATCGGTGTTGATGTGAAGCATTAAAATTGTACAAAGAAGATCCTCTTTTAGTATTCCTCTCCCTCCCTCCATGGCTAAAAGAGTAGATTCTCTCTAACCGATGAAAAAAAGGGTAAACTTGAAATTCTTTTGGTTTTTAGGTTAAAATTTGAAGCTTTTGTCGGTAATAATACAAACTTGTGTAAATATCTTGATTTTCTTAAAGGTGAGCTCAAAATCTAGCCAGGATTTTACAATTCTAGCAGGTTAAGATACATTGAACCCATTTTCCAAGTCTCTCTGTCTCTCTCTCTCTCTCTCTCTCTCTCTCTCTCACACACACACACACACACACACACACATTGTTTGAAAAAAGTGTGTCTCAACTTAGTCTTGAGCCGATTGAAAATCCAAATTAGTCGCTTGAAGTGAGGGGGAGAAGGAGAAAATCTGCTTGGAAAATCTATAAATTAGAGTTGAATTGTAAAAAATATCGCTTATTTTGTAAAGTTTCTCTTTGAATCTACTCCAAAGTAAATTTTGCATGTTCTAAAAAAATAATTTTTTTCGAACTTTGACCCACACACACACACGTACATACACACAGAAAATTTATTACATTAAAAAATATTGCCTTCTTAAGGCCACCCTAAAAACTTTACCTTTTTGGCTTTCTAAAAGAAGCCTTAGTGTTGAGTTGAGTTAGGCATCCTTCCAATGTTTTCAGTGCCAACAATGGAGACTCATCTTAAATGTTGATGGAGTTTGTCAAATGGGTCCCTTTCATTTCATAGCCTTATAGGGCTTTTTAAAACTTTGCCTTGTTTATTTTTTTTATCCTTGCTCATCTTATATTATTTTCAACATGAACACATAATTTATACTTGTTTTTTTTTCTTAGGATGGGATTACATTGTTTTCATTTTGTGTGCCTTTTTATTTTTAAAGCGTTTAAAGAGTAAAGAGCTTTTTTCACAAGAACAAGCGATTGTGACTCTCTCTCTCTCTCTCTCTCTCTCTCTCTCTCTCTCTCTATATATATATATATATATATATATTGCATTTTTATTTCCCTCATATCTTGATTTCCTTTTTGGAAAGCCATCGTGAAATCTCACTTTGTTTTAGATCAATATTGATATCTTTTAGAAATTTGTGCAAGTCTATTTTCAAATTAAAAAATTTGGCCAAAATCACAATAGTGAGTGAATGTATTTATATCTCAAAAAAATTACAAAACGGCCTCAAGCTCAAGCCAAGCCTTGAGGTGCTGAAGATTACACATTTGTCCTCTCTCCGAGGCTCGCAAGAACATAGTAACTATACTCTAATAACAAACTTTTACTAATTGCAGCTTGCCATAACGACGTAGGTAGCCCTATACCAAAGTATTTTGGAAACAAACAAGTATAGTTTTTTTTTAAAATAACTATAAATAGACACTTCATACCCTTTCTTAAAGTTCCTGAAAATTTGTTGAGCATTGGGCACCTATGCTGTTGTCCCTTCTCTCCCAATTTATCGGTTACTATAGTGAGGGCATGTATGTATGTGCATGCACGTGATAGAGACATTAACGAAAACTTGAACATTGAGTATATTTTTATGAAGAGAGGAGGGCTTGCCTGTTTATGGCAAAGTTCATCCATCCATGGGGTAGCTCTCGATGCAACTCAAGTAAGTCACCGGAGAGACAGAGAGAGAGAGAGAGAGAGAGAGAGAGAGAGAGAGAGAGAGAGTTGACAAAGAGAGGAATTTGTAAACAATCCACTATAAGATTTAGTAGGATTACATCTTCTTGTGTGAATCACCTTTTGGGATGGTGATAGGCCAATTTCAATACGTACACACACGTGTGTGTGTGTGTGTGTGTGTCTGGGGAGAGAGAGAGAGAGAGAGAGAGAGAGAGAGAGAGAGATTAAAGGGGCATTGGTCAATGAGACGAAGAGAGTAGAGAGAGGTTATGTGTATGTGTGTGGAGGGAGAAGAGGTTCTCTGTATATATATGTGTGTGTGTGGAGAGAGAGAGAGAGAGAGAGAGAGAGAGAGAGAGAGAGAGAGAGAGAGAGAGACCAAAATGTGCTAATCAATGAAAGGAAGAGAGGGGGGGAGAGGAAGAGAGAAAAAGACATCAGAGAGAGGTTTGCTCTCATCACTGATCATGTTAAAAAGTCCTCAATTTTTGGTAAAAGATGATAAACGGGAGTTTCCTTGGGATGAAACAATGGGTCGATTACACGTATATGTAGCTAGATACATAGGGGGAGAGAGAGAAGAAAAAGAAGATAGGTTCTACCTTCAATAACTCTATCTCTCTCTCTCTCTCTCTCTCTCTCTCTCAATTAGAAGAGGCTAATTTTTATTACTTAAAAACAACTCTAAGAATTAATACAAATGGTGATTGTTTTGAGGGCACTGAAGAAACAACCTGGAACTGTACACATCCATGAGAAGAATTTATAATGTATGTGCATATACATACATATATATATATGTATTTGATATGTATGTATATATATTATATACATAAACATATGTACATGTATACACAGACACACGCACGTGTGTGTGTGTGTGTGTGTGAGCGAGAGCGAGAGAGAGAGAGAGAGAGAGAGAGAGAGAGAGAGAGAGAGAGAGAGAGAGAGATGTATCACTCACACACACACACACACACACATGAGAAGACTCTAATGCAGAAAAAAATCCAAGGGGTCTTAGAGATCAATCTAATAGGTCAAATTCAAGATTATTGAGAGAGAGAGAGAGAGGGGGGGGGGGGGGGGGGGGGGGGGGGGGGGGGGGGGGGGGGGGGGGGGGGTAGGGTTGCTCCAAGACCCCATAGAGCCAAAGAAATGTGTGTATGTGTATGCATATATGTTTTGTGTGTGTGTGTGTGTGTGTGTGTGTGTGTGTGAGAGAGAGAGAGAGAGAGAGAGAGAGAGCATGCTCCTATATATCCAACTAAAATGAAATATATATAAATATATATATCATCTCTCACACACACACACACACGCGCACATACTTACATATGGATGTTTTGTCCATTTATAAGGGGTGGAAAATGTGAGACGTTTTTCGTAATATACAATAAATGACTCTGAAAAAACATAATTTAATCTCAAAAAATTAACCCTTGCACTAGTCCGTATTTTCCAATTGTTTGTGTGGCATTCATGCCAATGCATGACAACATATCTACATCTAATAGAAGGAAAGTAGATATGTATCTCTTACAGGGATGTATCTTGCCACACAAACGCTTTATGACACACTATATAAATTTGAGGTTTGTATAATATTACCATTGGTAACATTCTCAAAAATTCAAGTCGCCAATTGATACTACTTGTAATTTAAATGGTAACTCCCATAGAAAATATAATCAAAATGAGGTGTTTATATATATATATATATATATATTGTGGCGGGATCAAGAGCTGGCAACACACCTGTACTAGAGTCAGCAGAAGGTCCACCTAGGAGCTGAGTCAACAAAACCGTTAGTAGTAGTTTACACTTCTTGAACTGATGAGGTTTGGCCCCTCTTGTAATATCTTGCCATGTATTGTACGCTGCCTATAAAGAAACAGAGAAACAGGAACGCTGGAGCTGGAGCTCAATCCAGAGCATTTCACATTGCTAGAGTTGACGGGCCTCTTTCTCGCTCTCTCGCTCCCATTACTCACTATAGTGCACAGTCACATTTCTTGCTCACCCCCAACCAGCCGTGCCGCCTCCCCTCGCCAAGCTCCTGGCTCCCCTCTGTATGAAGACACCTCCATGAACCCTGAGTTTGCCTCAGAAACCCAGCCACCCTTAAATCACATGCTTGCTGCTGTGTCCACCATCTTACAATAGGTCAATCATACCAATCAATCCTTAATTAGCTATCTGTCATCCGCACACAATCAAGGACAACGCACAGGTTCGAAGATTCGCCCTCTCTCTTTCTCTGGCCTCCGCTATGAGGATGTGCTCACTTCGCTTGATCACCTAGAGAATGTTGCAGAGTACCATCAGTGGGACGAGCAACGCAAGGCTTTAGAAATCCGGACACTACTTGACAGAGTCGCGGCCACCTAGTTCATGTAGCAACCTCCACAGGTTAAAGGTAATTGGGCATTTTTGAAACAACAGTTGGTGCAAAGCTTTGCCCACCAGAACACTACTCAATCTGCACTTCAACTGTTAAATACTCTCCGCCAACAGTTACATGAATCAGTTGCACAGTTTGCAATGAAGTTAAATCAATTGTTGTTGCGTGGTGATTCTTCCATGTCGAAAGATATGAAGTTATACTTTCTTTGGCCAAGGTTACAGCACGACATTGCTCGGCGTGTCAAGGATCAAGGTCCAACTACATTTCATGATGCAGTTCAGATCGCATAGAGGATTGAAAACAGTAGCCAACGCGAGGCAATTCCAACGCCTTCGCAACCTATCATTCCAGGGCGAATTTTACAGAAACATCCCACCTCCATGGAGATCGATGTTCAAAATGCGCAGTTTGCATCTCGGAGGAGCTTACCATACATTAGGAAAAATATGAACCCTCTAGGGGCCCTTTGGGATTAAGGTTAATTAGAGGCCAGCCAAAAGGAAGAGGGTGGTGGACACACTCTATACCCTCAAAAACTTTAGGGGGACAAGGTAGCTTTACACCTCTTAATGGCCTCTTACCTAGTGAGAAGGTAAGGGAGGTGGCTAGGGGAAAGGGAGGGGGGGGGGACCACTTTGACATTTTTTCCCCCACTTTTTGGCCCGGATTTAAAAATACACTAAAAATTTCAAATTTCAAGTTTTCCCTCCTTAAAAGGTCCCCTAACCTATTTCATGGTCAAAAAAGTATTTTTGACCTCCAAAAGTAAAAAACGTGCACTAAAAAATTCCAAAAAATTTCAAAACATCATTTTCCACCCTCCAAAGTCTTTCCAAACCTATTCTATAGCTAAAAGTGATTTTCTCTCTCTACAAACCCTTTTCCAAGCTCTCCATGGCTGCAACAACCACATGCACTACATGGAAACCTCTACTCCCGAAGGTGAAAAAAGCATCAACTCACATGACTTGCATACCACAAGAACAGGAGGTGTGAATAGTGCATGGGCATTGCAAGGATTCATCTCCAACATAAAGATAGAATGGTGAGAAAACTACCCTTGTAGCTTACATTCAGAGCTTAAGATCATCTCCATCTTTAAGTTTATCATGCTGGAGGGAATTAACCTCTTTATGGCTTTCAATGTTTAGGCTTCACACCTCATAACATTGGGTGGTGCTATTCTGTTGATGGCTTTGGTGCGCCATCTATAGTTTTGTAGCATGTGATTGAGTCTCACAATGTAAGTAAGTTGTGTTATCTATGGAGAGTCATCAAAGATTTTTCTTATAATTTATTCTTTGTATAGTTGTCATTAGATTATTAGAATGATATCATTTTGTACTTTATAACTTTGTGCTCACATAATCTGTTGTTTACTTACAAAGTCAACTTGTTTTGAGAGGACATGAGCAAGCAATCATGTGCAGAGATGGAAATCACCCTATTTTTGTTCCGTGAGGAACCTTTCACTACCGTGTTAAAAGATTTTGATAAGAATAGTAGGATTTTTGTAGAATCTTGAACCAATAGGTACTCTCTAGGAGCTCTTAGAAAAGCCATCCCTATAGTACTACTATCTTCCCTAGTGTCATAGACACACAAATACTCGTGTATATGAATCTCTAGATAAGAAAGAAAAATACTTGTAAGAGAAGCCTAACAGCAACAACATTGTCTCCATTTGTAATTATTTTTATGAGGCTGGATTCCTCTATAAATGCAATATAAATATTTCTTTTTGTTAAATGGTGTCGCACTGAGTGAGAGTATTTTATTTAGATTATTGGAGTTTCATACAGATTTGAGAAATATTGTTGATTTTTTTGGATATTCTGATTTGTCTGTAAGATGTTTGAAGTTTCAAGTCTTAATCATTCCACCATGAAGAAATGTATGCAATATTTTGATTTCAGTTTAATCACTAATGGTTATTCTTATTAAGTGGATCATAACCTTTGTCAAGATGTCCTCATTTGGGGATGTTGAATATATATCAATAGCAACATTTCAAAAGTTGAGCAAGCTAAATTCTTGCTTTCCAAAATGTTATTGTTTCCATACTATTCCTATGCCAAGCTTGACTTAGAGAAATGACAACTTGAGATGGAGGTGTAGATATATAGGGGTGAATTATTATTGATTCTTGTTTCATCATATATATTATAAAGCCTTTGAGTTTCCACCTTTTTGAGTAGTGTTGACAAGTTTTTGGTATCAAACCTTCTTAAATATCCCTATTCATTCGCTATTGGTAGCTATTTATTTGGTATTGTTAAAGATCATACCAATAGCTATCACCTTGTGAACTTAATTGTTGAATTGCGGATTTGATTTTTACTATGTAGCTCATTTGGATAGAGAAAGTGTAAACATAAATTATAGATATATGCATTGTTAACATAGAAGATATGTATCACTCGAACCTATATAACTGCTAATCAAGAAACCTTTGGTCGGATACTATAACAATAGGGGTCACATGTGGTTTTAAATACCAAAGAAATGGCTTAACCAAAATATTTCCAAGAACACGAGGTGAACACAAGGAAGTAAAAATTGGCTCCTTGTTTGGTTGATTTCTAGTGCTAAATGTTCTGAGTGCACAAAATTTGTGAGGCCTTTGACCTTGCGAGTTCACTAAAGTATATGTAACCTAGCACATGTGTTCAACAGAAGGGAATTTATATTCTTGTAAAGTTACAAAAACATGTGTAGGTAAGGCCTATAAGGGCTACTTTCAATCCATTGTGGTGAACGGACATGATATAGGAAAATTTGACATAGTGAATAATTTGGACATCAAACACTACAACTCTATCTCATGGACCTACATTAAAACAAAGCCCCTATTTGTCATTTTGAAGCCCCAGAGACCCTCAACAAGAGGGACCACAACAGCGCGTAGAATGCCCATCCAGGCACAAACAGGGACCAAGATATTTCCAAGAACAGGGGATGGACACAAGGAAGTAAAAAATGGTTGATAAGCATGATACAAGGTTTAGGTATCTGCCATTTGGGGGGGGGAGGGGTTGCTATGAACACATTAAACTACCCAGTTCTATCTCATGGCCATGCATTAGAAAAAGCTTGTACTTGTCATTTTAGGGGCCCAGGGACCCTCAACAAGAGGGGCCACAAGGGCGCGCAAACTGGCCATCCAAAATTTCTTAGACTTCCCACAATGATAGAAATCAAAAGGTTCAAGGAGAGGTCTGGTGTCACAAGTGCATGGTAGGAATCTAATCGAGGCTTATTCCGTCAAGATCTCTTATACTTTATTATGTCTTCTCATGTACAATCTTACCAAACAAAAACAAACTTACACTTTAAATGACTACAAATTTTATTTAACTTATCAAACAATCTAAAATATGGTAGACCTAGAGTGCTCTTACACATCAACAAACAAAAAAGTCCAAATTTCTTCTCATTAACTTTGATAAACATACATCTGTGAACACTTTACAAGGAGTAGTGTGGTCATAGTTCTTACATCCATTCCATGACATGGTATGCTCCTGGGGTGACCTATCACATAAAAATATCTTTGGTAGGAGTGCCCTCATGTTAGGAAAGAGCGTGTTGCTGCTGATGAAAAGTTTTTGCATTGTCCTACTAGGGATCTCTTCATGTCAGCATAATGATTTTTGGTGTAGTGGGAGCCACATTGCCGCTGAGGAGAGCTTTGTGCCACCGTAAAAGCTTCATGTTATGCCAGTTCCTTGAGCCGTTCTTGCAAACAACGCCACTCAAGCATAGCAAGAGGTCACCTTGTAACAAAAACATGTATGAATTCAACATTTGCAAGCTATATAATGAAGACACTTGTTAAGTATATGTTGTACAAATTTACAAGTATTTCTATCTAGCTGGGAATAAACAATATAAAAATATACATTAGGATGAGACTACCACCCCTTATAAGCATGGATTTGAAGCACCTACCTGCAAGATGTAACAAAGAAGACTGTTTTAGAGGAAAAGTGGTGACACTTGGCCTCTCTAACCTGCATCCTTTCACTATTTGTGCATAAAAGCAACCTTTATGCCAAGCACTACAAAACAAGTAGAGGCAACACCTTAGACTTCAAAGTTTATGATAAGAAGAACACAATCAAAAGTAAGAAGTATATTATTACCTTGCATAAAGGGGTGTTTTATTCAAATATGTGATGGTATTGGCAACATATTGAAGAATCGTCAACATTCATCTCACCGATGCTACGACGTTCCTGGGATGACCTCTGCTCACCCTCACGTGCGGCCTTCGATGCAAACGTTGTGAACAAGCAAATATGTATGCATACGATTTGTGATGTCCTTGAGCACCATGGTAGTTGTTGCATGAGGAAGCAAAGGATGAAAAGAGAGAGGGGGAAGGGAGAGAGAGGAACATGGGAGAAGACAAGGGGGTAGTGGGGGAGAGAGAGAGAGAGAGAGTGGAGAAGGAGGAGAGAAGGGGGCAGGGAGGGAGAGGGAGGAACATGGGAGGAGAGAAGGGGATAGTGGGAGAGAGGGAGAGAGGAGAGGAGGAGGAGAGAAGGGGCAGGGAGGGAGAGGAGAGGGAGAAAGGAGGGAGGAGGAAGAGAGAAGAAAGGTTTTTTTTTTGGGGGGGAGTTTTTTTTTGAAAAATTGGACTTTTAGTGCTTGTAAGTTAAAAAAAATGTCAAAAAATACTTTTTTGATATGGATATATGTTGGGGGGGAGTTTTAAGTCAAAAATAAGTAAAAATAACTTTTTTTTTAAAAAGTCAAATTTTGGCTCTTAGTGATCCACGTTTTTGATGATATGGCCACACCTCTTTACTCCCTTCACTTTCAAAAAGCTAGAGAGAGAAGATGACCTCTTAGGTCCACATCCTACATGTTTCTAAAAAAAAGGCTAGAAAAACCTACTCAAAACTAGCTTCTTGAATGCCCTTGTCCCCTTAACCCTACACACCATTAGCCTTAATCCCTAAAAATTAAGATTCCTTACAAGGCCCATGCAAGGTTCATATTTCTCCTAATGACCAGGATACACAAGGTAGACCAAAGTGCTTTTACTGCAACAATTATGGCCACGTGCGTAAGCATTGTAAGCGATTGAGAGCCCATAATTGCCATAAAAAAATTCAAAATGTACAAGTGCAACTCAGTGATGCTGCCACTTTGGCAGAACTCCCGGGAAACATCTAAGTGAATGGATGCTGGAAGACACCCATTCATGTCACATTCAAGCAGCAACTTCTTCCGTCTGTCTTGTCTGTTCAATCTTAGCTCAAAAAGCGTCTAGTTCTCATGAAGCTCTTTTAGACTCAGGCAGTACAATTTCATCCATTAGTGAATCTTTAGTCCAGCTCTTAGACCTTCAGTCACAACTAGCCGGCCCAATCTCTGTCTTGTTTGGCGATAGCCAGACCCTTTATCATTCCAATTCTATTGTTATCTTGTCATTTTACATCAAGCAAATATAGCTCACCCATGCATTTTATGTCTTGCCTCGTCAATTGTTTCCAATAACATTAGCGTGTGATTGATTCGTGTCAACTCGAGCACATCTTAATTTTGGCACTCAGACGCTCAGTTTCCCCCACAGTTTACCAATACCTTTTATCTCCTCTCATAGAGGACCCAAATTTGTTCACGCATAACACACAACATTAGACACTATTCAACGCACAAAAGATATTTGAAACCTCTTACATAGTGTTTCTACCCTTTTTCATAAAACCAGTGCATCTTCTATAATAAATCTCCCTGTCACTCATTCCATCGGCACAGGCAATGCATTTCCAATCAAGACTCCTATGAGAAGAAGGTCCCTAGCTGAAATGGATTATATAAATCAAGCTGTAGATGACATGCTCCAGCAAGATGGGTTTATTCCGTCACATAGCGATTGGGCATCAGAGCCTCATATGGTCAAAAAAGACGATGGTTCATACCGCTTCTACTTCTACCACATTAGGGAAAATACATATAGGCTGCAGAGAGATAGCAGCCATCCATTCACAACAGCCCATGCCATTCAAATGAAGTTGTACTTCTCCGAAAAATCCTTTCTTTGTGGTGGGAGAGGATCAAGAGCTGGAAACACACCTGTACTAGAGTCAGCAGAAGGTCCACCTAGGAGCTGAGTCAGCCAAACAGTTAGTAGGTAGTTTACACTTCTTGAATTGATGAAATTCGGCCCCTCTTGTAATATCTTGCCATGTACTGTACGCTGCCTATAAAGAAACAAAGAAACAGGAACGCTCGAGGTGGAGCTCAATCGAGAGCATTTCACAATATATGTATATATGTATGTATGTATATATATATATATATATATATATATATATATATATATGTGTGTGTGTGTGTGTGTGTGTGTGTGTGTGTGTGTGTGTGTGTGTGTATATGTAAGTATTTATCTATTTATAGTTGTCTATATATATCTACATATAAATAAACCAAATGGTCATTCCCAAGCAAAGTGAAGTTACAATTGGTAGCTTTTTTGGATTTGGGCCTTTAGTTACATGTTAGGTTGTGGTCACGAGCAAGGAGATCTCGATTACTTTTGGGATCACATGATTTTGGGATGACGCTAGAGTAGTAACCGGTTTTACTGGCATAATTTTCACACTATGCCTTTCTCGACATAATTGGCTAACTATGTTGGTTGTGTGTATCTCTCTCCCTTGGCTCATGGTGTCGACGGTCACCTCTATCGGCACACTCTCTAGTTGTTGCGCCTGGACTGCACATGCATCTATTAGAGGACTGTCGAAAATGCTTGAAAACTAAGCCCTACTTGCCCTTACCAAGCCACACAAACAAGTGAAAGGGTCACAACGGCTTTCAAAAACAATAAGAAAGTGATATTATTGCTAGGTTGAATTAAACTAGTATCAGTGTTTGGAAAAGGATTGCCTCATCTTAGTCTTGAGCCGATTGAAAATTGAGACTAGGTAGCTGCAAACCACGATAAACGAAAGAAAAACCGATGAGAAAGTCGTCTAAAAATTTTGCAAATATGAAAATTTTACTAATATTTTCGGTTTTCTTCTTTGTGAGGAGGAAACTCGACCAGCAGCCGCTTAATAAAAACGACTTTCTTGAACGTTAACATCTATACTATATATAATTGAGCTTAAAATTTTAAAGGAAGGAGAGGGTATCCATGTGTCACTCTCTCCTTCATTTCAAGAATCTTAAAAAAAGTGAAGGATAAGTAGCGAGTCATTTGGTTTGAAATGTAAAAGTGAAGGGTAAGCAGGAAGTAGTGAAAAGACTTAGTTTTGACTTCTCAGTTTTGTCAAAAAGTCACAATATTTAGTACTATATCTATATTTATACTACTTTAACTCTTTAGCAAGGCCATGGAGTTTCACTCCATTGAAACTCCAACCCAGTGTTCGGAAAAAATCATTTTTTCAAAATACAAAATCATTTCTTTGATTTTGTCAAGAGGAAATTTCAAAGGATCAGGTTACCTTTTCGGGTTTGTATACTATTTTTGTCTATTTGGGGGTGGAATTTCTCCTTTTTTATTTGCACTCAAACGACATTTTTGAAATTGAAAATGACACAATATTAAGCCGAGACACATTTGTTCAGAACATTGCTCTAACCTTTAATTTTGAAGGGTGACTACTTTTGGTTTTGTAAAGGGGGGCTCTACTTCATATTTCGAAGGCCGTAAAGAATATCAAGGACTATATGGCATGGGCGTGGACCATGTGTCACTCTCTCCTTCATTTCAAGAACCTTGAGAAAAGTGAAGGGTAAGTAAGAAGTCATTTGGTTTGAAATGTAAAAGTGAAGGGTAAGCAGGAAGTACTCTGATGTACTCTCATGGTAGAAAAATGAAAAGACTTAGTTTTGACTACTCAGTTTTGTCAAAAAGTCACAATACTTAGTACTATATCTATATTTATATTGCTTTAACTCTTTAGCAAGGCCATGGAGTTTCACTCCATCCAGTGTTCTGGAAAAATCATTTTTCCAAAATACAAAATCATTTCTTTGATTTTGTCAAGAGGAAATTTCAAAAAATCAGGTTACTTTTTCGGGTTTGTACACTATTTTTGTCTATTTGGGGGTGGAATTTCTCCTTTTTTCTTTGCCCTCAAACGACATTTTTGAAATTTAAAACTACACAATATTAAGCCAAGACACATTTTTCTGGAACATTCCTCCAATCTTTAATTTTGAAGGGTGACTACTTCTGGTTTTGTAAAGGGTGGCTCTACTTCGTATTTCGAAGGCCGTAAAGAACACCGAGGACTATATGGCATGGGCGTGGTTAAATGGGATCAAGGGTGGAGGTGACAAATCATGACACACATGCATTGTAGACCATGCAATCGGCACTGAAATTTACAAGTCAATATGCATTCACAATGCAATGCATAGGAGTACTATGATCTTAAGTGAAAGCAAGTGAGCGTGGTGGTTAGAGCCCGTACCTTGAATGGGACAGGTTGTGGCTTTGACGGGCAAGGTGCGAGTCCATCTTGACTAGGTCAAATTTACTTGCTGGCTTGAATTTAATTTTTGCCTTGAATTTTCTCAACAATCCAAATTCGACGATTCGAATGACCCCCAATCTTGATCCCATTAAGATGTGCGCGGGCTAGATTATGTGTAGCATAAAGAACTCCCTTTTTCTTTCTAGCCTTGAAATTTATACTTGAGCTTCAAAAAATGTAGAACTTTCAAAGATTTCATGCATCATATAATGTTGAGCTAAAATCTCTCAATTGGCACCTTCATGTATAATTTTCCTTCTAGCCTTGAGAATGTGCACATTACATGTTGTAGCTTTACACAAAGGGTCAAAGTTGAATGATCTTGGATTTGATTGGCGCTACCTACACCTTATGTGGAAGAGCATGAGCGTGCACACACACACACACACACACACACACACACACACACACACACACACACACACACACACACACACACACACAGGAGGGTTTCTCAAATAGGTCCTGCCAAAAATATTTTTTGAGAGAAATCTTAAATTAAAAAATTGCACAATAAAACAGGCTTTTGAATTTTAGGTGAAACTTTGAAGAAGATAGTATTGACACTAAAACTTCCAAAATTTTGTTAATTTTCTTCATTGGCAAGCTTGAAATCTAGCCAAAAAATTCAATTTTAGTGGCAAAAATACACCAAACCTGGCTTATTGCAAACATTGGGAACCTCAAATACCCCCAAAATAGAAGAGCATGATAGACGTAGAGAAGTTGAGTACCCAGTATATCCATGATCACTCTCTCACCACCCCGAGCCCACCTATTAAAAATCTGCTACACCCTTGCATGGGACACTGATGTGTCTGCGTTAGAGAGAGAGAGAGAGAGAGAGAGAGAGAGAGAGAGAGAGAGAGAGATGAGCCCTAGAGGCATCCATGTGTCACTTAAAGAATTACTCCACTTTTCCTTTTGAAGGCTATAAAGAAAATCCAGCCCTCAAATGTAATACTTTGATATCTATAATACTTCTTTATTGAGATTGACAAATCCTCAAGCACTAATTCCTTCCACGCATCAAAAAGTGCTCTCTCTCTCTCTCTCTCTCTCTCTCTCTCTCTCTCTCTCTCTCTCTCTCTCTCGTGCGCGCGCGTGGGTGAAGCACCAAATTTTTCAAGAATGTATAACCTCATAGACATTGACAATCAAGACAAAGGTCTCCGCTATTCCCATGCCACTACTAGTTAGGGAGCATGATGTTGGCAAATTGGCTTGCAAGAGAAGTTAGAACTATAGCACCACAAGTCTAGGGCTCTTGGTCCCAACTCAGTGGCTACATCTCTCACATGTATGTGTGTGTGTGTGTGTGAGTGAGAGAGAGAGAGAGAGAGAGAGAGAGAGAGAGAGAGAGAGAGAGAGGCTTAGAGAGAGAGAGCACTCACAGATGCAAAGATCAAAGGTTTGCAGCAAGAAGCAAGTGCAAATTTTGATGCTTTTGTTGATAAATTTGAAGCTTATTGGGGGGATTTTGCGGCTGCTACCCAAGCAACCAATGTGGGATACTTTAAGCTGGAAAGGTTTCTTTCTTGCTTGCATCCCTGTGTTTGTGAGAGGGTGGACTATGAAGATCCAGGGACCTTTGATGAAGCTGTCTTGTTGCCAGAGCAAAGAGTCGAAAGATGAAGAAGAAGATGGAGGCAGGATTGCTACAGTCAGCAACCACGGTAGCCAGTGGACCTAGGCCCAAATAGATTGATGAGCATCAAGAGGTAAAAGCTCCTCTTTTTATTGATATGAATGTGATCAAAGCATGTGAAGCTGATGCTAGGCTAGAGGAGGTAGAAGAAGTGCCAACCAGGTCTCAAAAGATACAGCGAGGCATATTTAGAGTGCCACCCAATTTGCTTGCTCAAGAGGACGAGGTGATAGAAGATCTTAAAGAAGAGGTGTCAGTTCTAGAGCCAGCAATGAGGCTGACAGCAAAGGTCCAGGAACCGGCAAGATCAGAAGAGGAGTCCAACAGCTCTCATAGCTCCAGCAGCAGTTTGGATACATATGCTACATGGGAGACAGAATCCATCTCGTCTAGGTATGAAAGTTATGATGTTTTTCATATAGATGCAATAAAGAAAGCTGTATAGGAGTTCCTTGCCAACCAGTTGAAGGTAAAAGAGGAGCATAGTGCAAGTGTGGAGATGCCTTGTGTGAACAGGCTAGTCGAGCAGCCTTCTCTTGCGTCTGGTGGTGATGAGTGCTTGCTAGAAGAAATGTGGTTTGATTGTGCATCCAGTTTGATTGAAGAGCAGGTTCCTGAGGGTGCCTTGCAGAAGCTAGGAACAAAAGTTGTGGTAGATCAAGTTGATTTATCTATGCAGGGGGTGGGGCAACCTTGCCTTGGTGGGCATGTCGAGGTGTACTTTGAGGTTTCAGAGTTTGTGTGTAGCCATGGAGAGTTAGCTTCAGCAGATGACTCTATGGAAACTGATACAGGTGCAGCCTATGAGAGAGAGGCTCCATGCAAAGAGGAAGGTTCCACCAACCTTGCAGGTGATGAGGTATTTGAAGAACAGGTTAAAGCTTTAGTAGGTCATACTCTTAAGTCTGAAAGTTGGTGTTTACGGGTCGCCGCGACGCACGTCCATAGCATAGCTCTCAAGAATCAACATAAAATTATCGATACAGGGGAAGCGACTCGGATGAGGCATGGAAACTCACTAGGGTGTCAATCCTAATGAAGTGAACTCGAAGAGATGCAACTACTAACTCTACGAGAAAATCAAACGCACTAAAGCCAAGTAATCTGCCTATGTCCTTCTACACAGCTCCCGTTCACCATGCAAATCATATCGGAATCGCACGAAACTTGAGGGGAAGCTACAGGGGACTATCAGGAACATATCCTATCACTGTCACAACATTCTGGAGAGGTACACGATCGCGATCGTTCATCCCACAGTACACAAAAACAGTAAACCAATGATCATAAAGGGTCGTTTTTAGGTCCCTAAAGCCTCTCCTAGGGTCAAAACAACATAAAATACGCATATAAACACTCAAAACAGTGATTTAAGGCCTAAATGGACGCATTTGAAACCTTCACCAAATCTTGAATGCTTACACTTGAATGAAAGAACAGAGTAAGAGGAACACAATGCAAGAAACAAAACTGAATTTGGATTACCGTAGCCACAGAAGTGATGATTACAAGTTGGAGCAAAGAGGTAGCTCTCTGTACGTAACGCAGTAGTCCCTTATCTTCAAAAAAAAATGATCTCCCCTGTCCCACTAACCTTAGTGTATTATATACCTAGGGCTTTCTAAAGTGGCCGGCGGCCAACTTTTCATGGACCTTTACATACATCATTGGAAAAATTACATCTTTGACTGAGACTTGACATAGGCGATTGTCATTAGACTTTTACAGGGTTTGATGTATTAAACATCGGAAAAATAATGTGACCACATCAAAACTTTGGCCGGCTGACCCAACGGCGCCTTGGCTATGTGGGCACTTGTATGTTGTTATCACCTCCAAACACTTCCCACTTCCTAGCTCGTGTCGTCCCTTGACATGACCTTGTGCAGTCTTGTCATAGGGCTGTCTTTAGCTTTGTCTTCAAGGTTGGTCTTCATCTTGGGAAGCCCGTTGTCGTTGATGACGCTCCCCCCTTCCTTGAGTGATGCATAGCTGTCATGTTGTTGATACATGATTTGAGCTTTGATTATCGAGGCAACGTTTCTTTTTGTTGTGCATTCGCCTCTTGGTTGTCAATCTTAGTTGCTGTAAAGATTGATGTTGAAGTGTTTGATCGTGTAGAACTGATCCTCCTTGTGGCGTGGACTTTATGATAGATATTTATTCAAGGTCCACTGTTATTTGAGCTGTTTGCAATAGGTCACCAATGTTGAAGCACTGTGTGAGCTATTTTTTATTTTTGTGGATAGCTTGCTTGCTAAACTTCTCATTGCTTGATGTTGTAGGCCATTCTTTGACTTGCCATTATTAGATGGAGCTTTGTTGTCACCCTTGAAGATAAAAGATGCTCTTGATAAGCATATGGAGACTTGTTGTTTTTACTCCAAGTTGTTGTTGATTGATTTGGGTAGCCCTTTCCTTATTGTTGATGTAGAAGGAATATATACAAGAAGTTGATGATGAGGTCTAGATTAGGGTCTTATAACCTGGATGACCAAAGGGAAAAAACCCGGTGGGAAAAAAGTGCCTTTGGTATACGCTCTTATTGGAGTTGAGCATTTGGATTGGAAGTACCTGTCATGCAAGGTGAGTGCTTGGGAGAAACAAAGGAAGAGTGCCTAATGTAAGTGCCAATTATGGGACACTCTATATGCACACAAGAGTTCTTTCAAGAAAATCATGCGGTGTGAAAAATGAGTTGTTGGGTGCTTCAAGGAACAAATGTAGCACA
The DNA here is from genome assembly GCF_014529385.1 of Adiantum capillus-veneris. Classification (NCBI taxonomy): domain Eukaryota; kingdom Viridiplantae; phylum Streptophyta; class Polypodiopsida; order Polypodiales; family Pteridaceae; genus Adiantum; species Adiantum capillus-veneris. The sequence continues at coordinate 20,529,826 of NC_140953.1, read as the reverse complement.
TGTGACATCAAAGGATGTCTCAATAGCTTGCACGTTTCCAAGAAGGGTTTTTGATGTAGAAGCTTCTCCACTCATTCCTCACTATGCGTAGTGCGTGAGTGTCTTTTGGACTCTCTTCTTCACTTAACCAAACTTAAAATACATAGACTTGGACTCTTATGCTCACCTATACCATCATGAGCGACACAACATAAATATGCTCAACTCCTCCACCTTGAGCAGTACCTAGAATAGCTAAGACTCTTAGATCACGGAGAATATTACTTGAAGCTTTGGGACTAATGCCTTGCTCATTTAGTGGCTCAGCTGCCCGACTCTTGACTTTTATGCCATGCATTTTTAATGGCGACTTGGACTTACCTGTTCATGGCCTGAAACCCAGTGCCATAAGTTCTTGAGATTAAGGCCTCTATCATTGCTTTGGTCTTTGGATGCCACCATTTTGTCAAGTAAATTGGCATACTTTGACTCCTCGAGCTTCTTTTGTTGCATGGGATGTTCCGTAAGGAGTCCGCATTGTTGTACCTTTACTTTTTCTTCTTTGTGAGGAGCCTGATTTTTCAATAGTGGTTTTGCGACCCACTTTGTTCTTGATTCATGAGTTGCTCCCTTGACTTGATAGACACTAGGCTTTCGTATCCATACTTGGCTATTACCATTGTAAAAGCCTTGCTTTTGTAGTAGATGAGGGATCCATTTTGAGGTTGTTTCTCCCTTGGTTGCGCTTAGTCTCCATTGTCTCTTTGTTGTTGTTGATTGTCTTTGTGTGGGGTCCTTTGCTACTTGGTTGGTCTTAGTGGCTCTAGGTTGAGCAACTACTTTGGGTAACCATATTTGGGTGTTACCTTCATAGAATCCTTGTGCTTCAAGTAGCTTGACGGGAACCATTCTATTCTTTGTCTTCATTTGGCCTTGTTGGGTGGCTTCGTTGACGTTTGACTTTGGTACCCATACTTGTTGTGTTGCTTTCTTGGAAGGTCTTTTCTTTTGTCCTTTTTTGTTGTTCTTTCTCCTGCCTAAGTATTTTGTATTCCGTTGACAACATGTCTTGTTCCTTGTAGAACTCGTTGGTTGAGGTGGGTAGGTCCAGGCTGTTACTTTAGGCTTTTTGGCCCAAACATTAGTGTTTCCTTGGAAGTAGCCTTGAATAGTGATTGACTCATTCGATGATATCCACCCTATCATCTTTTTTTGTTGTGGTTGAACCCGTGTATCATGTATCCAAACTGAGTCTTTGACTTGGATGTGCTCTTTGGATACCAACACCTGCTTGACATACTTCGGCTTCTTCTGTATGATTTTTTGTGATGGAAACTTTGGTTGATAGACTTTTTGCTTTGGTTTCCATTGCATTGTTGATGGTGTGGCTCTTGATGTAGAGGCTTCGTGGGAAATTTGATGGAATCTCGTTGAAGGTAAATTCGTCTGGCGAGGTTGATATACTTCAATGTTTACCTTTGCTTTACCTTTTTCCACGATGGTTGGCGATTTCTTCACTGCATGGATTTGAGAAGCTTCATGGAGTCTTACCGTTGTTGTTGTTGAAGATTTTGATTGTTGTCGAAAGAAGATGTTCCTCCAGCTTTCTGTCAGGACCAGGCTCTCTTTGATATGATGGGAGTTGATTATGTGGAAAGTATCTTTATACTCCCCGGTACTCAATTTGAGTACAGCTTCTGCCACTCCAAAGCTAGGAATTGGAATTTTTGAACTTGTGTAAACTATTTCTTCTAGCTCATTGATTGGTGGCTTTCCCATCATGATCCATGTTCCATAAGTCATTAGATTCTTAGTAGCATAAGGATCAATCGCGGCCGAACATGTAACCATGAGCCCTGTTTGTCCACATAAATTGAATTTGATCATCGTTGGAGATAGTCCATCTTCTTCCTTGTCCCTGTTCTTCTTTTGATCTTGCGTTTGTTGAAGATTTGTCGTTGAACTTGGAAGATTTTCTCCTTCATCTACTTTCAGTTGCACTTTTTCTGGAGTCGGCTTCTTTGTTTCTTCAGGTATGTCAATAATGACATATTCTTGTGGTTTCTCTGCTTTCTTCATGTGCACTTTGGCATCATGCTCCATGACGTAGCTATCTGTTTCACCTTTTTTGCCTTCACACTCACAAATCTCGTTAGCTTCCTTCAACACCTTTATCGTAAATACGGGAGTTATATCATACCCTTCCTCATCACAAAATTTAGTCGGGGTCACCTCATTCACACACACATCCAAGGTTGCCAATATTTGAGTCCATCCAAATGGCTCAAATAACTCCTCTGGAAAGGGTTCAGGTATGTAAGCTTCATCGTCCATTGATCTTTCTAGGATGCAATCCTCCTTCACTGAGCTTCCACACTTCGAAGCACCACACATCCAAAGTTCTTGTTTGTTTTGTAGCCACGTAGGTATATATTTCCCATTGACTATAGAAGAGTCAATTTCTTCTAACGGAGTTCTATTCACATCTCTATAGCTATGGTCTTTTATGCTTATTTTTGTGGTGATCTTTTTATGTCTCAAGTAGATATAGTCATAGCCCCAATCTTGAACCATCTTAAGTTGACGCATGAAAGGCCTTCCTAAAATGATATCAAAATTGTCCCCTTTTTCAAAATCTACTATTGCAAATGTATGTTCATATTCAATTCCACAAGAAGTCACAATAATTTGCTCGAGGATACCTAGAGGTTTTTCCCTGTATCCATCTCCAAGTTGCAGCTTCATTCTAGTTTTCCTAAGTGGTGGCTACCCCATTTTTCCCAAATGTCTTTTGTGGCTATGGCTACTCCAGCCTCACTATCAAGTATAGCCAATTTTTTAACTCCTTTGTATTCCACAGGTAAGGTGGTGTTTCCTTCTTCTCCTTCGCAATATTCCCCCACCTTATTTATTGGCACACGTTTGCACCTTCTTGTTGAGTTTTGTTTGATTGTTCATTTGAGGGTAGATCTTGAAGAGGTATCTTTAATCCCATCTTCCCCAAATTGTTGCCTACTTCATCCCATACATGTGGTCTAATCTTAAGCAGTTCAGATAGAGTAATGGTGCACTGTATTGGAGCTGACATCAACTCTTGCATACTCTTTGTATCCATCATCTTGGATATGGGTTTCCTCTGAGATGGCACCACTCTAGTCTCTGAGTCTGCCTCATGTTCTCCTATGTATGAGGGTAAGGTCTTCAAGGACTCTGGTTTGCTTTCAATTGAAACTTCTGTCCCTGCATCTCCGTTTAGAGATTGAATGTCTCCTTGATAAACTTCATTCCCTGTATTGACCTCAATTATGGGTGCAGATTGGAAAGTCGCACTTCCATCTTTTGCACTTCTAATTGCTTCCCACAATTCATTTGGCCATGGCTCATCTATCTCTGGGATAGGTGCCATAAATTGTGATTTTGACCTTGCATCATTAGTGGTGTTGGCCACTACTCGATCATCTAGTTGAATTTCTAGGTTGTTGGTTTCTTCTGTTGCAGTCTTTTCTTGCACATCCTTTTGTGATTCTAGCTCAATGTTTCTTTGAGTTAATGTTTCAACAACCTTTGCCTTAGGCATTTCAAATCCAACACTTTTTGGTTTTGTTTCTAAAGGTGGAATTGGTGCTTTAGGCTCCATCATTGCCTGTGCAATTTTTACCAATTCCTTACACATTTTCAACCTCTCAGTCTCTACCTCAGCATGAGGATATTTCATCCCTCGTTGCTCTAGGGTTTGGTTGGGTTTCAATCTAGCCTCATATGCTTCCAATGCAGCATCTAATGGCTCTAGGACTTTGTCTACCAATACAGATCCTCCAGAAGACGCCTTCCTTGGTTTCTCATCGCTCACCATCGTTTTGTTTTCCAGTTCTTGTTTTAACTGCTCCTTTGTCTCTTGTAATTCTATTTGTAGTGCAGTTTGTTTTGTAATTGTTTTTGCTTTAATTCTGTCTCTTTTGGCTTTCCAGGATTTTCTCCCAGTCCTTACTGACACACTAGTTGTCTCCCCTTGTTTGGGTTGTTGATCTTTCTCCTCATTAGCTTGGTCCTCAGCATTTTCTTTTGCTTGGGCCCTCGTCACTACCTTCCCAGGAATTTTGGGTTCTGCCTTTGATCCACTTGGAGAAGGTAACACTCCCACAACATTCATTGTTTTTTTCCCCTGTTTGTTTGGGTGTTTTGGACAATTTGAAACAATGTGTGTAATGGCACACTCCACACAATATCCAATTATCTCTACACGAGAACAATTCTTGGCCCAATGATTACCTCCACACTTGTAGCATGGTCCATCTTGTTGAGTCACTGGTGGCACAATTGATGGTTGTTCTTGCTTAGCCAGAATGGTCTCTGGTCTACGCTCTTGATTGGCTATGAACATCAGAGTGTCCTCATTCAATGAATAGAGTTTTCTCATAGGTTCTTGCCCTAGCCTAGGTTGTGATACCTCAGCTCTTTGTAAAGCCCTTGATACAACCCTATTTTGAAATAATGGATGATTTGGTAATGGCATTTGTTTTTCTATTTGATGTCCAAATAGTGTCCCCCTCATGTAGGTTTGATTATAGTAGCACTCACTCATCTCATGATTGGTCCATTTTTGCTCAATGGCACACCATTTTATTCGTTGTGCTACTTGCGTTGCTAGCTCATCTAGGTTGGTCATTAATTGAGACATAACCACTTGCCTTGTGTTGGTTTCACTAGATGCTAAAGGAGCATTATCCATAGTGATCCTTGTATCACCAATGTCCTCGCCATAGGCTTTACAATTGTCAACTAGGTATAACGCTTCTCTGGTGACTTGTTCAAAGGAAGTACATCCTTTTAAGTGCAAATATTTCTTGAGAGTTTCATTTATCAAACCCTCTATAAAGAGAATTGATAATCTTTCATCATGTGGTAACTCGCGTTCCGGACATCTCTCTATATATTGTTTGAAACGTAGTGATGCTTCCTTCACTCTCTCATCTTCTTTTTGCTTGAATGCATAGATTTGAGACACTGTGTTATGCTTGATTCCCCTTTTAGAGAATTCCACAACGAATTCTTGCAACAATTGTTCAACGTTTGAGAAGGCATTTTTGTCCAACGGTTGGAACCAATTCAATGTTATCCCTTCCAAGGTTAAGACAAATCCCTCATACTGTGTATGAAAATAAAATACTTGTTCGGCTCTTAACACTTTGTTTGAACAAGGATGCATGTACGTATGGATCCCTTAACCCATCATACTTCTTCTTGACACATTTGGCCAATTGATATGGTCTCATTGGTTTTGGTTCAACCATGTATCTTAGCATGTTGGGGTCTCTCACAAAGACATCCCTCGGTCCTTCTTCTCGTCTTGGAGAAAATCCTAGTGGAACCTCCTTTAAGACATGTTTTGGAAATTTTGATGGATTTGAAAGTCTAATTGGTGGTCTCTTGGTTCCACTCAATGAGGTAGGAGCTACACTCCCGTGAATAGATATTTTGGATGTTTGAGGTCCATTTAATTCCATAGTTTCAATGTTAGCTTCTTGCAATGAGTCTCAAAAAACCCCGGTACATTTACACTCGGTTGAAAGTAGTAAGCAAAGATTGGAGTACCCATGTATGTATATCTTTCTAGTTCAATTGGGCTGATAAGTTTGTACTCTCGTCCATACTTATCTACCATTAGAACTTGCACTCCCTGGTCATCTGTGTATAATGTGAAGACATAGAGGTTCTTGTAGTCTGTCAACTCTTCAATGATGGAATTTAAACATCTATAGAAGTTGTTTTGATTCCCAATAGGTAACCTATAAAGGCCATCATAAGTGTAATCCGTTAGAACTCTCGTGGCTTCATTGGTTTTGATAAACCTCACGTTGGGTTTGTAGATAAGAGGATGCTTCTCCTCTAAGTCTCTAGCAATTTCCACTTTTGCTCTTTCAAACTCCCGCATTTTAGTTGATTGGTTTGGCTTCCAGTGAGCTACATGATCACTTGACAAATATCCATGAGCCATGCCTTGAGGTTTGGCTTGATATGATTGATAAGCCTCATGGTCTTGTCTCAACCCTCTTATTATAGGTGTTGCAGTATTTCTGGCTGTTTGTGTAGGTGGCATAGCTCTGAGTTGAGTGGGAAACCCTAATGATGGATGAGTTGTCATGATTAAGCCTCACTCAATACTCTGAAGATGGTCCTTGATAAGAACACCTTGGCTTAGTGTACACAATCCCTTTTTGCCCCTGGTCAAGTCTCTAAAAAGTCAAGAATTTGTGACTTTTTTGGTCTCTGGACACTGGTTTTGGGGTATCATAAAAGTTTGGAATTAGGAAACATAGAAAACTTTAGCTCTAAAGCCAAAACCATTGCCCACAAGCTTACTTCCTAGCTATACCTGACTCAATTTGGAGTTGTCTATCAAAAGTTAGAGCACTTTTAGTGAACTGCACTTGAAACAACACTCAAAACAGTTTCAGGACCAGAACACAGGAACTTTTGTGCTTGTATCTTGGCCTCCAGAGGGTATTTTTCACTCAAACTTGATATTTGGGATGTACTCAAGTAGGTCTACAAACTTATAAAGTCAGATCCCCCCACTGTGTAGAGGTACACCGATCGCGATCGTTGACCCCATGTCACAGATTTTGAAGATTTTTTCACAGTAGCTAGCCCTTGATCTCCTGATACCAAGTGTCTCTGTATTTTTGAATTTGGAGATGTTTTGATCAATGAAAACCCAAATCCCAGGTGGTTCTGCAGTTATTGGCTTGATTGTGTAAATGGGACTTTTGACCACTTTCTTTTTTTTTTTTGACCTTGCTCCTTTTGGAAAATATGTTGCACTAGATGTCAGCTACCTACTCAAAATTTTCAATCCAAAATTTCACTTGGGTACACCGATCGCGATCGTAGTTTGGAGCCCAATTTAGACCAAAATTGGGATGCTTGTAGACACTGATGTTTTAAGGCTATCCCCCAAGTCTTTTTACATTTGGATCACCAAAAGTCAAGATTTCACAGTTTTTGGGTCTGTCAAGCTAGTTTTACCCAAGTGGCCTGATTTCCTTGATTTTTGATGTTTTTGGGTGTGGTTGTTTTAGACCAACTTGTTTAGAATCTTATCAGGAAGGCACATGTAAAATCTTGTACAATTCTGGCACTAAGGTACACCGATCGCGATCGTAGTACAGAGGCCAAATCTGATGAAATTTTACAGGCTCTCTCTGACAAGTATTTCCCAGTGTTTGGTGCTACCACTTGGTGATTTGAATCAATTTCAGCTCTGTTTGGTCAGATTTTCAAAATTTCAGAGTCTTATGGCCTTTTTGCCAAAGTTATGGTTTTCTGGTTTCTCGACTCTAACTTCTACCCCAAATCTGACTGGAATGTGATTTACTTATCCTACTCCTCAGTACAGAAATGAAAGAATATAAGAAAATGAATCAAACGAAACAAACATGATGAAAAACGGATGATGGATCAATACTCAATCGATACAAAGAAATTTGAAGGGAAAAAATGCTTAAAGCAACCTCACTCACAACTCCTTATATCTCTCAAGAGTAGATCTAGCCAGTCCACCGACCCTAGACTCCACTAAGCACTAAACTCCTGTCTAGATGCTTCACTGAAATGTAAATGGAATGGAAATTATCTTTGGAACAATAAGAAAACTCTGAATACGCACTCGGTCACTCATCACCTAAGATTCATTCCTCGGCAGTGGCGCCAATGTTTGCGGGTCGCCGCGACGGACGTCCATAGCATAGCTCTCAAGCATCAACATAAAATTATCGATATAGAGGAAGCGACTCGGATGAGGCATGGAAACTCACTAGGGTGTCAATCCTAATGAAGTGAACTCGAAGAGATACAACTACTAACTCTACCAAAAAATCAAACGCACTAAAGCCAAGTAATCTACCTATGTCCTTCTACACAGCTCTACAGTCATCAAGCCCGTTCACCATGCAAATCATATCGGAATCGCACGAAACTTGAAGGGAAGCTACAGGGGACTATCAGGAACATATCCTATCACTGTCACAACATTCTGGAGAGGTACACGATCGCGATCGCTCGTCCCACAGTACGCAAAAACAGTAAACAAATGATCCTAAAGGGTCGTTTTTAGGTCCCTAACGCCTCTCCTAGGGTCAAAACAACATAAAATACGCATATAAACACTCAAAACAACAATTTAAGGCCTAAACGGACGCGTTTGAAACCTTCACCGAATCTTGAATGCTTACACTTGAATGAAAGAGCAGAGTAAGAGGAACACAATGCAAGAAACAAAACTGAATTTGGATTACCGTAGCCACAGAAGCGATGATTACAAGTTGGAGCAAAGAGGTAGCTCTTTGTATGTAACGCAGTAGTCCCTTATCTTCAAAAAAAAATGATCTCCCCTTTCCCACTAACCTTAGTGTATTATATACCTAGGGCTTTCTAAAGTGATCGGCGGCCAACTTTTCATGGACCTTTACATACATCATTGGAAAAATTACATCTTTGACTCAGACTTGACATAGGCGATTGTCATTAGACTTTTACAGGGTTTGATGTATTAAACATCGGAAAAATAATGTGACCACATCAAAAATTTGGTTGGCTGACCCAACGGCGCCTTGGCTAGGTGGGCACTTGTATGTTGTTATCACTTCCAAATAGTTGGTTTTGATGCTGATTTTAGAAGATTTGGATACAGGTTTGCAAAGGGATCATGTTGGCTTGGCTATGCAGCAGGTGGAGGCAAATTGCAGGGTTTTTCTATTTTATGTGATGATATGGATACATGTGTTATTGGAGGTTGCTTTACAGGTGTCTTTGTGCTAGTGGCGAGGCTTTTTTGAAGTGGACTATACCATGGAGGGTTCTCTAGCAGATGGCAGGATGGCTGCTCATGATTCAGGTTTCTCAAGTGATGGCAAGTATGCTTATAGTGGACACGAAGACTTATGGATGCAGAGTGATGAAGCTCGATGCTATGAAGAGCTGGAAGGGTGGCATGTCTATTGACCTACAAGTGCAAAGGAAGGCTTGGATATACATGCTTTACAGGTCGATGGCTACGACCAATGTTTTATTTTTTATTCAGGTGGATTCTACACCATGCTTGGAGAAGCTTTGAGCTTTCCATTTGACTCTAGAGGGTGATGTAGCAGCAGATGCTTTTCTCTCTATCTCTATCCTATTTATATAGCCATTATATCATTTTTCTTATGTAGTCTATGTATCTATCTTATGTCATTCTCTCTATACAGATTTATTTTACCTAAATAATTCTATGGTTGAGCATGAATGCTCAACGAGGGGGTGGGCAATGATGGTACACCAAGAATATGTCGACCAGTGGAAAGGTTCATTGCAGGTGTATGGTAGCAGGCAGTGTTGCGACAGTGTGCTTGAGCCTGTGTCAGGCGCCAAGTGTGACAGGGGTCGTTGGATGTGTATGCTAAGTGGGGCATTTAACAGGTCGGACATGGTGCAAAAGATTTGCCAGTCAGAGTGCTTGAGGATGCAAGGCAGATTTCGTGAGGCGTTGTACATTATGGCGAGGGAGGAGATCAACCAGTTGATCTCTTTGGTGATCAAAGTGCTATGAGACACCGATTGTCGGCAGTTGGAGGCTATTCAAAGATCCTTGCACAAGAATACTAGCCAAGTCTTTTTTTAGAAAAAAAAGGACACAAATGCTTTTTTTAAAGCATGCAAAAAAATGAGTTGCTGTGGACGAGTGGAGCAAGAGGAAAGATGGTCCATCTGTTGGGCAGAAAGGCGAGGCCAGCGCTGGAGTTGAGGGGAAGGAGGCCAGATGGGAGGGGCTCGCCATAGGGAAAAGGGCCGCCTTCAAGGTGCAGTAGGGAGAGGAGTTGGAGCCACCAAGGGGCAGGCCAGACCAGGGAAAGCAGGTGGTTTAGAAGGCAGAGAAGGAGATGAGGGGGGCCAACCGGCTGTGGAAGGGGTTGTAGGTAGTGGCGGCCATATCACAAGTGGGAGTGGCCAGGGCGTGAGCAAGAGGATGAGCCGCCAACGGCTTGCATGAAGGAAGAGGCCGCCAGAGAGCCGATGAGGAGCAGAAGAAGGAGGTGGCTTTTCAAGGATTGAGGGGTGTCATGTGAGAAGGGGGAGTGGGTGCACGGACAGGTCTGCAGGCTGTAAGAGGCCGGCAAGAGGAGGGCCCCCAATGATTGGGGGTCTCAAGGGAAACTGCAAAGAGAGGGAGGCAAAAGGTCAATCATCACCGAGAGGCTTGGGGCTTGATGATGGCACACTAAGAATGTGCAAGGGCCGCCAGTTTGCAGAGGCAGGGCCGAGTGCAGCTACTGGGGTACTAGTAGAGGGAGCCACCAAAGAGTTGGCCTGGAGGAAAGTGCCGTTAGAATAGAGGGGTGGCCTTCGGATGCTGTGAGAAATTTGCTAGCGATAGCAAAAAGAGGGATTGTTAACCTAAACTAGCCTATCACGCCCTAAGCTTTTGAGCATATGAAGCCAGTTGAAGGCGTATTGTTTAGAGGCTACAAGTTCCCCTTGGTATCGGCTTCGAGATCGACACAGGCGATAGGACATATCACTCATGTGTGAAAAATCATGTCTACACTGGCATAACTTCTATGTTCTCAATATTTAAATGAACATTTTATTTCTTTCCCCTTCTCCCATGTCTACCTATGTTAAGGTCTACGGTTATTAGATGCATGTGAGTTTCCTGTGTGGTTGTGGCATATGCAAAGAAGCTATTGGTTTGTAGTAAAGTGGATGCCTACTAGGGATGGTGCAAGGCTATGTGTGTTGTTGGATATTGAGTTGTGTATTTGTGGGTGAAGGTGCTCTAAAAGGTCATAGATTGAAGCCATTATGGTATGCTTTGCGACAAGACAGGGTTGGTCGGGTACGGGCTTGGTCAATAGTAGATTGCAGATTGTGTATCGAGGTGTGTGTTAAATAGGGGATAGGGGTGTTGTCAGATCAATGGGCTATAGAGAGTCATTCAATTAATGTGCTGGTAGTTTTCCGACTTCCCCCTTTCCAATGTGCCCATGAGGCCACAAGGACAACTCATGTACAGATACCAGCCTAACATGGCACCATCTCAAAGAACACCGATGGGTTTGGAAAGACCTCAACCCATGTTGGGTCAACAACGTCCATATCTAGAACATAATGCAGTGCCTGTAAAGTACATGCATTCAAAATGAGTCATAGCTGAACAAGCACTAGTGCCTGTTACACCCTATGTTGAGCCTAGTCCATCTACAATAATGGTAGAAGGAGATTGGTATAATTCGCATCCACCACCAACGGAAGAACCTGTGACTTATGCTCCACCAGAGCTTGCACCAATGTATTATGTAGCTAATCAAGGTGTTAGACCTCCTATGGTAAGACCCATGGTTAATCCAAGAACAGGAAAATGTCATAATTGTGGTGCACATGATCATTGGAAAAATGAATGCCCAGAGCCTGACAAGAACCTCAAGCCGGTTGAAGCTTATTGCATACAATGTTGCAAAAAGGGAGGACACTTCCCATAAGATTGTCCTAGAAATCCTTTAAACAAGGATAAAATAGTAGTAAATGTAGTCCAAGTGATACCTAGTAGCTCATCTGAGAGTGAACCGATTGTTACAAACAAGGTAGTCACTAGATCCCAGGCTAAGAAAAAGAAACATAACTCCTCTGATGATTTGGAAAATAAAAAAGTTGCCTCTCAAAAGACCAAAAGAAGTAGAAGCAAAAGGTATGAGATGAGAAAACAAAAACAATGAGCTAAAATAGAGGATAAAGCAAAACAGCTATTCCAAGAAAAGGTGAAAGAACCTGGAAGCGAATTCAAAGGAACAACCGTAAAATCTGGAGGAATCAAGTTTGGTTGATAAAATTTTTGAGCCTATTAATGTAGCCTTGGAAGCCTACCAAGCGAGACTAAAAGCAAGCCAAAACATGGAAAACAAATGGAAAAACTATCCTTCTCCAGACATGGAAGCAACTAAGCTTGAAGATTATCAAAATTTGGTAAGAATCACGTAAGAAGTGCTAGAAAAACAAAAACCCAAGCTCGAAAGTATGAAAAAACTTGAGGAGCTTGTGGTAAGAGACACTAAAGAAAAATCCGAAGTGGTGGTAGAACCCCACCTTGAAATAAAAGAGCCACAAATTATAGTGTTGGACAGCGAAGATGCCTTGAACGAAATTCCATTCGTAGAGGAAGACTGGCCAGGACACTTATGGAAAAAAGTTACATAGATCAATGATGTGAGCCTAACTCTAAAGTTAGCTCCTATAGAGGAAGTTTGGTTAGACAACCTACCTCTTGATATGGACATAGATGTACAATTCTTGTATGGGGATTGTGGATCTGAAGATTCAGGAATGTCTAAACCATTGACCTTGAAAACATTACCCTCTTACTGGGGAGATAACAAAGATGAATCCATAGTGTGCAAGACCACTCAATTAAAAAGAGTAGAACAGACCCTAGAAATAGACAACATTCATTCAATCATGTCTAGACCCATCCAACGCACTCTTACTTTGGGAGAACTGTTAAAACTCAGACCATATTTATGGAATGATCTACAAAAAACCCTAGAGAAGGTGGGGATAATGGGGCTAGTCGCAAAAAATTTAGGAAGATTGAAACACGACATGGATAACAAGGAGATTCGATCGGTTCCAATGAACAAAGTTGGAGAATATTACGAAGGGGGAGAAGGAAACACCACCCTTCTAGTGAATTATGATGACATTGAAACCATGGCAATACTGGATAGTGGAGCAGGCATAGCCATAGCCACAAAAGCAGTATAGGAGTCTTGGGGACAACCAACCATTGAACAAACTCAAATGAAATTGCAATTGGTTGATGGGCACATTGAAAGACCATTAGGGTTGCTTGAAAAAGCAAAAGTCAATTCTTGTGGCATTGAATATCAACACACTTTTTCCATAGTAGACTTTAGAAAAAAACTCATTATGAAATCATATTGGGAAGACCTTTCATGCGACAAGTACAGCGTATCCAAGTTGGAGAAACGATTATCTGTACTTGAAGAAAGTGGGATCTATAACAAGGGTTAATCTAAAAGATCACACTTATAGAGATGTCATGAAAACACCCATACAAGAGTTTAGTTTAGTCTCTTCGGCTGAAACTAAGCTTCCCTTGTGGTTGGACAAAGACACTCCTGTTTGGATGTGCGGAGCTTCAAAAAATGGGAGCTTAAAACGGGAAGAATGTATCTTAGAAAGGGATTGCACATACGAAACCTATGTACCTGAACTCTTTCTAGAACATTTGTTTGAGCCATTTGAAAGAACTAAATCTTAGCAGCAATGAATGTATGTGTGAATACGTCAATGCCTACTCAATTTTGCAATGAGGACGGCTATGACATGATTCCCATCCGAATGATTTCAACCCTCTACATTGAAGTTGTGAATGAGGAACCCAAGGACTTGATGAAAGCTCAACAAGTCTTTTCAGACCTCTACTATGATGCAACAGATGAGTTAGAAGAACACTTAGCTACCTCAGAAGATTCGGGGTTAGAAAAAGAACATGTGAGAGCTAAGCTATTCATGAAAGGAGGAGAGGAATTTTTTTTACTTTCATAACCAGAAATCGAGAAGACAAAAATGGTATAGATGAAAAAGAGACACCAAAAATGTGAAAGCTACACCTATGCCATCAGTCTCCAGTAGAACACAGTTCTTGATGCAGATAGATGCACAAGATTGTGTTAAGGACAAAATCACTGGCAGATGTCCTTCAAACAAAAAATCCAAAAATATAAAAAACATTGAGAAAAACAAGAAACAATACTCAAACAAAGCCAAAAAAACAGGATAAGGAGCCAACCTGACACGAGTTGAGCGGAAAAAGAAATATCAAGAGTTGAAGAAAGCTCTAATGGAGATATATCCAACCAAAATGGAAACCACAGAAGAGGATAGTAAAGATTTAATGAGTGTTCCATCCCATTACAAAAAATATACTCTCCAAGATAAAAAAATAATAGTAGAACAACTTGTTAGAGAACTGTGAAAACAGGGCGAGTCCTACGAAGGGCCTGAAAACACGAAAAAGATAGATTTGGTTGAACCAGGAGAAAATCCTAGGCCTGCCTACATTGCAAATGACCTAACAGAAGAAGAAGAAGAACTCATCAAAGAGCAGATCATTTGTCAAGGATTGTCTCAGGGGAATCACCTAAAGGAGTAGATGATGATCTACTGATGCATATCTGTTCTCTGTGGAATGATACCTCAATGGTTGGAAAATATGCTATCATTGATGACCATAGCTCAAGTGGATTCGCAAATATCACCTCCTATTATAATCGGATTAATTGAAAAATCAGCTATGTATCAATTACTAGCTAGTAGGCTATACAAAAGAAACCGAGATGGAATATTTCTCTTATGCATTAATCCTAAAGAGAAAAACCAATACCTAATTCAAGCACATGTTACCATAGTGGGACTTAACTTTGGCAAGACCAAACTATGTAGAGGATCTTGAGAGTTGGAATATTTTGGCCAGCTATGAGGAGTGATGTTCGCTCATTTGTCCTCAATGTCAAAAACAAACACCCATACCTCATGTAACACTGTTTCAAATGTCACTTGTTCCTAAGTGGACTAACTATCTAGTTACTTACTTATCAAGCCGAACATTTCTTGAGGATATGAGTAAACACTGTCAAAGACCAATTGAAACTGAAGCAAGAGACTATGCTTTTATTGGAAACCAATTGTATCAAAGAGGTAAGGATCAACATTTGCGTCTTTGTGCAAATGAAGACGAATATATTCTGATTATAGAACACGCACATGCTGGATTAGCTGGAGGTCACTTTTCTAGTGAGACCACCGCAAGAGAAATCTTGATGGCAGGGATATGGTGGCCAACACTTTTTGTAGATGCCAAAGAATATGTTCGAAGATGTGATACTTATCAACGAGCAAAAATGCCAACAAGAGTAGATAGCATACCCTTAAGACCAATGATAGGAGCTAGAGCTTTTTCATAATGGGGTATAGACTTTGTTGGGCCAATACAACCACCTGCTTATAGAACCCAAGCTCAATATATCATTGTAGCTACGGACTATTTGACTAAGTGGGTCGAGGCTAAAGCAACTCAAGAAAATGATGCCAGAACCACTGCCGCATTCTTATATGAGTATGTGTTCACAAGATATGGAATGCGAATAGAAATTGTCAGTGATAGGGTAACTCATTTCCTCAATGAGATAATCAAGTATTTGCTTAATGAATTTATGGTCATCCATAACAAATCAGCTCCCTATCATCCACAAGCAAACGGACAAGTTGAGCATACAAATAAAAATTTCATCTTGTTACTGACTAATGTGGTTAGTCCAGGAAGGAAAAATTCGGAAATGAATCTCCATGTTGCTCTATGGGCTTATCAAGTTTCATTTAAAACACCTTTAACATTAGGAAAAATGTGGACTCTCTTTGGGCCATATAGGATTAAGGTTAGTTAGGCTCCTGCCAATAGGAAGAGAGCAATGTATATAAGTCTAGAACCTAAGAAAGTAGAGAGAATAATAGGGTTGTCCACTCATTTATTGCTTTGTATCCTAGAGGGAGGTGAATGAGTAAAAGAGGGAGGGGGAAAAAGGGAGGGGGGAGTGGTGGGTCCACAGATACGTTTTTGCAAAAACCCTAAAATTTCAAAATAATACAAAAAAAAATTAAATTCAAAATATTCCATCCAAAACTCCCCCCAAACCTACCCTATGATCAAAAAGTCATTTTCTCACTCTAGAACCTTTTTTCCAAGGCTCCCTTCCTCCATAGCCCCTTTCCATAACACGAAGCTCTCACTCTCTCTCTAAACTCTTACACCTTCCTCCTTCTTCAAGCTCTCCATTGCAACTTTAAGCTCCCACTCTCTCTCTAAACTGTCTCCCTCCTCCTTCCTCAAGCTCTCCATTGCAACTTTAAGCTCCCACTCTCTCTCTAAACTTTGTTTCCCTCCTCCTTCCTCAAGCTCTCCATTGCAACTGTAAGCTCCCACTCTCTCTCTAAACTTTGTCTCCCTCCTCCTTCCCCAAGCTCTCCATTGCAATTTCAAGCTCCCACTTAAGCATCCATGGCAAACAATGGTCAAAATACACACCCCAAACCCATCATTCAAAGTATGGTTCTCCACAACTCGAAGAATGAGGAGCAGCAATGGGAACCTCAGCTTTTTCAAGAAGGTGCATGGGTCTACATGCAACCTTCCGCAATCGGTCCCCATCGTGTTCGTGAAAGAACAAACGTTGATCTCCATTGGAAGGGAAGACTACTAGGCTTCAAGCAAGTAAGAGACAAGGGTACGATGGCAATCGTTCAACATGTTTTCATGTTTGGACACATGCGTCTACGAGGGATCACCAACCCAAGGGATTTTCCTTGTAATTGTATGTCCCTTGCACTTCAATGGTTTCAGTGGTAACAAAAAAATGAACTTTTTACATCTCACGGACTGTTTTGTTTCTATGTAGGTGTTTTTCCTTCTAGCCTTGTGGAGGAGCAACCACTCTCGTGCCTTTCAGGCACATTTACGGCCATGCATGCAAGTCTTGGGGATATGCTCTTCTCCAACACAACTTCATCAAACCTTGCACGACAGAGGGTGTTCTTCTATACCCACAAGTACATTGTACCTACAGATGAGGAAGGCTACGGAGAGCTACAACCTTTGGAGGCTACAACCTTGCGTAGCATGGAGTGGCCAAAGCCAGATGCATTCACTGTAATGTCTTCGAAAGCCAAGATTGTAGCTGATGTGAGAGCATCATTAAAATTTGGAAAAGCCTCACGTTCTGTTGAGAGGCACATGTTAGAAACTGACTCTGAATAGCTAAGTCGGATTTTGACTTATCGGATATTTATTGAGCTGTATTTTGCTAAGTCGGATGTAACTGTCTTTCAGTTGCAGTCTGCTGAATGTCTTGTGACTGGGTAGTTAAGTCGGATTTATCTATATAAGTGGGGAATGTATCTGCGCACGAGGTATCTGTTCTCTGATATGAATGTGATGATGATGGTGCAGTGCAGTAACTATTCAGTGTATTGTCTCTGCTTACTCTGATATTTTTGAGTAGTCATGTTTACTGTGTCTGAATTGTTGTTAATGAAGTATGGTGGAGTAGATGGTTATTCTTGCTATGTATGATGTTCATGTGTTGACCTAACCCACAACACATTTGGCGATCCACTCGGTTAACGTTTATTTTCAAGTAATGATGCATGTCAGAGGGAGACAGGAGAGTAGGAAGAGTGTACTACACAAGGGCTCAAGCACATGCTGGAAACATTGATCCATTTAACTATGATCATGACAATCAGCAATCACCCGATGCTCAGGGGCAGCAACATGTAGACCAAGGAGGGGTAGGATCAGGAGCAGCAGGAGAAGAGAGAGTGAGGCAATTTATTGGAGCTTTATTCCTGGCAAGAAGAACCACCAGGAGAAGGATCCAGTTTGACCCACTTCAGGGGGCTACCAGGCAAAGACCTAGGAGACCACCACAACCCATTCCAATGGCTCAACCACCACCCAACCCAAAGGTCAAGGCAGCCAAGTTTAGAGCAGGGAGTAAGGAAGATGGTGACTGTCATGTGGCACAGTTTGAAACTAAGTGGCAGGCAAGTGGCTATCAGGTGATGTCTGCTGATGGAGTAAAGATGGAACAGTTTGCTGCCACATTGGAAGGAAAGGCCATGAGTTGGTTCAGCCAATATGGCATTGCACATTTTGCTACTTATAATGCTTTGAAGCAGGCATTTCTGCAGAGATTTAGAAAGGAGAAGACTCCGAGTGATGTCCTGAGAAAACTCAGAGACATTAAGCAAAATAAGATGCTGGTTGAAGACTATGCACAGAAGTTCAGAATTTTAGTAGAAAGATTGCAGGGGAATGAAAGACCCACTAATGAAATGTTAGCAGGTTATTTTTTGAAAGGATTGAGAAGCAGCTTAAAGGGAGCAGTAGCTAGCATTGATATTGCTGGAGGTCTGGATGACCTTGTTACTGCTGCTGCAAGGGTGGAGAAGAGACTTGGCATGACCAAAGCAAAAGGAAAAGAAGACAGTGACTCAGATTCAGATGAAGCATCTGAAGACACAGATTCCAGTGGGAACTTAGATTCAGACTCACCATCAGACAGTGATGAGGAAACAGAAAGAAGAAACAGAGCAGTAAGAAGAAGAAAGTCAAGCAAAAGCAGAGCATTGAGCAAGATTTGGTAGGCAAACTTAAAAAGTTTGGTTATTCTGTTGTAGCACCTAAAGAAAAAGTGTATTGTCACATTTGTGAAAGGGATGGACATAGCACTGCTAGCTGTTGGTATAATCCAAAGAATAGAGGGCAGACAGCACCTAACATAGGAAGAGGAAGACCAGAAATTGGAGTAAATCAAGCAGTACCATTTAGGGGAAGACCACCATTTCAGAGGGCAAGACCTCCTAGACCTCCTTGGAGAGAGCAGGAGAACAATAATAATAGGAGATCCTGTGTGTATTGTGGTGCACCAGATCACTGGGTAGGTCCCAATTGTGCTTTATGGGTGAAGCATAGGGAAGAAAGGGGAATGCCCATTGTGAGATATAATCAGCCCAATCAACTTGAAAATCAGCAACAGCAGCAACAACAGCAGCAACAAAATCAGCCAGCAGCTCAGGCAAATGTAATCTTGTTTGATGTGTTTTCTCAGGATAAGCAGATGCAAGATACTGACCAAGAACAGGAGCAGCAAGGGAATGAAGAGGAACATCAATGGGCTTGTGACTGCAACCAATGTGTGCAGGAGGATCATGTTGAAGTTCTAGCAGTGACTAGGTCTAAGGATAAAGCACCTTTGGATTGGAAGGAGCAAAAAGGGGTAAGAGACCAGGTTACAAAAAGGATTGCCAAACACCAGGCAAAGCAGGTGGATATTGAGGATGACTCAAAAGAAAAGGAAGAGCAGAATAATGGGAGCAAGGAGGTGGAAAATAAACAGGATAAGGATTGGTTTGAAATACTTATTAGCTCACCTCTTCAATTATCTTTGGATCAGTTGTTGCAATTGGTTCCAGCTTTCAAAGACAGATTGTTCAGAAAGCTACAGAACCTGAATGGACTTGGCACAATGGAGAGGCAGTTTTATCCAGTAGCAGCAAATAGAATTGATCCAGCAGATGTGGACTTTGTGGTACCAGTTATTAAAGTACACTTTCTTGGAGAAAATTTTGATGATGTGTTATTGGATGGAGGCTCTGGGGTGAATATTTTACCAGAGGCAGTGTACAAAAGAATGGAGTTGGGAGCTATGGCTCCAGCACCTTTTCAGGTGAAAATGGAAGACCAATCTAGGGTACAACCTTTGGGAATTCTCAAAGCACAGGAAATTCAGGTGTCAGGATTATCCTTTTTTGTTAATTTTGTGGTACTCAGAATGTCAGACTCAGCAGCTGCATATGAAATGCTATTAGGAAGGCCTTGGTTCAGATTGGCTAAAGTAAGACAGGATTGGGGAGAAAATGTTGTCATATTGAAAAAAGGGAAAAAGAAAGTAACCATACCTATGAGGGGAAGGAAGATGGTTCCATTAAGTGAGAAACCACTGTTTGCTCAGACTATTAATTTTGCTGATGAGGTCACAGATGACCAAGAGGAAGAGTTCTTGAAGGCCAATCCAACTGTTGTACCTGTGTTTGAAGTAGATGTGGAAAGCATGTTACAGCAAGGTAAGGAACAGGATGAGCCAGATACAGGTTTAGCACCAGGACAGACAGTGCAGGGTAAGGAACTGTTACAGTTGGTGGACCAGAAATATGCTATGTCTGATAAGGAACAGATTCAGCAGGAAGAAAAGGAGGCCAGGGATATGGCTGAGAAAATTTATGAAAAGAAGTTTGGGGCATCAAGCAGGGTAGAAAAGGAGGAGCTTCAGGAGCTAAATTTCAGAACAGAGGCAGAACCAAGAATGGTCAGAGTGAGTGCACACATTCAAGGGGAATTTCTGGCACAGCTGTTGCAATTATTGGTTGATTATAAGGATGTGTTTGCTTGGGATTATTCTCAGGTGAGAGGCATTGACCCAGCACTACATCAGCATAGGATTAATTTGAAAGAGGGTGCAAAACCAATTGTGCAGCAAAGATATAGAATGAATCCTAACTTTGCCAAACAGGTGAAGGAGGAGCTTGATAAGCTCCTGGCAGTAGGGTTCATTAAACCTGTACATGAAGTATCATGGTTGTCTCCTATACTGGTTGTGCCAAAGAAAAATGGAGCTTTAAGAGTATGTGTGGATTATAGAAAATTGAATGCAGCAACCATTACTGATCCCTTTCCTATGCCATTTTGTGATGCTGTGTTGAATGCAGTAGCTGGTCATGAAATGTACAGCTTTTTGGATGGTTTTTCTGGTTATAATCAGATTAGTGTTGCTGAGTCGGATCAGCATAAAACAGCTTTTATAACTGAATGGGGAGCCTTTGCATACACAGTGATGAGTTTTGGGTTAACCAATGGACCACCTTCATTTAATTTTGTTGCTCATAAGGTGTTTGAACCTTAATTACAGGACTTTATGAGAGTCTTTGTGGATGATTTCTCAGTGTTTGGAAAGAAGGATAAACATCTGCTACATCTGAAGCTCTGTTTTGAAAGATGCAGACAATTCAGGATGGCTCTGAATCCTTATAAAAGTGTAATTGCTGTGAGGAGTGGAATACTTTTAGGACATGTGGTGTCAGAAGCAGGAATGGCTATAGATGTCAAGAAAATAGAAGCTATTCAAGCAGCACCAGTTCCTACCAATGTTAAAGAGTTAATGAGGTTTGTTGGACAGACAAAGTGGCACTCCAGATATTTGAGGTATTTGTCTAATGTATGCTTGCCATTAACTCAATCAACAAAGAAGGATGTGGCATTTGTATGGGATGAACCTCAACAGAAATCATTTCAGATGTTGAAGAAAATGATATCAGTAGCACCAATTTTGCAGCCACCTGATTGGTCATTGCCTTTTCATGTGTTTGTTGATGCGTCGGATATAGCAATAGGAGCTGTACTGATGCAGGAGAAGGAGAAGGGATGGTTCAGACCTGTGTACTATGCAAGCAGGGTTCTCACAGGTGCAGAAAGAAACTATCCTGTGACAGAAAGAGAAGCTTTAGGGATGGTATATGCATTGAATAAGTTCAGGCATTACTTGTTGGGGAACAAGATAGTTTTTCATGTTGATCATCAGGCCTTGTTGTATTTGATCAAGAAGCCACTTCTTACTGGAAGGATTGCAAGATGGATGTTGTTGTTGTAGGAGTTTGACTTTCAGATTGAGCATACTCCTGGGAAGGAGCATGTAATTGCAGATTATCTAAGCAGGATTGAAACAGGTGAAGCACCTACTGGGGTAGATGATGCACTTCCTGATGCTCAGCTGTTTGATGTGCAGACTACTGTGACTGAGTCTTGGTATGATCAATTGCTGATGTTTTTGACTGATGGAACTATACCAAGGGAGTTCAATGCTGATCAGAGAAGAAAATTTGCACTGAAAACCAGACCCTATTTAGTTATTGCAGGGGCACTATATAAGAAAGGCATTGATCAAGTGATAAGAAGATGTGTGCCAGAATTTGAGCAAAGTGCAGTCTTGCAGGAAGCACATTCAGGCACAGCAGGAGGGCATTTCTCTGGAGATATTACAGGGAAGAAGATTTTACAGGCTGGATTATGGTGGCCCACAGTTTTAAAGGATGCACATGATTATGCCAAAAGATGTGTAATTTGTCAGAAAACAGGTCAACATGATTCAAACAGGGATAGGATGGGGGATCATCCTATTTTGCCTTTGGAACCTTTTCAAAAGTGGGGTTTGGACTTTGTAGGACCTGTCAAACCAACTTCCAAGAGGGGATGTAGATACATTTTAGTGGCTACAGATTATTGCACTAAGTGGGTAGAAGCAGTAGCATTGAAGGATAATAAAGCTTCAAGTGTGGCCAGATTTCTTTATCATAACATTATGACCAGGTTTGGGTGTCCAGTGGAGCTGGTAAGTGACAGAGGAACTCATTTTCTGAATGAAGTAATTTCAGAGCTAACAAGGACACATATGATTATGCACAAGAAGTCTACAGCATATCATCCACAGGCTAATGGTCAGGCTGAGAGCTCCAACAAAACACTGGTAAGGATTTTGAAAAAGATTGTGACAGAGAATCAGAAGGATTGGGATGATAAGTTGGATTCTGCCTTATGGTCCTTTAGAACAGCTTTCAAAGTCACTACTGGTATGACACTATTCAAGCTGGTGTATGGGCTGGAAGCTGTGGTGCCTATGGAGTTTGTGGTACCAAGTTTAAGAGTCTCAGCAGAGAAGCAGTCTCCAAAGTTGTCAGTACTACACAGGAACAAGTATCTGATGCAGCTGGAGGAGGATAGGTTGGTAAGCTCTTACATTACTGAAGTCATACAAAGAAGAAGACAAGCATGGGTGACCAAGAATGTGAAGTTCAAGATCTTTCAGGTTGGAGATTGGGTAATGTTGTACAACTCTAAGCTGGGACCACATCCTAGTAAATTGTCATTGAGATATCAGGGACCATATCAGATTGTGCAGGATAAAGGACAAGGGACATTCATCATAGCTGATGTGTTTGGTACAAGAGTGGAAAAGGCAGTTAATGGTTTCAGGCTGAAGAAATTTCAGGGAAAGCCACCTCATTTGGACTGGCCAAGTGTAGCCTGTATGACTGTAATACCCCTACAGCCAGGAGATTCAGAATCAACAAAAGGAAAAGGAAAAATTCTGGCTTGCATGGATTTGAGGAGGTCTTTTCATAGTATCCCATACAATTCACGGGTTGGAGGAAGTAGGCAGTTCCAAAGTGCATATCCGATTCAACATTGTAGATGTTGGAAGAGTACCTGTGTCGGAACTGACCAAGTCGGAATTTTTAATAAGAAATTATTAGGCCAGATTAATAACTTCGGGGAGTGTGCTGAAAAGAAGTTTCGTAGCACTTCAAGGATACTGGGTGGAGATATGTGTGCATGGTGCAGCAAGTATAATCATACATGCAACAAAAGTTCAGTACGTCCAGTTCACATGCAGCAGAGCAGAGGATTCGGGTTTTCGCTTGAAGAAGCTTTATTCAGTCCTGCCATGCCGAAAGCAAAGCAATTGATGGCCATGCAACCACAGCCTGATGAGGAGCAGACCGAAGGTTCGGGGCGACGTTTGAGAAGCAAAGCTTTGCCTATGCGGCTTGACGTTAGCAGTGCAGACAAAAACAGTGACTCTGCAGAAGAGGAAACGCCAACGCCGACTCTTGTGTCAGAAGGTAAGGTGATGCAAGCATTAATGGACCCTTTTATGGATTTCAAAGTTGACATAGATTGTCAGGCAGAGCGCAACGCCATATGGTTGCAGCAGGTAGGATTGTATGAGTTTGCCATTCTGCCTTGGGAAGAATGTAGAAACAATGTATATGCAAAGTCTCATTTGGAAATACTTAGGAAGACTAAGGGGAGAGTGTCACCGCATGTGGTACTCAATGTGGAGTTGGTGTCTGAGGTGTTCAAGCTGCCTTTGCATCCTAATACACCTATTCCAAAGTGTTCAGAGGAAGCACTGAAAAAGGAGTTTGGTCCAAGAGAAGGAGGCAGGCAGTATTACATGTTAAAGAATGTGGCATATGCTAGGAGAGAGCAGCTTAAGTGGTACTTGGAGAGGCTATGCTTTATAGTGAAGTTTGATTATATGTCAAAAGAAAACTTTGCACCATTAAGCTATGCAGAGCAGGGAGGAGAAGTGAGCTGGGATCACTGGGTGTATGAAAAGTTGGCAGCAGAGATTCATTCTTCAGACAAGAGGAAGACACGGGCAAATAGTAGGTTATGTGGTTACTTGTCAGCATTGTTTTTTTTTGCACAGAGAGTACAGAATGGTGAAGCAAGGTGGCCTGTGAAAGCAGAAAAACTGGTGCAGGAGAAGCAGCAGCTAGTTCAGATTGAGCATCCCATCATGGTGCATTCTGAAAAGATAGGATTTGTGAAGTTTAATGCTAAGCATATGGAGGCTTATGAGGATTTGGTGAAAGCCAAATATACTCCAGGAGAGGCCTTTGAAGAAATCACAGCAAAAATGCAGTTTGCAGAATTTGGCACCATGGATGTTGATTCACCAATGCAGGTAAAAGCAGAGGAAACACCAATAAAGCTTGGTAAGGCTTTCACACTATCCAACAAGAGGAAGAAGTCTGAACCAATCAGCAGAGTGTTTTCTAGATTAGATTTCAGTACTGAGGAAGTCTCTGGAGTATCAGTAGACACTGGGAAATTGGACAGTGATAAAGTAGTTCAGATGCTGCAGCAGGTGCAGGAATTTGTGAGGCAGCAGAATAATATGCTGAAGGTTCAGAGTATGCAAGCTGAAAGGAATGCAGAAAAATTGATGGAGTTTAAAGGACAGGTGTCACAGGTGAAAGAGTTTGAAGAGCAGATAGCTATGATGAAAGTAAAGTATGAGCAAGATATGGAGGAAATAGTGGGGAAACAGAAGATGTAGTTAGCAAAAGTGAAGAGATCATTGGGGGAGTTTAAGCAATGGACTGAGAAAGTGGAGGCAGCGGTTGCTTTGGAGTTGGAAGACATGGCAAAGAGGAATGCAGAGTTACAGGTCACTGTGGAGATGCAGAGGTTGAGATTGGAACCTTTGCAGATACTAGAGCAACAGATGTTGGCACAGGAGGAAATTAGCTTGAGTGCAGTATTAATGAAAGAAGGAGAAGTGTCTATTCTCAAGCAACAATTAGCTTTGGTTGCACAGGAGATGTGGCAAAAGACCAAGGAAAGAATGAGATTTGTCATTAAGTATCCATATGAGGTGCTAAAGGCAGGGTTAGTGCATGAGGTAGAAGCACAATTGTTGAAGGAAGTGGAGGAATTGCAAAAGGAGAGAGACTGTTTGAAGCAGCAGGTTCAGCAGATGGAAGAGAATAAGAGACAGCAGCTTGCAGAGGCAGAAAAGAAAGAGGAGAATTTTACTAATAGTTTTTTGATGCAGGATGTAGCTGAGGAGAAAGTGGCAGAAGAGCAGATTGATACTGTGATTGTAGATAGAGCACAAGAGGTGGAAATGGGAAAAGTTGATGCAGCAGAGTCAGATGCAGTAAAGGAAGCAGAGCTGGTGGATCATAAAGTGAATGCTGAGGACCAGAGTAAGGAAGAAGCTGTGCAGCAGAGGGTGGATTTCTGATCAAGGGATATGTGGATCCGGGTCAGGTGGATCCGGGTCAGATTTCTGCGAAATCTACCACCGGGGCGTGCCATGTGTTGAGAGGCACATGTTAGAAACTGACTCTGAATAGCTAAGTCAGATTTTGACTTATCGGATATTTACTGAGCTGTATTTTGCTAAGTCGGATGTAACTGTCTTTTAGTTGCAGTCTGCTGAATGTCTTGTGACTGGGTAGTTAAGTCGGATTTATCTATATAAGTGGGGAATGTATCTGCGCACGAGGTATCTGTTCTCTGATATGAATGTGATGATGATGGTGCAGTGCAGTAACTATTCAGTGTATTGTCTCTGCTTACTCTGATATTTTTGAGTAGTCATGTTTACTGTGTCTGAATTGTTGTTAATGAAGTATGGTGGAGTAGATGGTTATTCTTGCTATGTATGATGTTCATGTGTTGACCTAACCCACAACACGTTCCGTTGGGCTTGGATGGTGTTGTCCTGCTCATGTCTGGGAAAATGGTTTTGGAAGTCCGGGTATAGATATCCCAGGTAGGCTAAAACCACCTCATTTCCACTTGTTGCCTTTGGAGAGAGAGCTTTTTGACTTCTTCGCATGTACTTTCAGGAGTCTACAATTGTCCGCTTTTAGCACCATCTCGTACGAGACATGAGGGGTAAGTTTTTTACTCATCAATGATCTATTTTGTATGGCCAGTAGCTAGTCTAAACCCCTAGAAAAAATCCTAGAATCCGAGCAGTGCACGAAGACCTACGACCAAATCGACCATAGCGGCCTGTCAGCTCAACCAAATCGGATAAGATTTGAATCGTAGCATACCCCAACATATAAGAACACTTCTATATCAATAGTTGACCATTTGGCAAGGGTCGAGGGGGTCCCAAGTAGAAAAGCTAGGTTTTTGACAGATGCCAAAATTGTATTATGACTCCATAGACAACTTACCTACGAGGTCTATACACAATATATAGGATTGGTTTTGTGAAATTAATCAAGCAAAGCCCTCAAAAAGCAGGAAACGGCTCGAAGGCTACAAAGCGTCAAATTTGACATATGAGGTCAAACTGACTCCAAATGGACCAAAATTTGATGAGTTACTTCACAACTATGTTGCAGACAAGGCCATAGCCTTAAAAGTGACTAACCAACTCAATAGGCAGTGTAGTCACAGAAATCGGTGATTTTAGAGTCGACAAAGCACAAAGTGATGACGGCAAGACCAAACTTTACCAAATTCAATTTAGGACTTATTTTCGTTGTATAAAATATGTTTAGGTCAAAAATTTTAAGTTTTGTAAGAAAAATGTGACTGATGTAAATAATCGTGATTATTTACTTTTGCACTATTTTGACTTGAAAGTTGCATCATCACCTCACCTATCACTTGTATACACCTATTACATGCCAAAATTCAAGTATGAGCCAAAATGCTCACATATAACTTGGAAAATTGCCAAAAACGCAAAGAAGTCCTTGCAAGACAAATTCTGAGTTATGAACAATATTTTTTATCCAAATCCCCTCATATCACATACACAAGGTCTATACAACGCCTAGAACTAAGTTGTACCAAAAAATGTTCATTTTGGTAGAAAAGTTAATAATCGCCATTATGTACTTTTTGGCCAGAATGGGAGAAAATTGCAACTTTGCCATCATAGATCCAAAGTACATGATGCCCTAAGGCCACTAGCCAAGTTTGAATAAATTTGGATCTCAAATCTCAAAATCTCTTTACATCTACTGTTTCAGAGACCTAAAGCCTAAATCTAGCATCATTTTCACCCTGTGCATCCAAACGAGTCCATATTTCACTCAGAGTATCTATTTGGTATATACTTCAAGCCTGTAATGCCAAATTTGTAAAAAGTTGAAAAATTTACTCAACTGTAAATAATCGTGATTATTTACTTTTGTTGCAATTTTTGGTTTGGACTTCATAATTTTGATCTTTTCATGTTTTTATGCATCTATACATGTTCAAAAATTGATAGTTTTAAGCAAATTGGACCAAATTTGTCAGCATTTTAGACTGAAGGACATTTCAAAGATAATTTGCCAAATTTATTAACTTTGACACTCTATTCACTCAACAGGAGCCATGCAAGTAGCAGAGAGAGCCAAGAAGAAGCTCAATAAAAAAGAAAAGCTGCAAGAGCTACCACCATACCAACTAGACCCCGATTCAGTCAAAACCGCCAAAGCAACCTATCTCTCAAGAGAACAACTTGAAGAGCATAACACCACCGGAAGATTCAAGAGCGAAGAGGGACATGAGGTAGAGCTGCAACTTCTACCAAAAGAAGTTTATGATGTCTCCGCAAAGCCTCAGACAAAAGAAGCCACCAAGAGGCTTGGACTCACAGATTTCTATGAACAAGAGGCGTGTGGAGTGGACTTCCAAAAAGCTTATGAGTGTTTTTCCACGATCAAAGAAGATGGAGCCGCTCAATTCTCAGACTAGTAAATGAACAAAGTTGAAGTGGTGAATTCCAAAGAGATAGTGGTAGAGGCACTCAAACTGCCAACAGAGGGAATGACAATGAGGGTAAGATATAGAAAGACGCCAGGATATTTCTGGCAAGGAAACCGTTGCTGCTACATTTGCCAACCTCATCCACAAACAGGTGGAAGAGCCCATAAGGTTGTACCACCAGCACTTCCACTTCCTTGCCAAACGACCGCCAAGGTATACAACACCAAATCATGCGATTGACACAACCTTTACGCAAGTCTTCAAATCAACAACCAGGCAACCAATTGACCATGCACAATATGTTTTGTCCACATTGAAAGGGGCAAAGAAACAAGGAAAAATCACATATCTGGGTGCACCTGAGGTTCTGACCAGGCTATCGGCATGGCCGACAACTTGCAACCTGCCCCAGATCAGAACACTTGGATAGTGCCAGCACAACCTTCTCCTCGGGCTACAAGATTTGCCAAGAGATCATAGAAGTCTGAGGAAGAGTCTACTAAGAGCTAGCCGAAACGGCATAGCAGTGAAAGCTCCAATAACAAGGAAAAAAGAGCACAATGGGAAGAAATGAAGAGAAAAGCTTTGGCAGCACACGAGGAGGAACCTATTCAAGAACAAGCCCAATTGGAAAGAGAAAAGCACTCTTACGAATGCAGCCGCCAAGCACAAGGTAAGGACCCGGCAAAATGGGTACCCATTGAGCTTAAAGATGCAAGAACAAAACATCATACCAGGAAACAAGCAGAAGATCCCATAGAATTACTCAAAAATATGTATCAAGAAGCAAAAGCCTTGAAGTTGAAAGAAGCCCAACAAGCGGAACAGAAAGCTAAGGAGGCGGCGGAGCAGCAAAAGCAAGCAGAGGAAGCCACTGCACAACGAGAAACACAACATGAACAAGGTGATGTGTCTCCCAAAACTTCTTCACCTGTTTCTAAAAAGCATGATCATCCCATGCCGAGCCCACCACCTTCACCAGCGGATAAAGCCAAAGGACAAGAACCCACCAAGGAGACAGAGCCTGAACAAAGAGAAGCAGCTGAATCTGCACAACAGGCAACTGAATCTACAAAAGAGCTACCAAAAGAGCAAGACAAAGATCTAGAAAGGGAAGCAAGTCCTGCACCAACAGAGGACAACACAAAGTTTGAGCAACCAAGAAAACAAGAGACCGAGGAAACACCTTCAACCTCAACACAACAAGAAATGGCCAAGGAATCCACCGAGCCTTAGAATGACAAAGCAAAAAAGATCAGCCAGAGCCACAAGAGAAACAACAAGCAGCTGCCTTGACGCAGCCAAAGGATTCACAAGAGACTGCAGAAACATCAAGGCAACTAGCACAAAACAAAGATTGACAATCAAACAACAAAGTGATCCTGCAAGTTAACGAGTATGCCAAGAAAATGCATGACATGACTGAATGACTTCGCTCGGCAACACTTAGCCGTAGCACAAGGACCAAAGAATTAGAGATGGTGATTGACGTACTCCAAGGAGAGTTAGATGAAAGATTTAACGTCATCACCGATCTACAAAGGCAAATGCAGGAGTTGAAAGTGAAAGCTGAACAACATCATCTCGCAAGGGATAAACAACAGAAAGAGATGGAGGAGCTTGGTAACTTGCTTATGAAATTGTTAGATGCATGCAAAGCAAAAGATGAACAGCTGACAGAAGTTACAAATGAACTTCTCACTACAACCCTATCAGTTCAGAAGATTCAAACTCAGTTAGATGTAGCAATTGCCTCCCTCTTGTACTGAAAGCAAAGAATAAATGATCAAGCAATTTTCTTGCTGCAAATTAGAGAAAATCCCACCGTAGCCTCGATCAAAGGAGTAGACGAGGTCTACAAAGCATTAGAGAAGAAGAATAAAGACCTCAAGCTGGAGCTTAAACTGGAGCAGTCTCAGCGTAGAGACCTGGCTTTAATGCGGGTGCAAAGAGAAGACGAGCTACTGAAAGAAATAGCTAAACTTAAAAGGGTCAACCAGCTGCTGAGAGAGGGACGGTCAGAAACACAAGAAGAGGAAGGAACTTTTGAGCAACCACAAATAGAGATCCCCTCAATTACTTTTGCTGAGATGTACACACAGCCAGCACAAGAACTAAGTAGCGTGGAAGAATTTCAAGTACACCTAGTCGAAACGGATACAGTGCCAATGGTCCAACTCTCAAAGGCTGAGGAAGATGCACTAAAAGAGAAAATTAAACAAGAGGTGGATGAGCAGTGGAAGGCACCAATGGATTGGGATCTGAGAGTTCTTTACTCCATCAACGTTTCACAACTCGCTCCCAATCAAATCAATGCGCAATGGCACACACAATTCTTGCCCTATCCTCTTATTAAGGTGGACTTGCTACTATTCAAAGAAAGGCTTTACACAAACATGCAAGTCGAGGGTGCAGATCAAGACCACCCAAAGTGGAGGCTGAGCTGGATAAACAAGAATCCAAGGTATTTGATTCTGTTGACAAGAGCACCTGCAGCCCAACAAAAGGATCCTACTTTCTGTCATGTACCAAGAGTAAATATTTGGCAAGCACATGATGCACTAACAAAGAAGCGGCCAACTTGGATGAACTACCACTGATTGCCTGCTCCAGCAAAGGACCACCGACAGAAGAGTACATGGTGAAAACCCTAGCGGGTGCCATGTCCTTCTTCAAAAGTCTACAAGATCTATCATGTGCAATCTTATACAAAATTTACCAAATGCTGCTCACCCATTAGAAAATTTCGGAGGTCTTTTGGAGGGCCTTTTAGTAGAGAGAGGAAAAAGAGCTCCTCCAACGAGAGAAGAGCTTACGTTACGTAGAAAAAAGCATGATATTAACAAAAATATAAAAGATGCATTCAATGAGCAAACCGTCCTTGAAAAAGGTCACCTTCTTATTAAATGTGATTGTCTTTATCACGAGTTCGGCGCCGCTCATTTAGAATGTCTTACGTCATCAATGAAATTTAAAAAAATCACAAAACTCTCAACTAGTGTCAAAACTTGAAGATTCTGTCACCACCAATGTGTCCGGAATGCCCAAAAATCTAAAAATCAAATATCTACTGGCCCTTTTTTGACACTTGGAGAGGGAGAAATTACCAAAAAACCCCTAAAAATGGGTCTTGGGATCACGGTGCGCGAGGGAAAACTTTTTTTTTTTTGTAAAGTGGCCTCTGTGCGTCGTGATCCACTTTTTCTACTTACCCTTTTCTAATGTCTATTTGTCCTTTTCTGACACCCGGAGAGGGAGAAATTACCAAAAAACCCCTAAAAATGGGTATTGGGATCACGGCGCGCGAGGGACAACTTTTGTTTTGTAAAGTGGCCTCTGGTGTCGTGATCAAGTAGACATTCGATTTTTAGGTTTTTGGGCGTTCCGGACACACTTGGGGTGTTAGAATCTTCAAATTTTGACACTAGTTGAGAGTTTTGTGATTTTTTTAAATCTCATTGATGACGTAAGACATTCTAAATGAGCGACGCCGAGCTCGTGAGAAAGACACTCGCATTTAGTGCAAAAGTGACCGTTTCAAAGGAATGCTAAAAAATTAGGTTCATTTTTCAGAGTATTTAGTTGTCCTTTTGGACGTACTGAATAAGTGCAAATGCATTTTAAGAAATTTTCTAGAGAGAGAAATAAAATTTCTTAGAAGGCCCTCCAAATGACCTCCGAAATCTTCTAATGTGCATCAAAGTATTCCATGCGCCAGAGCAAGCAGGCACCCCGTGGATGTCATTCCTCGAGGGTAACAAAATTTTGTGCTATGATCTCAATGGCCAACCTTTCGAAGAAGTCCTCTATGGCTTCTACGCCAGATGTATGTTTTTACCTTGTCACTATATGTTGGCATTTGACAAAGAGTTCTACACAGGGTTCTTCACTTGGTGAACAAATAAATTTGGGCCAGTGATCAGCAACCTGAGAACACGATTTGTAGGCTACTCAATAGTGGAGCTAAAAAATAGAGTCACTATGCAGTTGTTGCAAGTGCCAGATAAAGAGAGGAAAATCGGATCCTAAAAGGCACTAAATGCGCTCAAAGACCGCCTCGTTAGCCGTCAACCTGAAAACTACTTCAGCCCATTAAGATGTGTCAAGGGACGTCACAGGCGAGGAGGGGGGAAATCTTAGCAGCAAGCTAACACGGATACCATTTTTCAGAGCTCTTATTGTAAAAACACTTATTATTCTTGATAACTCGGGAATATTGTAACTGCTATTTTTTGGATAAACCTTGTAATTGATGAACCGGGGCTACAAGCGTCCAGATTGTATCAACCTGTCATTACCCATCTTTGGTAGAGCTCCCCGATTATTCATTTTGACCACCAAAAACCTTGGCTAAGGTATTAAAGCCAACTTTTGTAAGTTGTCTATAAGTTTTTGGATAATGAAATACACAGCGTGAGCTAACGACGCTCACCTCTCTCCTTCTCCCGCTTTCTACTCCCTCCCCGGTTGTCACATTGCAGTCGTGTTTGTTGCATTGCAACCGCAGGTAAGAGCTCTACACATTGACGTAAACACATCACAATAGTTTGAAGCTTTTGGTGTTGTCGAACCGTAGCCTAATTTCATCATAAGTAGGATTTTACACTTCAAGATCAAAAAATAAGTATAGGCGGGGTATTGAGGCATCATTGCTAAGCATTTAGGTGCATTTTGGGTCAAAAACGACTAGGTCAAAAATCCATTGCTGTTAATAATCCCGATTTTGACACTTGAGCTAAAGTGGGATTTGAGACCATAAGCATGTGTTCTTAGGTCTTATAAACATGTCCTAGAAGTTTCACTACGTTTGGATGTCATTTGATACTGTAACAGATGTGATTTATTTGTTGATGAGTGATTGGCTTTTGGTGATTTCAGTCACTTGAGTGTAGCTTGAGATAGATTCAAGTTGTTTGTTGTTTTTCAAAGATTGACACCCTCTTGTAGCCTCTATGCACTAGTCGAGTCAACTTCATCCCATGGATTAACAATTTAATCGTGGTTCTTGCTAAAACTGCAATAAGATAGGATAGTGAGGTTAGACACACGTCCCACATTGGCACATTGATTTCCTGAGCTGTCGGTATCAATAATGATAGTTGTTGAGATTTAAATTGCCATTGGTGTCTTGGATTTTCTTCAATTAAATGTTGTGGTTGAGTGTTTTGAGACTTAATTCTCCCTTGCTTTATCGGTTTTACCGTTTGCTGAGAAGAGAAGTGCTCCTTTTTCCTCGAGATTCATTTTTTTTTAGGTTCTCTGTTTGGAGATGCTTATCTTTGTGTTTTGAACCTTGGAACCATCTTTGGTACAGTGGATGCTGTTTTGGGAAACCATATTTGAATCGGCTTGTCCTTAAGTTGTGCTTTTGGTATGCAGATTTGCCTGACTCCTTGCATGCTACTTGTAGCATTGTCTTGTCTATAGGATGGAGAAGATTGATTCTTCGTGGTTTGTTCTACTGGTAACCTCATTTCCATTCCTCTTTGCTTGGTGCAGTTGGAACAATGAGTTTTCCACCTTTAGGTGATAGCTTGAGATCATTGGGATCCCAATCTGGTATTGCCTTGTACAGTCGTATCCATGAGATTCCAAGGATCATTGTTTCATTCATGTGTTAATTTGGTAAGCATACAAACTGATGAGGGTATGAACATCCATGTACTATCACATTTAAGTTGACTACTCCCAATTTCGGTGTTGGGTTTTTGTTGCATCCTTTAATAGCCAATATTCCTGAAGTCAAAGATTGATTCGTTGCTTTCTTGTACATGGAGTAGTTGACTACATTTACTCAGGATCTTGTATTGACCAATGCATTTGTGCTATGATTGTTCACTTGTACTTTGATGTGAAGGTCCGTTCCATCCAACCATTCATCATCTGTTGGCACTGCATCTTTCTATAATTATTATAGTCGGTCATCTAGTTCCAGAGCATTGATGCGAATAGGTTTTTGTTGTTTTTTGAGAGAAGCTTTCCTTTAGAGTACTTGAAGCCGAGCTTCCTCTTGGGCTTCATTAATAACCTGTTGTCGTTTTATCTTTCTTTGCTTTGCTGCATGCATCTTTTCTAGCAATTCATTGGTTAATGGAAAATTGTACTTCTTTAAATGGTATCCACTAATCCAATTAGCCATTGGTTCACCATCTAGAGTGGAAAACTTAATTGTTCCACTTGGAGATACATCTTCAATGATAAACGATCTGTTTCCCTTTTTCTTAAACTTGGGAATATGTTGCTTAAGGGAATAGACTAAAACCAAGTCCCCTTTTTTGAAGATTTTTGTAACTAGATGGGAATCAAAAAACTGTTTTTGTTTCCGCTTTTGTGCATAGATGTGAGCAGCAGTTAGCC
Source organism: Adiantum capillus-veneris (assembly GCF_014529385.1). Lineage (NCBI taxonomy): Eukaryota > Viridiplantae > Streptophyta > Polypodiopsida > Polypodiales > Pteridaceae > Adiantum > Adiantum capillus-veneris. The sequence continues at coordinate 20,495,751 of NC_140953.1, read as the reverse complement.
TTTGCTCATCAAGCTTTTCCAAATATTCAAGCCTCTCTGACAATTCATGTCCAGTCCATTCAAGATCCTTAGCTACCCTTAGTGTTGGAAATAGAAATTCTATTGGCAATATGGCATCAAGACCATAAACAAGAATAAAGGGTGTAGCATTTAAAGCTGTCTTGACTGAAACTCTATAAGCCCATAGAGTGGCATGGAGATTCATTTCCCAATTTGTCCGTCATGAACTAACCACTTTAGTTAATACCGAGCTAAGAATTTTATTCGTATGCTCAGCTTTTCCATTTGCTTGTGGATGATAGGCAACCTATTTGTTATGGATAACCATAAATTCATTAAGAAAATACTCAATTATTCCATTGAGGAAATGAGTTCCCCTATCACTGACAATGTCTATTGGCAGTCCATATCTTATGAACACATTCTTATACAAGAATGCGGTTGTGGTCCTGGCATCATTCTCTTGAGTTGCTCTAGCCTCTGCCCAATCGGTCAAAGAGTCCGTAGCTACAATGATATATTGAGCTTGGGTTTTATAAGCAGGTGACTGTGTTGGACCAACAAAGTCTATACCCCATTCTGCAAAAGCTCTTGCCCCCATCATTGGTCTCAAAGGCATGCTATCTACACGGGTTGGCATTTTTTCTCGTTGACATGCATCACACCTCGGAACATATTTCTTGGCATCTACAAAAAGTATTGTCCACCATATGCCTACCATTAAGATTGGTCTTGCCGTGGTTTCACTAGAAAAGTGACCTCCAGCTAATCCAACATGTGTTTGTTCTATCATACGAATATATTTGTCTTCATTTGCACAAATATGCATATGTTGATCTTTTCCTCTCCAATAAAATCATAGTCTCTTGCTTCAATTTCAATTGCTCTTTGGCGGCGTTTACTCATATCCTCAGGAAATGTTTGGCTTGATAAGTCATCTGCAGTAGCTCAATCCGGTACAAATTTGGCAAACTGTTCAAAGTTAAAACTGGCATAACTTCCTATCCATAGCTTCAATTGAGGAGCCGTAAAGATAGGCACGTAGAGCACCTTGAGTACTACAATGCTAGTCTAGAAATTTTCATTTGTGATCACTTCAAGCATAGTCTCACATCTGGTTTTCTGCGCTACAGTTTTGAATGGTTCCTTTTTGTGGGGGCATGTCTGTTGTGATGCTCTAATGTATATGCGTTTGGGACTCTTTGTAACAGTTCCGTGAACACTATATTTTGCTTATAATAATGGTTGTTGTATGGTGTCTTGGATGCCATGGCTCGGGTTGAGCATGGCTTTTTGTGTAATTCTTTTTGGTATATAATATATATCTAACTACTCACAATTATTCTGTAGAAAAAAAAAAGAAATGACAGCCTTAGCTTTTTAGAGTGTAAAGTCAAAAGGCTTTCTTTTTTTGAGTGGTAAAAATTCAAAAGACTTTCTACTCTACATAGAATAAATGTACGAGTTTCAATACACATAATAAAAAGCAGATAAATATAGTGAAGATTTTATTATTTAATGATAATTTAATTTTTATTGTGATATTTGGGTTTATCTTTTTAAGTGATTCTTTTCAAGACTAATATTGAATTATTTTTTAAAACTAAAAGTTTACATTTCTCTTTAAAAAACAACTTGTGTGTCATTGACTTTGAGAAAATGCATGCAATTTAACACTAGCTCTGTTATATTGGACACTTATATGTCCTGAGACACTGAAGTGTCCTGTTTTCCTTCCAAGTTTTGGCAATTTATTTTTCAAGCTAGAAAGAAGTTTTTTATACCTTGCTTGTACTATAGTTTGGTTATGAGGGAAAGAAAATGTTGGATTTTTCTCCATGTCAAAATACAGTCCGTATGGATAGAATTCTGGTATGTTCTAAGTCATAAATTTTAGTAAAATTTCAAGCTTTTTTTCAAAAAAATCATAAAATTCTTATATTATTTTGTAGAGATGGCCTTTTCTATGTTTATAAAAGACAAGTGTTAGCACTTAGTGTTACAAAACAATGGAATGCACTTTAAAGACAAGTTTCCAAGTCACACGCAAGTTATAGACATAATTTCATACTTGAGCATGTTGGTGCAACCAAAGTTGGTCCGAGCTGGAAAAGGATCTATGTCAGGCAAAGGTTGTAGGTAGGTGCAGTGCAGAAGGCTAGGACAAGTACTAAGGTCCTGGGTAGCCAAAGGGTAGCATAAATGTATGCTTGATGTGGCTTTTTAGGCCAAAAGAGATAAATAATGGTCCACATGGGATGACAAATCAAGGTGCTCGAAGTGCTAATTTAGTGCTATGGAATATAGTGTTCAGTGTGCTCTAGAATCCGATCCAAACGGCTCGTCAAACGGAGCCCCGGTGTGCAAGATACTGAAGTTCAAAGTTAGAAGGTTTGGCAAATTCCCAATGGACAGGGCAGTTGGGGACAGATGGCCAAGGCAGATGTTAGCAGATATATGTGTAGAGCTTGAATTATGGAGCATGCCTATCTTCTTGGATTGCCAATCAGAGCTCCGAATAGTAAGTTATGGCCATTAAAAGTTTTTTTGGGGGCTAGTCATGGACCAAGTCGACCGCATGGAAAATTGGGCTATCTGGCATTTTTTAGGCCTCGACACGATTTTCTCAGATAGAGAAGATCATGTGGAGTCAAAAAATATTGACAGCTTGTGCTTCTCAACCTCGAGCACCGAGCTACGGCTTGGGGAAGCCTAGAGCGATTGCGAGTGAAGTGGTTGCAGATGTTTTTCTAAATTTTTGGTCGCCTCGGATCGCGGGTCCGGGAAAGTCGGTGTGGGCTGAAAGTCGGCACGGGGAAGTTCAAAGTCGGGAAACTGGCTCCATTGATCGTGCTTTACGGCTCAAAAATCCGGTCACTGGGTGGGATATTAGAGCAATTTGGAGGCAAGGCAGTTCAAAGAGGTTTTTCAATGACTTTGAGAAGCTTGGCCAAGGGGCGAGCCCCCAACAGGCTGCCATGTGGGACGCAAAGGCCCCACATGCCCAAGGCAGGCCCATTTGCATGGTGTATATAGCGACGAGTGCGCACCCATCATAGGCATCAAGTGGAGTATAAGGATCTTGGAGCTCGTGGCTATGGAATTGGACTATGGGTCCACGTGCGGCTCTGCACGGTGGCATGGCCAGAGGATTTTACTTGTGTTTAGCGCTTGGCGGAGGCAGTAGGCGAAGGTGGCACGCTAGATACGGTGACCGACTAATGACATGGCACACCCATTAGGAGTCCGCTCCCGCGACCCTCGAAGGCCCATTTTTTGAAGGCAAGGGAGGAGGGCATTAGCGATATCGCTAATGCCTCCCCATGCATAGGGTAAGGGGTGTGTCTATAGGGATGAAGAGAGGGAAAGTGTAGCCGGTCCGAGCCAAGGGTCCGATCCCAGTCAAATGCCAAGGGAAGGGGCCCCTAGAAAGTGAGAGGGAGAGAAGGTCGGGCAAGTTCAAATGGCGACCAAGAAGAAAAGTGAGAAGTGGGTTAAGTGCAAAAAGATCCAAGGGAGCAGTCTGAGCAGAAGGTTAGGGAAGAAGGATCAAGCAGGAAGTGGGTCAAATGGGTCCAAAGGAAAATGAGAGCAAAGCCAAGCCAACCAAAGGGAGCAGATGAAAATGCAGCGGCTCCCCCCTTCCTTAAATTTCTAAATTGGGAGGCCAAATGGGCCAATTAAGGTGCAAATTGTAAAGTTTGAGACCCCTCACTATAAAAGCCATTTTTTAAATGAAATGGGGGCTGTTTTTAAGCCGTTTGAAGCCTGCAGAGTGGAGTTTTTTGGTAGAGGAGTGTGTTTGTCAATCCCCTTTGTAACCTTTCTTGAAAATGGCCATTGTGATGGCATTGCAAGCTTTGTAGATGCCTTTTGAATTGTAATCAATCCACCGTTGCCCCATTTTACTGTTGTTTCCCCTTCCCCCTTTCTCTCTCTCCTACTTTCTTGTTTACCCTCGTGCCCGCAGTGTGGATGTGTGTGCCCCCTAAACCGACGGTGTTTTGTGTAAGAGAGTGAGATTGAGTGACTGTGTGCGTTTGTAAGGGTGGAGACTAACTGTGGCAATAGGTGTGCGTTGTGTGGTGGACTTGTGGAGTGTGTGACAGTGGAACAAAAGCAGGCAGTGGTCTGCTAGTGTAAAGAATGTTTTTGAAGGTGTTTTTTGAGAGGATAGGGGTGTTGTGGATACCTTGAGCTACAGAGAGGCCCTTGTCTTTGTGTCAGGTGTGTTCCCCCATTGTCCCTCTCCATCTTCTGGTGCCCCCACATAGGAGCACACTGATTGCTCCTAGTTAATTGAAAAGAAGTGGTTTTTTGCATTGGAAGTCATGGCAGCAAGCTATGGAGCCATTTTCACTAGTGTGGAGAGCCCCGATGAGTGGATGTTGGATTTCGAGCTGTATATGCTATCGTTGCTTATGCCAAACGAGGATCGCAAGATGAAAACATTTCCTTTGGTGATGCGTGCAAAAGCTAAAATAGGGTATGAAGCTCTAGAAGGCGAGCCGAGACAAGTGTGGATAGCTCTACGGGCGAGGTTTCTTCACGACTTTCGCAAGGAGGCACCCTATCGAGATGGATGTGAAGATGAAGGCGCTTAAACAAGATGTAAGTGAAGAGTTCAATCTGTTTTTAGGTCATTTTAAAGAGTACTGGGCAGAATTAGCGACAACCATGCAATTGGCTAATGGAGACTACTTTAAGCTGTGCACCCTAAGGTGAGCGAAAAGGTCGATTTCAAAAGCCCAAAAAACTACAATGGTGCGGTAGCAATTGCACGATCAAAGAGAAGAAAGATAAAGAAGAAGATCAAGCAGGGTGTGTCGGGCTATGAGGCGATGGCCCCCCTTCAATCACAGAGTCTGAGGGAGGCTATGCATGAAGAAAGTCACGGGAACTGAGGTATAACCATTGTGCCGCAAAATTGGATACGCACAGTGCAGGATTTGTCCGAGCAAATGCAGGAGGTGCAGCTAAGCATGATGGATAGAGGACAACCAAGAGGAGTAAGGGGCAGGGCAAGGCCGCTGTCAGGTAGGTGCTACAATTGTGGAGAACACGGGAATCATGTGCCTGACTTCCCTCAACCTCCAAGAGAGAGAGGAGGCATTTACCCGTTGTTTGGTAGAGATCGAGGTCAAGGGCAATCCAATGGTCCAAGAGAACAAGCGATGGGAAATCCTGTGTAGCCAGCTCCACAAAATAGAGGTGAAGTCCAAGGGTGAATATCATTGGGGTGGATAAGCAGGATATGGAATTTTTGGCCAACAAGAGGGAAAGAGCGGAGAGAGAGTTAGAAACAGAGCGTGAAACCAGGGCTCGCAAGGGCAAGGAGAAAGTGTATGAAGGTAGAGAGCAGCCTGAGCCTAGCACAAGAAGGAGACACCTCAAGATCAAGCAAGCAGATTTCCAATTGGGACGTGGCTATCCTGAGTACAACCTGGTAAGTGATGTTCAAAATCAGAAAGCAAACATTACTTTTGGTCAGTTGTTAGCTTTAAATCCAGAATTGAGGAGGTAGTGGTCAACAAGTGTTAGCATCAGGCTGCTAAGAGCTCAGGAGAATGAGCAAGCGGTGCAAAACATGGATTTGAGGATAGGTAGCCCGATTGAGGTTCTTCCCCTGGTGGATGATATAATAGAGAAGAAGATGCACGTATAGGCCTACATAGATGGTGGAGCGCAGGTTTGTGTCATGTCGGAAGCTGCTATAAAGGAGACGAGTGTCAGGGTAGTAGCAAAGTCAAATGTGCACATGAGGATGGCCAACCATACTAAATCCAGGAGTCTAGGTGTGGCTCAGTATGTGAAGGTTAGAGTGATGGGCACAGAGTTCCTAATAGACCTTTTTGTGATGAAAGCAGGAGATAATGATTTTCCTATCATTTTGGGCGGGCCATGGCTTTTGGCAATAACTGCTATGTAGGATTGGGAGAGAAAAGTGTTCACCTTGCCTGACAAAGAGAAGGGGAGATAGATTGTGCTAGATTTGAAGACCAAGGAGAGAAGCTCTTGTCTTATGGCAATTAAAGATAAGGGCGACATAACGAGCTACGAGTATGAGACAGAGACGACCTATGATGAAGGCTACACTAACAGAGAGGAAGAGGAAAGCGAGGAGGATTTGTTGAACATAAATACATGTCTGTTTGGACATAGAGGATTTTTGTGCAGATGAGGAAAGCAATGCAGGCCTTGATGAAGACAAAATAAGGGGTGAGTTTTTGTCTTGTGTGCCCGATGATGTGATGGAAGAGCAGGTATTAGAAAATTAAGTGGAGGTAGATTGTGAGAGTGAAGTGGTATTTCCAAAGCGAGGAGATGATCATCTTGGCCCAGCCTATGGTGAACAGGTTGAAGACTTGGCATAACAAGTTCTTGAAGCTAAAGAGCAGGGTATGGAGCTAGTTCTAGAACGAGTGAGAAAGACTTCAAATACTAGTTTACAGAAAGAGATATGCTTAGCCATGCAGATGACCAGGTGCAGGAGCTTGATGCTGTACTACTGGTGAGTATGATATTGAAGGTTGCTTGGAGATATCCTTACATGGATCGCAAGGCTTTCTTGGTGTGAGTCGCTTTGTGGAGTCTTTTCTACCAAGCGGTTTGAATAGGATTGATGAAGAACCATGCTATGTAGGGCTTCAGGAGAGGCTCATTCCATGGTCTATGGATGAGGTTGAATAAATGCATGTGCACGTTTTGCAGTTATGTGGATAGGTAGAAAAGGATGATGATATAAAGCAACAGGAGGAGCAAGTGAGGAAGGCCAAGCTGAGTTTGCTGGATATGGAGATGCAAAAAAAGGGGTTGGGTGATGAAGTACAAGCATTTCAAGTATAAGAAGAAGTGGATGGGTCCATACAAAGTGCAAAATGCCTTTCCAAATGGGACCTATCAGTTGGTGAGAGCAAATGGCAAGCTTCTTCGGAACAAGGTAAACGGTGTGTGGCTTAAATTGTATTTTGAGAGGGATCTGGTGCTTGACGTGCATCAGATTGTAGTCAAGGAGGGTGGAAACCCACCTAAAGCATGCGTTGTGTGAGAGAAGATGAAGCTTTTGTACATAGCCTGTACATAGGGTTGCAATTTTTGCGAGTGATTTCAGTTGTCAGTTTGGTGTGCCAGTTTTAAATTTCTGTAAATATGCTTTTGGTCGAGCATAAATATTTGACGAGGGGATTGGGCAATGATGGTGCAGCCAAAGTTTGTCTGAGCTAGAAAGTCATCTATGCCAAGCAAAGGTTGCAGGCAGGTGCAGTGAAAAAGGCTAGGACAAGTACCAAGGGCCTGGGTAGCCAAAGGGTAGTGGAAATGTATGCTTGACGTGGCGTTGTAGTCCAAAAGAGCTAAAGAATGGTCTAGATGGGATGACTGATCAAGGTGCCCAAAGTGCCAAGTCAGTGCTCTAGAATGTAGCTCCAAATGGCTCGTCAAACGGAGCCCCTGTGTGCAAGATACTGAAGTTCAAAGCTAGAAGGTTTGGCAAATCCTCAACGGATAGGGCGATTGGGGACAGATGGCCTAGGCAAATGTCAGCAGATAGATGCGTAGAGCTCAACTTATGGAGCATGCCTATCTTCTCGGATTGGCAATAAGAGCTTTGGATAGTAAGTTATGGACATCAGAAGTTTTTCTAGGGGCCAATTATGGGCCAAGTTGACCGCATAGGAAATTGGGCTATCTGCCATTTTTTAGGCCTCGACATAATTTCCACAGATAGAGCAGATCATGTGGAGTCAATAGGGATGGATGGCTTGTGCTTCTAAGCCCCGAGCACTAAGCTACGGCCTGGGGAAGCTTGGAGCAATTGAGAGTGAAGTGGTCGCCTTGGATCGCAGGCCCATGAAAGTTGGAGTGCAATGAGCACGAGGAAGTTCTATGTCCAAAACCGCCTCCATCAATCATGCTTTATGGCTCCAAAATCCGGTCACCGGGTGGGATATTAGAGCAATTTGGAGGCAAGGCAGTTCAAAGAGGTTTTTCAATGACTTTGGGAATCTTGGCCAAGGGGTGAGCCCTCATAGATTGCCATGTGGCATGCAAAGGCCCCACATGCCCAAGGCAGGCCCAGTGGCATGATGTATATAGCAAGGAGTGCGCACCCATCATAGGCATCAAGTGGAGGATAAGGAGCTTGGAGGTCGTGGCTATGGAATCGGACTATGGGGCCACTTGTGGCTCTACACGGTGGTGCGGCCAGTGGATTTTTCTCGCGGTGAGCTCCTGGCAGTAACAGTAGACGGAGATGGTGCGTTAGATGTGCTAGTCGACTGATGATGTGGCACACCCATTAGGAGTCAGCTCCCGCGGACCTTGAAGGCCCATATTTTGAAGGCAAGGGAGGAGGGCATTAGCGAAATCGCTAATGCCTCCCTGATGCATAGGGTAAGGGGCACGTCCTGCAGGGATGAAGAGAGGGAAAGTGTAGCCGGTCCTAGCCAAGGGCCCCAGCCCAGTCAAATGCCAATGGAAGGGTCCCATAGAAAGTGAGAGGGAGAGAAGGCTGGGCAAGTCCAAATGGCGACCAAGAAGACAAGTGAGAAGTGGGTTAAGTGAAAAAAGATCCAAGGGAGCAATCCTCCGAGGAGAAGGTTAGGTGAAGAAGGATCAAGCAGGAAGTGGGTCAAATGGGTCCAAAGGAAAATGAGAGCAAAGTCAAGCCAACCAAAGGGAGCAAATGAAAATGAAGGGACTCCCCCTTCCTTTACTTTCTAAATTGGGAGGCTAGATGGGTCATTTCAGGTGGAGATTCTAAAGTTGGAGGACCCCACTATAGAAGCCATTCTTTAATGAAATGGGGGCTTATTTTGTGCTGTTTGAAGCCTGCAGAGTGGAGTTTTTTGGCACACATGAATACACACATGAGATGATGTATATATAGAGGGGACCTGGGTGCCATATATAGAGAAGCCATATATTGAGTAGCTTCACATATAAGCTCAACATCCCCGCTCAAATAAGGTTCCCTAATTGTGGATGAAAAAACCCTTGGGGGATCAAGGGAAAAACCCACAACTCTATATACACCCACCGTTATATTATAAAAATCATTGAAAATACAAACGTTCATGAGGAGATACATCACTCCTTTTACAATGAATATTTTATGAGGAGCTACATCACTCCTTTTACAATGAATGTTTCATGAGGAGTTGTATTACTCATATCCTATCAAATACAATAATCAATAGAAAGGTTCAATAAAGAGGTGTAAAGACTATCGATTAGCTCGTAATCAAAAGTGTCTCTGTGAATCTGTTGTGTATCTTGTCATCAATATCGCATCACCAAACATGTCTTCATGTTGTCATCAATATGACATCACCAAACATGTCTTCATAAATCTTTAATTGTCACCAAGTTTGTCTTCATGAAATCAATTCTTTGATCAATCTTACATCGATCATAGACTCAAAAAACATAGTCATGGAAATTATTAGCATTGTTAGTGAAACAATTACGTTCACAATGCCATAAGAGATGGTTCGCGACGCCACTCTTTTGACGACATATATGCGCACGACAACATATGGAAAATAAAGTATAAACGTAAAAGTACAAGATGCGTGATTATGTGATGCAAATGATATGTGTATATACTACATAAAACTACATTTACCAACGTAGCGATATGAATGAGTATCATCAAAGTTTTAACAAAATATCATCATTGTATCAAGAAAAATAAATAAATTATCATGGTATCAACAAAAAGCATCATACTAATAATCATTGTATCAACAAAACAACATCATGAAATCACCAAGACTAACCATGGTATCAACGAAACAACATCATGATATCACCGAGAATAATCATTGTATCAATGAAACAACATCATGGTATCAACGAAAATAACTGTGGTATCAGTGAAACAACATCATGGTATCAACGAAACAACATCATGGTATCACCGAGAATAACCATGGAATGAACGAAATATCACCATGGCATCACTGAGAATAACCATGGTATCAACGATATATCACCATGACCAAAGTACTGACAAAAAACAACATCATGGTATCACCGAGAATAACCATGGAATGAACGAAATATCACCATGGCATCACTGAGAATAACCATGGTATCAATGATATATCACCATGACCAAAGTACTGACAAAACATCATCATGGTACCATCAAAATCACTATGGTATCAACGAGAGATTATCAATAAAGCAACGTAAACTATATCTCTAGAAGAATAATTATACGAGAATCAATGAACGAGTTATCATATAACAAAAGATGATGTACCAATAGTAGCTCGATAGAATTTGGACGATCATCAACGGCTCGACTTAATCAGAATGATATGTAATCGACTTCTGCAGCAAAGTTACGTCAGTAACAAATATATGATTGATGAAGTGACAATATAATTGAGAAGTTTTCAATTAAGAGGAAAATCAAAAGCAAAAAGTAAAATTTTGCTTTTCAAACATATTCGCATTCGGAGAACAATAATCCAAAATCGGTGTAAAATTTAGAGAATGTTCTTCTTCAAAGTTGTACACCACATCGATTCTGATGGCTCAAGCGAATAGTTTCTGCAAAATCGTTTTCAATTAGGAGAAAAATTAAAAAACAAAAAACGAAAGTTGCTTTTCAGGCATGTACGCAGTCCGCAAACGACAACTCAAAATTAGTGTAGAATTTGAGAAAACTTTCTTCTGCAAAGTTATAGACCACATCGGGAGGAAAATCAAAAACAAAAATGTCCTGCTCTGATACCATGTTGAGAGAGAGAGAGAGAGAGAGAGAGAGAGAGAGAGAGAGAGAGAGAGAAAGAGAGAGCAGAGAAATAAAACCCCAAAGTTTGTAGAACAACATCATGATATTACAGAGAATAATCATTGTATCAATATCAATTCCGATACCTCACACGGGTAGTTTCTACAAAATCGTTTTCAATTAGGAGAAAAATAAAAAACCAAAAGCGAAGTTGCTTTTTAGGCATGTTCGCCGTCCGCGAACGATAACTCAAACTTGGTTCAGAATTTGAAAAAAAGCTTTCCTCTGCAAATTTGTAGACCACATCGATTCCGGTGTCTCACATGGATAGTTTCTGCAAAATCGTTTTCAATAAGGAGAAAAATCAAAAACAAAAAACAAAAGTTGCTTTTCGAACATGTACGTAGTCCACGAACGATAACTCAAAATTGAAAACCAAAAAATGAAAGTTTCTTTTTAGAGATGTACGCAATCCGCCAACGATAACTCAAAATCGGTACAGAATTTGAAAAAAAAAATCTTCTTCAAAGTTGTACACCACATCGATTCCCGTGTTTCATGCGATCTGTTTCTGCAAAATCGTTTTCAATTAGGAGAAAAATCAAAAACAAAAAACGGAAGTTTCTTTTCGAGCATGTACGCAGTTCGCGAACGATAACTCAAAATTGGTGCAGAATTTGAAAAAACTTTCTTTTGCAAAGTTGTAGACCACATCCATTCCGATACCGCTAGTGGGTAGTTTTTACAAAATTATTTTCAATCAGGAGAAAAATAAAAAACAAAAAGCAAAGTTGCTTTTCAGGCATGTACGCAGTCCGCGTACGATAACTCAAAATTGGTTCAGAATTTGGAAAAAAACTTTCTACTGTAAAGTTATAGACCACATCGAGTCCAGTGCCTCACAAGAGTAGTTTCTGCAAAAAAAAATTCAATCAGGAGAAATATCAAACAAAAAAAGCGAGATTGCTTTTCAGGCATGTACGCAGTCAGCGAACGATAACTCAGAATCGATTCAGAATTTGAAAAAAAAAATCTTGTGCAAAGTTGTAGACCACATCAAATCCGGTGCCTCACACGAGTAGTTTGTGCAAAATCATTTTCAATCAGGAGAAAAATCAAAATAAAAAAACTAAAGTTGCTTTTCGGTTATGTACGCAGTCCGCAAACGATAACTGAAAATCGAAAACAAAAAAATGAAAGTTGCTTTTCAGAGATGTATGTAGTCTTCCAACGATAACTTAGAATCGATCCAGATTTTTGAAAAAATTTTCCTATGCGAAGTTGTACACCACATCAATTCCTGTGTTTCGTGCGGGCTATTTCTGCAAAATCGTTTTCAATCAGGAGAAAAATAAAAAACAAAAAGCGAAGTTGCTTTTTAGGCATGTACGGAGTCCGCGAACGATAACTCAAACTCAGTTCAGAATTTGAAAAAAACTTTCTACTGTAAAGTTATAGACCACATTGATTTCGGTGATTCACATGGGTAGTTTCTGCAAAATTATTTTCAATCAGGAGAAAAATAGCGAAGTTGCTTTTCGAGTATGTACACAGTCCGCGAACGATAACTCAAAATCGGTGCAAAAGTTGAAAAAACTTTCTTCTGCAAAGTTATAGACCACATCGGTTGCAATGGCTCTAGTGGCTAGATTTTGCAAAATCATTTTCAATCAAGAGAAAAATCAAAAACAAAAAATGAAGTTGTTTTTTAGGCATGTACGAAGTCCGAGAACGATAACTCAAAATTGGTGCAGAATTTAAAAAAACTTTCTTCTGCAAATTTGTAGACCACATCGATTCCAATGCCTCTCGCTATATGTTTTTGCAAAATTGTTTTCAATCAGGAGAAAAATTTAAAAAAAAGCGAAGTTGCTTTTCAGACATGTACGCAGTCCGCGAATGATAACTCAAAATCATTGCAGAATTTGAAAAAAAATTCTTGTGCAAAACCACATCAATTTTGGTTCCTCCACGAGCTGTTTCTGCAAAATCGTTCTCAATTAGGAGAAAAATCAAAAACAAAAAACAAAAGTTGTTTTTCAAGCATGTACGCAGTCCGCGAATGATAACTCAAAATCGGTGTAGAATTTGAAAAAATTTTCTTCTGCAAAGTTGTAGTTTCTTCAAAATCATTTTTAATTAGGAGAAAAAAAATCAAAAACAAAAAGCGAAGTTGCTTTTCAGGCATGTACAAAGTCCGTGAATGATAACTCAAAATCGGTGCAGAATTTGAAAAAACTTTCTTCTCAGTGATACCATGATGATATTTCGTTGATTCCATGGTTATTCTCGGTGATACCATGATGTTGTTTCCTTGATACCATGGTTATTCTCGGTGATACCATGATGTTGTTGTGTTAATACCATGGTTATTTTAGGTGATACCATGATGTTGTTTCATAGATACAATGATTATTTTTGGTAATATCATGATGTTGTTCTATACACTTTGGGGTTCTATTTTTGTGCTCTCTCTCTATCTCTCTCAACATGGTATCATAGCAGGACGTTTTTTTTTTTCCTCCTAATTAAAAACGATTTTGCAAAAACTACCCGCTAGAAGCATTGGTATTGAATTGGTCTACAACTTTGCAGAAGATTTTTTTTCAAATTCTGCAGAGATTTTGAGCTATCATTCACAGACTGCGCACATGCTTAAAAAGAAACTTTGTTTTTTTTTTTCTTCTGGTTGAAAACGATTTTGCAAAAACTAGCCACTCTAAGCATTGGCATCGATGTGGTCTACAACTTTGCAGAAGAAAGTTTTTTTAATTCTGCATCGATTTTGAGTTATTGTTCGCTGATTGCGTACATGTCTGCAAAGCAACTTCCTTTTCTGTTTTTGATTTTTCTCCTAATTGAAGAAGATTTTACAGAAACACCTTGCATGAGGCACTGGAATCAATGTGGTTAACAACTTTGCAGAACAAAGTTTTTTCAAATTCTCCACCAATTTTGAGTTATCGTTCGTGGACTGCGTACATGTCCAAGAAGCAAATTTACGTTTTTTATTTTTTATATTTCTCCTAATTAAAAATGATTTTGCAGAAACAACTTGCTCAAGGCATTGGGATTGATGTGGTTTACAACTTTACAGAAGAAAATTTTTCCAAATTTTGCACCGATTTTGAGTTATTGTTGGCGGATTGCGTACATATCTGAAAAGCAACTTTCGATTTTTATTTTCGATTTTTCTCCTAATTGAGAACGATTTTGCAGAAACAGCCCGCGCAGGCACTGAAATTGATGTGGTCTATAACTTCGCAGAAGAAAGTTTTTTTGAAATTCTGCACTGATTTTGAGTTATTGTTTGCGAACAACGTACATGCCTGAAAAGCAACTTTCATTTTTTTGTTTTTTGATCTATCTCCTGATTGAAAACGATTTTGCAGAAACTATTCGCTCGAGCCATGTGGTGTACAACTTTGCAGAAGAAACTTTCTCTAAATTCTGTACCGATCGGACAGCGAATATGTTTGAAAAGCAAATTTTACTTTTTGCTTTAGATTTTTCTTATAATTAAAAATTTCTCAATTATATTTTATCTTCGTCAATCATATATTTGTTACTGACATAACTTTGCTGCAGAAGCTAGTTACTTATCATTCCGATTTAGTCGAGTTGTTGATGATCGTCCAAAATCTATCGAGATACTGTTGGTACATCATGTTTTGTTATACGATATACTCGTTTATTGATTCTTGTATAATTATTCTTCTAGAGATATAGTTTACGTGGTTTTATCGATAATGTCTCGTTGATACCATAGTGATATTGATGGTACCATGATGATTTTTTGTTAGTGCTTTGGTCATGATGCTTTTCGTTGATACCATGATGATTTATTCATTTTTATTGATACAATGATGATATTTTGTTAATACTTTGATGATATTCATTGATATCACTACGTTGATAAATGTCGTTTTATGTAGTATGTACACATGTCATTTGCATCACGTAATCACGCATCTTGTACTTTTACGTTCATAATTTATGTACCATATATTGTCGTGCGTATATATGTCGTCAAAAGAATGGCATCGCAAACCATCTCTTATGGCATTGTGAACGTAATTATTTCACTGACGATGCTAATAATTTTCATGACTATGTTTTTTGAGTCTGTGAGCATGTAGGATTGATCAAAGAATTGATTTCTTGAAGACAAACTTGGTGACAATAAAAGATTTATGAAGACATGCTTGGTGATGATATATTGATGACAACATAAAGACTCACAGCAGATTCCGGAGACACTTTTGATTACGAGCTAATCGATAGCCTTTACACCTCTTTATTGAACCTTTATATTCATTATTGTATTTGATAGGATAGAAGTAATGTAACTCCTCATGAAACATTCATTGTAAAAGGAGTGATGTAGCTTCTTATAAAATATTCATTGTAAAAGGAGTGATGTGGTTATCGTTGTTGAGCTTATATGTGAAGCTACTCAATATATGACTTCTGTATATATAGCACCGACGTCCCCTCTATATATACATCATCTCATGTGTGTATTCTATACACTTTGGGGTTCAATTTTTGTTCTCTCTCCTTCTCTCTTCACATGGTATCAGAGCAGGACGTTTATGTTTTCGACTTTCCTCCCGATTGAAAACGATTTTGCACCAAAATTGATGTGGTCTACAACTTTGCAGAAGAAAGTTTTTTTCAAATTCTGCACCGATTTTGAGTTATCGTTCGCGGACTGCATACATGCGTGAAAAGCAACTTTCATTTTTTGTTTTTGATTTTTCTCTTGATTGAAAACGATTTTGCAGAAAGTACGCACTCAAAATACCAGAATCAAGGTGGTCTATAACTTTGCAGAAAAAAGTTTTTTCAAATTCTGCACCAATTTTAAGTTATCGTTCGCAGAATGTGTACATGCCTAAAAAGTAACTTCGCTTTTTGTTTTTTATTTTTTCTCCTTATTCAAAACGATTTTGCAGAAACTACCTGCTACATCACCCAGGTCCCCTCTATATATACATGAGGAGCTACATGAGGAGACCACATCGATTCCGGTTTCAAAATCGTTTTCAATCAAGAGAAAAATCGAAACCAAAAACGTCCTGCTCTGATACCATGTTGAGAGAGAAGGAGAGAGCACAAAAATTGAACCCCAAAGTGTATAGAATGCACACATGAGATTATCTATATATAGAGGGGACCTGGGTGCTATATATAGAGAAGCCATATATTGAGTAGCTTCACATATAAGCTCAACAATGATAACCACATCACTCTTTTTACAATGAATATTTTATGAGGAGCTACATCACTCCTTTTACAATGAATTTTTTATGAGGAGTTACATTACTCATATCCTATCAAATACAATAATGAATATAAAGATTCAAAAAGAGGTGTAAAGGCTATTGATTAGCTCGTAATCAGAAGTGTCTCTGTGAATCTGATGTGTAGCTTGTCATCAATATGGCATCACCAAACATGTATTCATGTTGTCATCAATATATCATCACCAAACATGTCTTCATACATCTTTTATTGTCACCAAGTTTGTCTTAATTCAAGAAATCAATTCTTTGATTAATCCTACATAAATCATAGACTCAAAAAACATAGTCATGAAAATTATTAGCATCGTTAGTGAAATAATTACATTCACAATGCCATAAGGGATGGTTTGCAACGCCACTCTTTTGACGACATATATACGCCGATAATATATGGTACATAAACTATGAACGTAAAAGTACAAGATGCGTGATTACGTTATGCAAATGACATGTGTATATACTACATAAAACGACATTTATCAACGTAGTGATATCAATGAGTATCATTAAAGTATTAACAAAATATCATCATTGTATCAATAAAAATGAATAAATCATCATGGTATCAACGAAAAGCATCATAGAATAATCACTGTATCAACGAAACAACATCATGGTATCATCGAGAATAACCAAGGTATCAACGAAACATCATGATATCACCGAGAATAATCATTGTATCAATGAAACAACATCATGGTATCACCGAGAATAACCATGGTATCAACGAAACAACATCATGGTATAAGCGAGAATAACCATGGTATCAACGAAACAACATCATGGTATCACCAAAAATAATCATTGTATCAATAAAACAACATCATGGTATTATCGAGAATAACCATGGTTTCAACGAAACAACATCATGGTATCACCGAGAATAACCATGGAATCAACAAAATATCATCATGGCATCACTGAGAATAACCATGGTATCGACGAAATATCATCATGACCAAAGTACTAACAAAACATCATCAAGGTACCATCAAAATCACTATGGTATCAATGAGAGATTATCAATAAAACGACGTAAACTATATCTCTAGAAGAATAATTATATGAGAATCAATGAACATTATATCATATAACAAAAGATCATGTACCAACAATAGCTCGATAGAATTTGGACGATCATGATCAACGGCTCGACTGAATTGGAACGATATGTAACTGGCTTCTGCAGCAAAGTTACGTCAGTAACAAATATATGATTGATGAAGATAAAATATAATTGAGAAATTTTCAATTATAAGAGAAATCTAAAGCAAAAAGTAAAATTTGCTTATCAAACATATTCGCAGTCCAAGAACGATAACCCAAAATCGGTGCAGAATTTAGAGAAATTTTCATCTACAAGCTTGTACACCACATCGATTCCGATGGCTCAAGCGAATAGTTTCTGCAAAATCGTTTTCAATCAGGAGAAAAATCAAAAAACAAAAAAACAAAAGTTGCTTTTCAGACATGTACGTAGTCCGTAAACGATAACTCAAAATTAGTGCAGAATATGAAAAAAAACTTTGTTCTGTAAAGTTATAGACCACATCGATTTCAGTGCCCCCGTGGGCTGTTTTTGCAAAATCGTTCTCAATTAGGAGAAAAATCAAAAATAAAAAATAAAAGTTGCTTTTAAAACATGTACGCAATCCGCCAACAATAACTCAAAATAGGTGCAAAATTTGAAAAAACTTTCTTTTGCAAAGTTGTAAACCACATCGATTTCAGTGCCTCATGCAAGGTGTTTCTACAAAACGTTTTCAATTAGGAGAAAACTAAAAAACAAACAACGGAAGTTTCTTTTCGGACATGTACACAGTCCACGAACGATAACTCTAAATCGGTGCAGAATTTGAAAAAACTTTCTTCTACAAAGTTGTAGCCCACATCGATTTGTTTTCAATCAGGAGAAAAATCATAAACAAAAGCAAAGTGGATTTTCAGACATGTATGCAAGCCGTGAACGATAACTCAAAATCTGTGCGAAATTTGAAAAAACTTTTCGCTGCAAAGTTGTAGACCACATCGATTCCGATGTGTCTCGCGAGTAGTTTCTGCAAAATTGTTTACAATCAGCAGGAAAATAAAAAACAAAAGCATTCTGCTCTGATACCATATTGAGAGAGAGAGAGATAGAGCCCAGAAATAGAACTCCCAAGTGTGGAGAATACACATATGAGATGATGTATATATAGAGGGGACTTGGGTGCCATATATAGAGAAGCCATATATTGAGTAGCTTCACATATAAGCTCAACAATCCCGTTTGTAGCTTTTCTTGAAAATGACCATTGTGATAGAATTGCAAGCCTTGTACATGCATTTTGAAGTGTAATCAAGCCACTGTTGCTCCGTTTTGTTGTCGTTTTCCCTTCCCCCCCTTCTCTTTCTCCTCCGTTCGTGTTTACCCTCAGTGCCAGTAGTGTGGATGTGTGTGCCTCCTCGGACCGACTGTGTTTTGTGTGAGAGAGTGAGATTGAGCAGCTATGTGCGTCTCTAAGGGCGGAGACTGGCTGTGGCAATAGGCGTGCATTGTGTGGTGGACTTGTGGAGTTTTTGAGCAGTGGAAAAAAAGCATGTAGTGGTCTGCTAGTGTAAAGAGTGTTTTTGAAGGTGTTTTTTGAGAGGATAGGGGTGTTGTGGATACCCTAAGCTATAGAGAGGCTTTGTGTTTGTGCTGGGTGTGTTCCCCCATTCCCCCTCTCCAACGTGCTAAACAAGAGCATAATTTTGGTCTTCCAAAGGTCCCCTCTTGGAATTTGGGCTATCCTAGTGGAATTTGACAATTACAAATGATTTTATATGTTGAAACCAAGAAACTACGTATGTTTTGGACTTCCTAACTCAATTCAATCGCGTTTCTTGAACTCTATCTTGAATTTTTTATCGTGCAAAACCTCTTGAGAATCTTGAGTTCTCTATAATAACATTAAAACCAAGGTTTTGGGAACCCTAATTGTGTATGTACTACGTACTTTGATACATTTAGTTGATCTACATGGAATGTCTGATATTATTTGAGGTTTTGAATGCTTATGTCTCAAGAATTAAAATATCAAAGTTCTCTCTTATGTAGTTTTGAATATTTAAAATCATCCAATAGTTGTTGCATACCGAAGCCCTTCTACTTGCCATCTTGAGTCCTCAATGGAAAGGGTATGCAATGTATCACTTTCTAAAACTCACAAATACATCAAAAAAATATTTTTCTTTGTATACAACGATATGCTTGAAATGGCTATATCAAACACATAGAACTTTACATTATTTTATATACTCCAAAGTCAAATTTTTTGCACATGAAACTTTCAATTATCTATAGCAAAACTGTGAAAAAGACACCTAAAATTTTCTACAAGGTCGCTTCATTTTTTCTAGAGCTTATAAAGTCGCTTTCTTCAAACCATCAATCGCAGTCTTATGAGGGTCAACTTAATGAGTATAGTTCTTGGTCATGGTAGAGTCTAAAATGCAAGGTTATATTTTTAAAAGACCCTCTAGCTAGCATATTTGAGCATATCAAGAGAGTTTTATTGAACAAACCATCTAATGCAAGTAGCATTTAGTTTAAATTTGTATAAAAAGGACACTTAAGTGTCTTGTTTTGGTACCAAACTAGTATGAAGGCGTTTTTATGCATGTTATTGACCATGAGAGAGAGAGAGAGAGAGAGAGAGAGAGAGAGAGAGAGAGAGAGAGAGAGAGAGAGAAAGAGAGGGAGTGCTACATACGGAGGCGTGGCTGTCCTGCAAATCATCCAAGATAACACATAAATTGGTAAATCCCCATACCCGACGAATCCCATAGCACCGAATCAAAGTCGTACGTGAACAAAGAGAGAGAGATTGAGAGCACGAGAGGATAAAAGAGCACGTGCAGGCGCACCTCCTAGAGCGGAGTTCTACGTCGGCACGGCGAGAGAGAAGAGAAGAGAGGAGAGAAGAATAATGCAGACAGTGGGTGCAATCTCCCCCCGTGCAAGAGTGACCATTTCCCTTTTCATTTATAGATTTCTTGAATGGCCAAATTGAGTACAAACTGGCCGGCCGGTCATAAATTGCCAAAGCTCATAAAGAGCACTTGAATAATAAAATATACATAAAACATGATATTCTTTGTAATAGCCTAGCTCTGTCAAGCCTTTTCCACCTGTCAGCTGCAATAAATAATAACATATCAATTCCATAACATACCTCTTCTATGGAAAGCAACTGTCCTCAGTTGCGAAGATAAGAAATCTACAAACAATACTTGTAAGAAACAGTGATTAGAAATCGTTGTAAAAAAAAATAGCATATAGTAAAAATAATGAAACTGAACAACATTGCTTATGCCTGTCGTCATCCACATACTACCTATTCTAGTGTCCCATACCACTAGAATAAGTAGTATATGTCATACCCTGATGAATCGAGATATCATTGGTCACACTCATCATAATCATTTCGCATACTGTCGCGACAACCCACAAAAATTCAAGTCTAAATATCTGCCAACATATATCCTTTCAAATCCCAATCCAAAATCATTTTCATCATGTACCCGGGTAACAAAATCATACCAGTTACAGTGGTGGCCAGCCACTGCAGCATGATTTTGTGATTGGTATTGCCTAAATCGGCGAATCTACACCAATAAGACGTGCTACCTAAATTGACGAATCTGCATTAATGCTGCCTAAATCGGCAAATCTGCATTTACCCTTATGAATCTGTAGTTTTTCAATGTGCTGCCTAAATCGGCGGATCTGCACAGATAACAAGTGTTGCTTAAATCGGCGGATCTGAGTGCATGTGACCAATGGACTAGACAAGACATAAAAAGACAAAACATGTACTACCTGTGTGACACCACATTAGAGTGTAGTTGAGTAGCAGAGTACTTACAAATTTTTATTCACTAACTCAAAACACCGCAACTCATATGAGTAGCTGCATAGCTTAATGCCGAATCCTCTCAATAGAAATTACATGCAGTGCAAGCACAAGCGAGAACTTTATGGATTCTTAATTTCATATGCCATAAGAAAATGCAAGGAAGTAAAAGATCTTTTTTCTTTCAAATTGTCCAATGGGATTATCCTTATTGCAAACTGCTTGACGTTGTGTCCTTAAATATATGCACCAACAATATAAACTTCCAAGCAAGTAGAGAAAGTGAGTATTATTGTAGAAATATGTTAAGGGATGTCATTGCAGTATAGGTAGACGAGATATGTTGCATAAGTGATGTGATCTTAAGAAATATGATAGCCGTAGATATATGCAGGAATGGATTCATTAAGGAGAAAAATACCGTGGAAAACAACGAGAAATTACGTACCTGGAGGTGGTTTGTAGAAGTGACTAGTATCCAAATCGGCAAATGCTAAACAATTTCTTGAAAACAAAGGTCAACAACAAAATTCATCATGTGAGTAATGTTATGCAAGTTAGAATAAACCAAAATTCAAGTCGTACAGATAGATGTCAGATATCGATGAGGTGGACTATATATGTGAGTAAGTGTTTAAACCATTGATTTTTGTCGCAAGTAATTTTTGTATTCACCAGTGTTATTGAAAGTAGTTAAAATAGCAAAACATTGGCTAGATTCTATGATTTTCTTCAAGTAAATTGGAAAAGTTTTACAAGTTTTAGTGTGAATACCTAAAAATCTTTGAATTTTGACCTGAAAACAAAAGAGCTTTAGATGTGCCCTTATTGTCTTCAATCTGGAAAATTGTTTTTTTTTTTTGGCAGGCCCTAACTCAATCAACAAACATTGCTATGAGTACTTTGAACCAAAGATAATTTCTCATGAAAAAATTTCGTAGGAACTACTTTCGATGGTCATCTTTAAAAGGACACAACAAACACTAAAATACCAAGAGACATAGCAGCACTTATCTCCACCTTAAATATAGACATACAAATCTCAAATCCAAAAATAGGCACAGACCGGCAAGGTTGAAAACTGCAACCCTTGATTGCCACTTGGGGAAAGTGTGTTGGAGATTACAATCATCTTGCTTGAAAATTCAATAATGCCCCTTACGAAAAAAGAATCGTTCCGTTTGAAATTTAAGAGAAATAGTGTAAAAAGACAAAAGATGCAAGTCAGTCTTCTAAACATTCCTTTTTCTATGTATGGTTAGGAAAGTGATTTGTCTCAAACACTGCTTCCCATCACAAGCATGGAAAAATATTGTTTCTCTCCCCACCTATGATGCGCAAGGTGCTCAACAAGCAATTTCTCTAGGAAAAGAACCCTACCCAATGAAGGGTTCATCTTTTGGAAGCCCTTCAAATATTAACTCAAAATTTATAAATGGATAATGGTGATATAGTCTTGTGGACAACTACAACGTGTTTGAAAAAACAAGCCCTAAAACTAGTGTATATTAGAAGTACATGCGAGCTACAAGCTGGCAGATCTCACAAGTAGTGATAGAATATGCTCCTCCAATGTTACAGGCAAAGGGAAAAAATGTGATCATGCTATTGCACAACAATTTGTGAAGCCGTAGAAGGCTTTACTCTGCGCTAGTCCCCGTCCTTCCTTTGAGATCCCTAGTGATGGTTCATGCTTTCTCTGTAGGCACAGCTTGAGAACAAAGACACAGAGATGTAGAAGATATAGTAGTAGCGGCTTCATTGCCATGCCATGTTAGGTAGTGCAGGAAGGTCCCTGGATGTTTGATGAGCTGATGTGGGTCATTGTGGCCTCGCAACGGAGGAGGTAGGATTGGAAAAATGTAAGCAGGGAGTCAAGGTTGTGCCAGTGTGCATGGTGTTTCTATCATGCTGCAGGTACTATACTGGCACAGCTTCCATATGATGATCGGCGGACAACTTGCCATCGCCCAAGCAGGCTGCCCAATTGATGCAGTAGCTGGGCGTGGACAGCGTCCGCATCCTCGACAGCGACCCTGACGTCATCAACGCCCTCGCTAATATCAGCCTTCACGTCATCGTGTCTGTCCAGAACGACCACAACCCACACTATCCGGTAGCATGCATGCCACCTCTACATGGTTGTATACCTACGTGTACCCTTTCTTCATGAACGGCACTCACATCATCCAGAGAAGGCGACAAGCGAGGAGAGCGAGAGGTGGTTGAAGTGTGGGCTCCTACTGCCTGGCACCATGCAAGAGATAGAGGGAGGGTGGGATGAAGCAGGTCGACTCTGAGAATGAGTGGGAGCGCCTCAGCATGGGAAGTGGGTAGGTCTTCGATAGGTGTCCGTGTACTGCTGTAACGTCGAGGGGAAGAGAAAGAGAGAGAGAGTGGTTGAGGTTGGTGTGCGCCAGTGGTTGGCAGATGGAGAGAGAAAGACATGCCGTGTGTGTGTGGGGCTAGGCGACGCCATGCACACCACAAAAAAAGGTGGCCACGATAATTGGAAGGCAACCAAGAAGGTCGGCTGCGTGTGAAGGAGAGAGAGAGAGAGAGAGAGAGAGAGAGAGAGAGAGAGAGAGAGAGAGAGAGAGAGAGAGAGAGAGAGAGAGAGAGAGAGAGAGAGAGAGAGAGAGAGAGAGAAAGTGACCAGTGGGGCTGAAGAGAGAGAGAATCACTACTCCAAGTAACTCTTTATGTCGGGTTGCATGGTGGCTGCAAAGGGGTGCTGAGAAAAAGTGAGGTTGGTTGGTGGCGTAGTGTGTGTGTGTGTGTGTGTGTGTGTGTGTGAGAGAGAGAGAGAGAGAGAGAGAGAGAGAGAGAGAGAGAGAGAGAGAGAGAGAGAGTTAAGTGGTCACCACGGGCATGTAAGAGTTGAGAACTGGTACAGGTTGGTGGGTGAATAAAAGCAAGTAACAGTGGTGGGCGCAGCTAAATAAAGCAAGAGAGAGACAGAAGAGATGAATCGAGTTTGTGGTTGAGACGTGGTATTTGATGGCTGCATGGGGATGCCGGGACTAAAAATATATATATATATATATGACGCCGCCAGTGATTTGTGAAAGAGAGAGAGACAGAGACTTTGGCATGTAGAGTATGCAAGGCTGCCCTTCAGTAGAACCGCATGCAAATGTGGTGCATAGACACCGCTTGCTGTAGTTATTGGTGGCACCAGTTGATTACGACTTAAGGGGGTACGTGCGGGTTGCTTGAGAGCAATGGAGAAAGGAGTCGTTGAGGGACAACGGGATGAGAATGCAAGGCACCATCAGGGCCGCGTTGTGGAGATAGCGTTCGCGAAAATAATTAGTTTTATTTTTATTTTGTAAGATGCATTTGTTCAGTCCTGTGTGTAGGTGGTTTTTAGCGACCATGCATGTGAGCCTCAGGCTGCTAGTGCTCACTGAGATGTGTTGCAACATAGGGTTCCTATGGCACTGCCGTAGTGTGTGAAGTCATTGACGGGCAGAGACCTACAACACTCGGGACTAGCTCAATTTGTCGCTTCTAAGAGTGTAGTGACCATGCTGGTGCAGGATCTTAATTGTGAACAATTAATATCAAGGTGCATGGAACCTTTGAAGTTTTATGGGGTGTGTCTTGCGCATTGCAATGGTCGAAAACAGTTCAAGAAAAAGAAAATACATTGTATCTTCCTCTTTTTGCTTAGTCCCCAACGGTTGTGCTTATAACTCTCTCTCTTGTTCCTCCTCTCCATCCTATGATATGAATGGTATTCAGATCTTCTTGATCAAGATTCTCCTCTTCGTAATGTCCTAGCCAA